>NC_090927.1:28537476-29180531 GCF_040938575.1 Ambystoma mexicanum
GGGTGGGTGGGGAGAGAGAGTTGGGATAGGGTGGGTGGGTGGGTGGGGAGAGAGAGAGTTGGGATAGGGTGGGTGGGTGGGGAGAGAGAGTTGGGGTAGGGTGGGTGGGTGGGGAGAGAGAGTTGGGATAGGGTGGGTGGGGAGAGAGAGTTGGGATAGGGTGGGTGGGTGGGGAGAGAGAGTTGGGATAGGGTGGGTGGGGAGAGAGAGTTGGGGTAGGGTGGGTGGGTGGGGAGAGAGAGTTTGGGATAGGGTGGGTGGGTGGGGAGAGAGAGTTGGGATAGGGTGGGTGGGTGGGAGAGAGAGTTGGGATAGGGTGGGTGGGTGGGGAGAGAGAGTTGGGATAGGGTGGGTGGGTGGGGAGAGAGAGTTGGGGATAGGGTGGGTGGGTGGGGAGAGAGAGTTGGGATAGGGTGGGTGGGTGGGGAGAGAGAGTTGGGATAGGGTGGGTGGGTGGGGAGAGAGAGTTGGGATAGGGTGGGTGGGTGGGGAGAGAGAGTTGAGATAGGGTGGGTGGGTGGGGAGAGAGAGTTGAGATAGGGTGGGTGGGTGGGGAGAGAGAGTTGAGATAGGGTGGGTGGGTGGGGAGAGAGAGTTGAGATAGGGTGGGTGGGTGGGGAGAGAGAGTTGAGATAGGGTGGGTGGGTGGGGAGAGAGAGTTGAGATAGGGTGGGTGGGTGGGGAGAGAGAGTTGAGATAGGGTGGGTGGGTGGGGAGAGAGAGTTGAGATAGGGTGGGTGGGTGGGGAGAGAGAGTTGGGATAGGGTGGGTGGGTGGGTGGGGAGAGAGAGTTGGGATAGGGTGGGTGGGTGGGGAGAGAGAGTTGGGATAGGGTGGGTGTGGGTGGGGAGAGAGAGTTGGGATAGGGTGGGTGGGTGGGGAGAGAGAGTTGGGATAGGGTGGGTGGGTGGGGAGAGAGAGTTGGGATAGGGTGGGTGGGTGGGGAGAGAGAGTTGGGATAGGGTGGGTGGGTGGGGAGAGAGAGTTGGGATAGGGTGGGTGGGTGGGGAGAGAGAGTTGGGATAGGGTGGGTGGGTGGGGAGAGAGAGTTGGGATAGGGTGGGTGGGTGGGGAGAGAGAGTTGGGATAGGGTGGGTGGGTGGGGAGAGAGAGTTGGGATAGGGTGGGTGGGTGGGGAGAGAGAGTTGGGATAGGGTGGGTGGGTGGGGAGAGAGAGTTGGGATAGGGTGGGTGGGTGGGGAGAGAGAGTTGGGATAGGGTGGGTGGGTGGGAGAGAGAGTTGGGATAGGGTGGGTGGGTGGGGAGAGAGAGTTGGGATAGGGTGGGTGGGTGGGGAGAGAGAGTTGGGATAGGGTGGGTGGGTGGGGAGAGAGAGTTGGGATAGGGTGGGTGGGTGGGGAGAGAGAGTTGGGATAGGGTGGGTGGGTGGGGAGAGAGAGTTGGGATAGGGTGGGTGGGTGGGGAGAGAGAGTTGGGATAGGGTGGGTGGGTGGGGAGAGAGAGTTGGGATAGGGTGGGTGGGTGGGGAGAGAGAGTTGGGATAGGGTGGGTGGGTGGGGAGAGAGAGTTGGGATAGGGTGGGTGGGTGGGGGAGAGAGAGTTGGGATAGGGTGGGTGGGTGGGGAGAGAGAGTTGGGATAGGGTGGGTGGGTGGGGAGAGAGAGTTGGGATAGGGTGGGTGGGTGGGGAGAGAGAGTTGGGATAGGAGAGAGAGTTGGGATATGAGAGAGAGTTGGGATAGGGTGGGAGGGTGAGGAGAGAGAGTTGGGATTAGAGAGAGTTGGGATAGGGTGGGTGGGTGGGGAGAGAGAGTTGGGATAGGGTGGGTGGGTGGGGAGAGAGAGTTGGGATAGGGTGGGTGGGTGGGGAGAGAGAGTTGGGATAGGGTGGGTGGGTGGGGAGAGAGAGTTGGGATAGGGTGGGTGGGTGGGGAGAGAGAGTTGGGATAGGGTGGGTGGGTGGGGAGAGAGAGTTGGGATAGGGTGGGTGGGTGGGTGGGGAGAGAGAGAGTTGGGATAGGGTGGGTGGGTGGGGAGAGAGAGTTGGGATAGGGTGGGTGGGTGGGTGGGGAGAGAGAGTTGGGATAGGGTGGGTGGGTGGGTGGGGAGAGAGAGTTGGGATAGGGTGGGTGGGGAGAGAGAGTTGGGATATGAGAGAGAGTTGGGATAGGGTGGGAGGGTGAGGAGAGAGAGTTGGGATAGGGTGGGTGGGTGAGGAGAGAGAGTTGGGATAGGGTGGGTGGGTGGGTGGGGAGAGAGAGTTGGGATAGGGTGGGTGGGTGGGGAGAGAGAGTTGGGATATTGAGAGAGAGTTGGGATAGGGTGGGTGGGTGGGGAGAGAGAGTTGGGATAGGGTGGGTGGGTGGGGAGAGAGAGTTGGGATAGGGTGGGTGGGTGGGGAGAGAGTTGGGATAGGGTGGGTGGGTGGGAAGAGAGAGTTGGGATAGGGTGGGTGGGTGGGAAGAGAGAGTTGGGATAGGGTGGGTGGGTGGGAAGAGAGAGTTGGGATATTGGGATATTGGGAAGAGAGAGTTGGGATAGGGTGGGTGGGTGGGTGGGAAGAGAGAGTTGGGATAGGGTGGGTGGGTGGGTGGGAAGAGAGAGTTGGGATAGGGTGGGTGGGTGGGAAAGGAGAGTTGGGATAGGGTGGGTGGGTGGGAAGAGAGAGTTGGGATAGGGTGAGGGTGGGTGGGTGGGAAGAGAGAGTTGGGATAGGGTGGGTGGGTGGGAAGAGAGAGTTGGGATAGGGTGGGTGGGTGGGAAGAGAGAGTTGGGATAGGGTGGGTGGGTGGGCAGAGAGAGTTGGATAGGGTGGTGGGTGGGTGGGCAGAGAGAGTTGGGGATAGGGTGGGTGGGTGGGTGGGCAGAGAGAGTTGGGATAGGGTGGGTGGGTGGGCAGAGAGAGTTGGGATAGGGTGGGTGGTTGGGCAGAGAGAGTTGGGATAGGGTGGGTGGGTGGGGAGAGAGAGTTGGGATAGGGTGGGTGGGTGGGGAGAGAGAGTTGGGATAGGGTGGGTGGGTGGGGAGAGAGGAGAGAGAGTTGGGATAGGGTGGGTGGGTGGGAGAGAGAGTTGGGATAGGGTGGGTGGGTGGGGAGAGAGAGTTGGGATAGGGTGGGTGGGTGGGGAGAGAGAGTTGGGATAGGGTGGGTGGGTGGGGAGAGAGAGTTGGGATAGGGTGGGTGGGTGGGGGAGAGAGAGTTGGGATAGGGTGGGTGGGTGGGGAGAGAGAGTTGGGATAGGGTGGGGTGGGTGGGGAGAGAGAGTTGGGATAGGGTGGGTGGGTGGGGAGAGAGAGTTGGGATAGGGTGGGTGGGTGGGGAGAGAGAGTTGGGATAGGGTGGGTGGGTGGGGAGAGAGAGTTGGGATAGGGTGGGTGGGTGGGGAGAGAGAGTTGGGATAGGGTGGGTGGGTGGGGAGAGAGAGTTGGGATAGGGTGGGTGGTGGGGAGAGAAGTTGGGATAGGGTGGGTGGGGTGGGGAGAGAGAGTGGGAGGGAGGGTTATAGATTATGGGATGGGTGGGGAGAAGAGAGTTGGGATAGGGTGGGTGGGTGGGGAGAGAGAGTTGGGATAGGGTGGGTGGGTGGGGAGAGAGAGTTGGGATAGGGGGGTGGGTGGGGGGAGAGAGAGTTGGGATAGGGTGGGTGGGTGGGGGGGAGAGAGAGTTGGGATAGGGTGGGTGGGTGGGGGAAGTGGAGTGGGGAGAGAGAGTTGGGTTAGGGTGGGTGGAGTGAGAAGAGAGATAAGTTGGGATAGGGTGCGGAGAGAGAGTCGGGAAAGGGAGGGAGAGAGAGTCGGGATAGAGAGAGAGTCGGGATAGGGTGGATGGGTGGGGAGAGAGAGTCAGGATAGGGTGGGTGGGTTTTGAGAGAGA
Source organism: Ambystoma mexicanum (assembly GCF_040938575.1). Lineage (NCBI taxonomy): Eukaryota > Metazoa > Chordata > Amphibia > Caudata > Ambystomatidae > Ambystoma > Ambystoma mexicanum. Next base: position 28,541,311 of record NC_090927.1, read on the forward strand.
GTCGGGATAGGGTGGGTGGGTAGGTGGGGAGAGAGAGTCGGGATAGGGTGGGTGGGGAGAGAGAGTCGGTATATGAGAGAGAGTCGGTATAGGGTGGGTGGGTGGATAGAGAGAGTCGGGATACGGTGGGCGGGTGGGGAGAGAGAGTCGGGATAGGGTGGGTATGAGCGAGTCGGGATAGGGTGGGTGGTGTTCTGAGAGAGAGTAGGGATAGCGTGGGTGGGTGTTTGGGGAGAGTCAGGATAGGGTGGGTGGGTGTTTGGGGCGAGAGAGTCGGGATTTAGAGAGAGTTGGGATAGGGTGGGTGGGGTCAGAGTCGGTATAGTGTGGATAGAGTCAGGGTAGGGTGGGTGGGGGTGAGAGTCGGGGTAGGGTGGGTTGGGGGTAGGAGTTTTGAGGGGGAGAGTTGGGGTAGGGTGGGTGGGTTTGGGGGAGTGTCGGGTTAGGGTGGGTGGGTGTTGAGTCGGGGTAGGGTGGGTGGGTGTTGAGCTGCTCTTGCTAGTGTAATGTTTTCAAACAAACTGTGTAAATAAATGTATTGTTTTACCAAGAAACCTTGAGTAAGTGTATATTTGAATCTCTGTATTTGTTGGTCCTTTGTGTAACTTGTCCTGCTCATTTAAACTCTTGAGATAAGTCTGGCTGCTCAGCCATCTCTACCACTTTACTGTGTAGTACAGGCTTTTACCAAAGGTGAAATTGTGCTTAAACTTGTAGGCTTAATTGCATGTAGTGGTCCCAAAGGGTACTGCATGTGATTCTGCCTAACATCCATATACTGAGGAGCTAGATGTAAAGGTGGGAGGGAAAATAGTATGGGTGCCCCAACTATATTCTGAGAGCTCCCCTGTCAATCGACTGGGTAGTAACTTAAACATGACCATATACTTCACAGATTATGGAGTAGAATGTTCCACACCTGGGATGTGTGCTGTAAGGGCGATGTTGATTATCCACACAATGACAAGGGAGGTGGTAGTCTGCGCGATTCCTGTAGACCCGGACATGTTTGTCTATGGTATTAAAGTACTTGTGAGGTGGTGCCCCAGATTGTCAAGGAATGCTGGCGAGTGCCCACTGATTTCATTTTACTCCCAGCTGTATCGCCCGAGGTGGTGGCAGGAACGATATTATCGCTAGACCTGGAGGGGTTGTTAGCGTCGGACAGAAGGATTGTGTAGACCCAGGATTGTCCTATTAGGGATGAATAAGGATGGGTGTGAGTGGCGCACAGTGCTTTGTGTAGACCCTACGGTGCAGCTAAAGGAGGTGACAGATGACAAACCGTTTAAAAATAACGACAAAAAGGGGGAAATCATACTGGAGATTTGCATCCCTTGTGACATAATGATAATGATACAGTATCCAAGGGTGCAGTGTCCTTTAATGGCAGCAGTAACTGCATTCCCAATTTCCGATGAAGATTTACAGGATGTGCCCTCGTAGTTATGGACCACAAATCCACATGAGGTAGGGTTGTTTCAAGATGTAATACCTGTGCGTATAACCCTGAAACAAGGAGTAAGATAATATCTGCTGTCAAGGGAGGCAGCGGAAGGCATTCGAAAAACAATACAGACCCTACTGGACCAGGGGATAGTGCCATCTACATCCCAGTGTAATAAAGCAATATATCCGGTTGAAAAGACAACCAGGGGCAATTGGAGAATGATCCAGGGCTTGCACTCCCTAAATGATGTGGTACAGAAAGAGATTCCAGTATTTCTGAATCCTAAATCCTAAATTTATGTAGCATCCCCAAAGACGCCACATATTTTACTCTAGTGGATCTGAAAAATTCATTTTTTTTTCGATTTCACTCCCTCTTGAGTTGAAGTACCTCGTGGCATTCGCACAGGGCCAGATGCAGTTTGAACATACTAGGTTACCTCAGGGGTACTACGAGAGCCCAAGTATATTTAACAGAATACTGCATACTGATCTTGGACACATTCAGATGCCTACCATGATTATCCAGTATGTGGACGATCAGCTAGTATGCAGGGATAGCGAACAACAATGTCGAAGGGACTCCATTACACTCCTACAATTACTGGCCTGCAAGGGGTACATGTTTGACCAGGCTAACCTACAATATTGCCAGCAGGAAGTAATATATTTGGGGCAATTCATATCAGCGAATGCAAAGAGGATACTACCCGATAGGGCAGCATCTGTACGCGCCACCCCCTGACCCTCATCAGTTAAAAAGATGCAGACATTTCTGGGCCTTTGTAATAACAGCAGGGCCCGGATTCTAGTTTACACTGAAAACACAAGGGCACTCATCAGTTTGGCACCCGTACTGGCCACCCCGGACTATAAAAAGGAATTCTATTTGGTTTCACATTCGGATGGTCAGTTTACGACAGCAGTGCTGACACAGAAGAGCCGTATGGGCCATAACCCATCGGCCTATTACAGTGGTAGTTTAGATGCAGTGATGCAAGTATAGTTTGCGTGAGAACAAGCATTAGGAGCTGCCGCCTTGGCTATAGAGATAAGTTACACAATTGTAATGGGGTGTTCAGTAACGTATGTGACCATTCTTCGTTTGCTATTTCAGAGAGGTTAAAGTCCACCCTGACTACGCAAAGGTCATCAGCATATGAGGTTATCATCTCTAAACCCCATATTCATGTGGTTAGCTGCAAGACAGTGAATCCTGCCACCTTTTAAACAGATATGTCCACAACAGAGGACTTGTCGGCACGCAACTGTGCCACATACGAGGGGGAGGAGGATGACATTCCCAAAGCAAGAGATTGTGCATTGACAGAGCATGAGGTACTTTTCATTGACGGTCGTCCACAATTGATCAGGAAAATGGGCAGAGACAGACAGGAGCAGGAGTGGTACAACTTGAGGGAAGGGAGTAGAAGACAGTGGTCATGAAAAGGTTGCCTACACATTATTCCGCACAAGCTGCAGAACTCGTGATGCTCATCGAAGTACTGAGAGTGTTGCAAGGGCGCCGTGTTAAGATATAGTCCGACTCGGCGTACGTCACAACAACGGTACACGCTGGTTTCTCCCGGTGGAAGAGGAGGGAGTTCAGGAGGGCAGTTAGATCCTCAGAGCAGCATGCTGTGCTGTTAGAAATGTTGATAGAAGCATTGTCACAGCCATCTGTTGTTGCGGTCGTCAAGTGCGCCGCCCATACTTATAGGACATGTGAAATCTCAAGGGGGAACGCAGCCTCCGATGCGGCAGCCAAAATGGCGGCATATCAGTCAAATGAAACATCCACTGAGAACGTTGTGACTGTTCCACCAAATCTTGAGCGTCCAGTGCCTTATACCGCATTGCCGAGCTCCCAGATTATTGAGCTACAAGGAAGGGTGCCTGTGTGGGAAAAGGAGTTGTGGTCGCAGAGAGGATGTAAGCAGTCTCTGACTGATCTGTTGTGGAGGCAAGAGAGCTCTGGGAAGACAGTGATGCCCTGGGAATTGCTAGCTGTAGCATTTGAACAATTGCACTACTCATCCCATAGCTCGAATCAACACATAGCCGCAGACATACAGGAGGACTGGTTCACACCAAATATTCAGGAGAGAATCACTGATATGGTCGTCTGTTGCACCACATGTCAAAGTTTAGCACAGGAATGGCACTACGAACGTTACAGGGCACGTTGCCACGCCCTATTGGGCCGTGCCATGAGTAACTTATTGACTAGGCCAATATGGGAGAGCGCTGCAATGGATCTAGGTACCTCATTGTGGTGGTCTGTCCCTTTTCAAAGTGGGTGGAAGTAGGGCCTTGTGCGCACCCAAATGCCAAGTGTGCTGGAAGGTTTCTAGTGCAGGAGGTTTTCCCGCGCCGGGGTGTGTGCAAAGTTTTGAGGTCAGATAATGGCACACATTTCTTCAATGCATCATTTCAACATGTTACAGCACTACTTAGCATCAAGCAATGGATGTGTTTGATTTATCACTCACAGGCCAATGGCGTTGTGGAGAGAATAACTGGCCTCCTTAAGAGCAAAGTATCCAAATGGTGTACTACATTAAAGGAAAACTGGGTGTACTGTCTGCCCCTGGCCCTTTTTAGTTTATGCACGCAGCCAATCAAAAGCTATTATCTGTCACCTCACAAGGTGGTTACTGGTTGGCGCATGCACACCCCCGTATCCCCTGTGAGAAAGGTCTCTGATGCTCATAGGACCGCAGCAGTGTTAGGAGAGGAATTCAGGGAATATTTTTGACGACACTAAGTCTGGCAATTAAATGTGTCTCCTGACAGATTGCTCCTCCCAGGATCGTGACTACAGAGACGCCCGATGCTGCACATACAACGGGAACAGATCCTGAGCACATAGCGACTAGACCACTGCTGCCAGGGGTTTACGTCTATGTTCGCAATTTTGTGCGCTGTATGAACAATCCTCGATTTCAAGGACCGTACGAGGTAGTGGTTTGTACCCCCCTCGTGGTTAAAGTCAGGGAGCTGCGCTACTTGGTCCACCTCTCCGACATTCGTAGGGCACCACCGGAAAGTACAGTGGTGCATCAGTTGTCTTGAGAACAGAGGTAACAGTACCTGTACCCCGAGCACCGTACCGGCCTGTCTAGAGGAGACACAAGCATAGTGGCACATCCGAGTGGCAGATCAAGGCTCAGCTGCTAGCTCGGTACTTTTCTTTTCCAGGGAGCGCTTATATATATATATATATATCTCTGGTGTTGTTTTTCTTTTGTGTACATGTTAGGCAGAATCACATGCAGTACCCTTTGGGACCACTACACACACTTAAGACTACAAGTGTCAGTACAATTTCACCTTTGGTACAAGCCTGTACTACACAGTAATGTGGTAGCAGTGGCTGAGCAGCCAGACATATTCCAAGAGTAAAGTGAGCTGTACAAGAGGTTACACAAAGGACTAGCAATCACAGTGATTCAAACAAACACTTACTCAAGGTGTCTTGGCAAAAGAATAAATTATAAATAAAGGGGTATACCTGCAATACGGTCCCTGGTTCTTCAGGTAAAGTAAATGAAAGTAAAGCAAAAGGTGAATCAGTAGAATGGGATGACACATGATATGATATGATATGATCTGGCATTTGTAACGCGCCTATACACAAGTGTTTCAAGGCGCGACGAGGCTGGGAGGGGGGACAAAGGGAAGACAGACAACGATCTTACTAGCCAGGTGTCATTCAGATCGCGCAAGTGCATGGGCAGAGGGGAAGGGAAAGTGCAAGGGGAAAGGGAGAGGGGAAAGTGCAGTACAGGGGTAGTAGGATAACAAGATAAATAATAAGGGCCAGCTGGTGGCAAGTACAAGGTAAGTGCAGACAAGTGCTGGGGAGGGGGGCTGTAGGGATACAGAGACAGTCCCGCAGTGCAGGGGTTGCCAGGGAGGCAGTGCAAGAGGAGAGTGGCTGGGCCAGGGACCGAGATCGGTGAGAGTGGCCCAGTTGCAGATTCAGTGCAGGAATTTAGCAGGGGAGAGGGGGAGAGAAAGCAGAAGCAAAGAGGAAGGTTTTGAGGTGCTTCCGGAACCGGAGATGGTTCTCCTCAAGTTTCAGGGAGGCAGGAAGGCTGTTCCAGAGGGAGGCCCCTGCCGCGGAGAGAGATCTACCCCCAGCCTCGTTGCTTGGAGAAGCGGCTGACCCTGGGGGTGTTGGAGGCGTAGATTATTCAGTAATTATAAATTTGAATCAATAAACATATAACAAAATAATTGTATGTATAGTTTAAAACAATTAGTTAATTCCATCAATATATCTTTCATATCTCAAACATTCATTCACAATCCCATACTTACTCATGCATACATTCCTATATAAAACCAATATGGAATCTAATACATTGTGTACTGATAATACTACACAGAATTTCTTTCAATTGTAACAATTGTTAATGACCCAGTCAATAGTATCAGGTGTCGTATCTCGTCTGTTTTTTTATTTTTCCAGATTGTTCACAAAATCATCGACACGTGTTTCGGTCAAAAAGGCCTTCTTCAGGACGTAGGGCAAGGAGTAGTAGATCCGCCCTTTTCAGAAACGTATAGGCCAATTTTCAATCCCCACGTTTCAACTCTAGGGATAGCGGGTAGGACATCAGAATCAATAACAATATAAAGATCAGTCTCAACTTGTTCGTGTGGTATAATCTTTTCTAGGGTGTCCTTAGATAATGGTAGACAACCACCATACACACAACAATCCTGTATGGATCCTTCAGATGTTGATTCTTTATCTCTAGCTATAATTGCATGCGACAGTTGAAGATCACTTCTTAAAGTCCCAATATGTATTAGCATGCTCCACGATAACCTCGTCAACACTCCCAGCTATTGCACCGGCACGCAATTTTTGCTGAGAATTAATTTTGCTTTCATTTAATTTAATTTGGTAAAAGAATATACATTTATTTAAACGGTCAGTTGGAAAACATTCCACTAGCAAGAGCAGCTCAATATCACAATCTACTATACTACAATACACAACCAATCAATTTCTGAACAAGTTCAGCTCCCCTGAAGTGGGAGCAAAATAGCACTTCAGTTACTTTAGAAAGGGGTAAAAAGACAAGTTTATAAGAATCAACAGCACAAATACTTTCAGACGTAGAGCAAATAGTTTCAGTTCACTACAACCAGCAAATCAATTCAATAGGCCTGGCCAAAGTCAATGGTTCAGAGTCTTGGATAGGATAGCACAGTTCTGGTAGTAAACGGTTAATTCTTTGCCACGGTTTTTAGAAGTAGTTGGTCAGACGAAAAGTTGGATGTTGGTTTAGGGAAGGACAAGCCTCCAAAGTCGGGAAAGTTTCACAAACTTTCACTGCGGCCGAACAGAGTTTTGGACCGCATTTGCACAGTACCTTTTAAATGAAGTAGAGATATAGCTGAGGCAGTTGTTCCTGGCAGGTCTTGCAGATCTCGCTGTTGTTAGGGAGAATTCTCAAAATGTGCTAATTTCCCTTACCTTTTGAGACCCCCAGCAACTTTGCTGGATTCCTAGGATTTGATTTCTTTACCTGGGGAGAGCGAGAGCCTTTTTTTCCCACTCTTCCATGTATTTTGATGTGTTTTACTTTTGTGTTCTTTGGATATGGAGTTTTTAGACAAACTCCATAGGCATCATCTTTTTCTGTGTGTCACACAGCACCTTCAGTGCAGTGACACAGGGATGTCTTTCAGACTTCCCAAGGTTTAAATACATTCTCTGGGACTGACTACCGTCTCCCAGAACCTGTAAAGTTAAATTGGCTTTACTAGTCTTTTTAAATTTACTGACCCAGCACACACTATCTTCCTATAGAGTGCTGGAGGGGTTTGTCAACTGTTATTGAATTATCGATGTAAATATCACTAACCTGGGCAGACTGCGGTCCGCAACGGAAGCAACTGGCAGAAAATGGAAAATCCCCCGTGGGAATCTTGCTCCCTCTCTCCCTGTGAAGAATACCAGTGAGGAGGAAGGCAGGAACCCCAGGGAAACCCTCCTGGGGGAAAAAACCCTGGGTGACTGGAACTCTTCGGACTGGACGGTAGAAGTCTGGACGGTTCCCTCTAGACGAAATGGAACGTGAAGAGGATCGAAGACCTTACCAAGGAAACAAGACAGGACAGGTAAGTGCCAGCAAGAAAGCCTGCGAGGAAAGGAGAGCACTGAGTGTAGGAGATGTGACGTACAAGGAATTTAGAATGGGGTCCTTAATGGAGTCTGGATATTCTTGGAGATGTCCAGAAGTAAAAGGAGTCTGTTCCAGTTTGTTGGAGCTGTCGTGCTAAAGTTAACAGGAATGGAGAGTGAAATGTGATTCACGGTGGGAGAGAGAGAGCTGGATGGGAAGGATGTTTGTTGTACTCACTGACAACGGTGGAAATCCCGACACGAAACTAATGGTGTATGTGGAATACGGCCAGATTAAATGCCTGTGGGTATGAGATGCAGAGAGGAGGCAGAAGTTGGTAATAAGAAGGTAAGAGAGTCTGAAGTATCAGAATGCGGATATTCTAGATGCGAACTTACGGAGCGTCGGTAAAGGCAGTAGCGACGCGTAAGCTGCAACACTTCCTTCCTTATCAGGAGTCACGTGAACAGGTACGGGTATGTCAGATGTACATGAAACAACTAGACCGTTGTCTTCTACCTGAAGAACCGTCGCTTTGGGAGCCTGCATGAATACATTATGAGCCGTTCTTCCTATTCTCCTACTCTGCCACCATGACCAGCGTTGGTAATGTGTAACAGGGTTGCCTAGCTTCCCCTGAGTCAAAACATGTAAATATCACTAACCTGGGCAGACTGCGGTCCGCAACGGAAGCAACTGGCAGAAAATGGAAAATCCCCCGTGGGAATCTTGCTCCCTCTCTCCCTGTGAAGAATACCAGTGAGGAGGAAGGCAGGAACCCCAGGGAAACCCTCCTGGGGGAAAAAACCCTGGGTGACTGGAACTCTTCGGACTGGACGGTAGAAGTCTGGACGGTTCCCTCTAGACGAAATGGAACGTGAAGAGGATCGAAGACCTTACCAAGGAAACAAGACAGGACAGGTAAGTGCCAGCAAGAAAGCCTGCGAGGAAAGGAGAGCACTGAGTGTAGGAGATGTGACGTACAAGGAATTTAGAATGGGGTCCTTAATGGAGTCTGGATATTCTTGGAGATGTCCAGAAGTAAAAGGAGTCTGTTCCAGTTTGTTGGAGCTGTCGTGCTAAAGTTAACAGGAATGGAGAGTGAAATGTGATTCACGGTGGGAGAGAGAGAGCTGGATGGGAAGGATGTTTGTTGTACTCACTGACAACGGTGGAAATCCCGACACAAAACTAATGGTGTATGTGGAATACGGCCAGATTAAATGCCTGTGGGTATGAGATGCAGAGAGGAGGCAGAAGTTAGTAATAAGAAGGTAAGAGAGTCTGAAGTATCAGAATGCGGATATTCTAGATGCGAACTTACGGAGCGTCGGTAAAGGCAGTAGCGACGCGTAAGCTGCAACACTTCCTTCCTTATCAGGAGTCACGTGAACAGGTACGGGTATGTCAGATGGACATGAAACAACTAGACCGTTGTCTTCTACCTGAAGAACCGTCGCTTTGGGAGCCTGCATGAATACATTATGAGCCGTTCTTCCTATTCTCCTACTCTGCCACCATGACCAGCGTTGGTAATGTGTAACAGGGTTGCCTAGCTTCCCCTGAGTCAAAACACTCATGTAAAGGCGTCTTTGTCTTCCCACATGCGAGATAAGGCGTCTGCTTTACCATTACGCACTCCGGGTCTGTAAGTTATGATGAAATCATATTCGGCGAAGAAAAGAGCCCAGCGAAGCTGACGCGATGATTGAGCCTTAGCCTTTTTCAAATATTGCAGATTATGGTGATCTGTGATAACCGTGACCTTGTGTCTGGCTCCTAGAAGGTAGTGTCTCCAAGTTTTGAGGGCTCCTTTAATTGCTAGCAATTCCTTGTCAGTGATTGCATAGTTTTTTTAAGGTGCAGAAAATATACGGGACCAAAATGCTATGGGATGTAATTGTCCCGTCTCAGGATCCCTTTGTGATAGTACTGCCCCCGTGGCTATACTGGAGGCATCAGTCTCAACCACATGAGGCAGATCAGATTGAGGATGCCCAAGGACGGGTCTGAGGTGAAGGCGTTCTCTGCTTCGGAAGACCAGAAGAATGTTTTATTCTTTTTCAGGAGAGAAGTGATAGGATGGACGATCTGTGAGAAGTTGGGGATAAACCGTCTATAAAAGTTAGAAAACCCAAGCATTTTTCTAATTTGGCAAACAGCCGATGCTGACAAAGTTTTTCTAGAACTGCCCTTACATAGCCAACGTGATCTTCCTTAGATGCTGAGTAAATCGTCGTAAATCGTCGATGTAAACAAGGACGCAGACGTCTAACAGTTCGTGAAGTACATTGTTCATGAAGAACTGGAACGCCGCTGGTGCGTTGCATAGCCCAAAGAGCATCACCTGATACTCGAAAAGCCCATACTTAGTTCAGAAGGCTGTCTTCCATTCGTCGCCCTTTTTTACAAGGTGATATGCTCCTCATAGATCTAGTTTCATGTAGATTCGAGCATTCTTCACCTGATAGAGTAATTCGGGGATGAGTGAAAGAGGGTATCTATTCTAACGGTAATTTGGTTTAATGCTCTATAATCTATGCACGTTCTGAGGTCGCCCTCCTTCTTGGGTACGAAGAAGAGAGCTGAGGAGGCTGGAGACTTAGACAGGCGGATGAAACCGTTAGCTAGGTACTGATCTAGGTAAATCTGTAGATGTTGGTTTCCTTGCTCAGTTAAAGCATAGATTCGACTGGAAGGTATCTGTGCTCCAAGGACCAGGTCGATCTGGCAGTCGTAAGGCCTGTGTGGTGGTAGAGTATTCACTTGTTCCTTTTGGAACACGTCCCGATAGTCCAGATACTATGGGGGCAAGGCACCAGAGAGCCCCAGGATGGGTTTAGCCTTGACTTTCGGACTCTTCACGCTCTTGTGGTAGAAGCTTTTGGTGCACTCTGGAGGAAAGTTCAGCACTCGTGTTCGCCAGTCAATCCTGGGGTTATGAGTTTCTAGCCACGGCATTCCTAGGTTCATCTGGAACTGGGGTGCCCTGATAAGATCGAAAGAAATGTCTTCTCGATGACCGTCTTGACACATCAGCATAACTTTGTCTATATGTTGCGTTACTGGGCCGGATGACAACTGGGAGCCATCCACTGCAGTGACGTTTTACGATTGTAGTTTCTGCTGAAGAGGAAGGCCTATTCGTGCTGCCAGATTCTGATTGATATAGTTACCCACAGCTCCACTGTCAATATACGCTTCCAAAGCATGTACCTTTGATGGTTGCTGGTGGTGGACAAGTACCGAAATCACCAGATGCGAGGTCTTAACAACTTTCTTCATTTCGCTCGACAAGTGGACACCTACGCTTGCTGGGCGCTGGAGTTTTCCGGGGTCTGATCTTTTTCATCGTTGCTGTTGTCCTTTGCACCTACTACTTTCTTGGGTGGTTTTATTGGGCAATCCCGAAGGAAATGTCCTGCCTTGCCACAATATAAACAAAGTTGTTGTTCCCTCCTTTTTCTCTTTCAGCTTTGGATATAGGGGTCCGTAACCCCCAATCTGCATGGGTTCTGTTGGCTCATGAGTTGTCATTCCGCACAACACTCGGGGGGGGTTCACCACTTGGGCGAGTACATCCTTTAACTCCCCACGCAACCCTCGATAGAACAGTGTGGTTCTTTTTTCTTCGGGCCAGTTGGTTTGTGCAATGAGGTGATTAAAGGTGGCAATATACGTCAGCAGATCATGCCTTCCCTGCCTGAGGGACAATAGTTGGTTCTCCAGGGCTTGTCCTTGGGTGTATCTAGCAAAAAACTTTTCCAATTCCTGTTGGAATTCCCCAAAGTTGTGAAGTACAGGATCATCCTGATTTACTAATGGCATGGACCAATCCGCTGCGCTGCCTCCCAAATACGACAGTACAAAGGCAACTCTGGCACTATCATTAGCGAATGCCCCAGGGCGACACAAAAAGTGAAGACGACACTGGTTCATAAATATGGCATATTTGTTGGGATCACTGGTGAACCGTTCGGGTGGGGCCAAAGGTACTGCCCCCGGTAGTACCACTTGAACTTGTGGTGATGGCTGTGGCAAGGGGGTTGGTGCGATTCCAGTTAAAGGAACTTGCTCTGCATGAGTTTGAAGCATTTGCCGTGCCAGATCGTCAGTTCACTCTCGAGCGACAATAAGATCCCTTCTTAGGGCGTCAGTCTCTTGTCTGGAGGCATGCACTTCAGCCCGTAGTTCCCCAAGTAATTGGGCCAACTGATCAGTGTCTGAGGTTTCCATTACGCCCAGGCAGAGGTTCGGAGAGGCTTCGAGTTCTGTTACGCTTAGCTGATCTCTGCGGGGATGTTGGAGCACGGTTGGAGCCCTCTCTGTATTTGGCTCCCCTGGATCCGGGTCTACTCCCAGCTGCTGTAGTGTGGACTGCTCTGGTAGCTGGCAATGACCTTGGGAGAAGGTAAGTGGCAGTGAAAATGTTGCGGCTGAATTGCGATCCCCCTCAAACCCCGCTTGCCAGAATGAGAGGAGCATGCGTTTTCCCATAAGCTCTCACCTGTTGTTTTGTAACAATGAGCTCTCCGTCCTGCTTCTCTTCAGCAGGGGCGCTGTAGATAGACCTAGTTGCTTCACTGGTCTGGAAACGTGATCGCCCAGACTGGCTGCGACCGATTCACTTTTCAGTGTTCGTAACAATGATTATTGTCTGTACATTTTTGCAATGTCTTTTCCAATGATTCTTGCCTGTAATTCTAATAATGTCTTTCCTTTGCCCAATAGGTGTGAAGATGACCCTGAAGGGGAATGGAGCAGCCCCGCTGGGTTTCTAGGTAATACACAAGGCTTAGGTATTGCGCGGCCAAGCGTTAAATGTTTATACACTTTCTAACCTTGTGCATTCCTTTTCTCTTGCTGGGATAGCCTGGCATCGAATGAGGGAGAGCAGCGATCCGAAAACCTGTCAGCGGCTGGTAGATGGAAGATCCACGACGATGCTGGATGAGAAGAAGACTCTCACGTAGGTGCGCTCAGACAGGTGAGGATGAGGCGAGCTACAGGCGATGGATTTGCAGAAAGAGGTAAGATGCGCACTGTGCTGTGAGCGATGGTATGGCTGGTTTCGGGTAAGGTGCACGGGGAGCCGTGAGCGATGGTATGGCTGGTGTAGGGGAGGAGTGGTCCAAAACCCCCCCCCCTTGCCTACATCTCCACCCCAGGTGAGGGCCATGGCTCATCGGGCGTCCCCTCCTACCACCAGGGCCCAGGTGGTGGATGGCTCACCTGCTGAAGACATTGCCCGCACGCATTAAATTTAGCTAGGCCTCAGAAACCATTTTGTCTACTAAACATGGTGTGAGCTTAGCGCACTGTAGCGCGGCCCCCACCCTCGGAGAGTTTCAGTTATCCCTGTCGCCGCAGCACCCTGGCAGATCCGCTGTGAGCCCGTTCCCACGAACAAGACGGACATGAGCTAGCATAAGAGACTAACATTGTAACAGTTCACCTTCCGCAGTGTATCATCGCTCCCAGCATGACCCGGCCAGCAGGCCTGAGCGATGAAAAGAACGGTAAAATGGTCATCAGATGGCAGAAAATCTCTACATATTAATGCCAAGACCACAGGCAAAATATGTCTTTCTCCACAAAATCTCTTATATTACAAAAACCTGTAAAGTGTATAAACATAGAAAGCATGCTTCCATGATATAAGCAATGGCGAGCCCACACCACTGCAGTTGGGTACTGATAATGAAGGAGCGTTCCAGGGATCTATTTGTTACGTGTGTCACTGGGGAACTTACACTTCATGGTTTTGCGCCATAACCGAACTAATGCTGCTAGAGTACACGAGAAGACAAATGTAATCATACAGAGGGCTCATGTGAAGGATGCGCGAGAATGCACTTGTCATGTGTGTATGTCTAAGCCCCATATGTGCCACCACCGTCACGTACAGTGGCGGGTCATTTTCTATGTACTCCACCAACCTTAATACTACCTCACTTACTGCAAATGTATATGCATAGAACTAATTACTGTAATTGTTAAAACATAGTGTACGAATAAGGTGCTCAGGCTGGATATAATCAAGACACACCCAGCAAAGTTGAAATGCATGTTTTAAAGTGATTCGAATAAGTAGTACAGAATGTTCAAATGTTTATGATGTTTTTACCTAAAGTCGGCAACATACGAGGAAGATACCTTTTGTGAATATGTGCAAGGCCATTTCTCCTCCCACCCTGCGAAGACTGCCAAACATGAGAACAGAGGCCCGCGCCGCGCTGCTCTACCTCCCCCAACCAGACTGGAGCCGCTTCAAAGATTTGTAGCCCCCTCTGCAGCATCCAAGGCCACGGCCCGCCACCTGCATTATTTACAGCACAGCAGTAAACCTCTGCCTGAACACACACTTCCAAAGGCGCCACCTCGTAAACCCCACAACCCACCGGATCATCTTAGACTTATGGCCCTGTGCAATCAGGACACCCAACACTTTGACAACACACAGCGGCACATCCATAACAACTTCTAACAAGGCAGAAAGACTTGTACCGCCCGTCCCAGGCCCTGAAGCTTAGCCCCTCGACCTGTGGCCCCGGTCAACAGGACACTGGTAACCATGTCCTGGCGTATTACCACCAGACCCCTCACAAGGTGCATTCCTCCTGTGTTGCATTAACCTGTAGTATAACCTATTGGAAGATTTACTAAAGAAGATAATATTGCAATGACTGAATGACTGCGGTGTGCATGGCCTAGGGCAAATAAGTCTGGAAAAGACATTCATCTCTGACACTGGCCGCGATGGCACAACAACACCGCCCGGATGAACTCAGCCAACCTGCCAGGCCCAGCCCAACCCACGAGGCTGACCAGTGACGTCGTCCAGCCAAAGCCAACCACATCGCAGCAGCACCTATAGTTAGTCGTCGCCACCCAATCCCATTGAACTTGTGCCCCCTATAGTGTGTAGGTTCTTATGACGTTTTTTGTAAATATATACGCCTGTCTTTGCTATTGTCAGACAGAGCGCTCTCGGAGTTTGCAGAGTTCTTTGCATGCCCTATTCTGAGTGATAAACTCCCATTTAAGCTCACCCGCACTCTGTCTTGGCTTTATTCCCGATTTGGGAGAGTCCTTTATTGTCTCTCATTGCGGGGAGGATCGTGCTGGTTGGGGACGCTTGCCCTCAGTGGTGACTCCGAAAGCGTGATCATTATTATTATTATTCTTTCCCGACCTAACATTACCGTCCCCTTTTGGCACGAGAATTTCCGGTCGAAAAGGGATACGCACGGTGAGCCGGCTCCGGGAGGCTGCCCGCCAACGGCGACCGGTACACTAAGAAGTGCGCACTCAATAGAGAGAGGGTACGGGATCCCGGTTGAAAAATCCCCTTTGAGTACCGCTTGCCGGAGCCGGGGCTGACTGTTGAGCTGACGGCAACACTGCCTGGACGGACCCAGTTTCAGAGACTATCGGTTCAAGACGGGCACGTGAGTATTGAGTGCGAGCGATTGTAAAGGGAGTGGGGAAAGAAGTGTAGGACAGGGAACGAAGAGGGGGTACGTAGATCTACTAAGGATCATCCTAAAATTTCCTTGCTTTTTCTTTGCATATGGCCATTAGGATTAAGAGGTGAATAAGAGATCAAAGTGACGGTACCCTAGCTCCGAAAGGGGGTGGAAGGCGGCGCCGCATAGTGCTATCTTGACTAGTACTGGGAATATATGAAGAAGTGGAATATAAGATAAAAGTGTTCAGCAAAAGGGGGCACTGAGAATATATTAGTGACCGCTATTACTTCTTTCTTTTCTTTTCGTTAGGGGTAGGGGGAGAATAAAAAGTGAGATGAGCACAGACTTAGGGAGAAAGTAAGAGAGAAAGAGTCCTACTAGAAGGGGGGAGAGCAGGCCAATATATATATATATATATGCGCATCCATATATCCAAATAAGACGGATAGGGACAGCCGGCTAGGGAGGAAAGGGAGGGCAGCTTGAATTGTGAATTGAGTGTTACCAAGAGGTGTGTGCACCTCGTATGTGTCAGAGGACATTTTGATGTTGTGAATGTGTAAAACGGTTATAAAT
Organism: Ambystoma mexicanum; assembly: GCF_040938575.1. Classification (NCBI taxonomy): domain Eukaryota; kingdom Metazoa; phylum Chordata; class Amphibia; order Caudata; family Ambystomatidae; genus Ambystoma; species Ambystoma mexicanum. Next base: position 28,556,954 of record NC_090927.1, read on the forward strand.
GTATAGTAGTTAAATGGTCATGGTAAGTGTGACCGGATAGAACTTTTTGAAGACAAAAATGATACAGTGAAGTGAGTGGGTACCTTTTTGATTTCCGGGTTGATATTGTCAAAATAAATGATGGGTTGCTCTTGTATGTGCCCCCCAAAGAGAATAGAATAGAAACTGTGTACAGCCAGTTTTGTATTGTGCAGGCAGGGGGAAGAGCACAAAGGAGCCCATTATTGAATGTGAAGTAGAAAACGAAAAATAATATTGATAATACATCTACATTGTAGTTGCAGACACACAGAGACACACAAGTACTAGGAGGGCACAGAGATGGGGGCCGAAACACCCTTATCACATATTTGTAAGAATCTACCAGGGTACGCGGAGTGGATTAAGAAATATCATGACCAATGGATAACAGAGCTGAAGGGAGAGGGGTTGCCCCAGATATGGCCAGAGGGAGGGTCATTTGATAAAAGTGTTCTGGATATGGTAGCCACATGCATTTGTTTGAAATACAAGGGGAAGCACTTGCATAATAGGAGGGAAATATTGGATCTCTGGAGGTTGTTTGAAGAGATACCACCGCCTAAGGCACCAGCAGTAAACCCTGACCTACCATCCACCACAGACAACCCACTGGTGATACAGAAAGATACTAAAGAAGTGTCAAAAGTAGAGCCACCAATAGAGGTAATAAGTTTGTACCCGATACTGAACAAACCTGTGCCCGCAGAGGGGTACAGTGACCCCGCTTATGTGCCTCCCCCGACCACTACTACACCCCACCGACCAACGGCACCCCCGCCTTATGAAAGCACAAGGGAGCGAGCCCAGACAAGTACACAAAGGGTGGACATAGAAAAACTAACAGATGATTTACAATCAAGGCTCTCAATAGCAAAAGATGAGCTCTCAAGGATAAGAGACATATGTGAACAAACAACATTTAATGCTGCAAGATCAGGGCGCACGTCTAGAGCGCCGAGTGAGAATAGAACACTTGAAGACGGGTGGAAAAAAGGTGAGATACTGTTCAGAATTGAGGAAGAACCAACGCGAATAATTGAAGTAGGGGCACGAGAAGGAGGTATCGATAATGAAGAGAGGCCTATAGGAGACAGAGAGGAACTACTATGTGATATAAGGGACGATGTAGAAGAAAGCGACAGGTTGAGCATGGCAATGGGAGGGGGAAGTGAAGGGGTGGATGGTACATGTTCACTGAGAACACTGGATGATGAGTGGACGGGACGATTAAGAAACAGGGTGGGGAAAAATGCAGCACTGGGAACCTCAGCAGCCAAAACAGGTGCAGATGCAACGACAAAAGGAAGGCTACAGCTCCCATTGATACATAGGGGAGGAGGGAGGCCGAATTATATCCCATGGGCTCAGATGGATAAAGCGAATTTATTAAAACTATTGCCCCCGTTATCAGGAGGGGCAAGTAAGTGGATATACGCTTTTGAGAAACATACTGCCGGGGTACCCCTAGCTATAGGAGATGTGAAGAGCTTGCTCGTATCAGCAGTGGGAGATCAGGCTGAGAGAGTATGGGTTAAGGCCGGCTTCCCGGGAGTAACATTAGACTGTGACCGCCATGATGGGGCCACCTTTAACACAGTGCGTGCCAGGGTGTGGGATGCCTTACGCGAAACATTCCCAGATACGCCAGACTTACAGTCAGTGATGCAGTGTACAATGAATGACGGGGAGGAGGCTATGGATTACATTTTCCGGGTCCAAGAGATGTGGAGAGCAGAAACGGGCACGCCCTGGTATAAATCGACATCTTTATTTTACTTCATTATAAAAAGAGGGCTCCCAAAGGAAGTGCAGAAGGCGCTCGACAAGATAGCAGGTATTGAAGCAAAGGGATGGCCTGAGATTCAGAGCATAATAGTACACCATTGTAAACGAATAAAGGAAAGGGAGAAGGAGGTGGCGCAGAAAAGATTGGCAGACGAGGCGAAATTAGTACAGACAAAGTTGGTGAAGGTCGCAGCAGCAGTAGCCGCGCTCCCACACAGTAGGGAGGGAGAGGAAGAGGAGGAGGGGCTGATGGCAATACAAGGAAGGGTGGCAACTAATTGGGCGGGAACAGGACAGCGGCAGTGGAATGAGCAGGAGCAAGGTGGAGGTCCGCAGTGGCAAGAGTGGACCCCTCGAGGGGGACGAGGTGGGTACAGGGGCCAAAGAGGAGGTGCACCGGGATACGGAGGAATGGGAGGAAATGGATGGCAGGGCCCTAGAGGTGTACAGGGGAGTTGCTGGAACTGCGGAAGGTGGGGGCATTACTCTAGGGAGTGCAGAGCTAGACCCAACAACGGGTTCCAAGAGGTAGAACAATATGGCCACCCCCACCCGGGGAGCCCATATGGTCTCCCAATGGGACAACAACAACTGAGAAACCCAGGCCAAGGTAATGCTGAGCAGCAACAGGGACACCAGTATAGAACACCGAACCACCCACAAAACAATGACAGTATGCAATATAGGCCAGGCAACCCTTTCGCGACAACAGCAAACGGGGCCCCCGCACCAGCACCTTACAACGGCATGTCAGTGGTTTCAGGAGGTGTCTTTAACGAGGGGGGGCGATGAGACACCCCGCATAGGACAGCCCACAGAGAACACTTGCGTGTCCAGTTCTATCTACCACCTACAATGCAGCAGAGGAACCATTGGTAGGGGCGCAGATAAGAGACAAGCAGTTCATATTCATGGTTGATTCGGGAGCGGAGAAATCATGTATCAGAGAGGGCCGGTTCCCGTTATCTAACCGGAAGTTAGAGATGCAGGGGTTCTCTGGGGCTGTAATTGAAGTTCCTTACACAGAAGCTTTGGATGTAACAGTGGGGGGTAAAACTGTGAAGGCACCCTTACTGTATTATGAACATTCCCCAATAAATTTGTTAGGGAGGGATCTCCTGAGTAAACTTAACATGACCATATCATTTACCGAGAGAGGAATAGTGTGTTCTACACCCGGGATATGCCCCTTGCGTGCGATGCTGGTAGTGCAAGCCTACACAACCACACAGGAAGTACGAGGGCTGCCACAAAATGAGGAAATGTTTATTGAAGGGCTAAAGACTTTGGCCCTCATAATTCCAGAGCTAAGAAGAATGGACTGGAGGATTCCAGCGGAGTTCCTCTTCCGCCCCATAGTGTGTCCCGACACAGCACCAGGATCAGTGGTATCATTAGACTTGCACGCTGTACAGGTATCAGCGAAAAGGATCGCTGTGATTGGAGTGGACAGGGAAGGATGTGAGTGGCGTACAGTGCTGTGTACAAATGCCAACATCGCCCTACGAGAGTTAACAGATGAGGATCTCTTTTCAGACACAGAAAGGGATGGTGAGATAGCAATGGAAATAGCGATGCCCTGTGACATTTTGATTCAAGCCAGGGAAACCCCCGTCCAATTGATGGCGGTGGTAGGAGCACCGCCGTCATTTTTTGATGACGACATGAGGCTCGTACCAAATAATTTGTGGACAACAGGCCCCCATGATGTAGGGCTGTTGCACGGAGTACAACCTGTGGTAATAAAACTAAAGCAAGGAGCAATTTTACCCCGAGTTAAACAGTATCCATTGTCCCGTGAAGCTGAAGAAGGGATAAAAGAGACAATAAATGCACTACTAGCACAAGGGATAATAGTGCCTTCAAACTCCCCATGTAACACATGTATTTATCCAATCAAAAAAGCGAAAGGAGGGTCTTGGAGGATGATACAGGACTTACGCCCCTAAATGATGTAATTCAGAAGGAGTTCCCTCTAGTCCCGAATCCTGCATCAATACTATGCAGCATCCCGAAAGTGGCATCACATTTCACAGTAGTAGACTTGAAAAACGCTTTTTTCTCGATACCCCTGGCTGAAGAGAGTAGATACCTCACAGCATTCACACTGGGGGGTAAAAGATATGAACACTGCAGACTACCACAGGGATACTGTGAGAGCCCGAGCATATTCAACCGCATATTGCATGAAGACTTGGGAAACCTATCAGTTGAGAGTACGATTATTCAGTACGTAGACGATTTATTAGTGTGTGCACAAGACGAGGTAACATGCAGAAAGGATTCAACAACGCTCCTGACTCTACTGGCCAACAAGGGGTACAAGGTAGACAAGGAGAAGTTACAGTACTGCCTGACAGAGGTTTTATGGTAGAAAATATAGGGCGCCTGGCGGAGTCCTGATTTACCCAGGTGGGTATATGTACAAAAAAAGGAATAATCAGGATGAAGAAGATCCTACAAGTAAGCCAGTTGTGCCGTGCATGTATGTTTATTTTACATTGACACAGTCCTTTTTTAGTTCATTCAACAATTTATTTTACAGGTCTTTCGATAAGCACGAAAGTTTTTTGGCATCAAACGGACAAAAGTGATTGTGAACGGTGGTAACACGGGTTAAGTGTCAACCTCTGATGTATTGAGGTTAAAACTCCACACTGAAGTACATTCCCTGTATAGATGTGATAGAGAAAGAACTATCAAGCAGGGAAAGTATACCTGAGGCTTGAAAATGGCCCCAGGGTTAGTTCACACAAGGTGTACACAACAGATATTTACACAACATACACAAGGGGGAAGATACAGTTGTGTCACGGGGATCGACACAGGTGTGTTTCGGCCAAAACATGGCTTGATTGAAGCCGGTCTATATGCTGGCCTTCGTCAGGAAAGGCACCATTGGTGGTGCTGTCCGTTGATTCTGCTGCTCCGGTGGCAGTGGCAAGCTGGGAAATATCCTCACGTGGTTGAAGGATAGTGTGTGCGTGATTGAAACTGTGTTTCATTTCGAGCTGAGGACCCCGTATACAGAGATCTGGGACCCACTGTGGCTCTTCACAGTCAGCGGGAACCCGAGAGATGTCGGCCTGAAGCACTCTCAGGCATATTCCTAAGTGCAATCACACACACACTATCCTTCAACCACGTGAGGATATTTCCCAGCTTGCCACTGCCACCGGAGCAGCAGAATCAACGGACAGCACCACCAATGGTGCCTTTCCTGACGAAGGCCAGCATATAGACCGGCTTCAATCAAGCCATGTTTTGGCCGAAACACACCTGTGTCGATCCCCGTGACACAACTGTATCTTCCCCCTTGTGTATGTTGTGTAAATATCTGTTGTGTACACCTTGTGTGAACTAACCCTGGGGCCATTTTCAAGCCTCAGATATACTTTCCCTGCTTGATAGTTCTTTCTCTATCACATCTATACAGGGAATGTACTTCAGTGTGGAGTTTTAACCTCAATACATCAGAGGTTGACACTTAACCCGTGTTACCACCGTTCACAATCACTTTTGTCCGTTTGATGCCAAAAAACTTTCGTGCTTATCGAAAGACCTGTAAAATAAATTGTTGAATGAACTAAAAAAGGACTGTGTCAATGTAAAATAAACATACATGCACGGCACAACTGGCTTACTTGTAGGATCTTCTTCATCCTGATTATTCCTTTTTTTGTGACAGAGGTTTTATACTTGGGTCAGCTCATATCAAAAGATGGAAAAAGAATAATTCCCGACAGGGTAGAAGCAATAAGATCAGTAGGAGAACCCACAACAGTGAAAGACATGCAGAAATTCTTGGGGATGTGCAACTATTGCCGAGCATGGATATTAGACTATGCAGCATACACGAGACCCCTCCTACAAGCACTCAAGGAAGCACAACAGGAGAACAAAAAAATAAAATGGTCAGAAGAAATGAGCACATCATTTCAATCATTAAAAGAGCTAATTTCAAGCGCTCCAGTGCTAGCAAACCCTGATTATGGACGCGAATTTTACCTATTCTCACACTGCAAGGGAACCCTCATGACAGCTGTACTGACACAAAAAACGTCCCTAGGACACAAGCCATTGGCTTACTATAGTGGTACTTTGGATGCCGTGATGCAAGGGCATTTCGCGTGCGAGCAATCACTCGCTGCAGCCGCGTTCGCGATTGAGAAAAGTGCCACAATAGTAATGGGTTGCCCTGTGACATTGTTTGTGGAACATTCATTATTTGCAATCCTTGAGAGGTCAAAAAGCACACTGACAACACAGCGGGCGACAGCCTACGAGATTATATTGTCTAGCGCCAACATCCATGTGGTGAGATGCAAGACAGTGAACCCCGCCACATTCATTACAGAAGCATGCACACTAGAGGACATGCAGGATCACGATTGCGCAACCTACACAGGAGAAAGAGGGGAGGACACAGTGGTGTGTGAGAACGCTCTGAGCGAGGGGGAAGTGTACTTCGTGGATGGGTCTGCATCGATTGACGTGGACACGGGAGAAAAACATGTCGGTATGGCGGTGGTGAGATTAGAAGACGGTGAGTATGAAACATTAGTTCAATACCGCCTCCCATCACATTACTCCGCACAAGCAGCAGAACTGATTGCGCTCATAGAAGCACTACATGCAGCAAAGGGTTGTGCAGTGACAATATACACAGACTCAGCTTACATGACGACGACAGTACATGGAGGTCTAGCAAGATGGGGGCGTAGGGGATTTCGACGGGCAGACGGAACACCAGTACAGCATGCAGAATTGTTGAAAGAGTTAATTGAGGCCCTACAAAACCCTACTGCAGTAGCAATAGTAAAGTGCCAAGCACATACATCCAACACAGACGTTGTGTCTTTGGGGAACGCGGCAGCGGACGCTGCCGCCAAGGAGGCTTCCTATTTTCAGAAATATGACACAGGTGAGTACATGCTGCAGCGTAAGGCAAACGAAGAGCCCCCAGAAGGGTATAACATGATGCCCATATCACAGATACTAGAACTACAGGAAGGAGCTAGTGACGACGAAAAATTGATGTGGACAAAACGGGGGTGCAGCAAGTCGGGAACAGACTTGCTGTGGCGGCAAAATAACTCAGGGAAAGTAGTAATGCCAATCCAGTTACTAGAAATTGCATTTCAACAACTACACTTCCCTGCACATAATACCAAACAGCACATCGCAGCAGAAATACAGGAACAATGGTTCGTGCCCTGTCTCCAGGAGCACGTGTCTCGATTAGCAATGGAATGTACAACATGCCAGATCTACAATTCAGGAATGACATTACGCACACTCCGGGGAACAATTCCTAAACCCATTGGCCCATTCAGAGAACTACATATTGATTACGCAGACATGGGGGAAAGGTGTAATGGCGCACGGTACATGATCGTGGTTGTGTGCCCATTTTCAAGGTGGGTGGAAGCTGGACCATGTGCACGACCTGATGCCAAAAGCGCCGCCAAGTTCCTAGTGAGGGAAATATTCCCGCGCTGGGGAATTTGTGACGTGATTCGCTCAGACAATGGCACTCATTTTGTGAATGAGCTTTTCAAGGAAGTCACTGCATTATTGGGAATAAAACATAAATTGTGTTCGATTTATCATCCTCAAAGTAATGGCGTAGTGGAAAAGATGAACGGACTGCTAAAGGGCAGGTTATCAAAACTATGCTTTTCATTGAAAAAGAATTGGATCTACTGTCTACCCCTTGCGCTATTTGAACTGAGAAATCAGCCAAGTAAAGATCACCATTTGTCCCCGCACAAAATCGTGACTGGGAGAAGAATGCACACAGCACACTCCCCACTGCGCGAACACTCAGATGCACACAGGAGCGCTGCGATATTGGGAGAAGAATTCACAGACTATTTGAAAAAACTAACAAGGGCAGCGCACGTAATATCAAAGCAGCTCTCCCCACCCTTCACTAGAGAGGAGGGAAACATAACAGGGTCCGTCACAGAGCCTGAGCAACAGCTACAGCTAATGCCGGGCGAACTAATTTATGTCAGGAGTTTTGTGCGTCGATGGAATGCACCACGGTTCCACGGCCCATACGAGGTAGTGTTCTGTACGCCCACAGCTGTGAAAGTGAAGGGCTTGAGGTACTGGATACACTTGACAGATGTGCGAAGAGCTTATAATAATGTGCAAGAGGAGGCAGATGAGGAGGCACAGACAACAGCAACCAATTCAACTGAACAAAATGTCTGAACATTGACTTGTGTGTGTGTGCGTCAGCAATAAACGTGAATGGGAAAGTGAATGATGAAGTATTGCTGCATTCTCTTTTTATATGTATTACTGGAAAAAGAAAAAAAATATGTGATTAATGAAGTGATCAAATTATGACTTGTTTACACCCTTGTCTGTGAATTCCCTTCCCTACAACCCTACCCGCTTCCATTACCCGTCAATATATATCGGCACTAATGGTGCCAACTAAATGTTTACATGCATGCACTTAATGCACTTTTGTATCTCAAACAGGAACTACCATGGCATCTAACAGGCAGCCTGCAACGGATAGAATTAGTAGAATGAGAGAAATATTAAATGAGAGATGCAGATATTCGTATGAGTGCGGATTATCTATGTGCATTACGATGTTTTTTATGCTAATGTTTGGCCTGGTTACATATTGGTTTATAGCGTTCATCTCTATCGAGATGAATGAGGGGGGAGGGATTAACAGCACTGGGATTAACAGCACTACTGGGACCAATACAACTGCAAGTGTCAACACAAGGGAAGGTGATTTTTTGGTGTGGGACGGAACTAAACTTGTATGGGGTTATCATACCACACCATCCAGTGCTGTCATCTTACAAAACAAAAAGCCACAGGGTGGAGTGCAAAACAACACAGTGTCTCCACCCGGGATACCTAATTACAATGCCCGTAGTTTAAATGACCGAAACCCGTCTGCCATATCATGGTTGTATAACATCCCCACCAGCCAGCCTGCCCCCACCCTAAAAAATGACCTGCAAGATAACGTCAGGGACGAAAAGGAAAAGCTGCTAGCAATACACGAAATATTATATGATGCATGGGCCACGGGGGGCGGGAATGAGAAAGGGGGGTCTATTTTATCCCTCGCCCAGGAAGTTGGGAAGTACATGAGGAACAAGAACAACAGACGGAAGAGGGAAGCAGGGAGGAGGAAGTATGATGAGTACTATGGGTTAGGTCTAGATAAGATGGAAGACCCACGACACCCCCACCAGACAAATAAGTGGTATGCAGATATGAGCGCCACCGCAAAACAAACAACAAACGAGAGCTGTTATGTCTGCTCCCTCATCCCTCACGCTTCAGGTACACCCAAGGTATTGCTACCCAAAGAGTTGCCAATTATAGATGCCCAATGTCTCCTTCATCTCACGTTATGCAGGATTAAGAACACCTTCCAGGCACACGAAGTTACTTTTCAAATGCTGCAGAACGAGAAAACGTGCTATCCAAAGACGGCAGGGGTGGTTTGTTTGAAAGAACCGTTTTTTGTAATACAAGGGACACTTTTTTCTGATAACAAGTGGAAGGATGAAGAAGTAATGTGTAAAGCTGAAGCACTGAGAGGTGTGGCACCAGAGAAATAGCAGTAGATAGAAGAAACATGCACACCAGTATGGAAGGAACACATTTCAACGAAATAGACTATGAACTGTGTTTTAAAGGGGAGGGGAAGACCTCCATGGGAACAAACAAGAACTGTAACAAGACCCTCACCATCCCAGATCTGAGAAAAGGGACAGCGGCCCTTATGGACACGTACTGGGTATGCGGCAACCAGGCATACCTACACCTCCCCCCGTCATGGAGTGGCAGCTGCGCAATGGCCACTCTGCACTCAGCCCTAATGGTAATACCAGAAAGCCACATTGACGGGAGCAAAAAGACACCGGAACGCCGGCAACAGAGTGCAGCCCAGCCAACTGCGGAGTCACAAATGTATGTCCTGTCTTCCGGAAACAAGGGGGAAGTGCTGACCCGTAACCAACGTGCATCAAACTACATATCAAAGGAATCATCAGAACTATTGGCTCAGATCCCAGATAAATATCGATTATTCAGTTCAGCAGAAACATTCTTTGCCTCACTTGTCTCAAGTGTCCAAGCAAGAGCAAACGCAAAATGGCTCCAGATAACACGCTGGGAATTGATTCAGCTGGCGAATGACACTGAAGAAGGGTTCAACGTAATAAAAGTGGAACTAAGGGCTTTACGACTGATGACCATGCAAAACAGGTATGTCCTGGACCTGTTGACGGCAATGGATGGAGGTGTTTGCCGAAAAATAGGAAGTGCCTGCTGCACTTTTGTACCTTCTGAAGACGCAGAAAATGGCTCCCTGTCCCATGTGATCGAAGCAGTCCACAACCTAGGAGAAAAAATGAAAATGGAAGGTGGAGCAGAAGACAGTACATGGTTCGATAACATCTTCTCCTGGGTCCCCTCATGGCTTGGAACAACTGTGAAACTTTTGATGCCAGCTGTGGTGTTCTTCCTTTTAATTTTTTGCCTGTGCCAGGTGGGTCTTCGAGTTTGTGCTAACGCAGTACCAAATGGTGCAATGATGATGGTGACAATGGGCAACACCCGTGGGACAATACAAAACATGCAGGAAGTGCAGGTCCAAACAGGAACAGATGACACACCAAGATATCAGCTAGTGCCTATCTATCACGATAAAGATATCATAGATAAAGCATGGCACACCACCATTAGAGAGCCCCGTGTATTAGAATGGTACCAGGAGGTGTGGGTAGATTTGGCGGGAGATGGCGGATGTATATACCTGACTTGTACCCCAGATGAATATGCCAGAAGAGGGGAAAGCTTACGGGGGGTGTGCAGAGCATGGATGCCCATAAAAGGCACACCTGCATGGGACGAGGCAGTGATGGACGAAGTAGAATGTAGAAGGTTGGAGGAGTTAAAGTATTTGTTACTTAAGTAACGAAAGGGGGGAAATGTAGGGGAGGAGTGGTCCAAACCCCCCCCCCTTGCCTACATCTCCACCCCAGGTGAGGGCCATGGCTCATCGGGCGTCCCCTCCTACCACCAGGGCCCAGGTGGTGGATGGCTCACCTGCTGAAGACATTGCCCGCACGCATTAAATTTAGCTAGGCCTCAGAAACCATTTTGTCTACTAAACATGGTGTGAGCTTAGCGCACTGTAGCGCGGCCCCCACCCTCGGAGAGTTTCAGTTATCCCTGTCGCCGCAGCACCCTGGCAGATCCGCTGTGAGCCCGTTCCCAGGAACAAGACGGACATGAGCTAGCATAAGAGACTAACATTGTAACAGTTCACCTTCCGCAGTGTATCATCGCTCCCAGCATGACCCGGCCAGCAGGCCTGAGCGATGAAAAGAACGGTAAAATGGTCATCAGATGGCAGAAAATCTCTACATATTAATGCCAAGACCACAGGCAAAATATGCCTTTCTCCACAAAATCTCTTATATTACAAAAACCTGTAAAGTGTATAAACATAGAAAGCATGCTTCCATGATATAAGCAATGGCGAGCCCACACCACTGCAGTTGGGTACTGATAATGAAGGAGCGTTCCAGGGATCTATTTGTTACGTGTGTCACTGGGGAACTTACACTTCATGGTTTTGCGCCTTAACCGAACTAATGCTGCTAAAGTACACGAGAAGACAAATGTAATCATACAGAGGGCTCATGTGAAGGATGCGCGAGAATGCACTTGTCATGTGTGTATGTCTAAGCCCCATATGTGCCACCACCGTCACGTACAGTGGCGGGTCATTTTCTATGTACTCCACCAACCTTAATACTACCTCACTTACTGCAAATGTATATGCATAGAACTAATTACTGTAATTGTTAAAACATAGTGTACGAATAAGGTGCTCAGGCTGGATATAATCAAGACACACCCAGCAAAGTTGAAATGCATGTTTTAAAGTGATTCGAATAAGTAGTACAGAATGTTCAAATGCTTATGATGTTTTTACCTAAAGTCGACAACATACGAGGAAGATACCTTTTGTGAATATGTGCAAGGCCATTTCTCCTCCCACCCTGCGAAGACTGCCAAACATGAGAACAGAGGCCCGCGCCGCGCTGCTCTACCTCCCCCAACCAGACTGGAGCCGCTTCAAAGATTTGTAGCCCCCTCTGCAGCATCCAAGGCCACGGCCCGCCACCTGCATTATTTACAGCACAGCAGTAAACCTCTGCCTGAACACACACTTCCAAAGGCGCCCCCTCGTAAACCCCACAACCCACCGGATCATCTTAGACTTATGGCCCTGTGCAATCAGGACACCCAACACTTTGACAACACACAGCGGCACATCCATAACAACTTCTAACAAGGCAGAAAGACTTGTACCGCCCGTCCCAGGCCCTGAAGCTTAGCCCCTCGACCTGTGGCCCCGGTCAACAGGACACTGGTAACCATGTCCTGGCGTATTACCACCAGACCCCTCACAAGGTGCATTCCTCCTGTGTTGCATTAACCTGTAGTATAACCTATTGGAAGATTTACTAAAGAAGATAATATTGCAATGACTGAATGACTGCGGTGTGCATGGCCTAGGGCAAATAAGTCAGGAAAAGACATTCATCTCTGACACTGGCCGCGATGGCACAACAACACCGCCCGGATGAACTCAGCCAACCTGCTAGGCCCAGCCCAACCCACGAGGCTGACCAGTGACGTCGTCCAGCCAAAGCCAACCACATCGCAGCAGCACCTATAGTTAGTCGTCGCCACCCAATCCCATTGAACTTGTGCCCCCTATAGTGTGTAGGTTCTTATGACGTTTTTTGTAAATATATACGCCTGTCTTTGCTATTGTCAGACAGAGCGCTCTCGGAGTTTGCAGAGTTCTTTGCATGCCCTATTCTGAGTGATAAACTCCAATTTAAGCTCACCCGCACTCTGTCTTGGCTTTATTCCCGATTTGGGAGAGTCCTTTATTGTCTCTCATTGCGGGGAGGATCGTGCTGGTTGGGGACGCTTGCCTTCACTGGATTCAGGTAAGGTGCGTGCGGCGCCGTGAGCGATGGTATGGCTGGATTCAGGTAAGATGCGCGTGTTGAAGATGATGTCCAGGCCCTGATGAGATGCGTGCTGAGTTGGAATCAGGTAAGAGCTTCAGACAGCGGTAAGTGTTACTACGCTGCACAGAGCAGACTAACGCAAAGCCTCTACATGCGGGTGGGGCTGGCTTAAATAGCCTGGCTCCAGCCACTCCCCTTTAGCTCCGCTTTGTGGCTCTACCTCACCACTCCCATAGACTTCTGCACGTGCCTTCCAATGCACTCTAATGGCCACGCCCGGCCTGGAAGCACGTGCTTGGTACTCAAAGTGTGCAGAGCACACTTTCTTATGAGCCTGGCGCCAAAGGCGCCAGGACAGGGCCCATTTGGACTCTTTGGAGGAAGAAAGTGATGGCCCTGGGTTAGAGGCCATGACAGTGCCTCAGCTCCATGGACTGTTTCAAATTGACTTGGCTTTCCTGGCTCCCTGCAGACTCTTCTAGCCCATTGACTTTGATATTGCTGGTCCTCATAGGAGGTAACTTGTTTTAGACTGCTATTGCTGGGAAAGGCTCATCTAGAATTCATTGCAAGATTTAAGTGTCCTCACATATATTGAGAACCTGTTTAACCGTTTTCCTTTCTTTAACCTTTCCTTTCTGCAACCTCAGAATCTGTACAACTAGTGTGATATATAAATGCCAACCTGGCCTTGTGATTGAAGAAACCCCAGGGTGTAGGAATTGTGTAAGAAGCATATCCAAAGATTATCCACTAACTTGTTTTTTGAGTCTGAAAAGTATTTTTAAAGTATATTTATATGATTACACAAATTGCCTTTTTAAAGAATGCTTATTTAAAATGTGTTGTTAAATAGATAAATCACTATTTATAGCTGAAATCTTGAGCACAAGTGTTACTTGGTTACTTGTATTGACAAATTTCATTGCTACCGCTCTACAGCTCACATTTACCCGTCTTGAGATAGGCCCGGCTGCTCAGTCACACTATCAACGTGTGTAGTACAGACCTATACCAAAAGGTGGGTTACCCAATACCAAGCAGATAAGTGTTGTGTAGTCTCACACAGTGTGACTTCACCAATTCTTACCTAACACGCTATGTAGAATAAAAGGAATATTCCAGGTACACAGTGTGGAATTGCAACTGGTGGGCCCAGATTTTGTAAAATGCTCCGACGACCAAAAAAGTATCAAGTCTGTGGAGTTACCTTATTTGATGGTGAAGGGATGGAAGAATGTCAATAATAACTGGCAGGACAAGACACTACCTTGCCTGGCAGAAGGACTGGTAACATATAGCAAGGAAAGAATAGCGCAAGTGGTCAACCTCTGTGCGCAAATCTGGACAGAGCATATCACAAAGCTGACGTGGATTGCAACGATGGAAAAGCCGGTGCAAGTGCACAAGGAAGAAGAGGATAAGCTCTGTGTCTGCAGCAAAGGTACAGTCTTTGTTGGCACAAACATTGTAATAAAACTCTTGTGATCGCAAACATGAAGAAAGGAACGGTGGCACTGATGGATTACTACTGTATATGTGGCCGACAAGCTTACTTACCCCTCCTAGCTTCATCGAGAGGCTGTTGTTCGCTGGCCACATTGCATTCAGTGTTATAGGTAATCCCAGAAGAACAACTAAAGGGGGAGTGCTGCCTGCAGATGGGCCAACATGTTTCCCCACCGTGCAACCTGAAGATAAGAGTGTGGTGCCCACGCAAGAGCCTCACATCCGGCTAGCGAAAGGGCCGTTCCAGCAACCGCAGAGAAGGAAAAGATCGAATTACATTTCTAAAGACTTCCACCTTGCTTGCTGAAATATCAGAATATCAGCTTTTCAGCTCAGCAGAATACTTTTTCGTTTCTTTACTCTTGCCGGGAGTGCAGGTTGCAGCCAATGCTAAATGGCTGCAAATAGTGCAGTGGGAACTGTTCGTTTGTTTTATTTAATTGTAGTGCGCACCAGACCCAAGGGTATCAGGGCGTATGCTGGAAATGCATTGGAGGGACAGGGCCTTGTTAGGGAGAATTCTCTCTTTAGGCTGAATTTCCTAACCTAGTGGGTCCCCCAGCAGCTTTGCTGGATTTCTGGAGTTTGTTTTTTTCCTCCTGCCAAGAGTGAGACTCTTTTTTCCTCCCACTCTTGGATATGATTATGGTATTCCTTTGACTGGTAATGTGTTTTATGGGCTATGGGGTCCTTTACTCCATAGGGTCTCATGTGTTTTTCCTATGTGTGTTACACAGCACCCTCCGTGCAGTAACACAGGAGTGTCATAGTGACACCCCACCATAGACTCCATACCCTGGGACTGACTGCTGTCTCCCAGGGCATGTAAAGTCACCATTGGCTTTACTAGTCCCAAATTATTAACAGAAACCAGTACAAACCATCATATTGTGGACGTACTGGTCGGGGCAATTCGATATCCCCCGGGGTCTGTTAGTCGAGGGGGCACGTCTCCATCCCCCCTGATCGAGTTTTGGCTGGTGCCAGTGGAAACTACTTTTTATATTCGACCGCGAATATTTTCCTATGGGATTTTCCCATTGTTCGAGGCTACCAACTTTAATTATTTAATTCTCATAGCCTCGAACATACTGCCGGTTTATTTAATTAATATTAATTCGCCGGTTGGTATTTTTTTGCCAAGACTCGATTCTAAAATGGCGTTTGTGTTCTCTTCTGTGACTCCACCCCAAGTTGAGCCCTTTGTTCCACTTTTTGGCGGGCTTCTCCACAGAAGCCTCCAAAAGTGGTGCTACTCTGTCTGGGTACCACAGGGGGTGTGGGAGGGGGTTTAGGCACCCTGGACTGAGTTACCTTGGTAACCAAATCGCACTCTTGTGTGATTGGCCCAAGTGGTGAGGCGGCCGGCTCACCACTTAGCATGTTTGAGTGACAGCTAGGCTGAGTGAATGGGGGTTTTCTGCATAAAAGCAGGGCTTTGGGGACTGGAACTTCAGAAGTCGCCACAGGACCTGAGAATCTGATGAGGGAGAAGCTGAGCCGACCTACCACGACGACACCACCGGTGGAGCCCTGCAGAACTGACTCACCACTTCCCAACGACAGAGAAGATCTCCCGGCTGGAGAGGCTTCTTCCCCTGACTGGTGGGCACAACCAGTTTACCTTCCTTTCTTCGCACCCCAGCCCGGTTTGTGGTTGAACTGCCCGTGCCAAGCACCCCGGCGGCCGGATAGCCACTCACCACTGAACCGCGAATCACCGGACCGCTCTTTGTACCTGAGAAACTCTGCGGCTGGTTTCTTCCCTGGCAGTGCAACGGACTCCTGTCGTCCTCCATGACGAGATCCCCTCTTCCCCCGGACGAAGCACCGACTTGCACCCGCTGCCAGGAACAACTGCCCCCGCTGGAGCGTTCTCACCACTTTAAGGTACCGTGTCCGCCAGGCCTCCCTTTCTAAAGATTGCTACAAGGTAATAATAACCCCTTAACCTTCTGGACTGGGCTGGCCGCCTTGACCCTCTAACTGGTCCCTTTCTTTGGTCCAACTCCTTTTTGAACCTTTACAAGACTCTTGTGCACTGCAACCGTGTGACCTTGGACACATTACGTTTGGATCCTATGAAAGTGGATCCGGCCTCTTCAACTCTAACTTCACGGTTCTACTTTGCCTTTCCCTCATGTTATGTCTGATAAAAGTGTTGGGATCTGTTTCAACTTGTTCTCTGCTCTTCTCCCCCTTTTTAAAACGAACTATTAGAGTGCCATCTACGTTAAACGCTCACCGCTGTCTGAAAATAAGTGGGGCTTTGCTTAAGACTTGTCTATTATTCTTTTAAGGGAGTGTATATCTTTTAGTGACCGTGTTTTTGAATTGCTTATTATTAGTGCCTGTGTGTTTTTCTAGATGTGTTTTTCAATAAATAATTATATCTCTTTTACACCAAGCCCTGGTCAGTGTTTACTTGTTCTACTGTGTTCTCTTGACCTATTGTGAATACTCTGTATACTGCCTAACTCTTCTTGAGGGACGTCTGACTGCTCAGCCACAGCTACCAAGTGAATCTGTGTGGTAAAGACTGCTACCAAGTGGGTTTACTGCCAAACACCTGTAGTCCTAAATCTTTTGCAGTGGTTCCAGAGGGAACTGCACAGGTTTCTGCCTAACACTGGTGGCAGCGGCGGGATTTGTATTGAGTATACACTTTAGAGTGCTTGTTGAACACTTTAGGACAACTAACCACAGAGCTTAGCACTAAAAAGCTGATTTTCTAACTATGTCTGCTATGGAGAGTTATACCCTAGAATCATTGTCTGCCAAAACTGCTGATTGCTTAAAAGTATTGTGTAGACATAAGAATATCTCTAAGAAGGGCAAGAAAATGGAACTTATAGAAAGATTGTTAGAAAACCAAACTCTGGGTGGTACAGAGGAATCTACCCCCCCCCCCAGCAAATGTAGAAAACAGTAATGGTATTGATCTGAATCAAAGTCTTGAGAATGAGTCAGAAGAGGAAAGTGAACCTTATGAAGTTAGCCACTCTGAGCCTCTGTCTGCCTTACCTACTGTACCTACTGGGCCTATACCAGGTCCCACATGTAACCCTGCTTATTTTGAACTTGAAAAAATTAAGCTTGAATTAGAGTACAAACGTTTTTTAGCTCAATCTGAAAGAAACCAAGAGCTAGAGTTCAGAAAAAGGAATGCCTAGGCTGAGCAGAAGCAAGCTGAGTTAAGACTCAGAGAAATAGAGCTTAATCATGAATTAGAAATGAAAAAGTTGTCTGTGGAAAATGCTTCTCTCTCCTCTGGTTCTTCTAGGAGTTCCATTCCCAAAAGACCCCGGATGACTAAGGAATTAGTGGGTATGTATGAACCTAGATTGGATGTGTTGGATTGGTTGAAAATGTTTGAGTATAATCATGGGCTCCAGGACATCACAGGGAATGAGTTACTTCCCTGGTTGTTCTCTAGGCTTCCCCCTGTTGCAACTGATGTGGTAATGGAGTTGGGGGAGGTGGATAAGAAGGATTATGAATGTGTGAAGCTAGCTTTGATAGCTAGATTCTGGAAGACCCCTTCCCAGTACCTTAAGAGGTTTAGGACCCTCGAAAAGCATGATGGTACCCCTTGGGCTACCTGGGTGAGTGAAAGTTTGAAAACCTTAGAGAGATGGATTAAGGGTTACAGAGTTAACACTTATGAAGGAATGAAGAATCTTGTAATGTTGGAGACAATTTATGATGCCTGCTCTCCTGAGCTCAGACAGCACTTGGCTGATTCAAAGGAATTAGATTCCAGGAAGTTAGCTATGGCTGCTGACTTGTGGGTTGCCAACAGGGCCACTCACAAGGATTCTGGGGCTACTCAGAAAAAGGATGAGGGAAAACAGCCAAAAAAGGACTCCAAAGAAAATTCCAATAATTCCAATTCCAAAGAGGGCCCCAAACAGAACCAAAAGGGTAAGCCACCAGCGAAACCAAATAAGGCTAGTATACCTCCTGGTGCCAAACCAGAAGGAGGTCAGAACAAGCCACCATTCCAGAAAGCATTTGGTAAATGCTTTGTTTGTGGCTCTACTGACCATGTGAAAGGAGATCCCAGATGTAAGGGTAAACCTTCAGGGGTCCAGCTTGTCTCCTTAGCCTTCGCTCCAGAGGAGGAAGTCCAAATGGCAAGTGGAAACTTTCTATTACTGGCTGACGAACCCATTGGAGTCTCAGCCAGTGTTTCTTTAGTGTCTCTGGGTCTGTGGGAACAACAGAACTTAGATGTCTATAATTCTATCCCAGATAATACTAAAGAGTATTATAAGGACAGTGTCCAGGTGAATGGTCAGGAGACTCCTGCCATTAGGGACACTGGGGCCAGCATAACTGTGGTGGATAAATCTTTTTTTCAGGCTGAGGATGTTGCTAAGTCACCCAAACGCCTCACCAAGTTAGCTGGAGGGCCTATGCAGATGCCTCCCCAATTACCAGTTCTCATCCAGTGTAATGACATGACTGTGAAGATACCTGTCAGCATAAAAAGTGAGGTGCCAGGAAGGGTTCTGCTGGGTAATGACTTGAAAACTCTTGGAGTAGTGTCACATACCCCCAGACCTCCTAGTAAAAGGTTACAGGAGCTCACCAGACCTGCAAGGGAGAGAACCATGAGAGGTACTCCCAAGGAGATGATGAAGAAAAAGATCACTCCTGCTCCACTGGAGATGTCAGCTGCTGCTCTAAGAAACTAGAAGAAAAAGGGAAAGCTAAAACTTCTAAAAAGAACCTCACAGCCAGCACTCCAGTGCAGCCAACAAGGACTTCCCCTAGGTTGTCCAAAGTTACACCAGTAACTCCCCCTCCAGCTGAGGCTGAGAGGGAGGTACAACCCTGTGTGGTTGAACTAGACTCTGAAGAAGAGCTAGTAGGAGGCCCAGAACTTATTGGAGACCTGGACCCGGCTGACCATCCTGAGCTGCAGTCTTTACTGGCAGAAGGTGGACCCAGCAGGACAGCTTTTCGTAAGGGACAAAGGGAATGTCCAACTCTGGAGGGTCTCCGCCACCAGGCAGATGCTCAGGCTGAAGGGCAAGAGCCTGGGAAATACAGGTTACACTGGGAAGATGGCCTCTTCTACAGTGAACCAACCGAGTCTGCACCTGGGGACAACAAACGACTTGTAGTACCCCAAGAGAACAGACCACAGTTCTTGCAGTTAGCCCATGAGATTCCTTTGGCTGGTCACTTGACTTTCAAGAAGACTAAGGAAATGCTCTCACTCTACTTCTATTGGCCAAAGATGGGGGCCGAAGTAGATAAATACTGCAGGAGCTGTCACACCTGCCAGACTTCTGGTAAGGTTGGCTCCAAGAATGTGGCACCTTTAGTGCCTCTCCCAGTTGTGGGAGTCCCATTTGAGAGAGTAGGGATTGACATTGTTGGTCCCCTTGATCCTCCAACTTCCACAGGCAACAGGTTTATACTTGTTGTAGTAGACCATGCTACTAGGTACCTTGAGGCAATTCCTATGAGGACTGCTACAGCTCCGACTGTGGCTAAGGCCCTCCTTGGTATTTTTACCAGGGTTGGGTTTCCTAAGGAAGTAATCTCTGACAGGGGGTCAAATTTTATGTCCCACTACATGAAAGCCATGTGGAAAACCTGCGGAGTTACTTACAAGTTCTCAACCGCATACCACCCTCAGACAAATGGGCTGGTTGAAAGGTTCAACAGAACCATGAAGAGCATGATAGGTGCTTTAGAGGACCCCCTTAAAAGAAAGTGGGACCTTCTACTGCCATGCCTTCTCTTTGCTTAAAGAGAAGTCCCTCAGGAGGGAGTAGGTTATTCTCCCTTTGAACTTCTCTATGGTCATCCGGTCAGAGGTCCATTGGCCCTGATCAAGGAGGGGTTGGAGAGTGCTCCTTCCCCCAAACCAGTCAGAGTGACTGACTATGTGATAGGTCTCCAAAGGAGAATGTCACAAATGATGGCAGAAGCAAGTGATAACTTCAAAGCTGGACAGGCATTGGTCAAGCACTGGCATGACCAAAAGGCTAACATGGTTGAGTTTACTCAGGACCAGCTAGTTCTCGTTATGATTCCAACAAGGCAGAGGGCCTTGCAAGACAAATGGATGGGACCCTTCAAAGTTGTGGGTAAACTTGGAGAGGTCAACTATCTGGTGGACTTGGGCAACCCCAAGGAGGCTCCAACAGTCTTCCACACCAACAGACTAAAAGCGTATGTCTCCAGACCTGATGTAGAAGCTTTGCTTCTAGCATCATCAGAGGAAGAAGAAGAAAGTGAAGCTCTTCCTGATCTCCTCAGAGGCTTAGCTTTAGACGAAAAGATTGAAGGAGTAAATCTCTCTTCAAATCTGACACCGGAGCAACAGGAAGCGTGCAAATCTATGTCAAATCAGTTTGCCTCTCTGTTCTCCCTTTCACCAGGCTTGACCCCTTGGGGACAGCATGACATACTCACTGGTGACTGTCTGCCAGTCAAAACCAGAGGATATCGAATGTCAGAAAATGTAAGAACCCACATCAAAGGTGAGGTCAACAAGATGCTTGATCTCGGGGTAATAGAGCCCTCTACTAGACCATGGTCTAGCCCAGTTGTGTTAGTACCAATGGCAGGATCTAAAGAACTTAGATTCTGTTTGGATTACAGAGCTCTTAATGCAGTCTCTAAGACTGATGCCCACCCTTTGCCAAGGACAGATGAGTTGGTGGATAGACTTGGTGCAGCCAAGTTCCTCAGCACATTTGACTTGACGTCAGGCTATTGGCAAATAGCCCTGACAGACCATGCCAAGGAGAAAACTACATTTTCTATCCCAGTTGGCTTATACCAGTTTAAGGTTATGCCTTTTGGATTGAAAAATGCACCTGCTATGTTTCAAAGGATGGTAAACCAGGTTCTGAATGGGATGGAGGACTTCTGCATGGCATACTTGGATGACATAGCAGTGTTCAGCAATTCCTGGGAGGAACATGTGGACCACCTGAGATATGTTTTGCAGGCTCTTGGAAAGGCCAATCTGACCATAAAGGCAAGTAAATGCCAGATTGGACAGAGTAAAGTGGTCTACCTTGGACATGAGGTAGGAGGTGGAGAAATAAGGCCTTTGCCCAGTAAGATTGAAGCTGTGCAAAATTGGACAACACCTACTACTCAGACCCAGGTGAGAGCCTTCTTAGGTCTCACTGGGTATTACAGGAATTTCATTGAGAACTATGGGTCCATAGCTTCTCCACTGAAAGTCATCTCCTCTCCTAAATTCCCTAAAAAGGGTAGATGGAATGAGGAATGCAACCAGGCCTTTGAAACCCTGAAAAAGGCTCTTTGCCAAGCCCCAGTACTCAGAGCTCCTGTCTATCACCAAACTTTCATTGTGCAAACAGATGCTTCAAATGTAGGAATAGGTGCAGTCCTCAGTCAACTGGATGGGAAAGGTAGGGAGCACCCCATTTGCTTCATCAGCAGAAAGCTGAAGGATCCTGAGACAAGGTGGGCAACAATGGAAAGAGAATGCTTTGCTATTGTGTGGGCACTGAAGAAGTTTAGGCCATACTTGTAGGGTTATACTTTTGTCATTCAGACTGACCACCAACCCTTCAGATGGTTGATGCAAATGAAAGGGGAAAATCCAAAACTATTGAGATGGTCAATCTGCCTTCAAGGGTTTGATTTCACCATTGAGCACAGGTCAGGGTGTCACCATCAAAATGCTGATGGACTCTCTAGGATGTATGTCATCGACTAGAGGTATGAAGTTCAATCCATGAGTGGATTAAATCCTCATGTCCCTTAGTCTGGGGGGGGGGCGAGTGTTAGGGAGAATTCTCTCTTTAGGCTGAATTACCTAACCTAGTGAGTCCCCCAACAGCTTTGCTGGATTTCTGGAGTTTGTTTTTTCCTCCTGCCAAGAGTGAGACTCTTTTTTTCCTCCTACTCTTGGACATGATTATGGTATTCCTTTGACTGGTAATGTGTTCACTTGTTCTACTGTGTTCTCTTGACCTATTGTGAATACTCTGTATACTGCCTAACTCTTCTTGAGAGAAGTCTGACTGCTCAGCCACAGCTACCAAGTGAATCTGTGTGGTACAGACTGCTACCAAGTGGGTTTACTGCCAAACACCTGTAGTCCTAAATCTTTTGCAGTGGTCCCAGAGGGAACTGCATAGGTTTCTGCCTAACAGGCCTCCATGTCTTTGACCTGTACTTCCTTATCATGTGTGTTCTGTGTTGTTTTCTGCGGTGAACAGACCCTTGGGTAACCCTTATGGCACCCATGGATGGGCGTACAACCCATGGGTTGTTTTGGGCAACTATGTCTGGCCGACAGACCAGGGTATGGGCTGGTGGCAGCTCCATGCTGAATTTGACAGGCATCCTCCATTTTGGGATACCCACGCCCTGCCATTGGAATCCGTGGATTCCTGATAAGACACAAGATGGTCCCTGTGGCCTCTTGGTTTCTATTGCCTGTTACCTGGTTTTTCCAAAGTCCTGGTAAGCCCTGACTCTGTCCCTTCCCCTGACTGGCTATTGGGTGGAAGAACCATATATGGTATTGAGGAGAAGTCCAGGCCAGACAGGTTGGAGCCCTCCCATTGGCTGTGTGTTGTGGGTACACCATTGGGGTGCGACCTGGGTGAATGGAGTGTGTGACCAATAGGCACTTCATGTTATGGGTGTCTGGTATCTGTGTGTGTGACAAAAAGAATGAGAGAGACCTGTCGGAAACTGATATGAATGCAGTGTGGTGTGCTGAAAGGCGGGGTCCTTGCCCCAAGCCACATTCCTTATTATGGGTGTCTGGATGGAAGAGAAGAACAAGTTACTTCTTACCTGGTAACGTTCTTTCGATGGGATGTTCCTCCGACGTATTCCTTACCTTGATAAATCATCTCCAGCTTGCTGGCCTCGGAATTATTTTTTCAGTAGAGGGCGCTGCGCGTCGACGTCCCTCGAGTCGATGTCCCTCAACAGCCTCCGTATCGGCGCCGATGTCATCATGCGTATAATTAGCTGTGAGCAGCGTCCGTTGCTCAGTTCCGCTTTGACGTTTAACAGTTGCTTTACATGAATTGGTTATTGACCCTGAAGGAGCGTAAACTGTAACCACAAGGGAAGTTTTACTAAGGGGATGGATGGGAGGGGCGATAAGGAATACGTCGGAAGAACATCCCATCGAAAGAACGTTACCAGGTAAGAAGTAACTTGTTCTTCGAAGGGATTGTGTCCTCCGACGTATTCCTTATCTTGATAGACTCCCATAGCAGTGGTGTGTAACTGGAGGTGGGAGTAAAATTGCCATGTTTCCCTTCAATAATGAACAGAGTGCAACAGAGCTTTGCCAAATCTAGTCTCTTGGCTAGAGGAGGAATCCAGGTTGTAAAATTTTGTGAAGGTATGTGCTTATGACCATGTGGCAGCCGCACATATGTCTTGAATCGGTACCCCTCTTTGGAGGGCCGAAGAGGCTGCGATACCCCTGGTTGAATGAGCCCTAAGATTTTGAGGAGGCTCTTTCCCTGCCAGTTTGTAACATTCCAGAATGGCCAAAATAATCCATCTGGAAATGGTCTGTTTTGTTATCGGTAATCCCAATTTGTGCCCTGAGTAACCTACGAACACAGTTGGTCTGCTTGCCTAATCCTAGCAAGTCTGCTGATGTAAAAGCTCAAAGCCTGTCTTGGGTCCAGCCTATGTAGCCTTTCTTCCTCTTTCCCCGGATGGGGAGGCGGATAGAATGAAGGCAAGGTAATTTTCTGAGTGATGTGGAATTCAGAAACCACCTTTGGGAGGAAATTAGGCTTCACTTGTAGGACAACTTTGTCTTTATGAAAAATTGTATGAGGGGGTTTACAAGATAGAGCTTGTAATTCGCTCACCCTCCTAGCAGATGTCAATGCCACTAATAAGACAGTTTTAAGGGTGAGAAATCTTAGCGAACAAGAGTGGAGTGGTTCAAAAGGAGTACCCATTAGGAAATTTAAGACTAAATTTAAGTCCCATAAGGGAACTTGGAATGGTCTTGGAGGATAGACATTGGTCAATCCCTTCAGAAATTGTATTACTAAGGGTAACTTGAAATACGATGGTTCCTCTGCAGTGCGCTTGAAGATCAATAGCGCTGCGAGATAGCCCTTGATAGTGCCAACCTGAAGGCCCGAATTTGCCGAATAGAGTAGAAAAGATAACACCGTGGATCGATATTCTTTTCTCTACACCGCTGCAAAATTTGTTCCAACGGCAGCGGTATAAAGTCTTTGTTGCTGGCCTTCTGGCCAAAAGCAACAACTCCATGACGTCATCTGGGAGGTCCCAATCCTTGTATCTCAACCTTTCAGATACCAAGCTTGAAAGGTTGAAGGGTTCTGATGTCGGGATGGAGTACCTGACCTCCCTTCTGCGAGAGAAGATTCTCCTTGAGTGGAAGACGAATTGGAGGGCAGATGGACATGTCCAGAAGGTCTGGGTACCACGTTCTCCTGACCCAGTCCGGGGCAATTAGGATCCTGGCTTTCCGGAACCTTCTCAACCTCCTGATCATTTGAGGAATGGCAGGGACTGGAGGAAACGCGTACAGAAGTGGAAACTCCCAGTCCACTGCGAATGCGTCCCCTAGAGCTCCTCTCAGGGGAAATTCCCTTGAACAAAACTGATCGCACTTCCTGTTGATGCTGGTGGCGAACAGATCCACTTGAGGGGTTCCCCAAAGGGTGAAGATCTGTTGAAGGACTTCCTGAGCTAGTTCCCACTCGTGGGAGACTGTACTCTGCCTGCTCAGAGCGTCCGCCGTCAAGTTTTTCTCTCCGGCTAAGTGAACTGCCGATAGAGAGATTCCTTCTTGGATTGCCCAAAACCAGAGCTGCATCGCCTCTCTGCACAGAGGCAGTGATCCTACGCCTCCTCTTTTGTTGAGGTAGTGCATGGCCACTGTGTTGTCCGTCATTATCAGGACAAATTTGCCCCTGCACAGATGGCAGAAAAGCCTTCAGCGCTAGTCTAGTCAGCTCTAACAGGTTGATATGTAGTCTGGACTCCGATGGAGACCAACGACTGCTGATGGTCAAGTCGTTGGCATGGGCTCCCCACCCCGTGAGTGAGGCATCTGTGACTACTGTTATCTCTGGCCATGGTTGCCAAAACAGTTCTCCTTTCAAAATGTTCTCCTGACAGGCCCACCACTGAAGGTCTCGAGCCACCTTGTCCGGAACCTGAAGGAGATCCGTCATTCTCCCTGAGAATTGCGACCACTGAGTTCTTAGTGCCCACTGAAGAGATCTCATTCTCAGGCGAGCCTCTGGCACAAGGAAGATGCAGGATGCCATGAGGCCTAGCAACCTCAAAAAGTCGAAGGCTGGGAGACGTTGGGTATTTTGAAACTTGGTGACCATCTGCAGAATATCTTGAGCATTCACCTCTGGTGGCGAGGCTTTTCCAGGGAAGTGTCCAGGACCGCTCCAATGAACTGGAGTCTCTGTGATGGTATCATCTGTGACTTCTTTAAATTGAGGGAGAAGCCCAATTTGTGAAGGAAGTGACAGACATAATTTAGCTGGATCTGAGCTTGTTCCGGAGATACTGCTCTGATCAGCCAATCGTCCAGGTAGGGGTAGACGTTAATCCCTTCCCTCCTTAGACTTGCAGCCACTACCGACATTAGCTTGGTGAAGACCCTAGGGGCAGAGGTCAGCCCAAATGGCAGAACTCGAAATTGATAATGAGAGCCGCCAATTGCGAACCTCAGGTATTTCCTGTGTTTGAGATGGATTGGCACATGGAAATAAGCATCCTGAAGGTCCAGAGATACCAGCCAGTCCTAGAGCTGGAGGGCCTGAAGGATCTGAGAGAGAGTTACCATCTTGAACTTGTCCTTCCTGAGGAACTTGTTCAATTCTCGTAAGTCCAAGATCGGTCTCAGTCCTCCGTCCTTCTTCGGTATTAGGAAGTAGGGGGAGTACCAGCCCTTGTTCCTCTCCGCTACAGGTACCGGTTCTATGGCACCTTTCTACAGCAGGTCTACAATTTCCTGCAAGAGGAGTGGATCTGGAACTTTCAGAGAGCTGTTCCCCGGTGGATGACTCTGAGGAATGCGTAGAAAAGGCAGGCAGTAATCTTGGGCAACTGTCTCCAATGCCCAAGCATCTGACGTAATTGCCTGCCATTCCGTCAGATGTTGAGTTAGCCTGCCCCCTACTGGTGTCTTGTGAGTAGAGTTCTCAGAGTGATTTAGAGGCGGCTGATGCAGATGCCGAGGGTAAAGAGGCACCTGCTGCTGCTGCGGCTTTTGTATTTTTACCCTTTCCACCTCGGGTGAATCTTTTTTGACCTCTTTGAACCGACTGTCCTCTGCCTTTTCCGAATGCGGAATAAAAGCGAAAGAACTTACCTCTCCAAGAGGTTCCTGAGGGGCGAAATGGCGTTTGACGGATTGCAGCTCCTAGGGATTTTGCTGCTGCTTTGGATGTCTGTAACTTTTCTAGACTGTCATTCGCCTTCTTACCAAACAAAGAGGAGCCGTCAAAGGGCATATTTAAAAGTCTGGCTTGTACCATCTGAAGCAAACCCAGACTTTCGCAACCACGCAAATCTGCGGGTTGTAGTACTTGCCGCCATGGCCCTACTGATACTGTCAGCAGAATCAATGCCAGTTTGAAGGGATTCGCACATTGCGTCTTTACCATCCTTAATGATGTTTAGTAACGCTTCCCTTTCTTCTCCCTCTGGGAGGCATTCAGCCGCTGATGAAGCACACTCTCAAAGTGTGTGGCTGAACCTTGCGAGCGTACAAGTAGCATTAATAGATTTCAACGCCATGCTACATGCAGAAAAGACTTTCTTAGCCATAGAGTCATATCTTTTGTCATCCCTGTCCTGTGGAAAAGTAGGGTATGCCGATCTACTGCCTGTTGCAGTTGCTGCTTGAACAACCAGACTCTCTGGAGTTGGATGTTTAGACAAAAATTCAGGGTCAGTAGCAGATACCCTATATTTGGCTGATAACTTCTTGTTAAACGCCGGGATAACCTCAGGAGTTTCCCAGTTAGCCAATATTTTTCTTTGTAATGCAGCGTGAAATGGAACCACAGGGTTCTCCTCTGGGCCTTTAACTAAAATGTCTGTAAGGTCATCCTGTTAGAATGCAGGTGAAGGTGTAGACCAACCCATGAATTCTATATTCCTTGCCATTAAAATTCTGTAAGGGGTCTCGGCATGTTTCCCTGGGTCTGGTTTGGCAAATTCTATTTCTGGAGAAGTATCTAACCCAGTTGCCTCATGTAAGGATTCTCGAAGGTCCTTTAACCTATTTTCCTCAGAGGTAAATTCCTCTGGTTCAGGTGTTGTAGTTCTCTGCAAACCAAAGGGTCTTTCTTGATCCGAATCCTCCCCTTCTTCATAAATTGAAGACAAAGGTCTGAAATGATCAGACCTTGCAAATGGCTTAAATCCCATTTCCAGAGCAGAATGGGCCAAATTTGTCATAATTGGATGAGAAAACGTCGACGTCGCCCACGCGGACGTTAAAGGCTTCGAAAACACTGAAAAAGGCATTGAGAAGATCGGAAGAGGCCTCGAAGAGCTTGAGAGGATCAGAATCCTACTCAAGGTTGTCGATGACATTCTCGAAGTCGTGTTAGAGGCCCTGGGTATGACCACTGGCTGTGAGGTAGTGACGGCCGTGGGTTTGTTCTTTTTCGGCATCGAAGACGGCGTCGATTCGATCGGCCTATGCGTCGATGAGCCCTTCGATAATGGCGTCGATGACGCAGATTTATGCGTCGAAGGGACTTTCGACGATGGCGTCAATGGCACAGTGCCTTTGCTCGAGGGTTTGTGACGCTCTCGAGTAGTTTCTTTCGCCGGGTGCAACGACTCGCAGCGTTTCGATTTTTCGGGTCTTTCACCCAGGGTATCACCATCAGCTGTCTTCGAGGGGGTCAAGGCCGCTTTCTCGAAGATGCTAAGCATCCTTTTTACGGAATTCCTCTCACTCAGCCTGAGAGCTATGTTTTGTGGGGCAGGTGACTCTTTCCGGGGAAACAGAAGAAGACGAGGAAGGGGATCTTCGAAGTCTCTTACTCGAATGCTTGGATCTCGAAGAGTGGTGGGAACTGCTTTGAGACCTAAAACGAGAATGTTTCCTGTGTTGGCGAGGAGACGAATGTCTCGACTCTGCCGAGGAAACTTTCGAAGGAGTTTTAACTGTCTTACCTCTCTCAAGCTTCCCCTTACGCTCCTTCAAGGCTTTCGCCGTCATGGACATGCAGTCCTCGCACTCCGAACATTGGTGGTCCGATCCCAGGCACCACAAACAGATCCTGTGAGGATCTGTCAACGACATTTTCTTTCCACAGTCTCGACATTTTTTGAAGCCGGACCGTGGAGGCGTCGGTTCGGATGAGGAAGCCATCGAGTAAAAATTGGTATTCTCGAGGAATAATGAAGAATATATCTGACTAATGAACTGAGCAACACGATTTCGAGGCCCACGAAGCGCGGAAAAACGGAACTGAGCAACGGACGCTGCGCGAGTCTATTTATACGCATGATGACGTTGGCACCGATACGGAGGCTGTCGAGGGACATCGGCTCGAGGGGCGTCGACGCGCAGCGCCCTCTACTGAAAAAAAAATTCCAAGGCCAGCAAGCTGGAGATGATCTATCAAGATAAGGAATACGTCGGGAGGACACAATCCCTTCGAATGGCCTGAATGATCTGTTATCCTGATTGCCTACCTGCCTGCATGAATGCCCTTCTGAATGATTGGCTGCCTGAGCTTGGTTCAACAGTGTGAATGAGAGACAGAACAGTTTATCTGGGAACCTCTCACTTACCAGAATTGTTCAGAAGCTGAAGTCGAAACTTGAAGCTGCTTATCCTTGAAGACCAGCTGGGAGAGAAGAATTGCTGCTGCCTTCGCAATCTGAAAACTATCGTGTCTTCAAGGACTTGACCAAGAGAGGACCTGGCTAGGAGACCTCTTTCCGAGTTACAAGGGAACATCATGGAAAAGCTAATCTTCTTCAAGGCGCCCTGAAAGTCAGTCCTCGAAAGGCTGCCGACCGGAGGTCGAGTCTCGTCTGGTTCCAGGTTGCATTTAGTTCCCGGAACGCGGTGTCCAGGAATCCGGGAGTCTGGGATAGGCTAGTAATGCTCGGAATCAGGAAGAGGGAAAGGGTCAGGAGCGGGTAATAGCCTGGGACAAAGGAAACAATACCGTGAGCTACGCACACAAGTCTGAGGCTACTCTGCAATAGCATTGAGACGCGCGGAGCCGCGGAATGCGTGGTCAATAAATAGATCACGCCGCGTTCAGCGCATGGAGCGAGCAAGGGCTTCAGCTCTGGACGGCCATGTTGGAAGTAGTACGGAATGTAAACCCCGTTGAGACAAGGACCAGGAGGTCCAAAAGGGGCGTGATCTGAAGTTCATGACACTTTTAGCAGGAAACAAGACTATCTTAAACCCATATGGACTGGGCTTCTTAATATACTTAATTTACAGGTTGCCCAGGTGGGGGGATCCTCACACAGAACTGTTTCGTGGTAATGGGATAAACTATTCTGCCATTGTTTAACCTAACTTGTCTTCCTTCCTAGGTCTGATGTTAATGCACATTACTATTTGATTTGTATGCCAATTGAACTGTCAGCAGTTGGTGCATTTTAAAGGAGTCAAGAGTGAACTATGGTACTACATAGATATTGTACATATTTACCATATTAGAATTGCCAGAATACAAAGTGTGTTATTGATTGTGTATATATGTTGAACCTTATTTATATAACGAGCTGTGTTATCACCTAACATAGTGTGTGGGCATTCCTTTGTGGGGGCTTGGGGACTACAGTGTACTTAAGAACCAGCCTGCATCACCTCCTGAGAGATGAAGCCTTGATTGTTCGCCCATTGCTACTACATAGAGAATCTTGGCTGGGGTGCTCTGTGCTTCTACTCTGCCATATAGAGGTCAGGATTACAGAAACCCCCCTCCAGTCTCTACAGGAAAGGGTTCAGCTAGCAAACGACATATAATGGGTTCAACCGGATCAAAGTCGAGTTGCGAGCACTAAGACTTATGACAATGCAAAATCTATACATGCTCCATATGTTAAAAGCGATGGAGGGTGGGGTTTGCAAAAAATGTGGTGATTCCTGTTGCACATTCGTACCTCCAGAAGACGCGGAAAATGCATCCTTATAACACATCTTTGCAGCTGTCCATGGTCTAGGTGTCCGTATGAAGAAAGTGGGAGGCATTTAGGACAGTGATTGGCTGAATATGACATTTGACCCGGGTCCCATCGTGGGTAGGAGCAATCGTAAAGATGTTAATGCCCATCCTTGTGTTCATCCTGGTCATTTTCTGCACTTGTCAGCTGGTTCTTTGATGGTGTGCCACTGTGGCAGCTGATAGTGCAAGAATGATGGTATCAATTGGGGGTTCAAAAGCAACTTGCAAAACAAAAAACATTGAAGTACAAACCAATGTCACACTAGGTGGCCCGAAGTATGAAATGTTCCCCATCCCGTATGGGAATGATGCTGATGCTCTATACCACACTATAATGTCCCCACTCCCTGACCCCAAAAAGTGCACAGAGGTTTGGGTGGATGTGGCGAGGGAGGGGGAATGCATTTACATGATCTGTTCACCCGAAGAGTATGCGCGTAGGGGGGGGGGGGGAGTTTGCGATCAGTATGCAGGGCATGGGTACCAGTAAAAAGGAATAAGTCATGTGGATGTAGAAATTGGGCAGTAGGAGCGCAGAACTATTCCAGAATGTGTTACTGTAGAAGTAATGAAAGGGGGGATTTGTTAGGCAGAATCACATGCAGTACCCTTTGGGAACACTACACACAATTAAGACTACAAGTGTCAGTACAATTTCACATTTGGTACAAGCCTGTACTACACAGTAATGTGGTAGCAGTGGCTGAGCAGCCAGACTTATCTCAAGAGTAAAGTGAGCAGTAGAACAAGTTACACTAAAGACCAACAAATACAGTGATTCAAACAAACACTTACTCAAGGTTTCTTGGTAAAAGAATATACATTTATTTACATAGTCAGTTTGAAAACATTACACTAGCAAGAGCAGCTCAATATCACAATCTAATATACTACAATACACAGCCAATCAGTTTCTGAACAAGTTCAGCTCCCCTGAAGTGGGAGCAAAATGGCACTTCAGTTACTTTAGAAAGGGGTAAAAAGACAAGGTTATGCGAATCAACAGCACAAATACTTTCATAGGCAGGTCAAAGGGTTTCAGTTCACTACAACCAGCAATTCAATTCAATACGCCTGGGCCAAAGTCAATGGTTCAGAGTCTTGGATAGGATAGCACAGTTCTGGTAGTAAACGGTTAATTCTTTGCCACGGTTTTTAGAAGCAGTTGGTCAGACGAAAAGTTGGATGTTGGTTTATGGAAGGACAAGTCTTCAAAGTCGGGAAAGTTTCACAAACTTTCAATGCTGCTGTTCCTCCTCTATCCCTGCGCTCCTCCATGTATTGCTGCTGTGATCTTTTCCATTACGCAAATATCCCTTGCTGTGTCGAACTACTCGTACAGGCTCGGCAGTTCCCTTCTGTTGCAGTGCCTCGCTAAGCACGCCCTCGCAGCCAACAACAGGAAGTGAGTCATATGAGGCATGCCCCTCTTGATTGTCCAAACCAAACAATAGCAACATCGGTTCCAACACACAGTTCCTCCCTTCCACATCTTTGATCCACCCAAGAACCTCAGCCCAATATACCTGTAGCTTGGGGCATTTCCACCACATGTATCAATAGTCGGCCCTGTCCACACAATCATGCCAGCACAGGGGGCTCACAGACAGGAACATCTTGAAGAGCTGCGTTGGGTCACATTACCACCGGTGCAGCAACTTCAGTCATTGGAGTTTGTACTGACAGGCTATAGATGTTTTAAGGGCCCTCCTACACATTAGCTGACAGAGGGGCTCATTCAGGTCCAGGCCCAGGTCCCTTTCCCACCTTTGCCGGAGTCCGTCGACTGCCCCCAGAAGTTGATAGCAGCGCCCTATAAAGTAGGGAAATGAAACCCTTAATTTTGGTGTGTCTGTTAAGCACCTTCTCTACGGGGGTGAGGTCCCTTTGGATCATATCCCTCCATTTCTCTGCGGTGAAGACCCCTTTCAACCTGAGGTAGAGAAGTACGTGCAACCTTCCTATGTCCAAGCTAGCCTCTAAATTGCCCATGCACCCACAAGTGGCCAATTCTGGAGAGCCCTGCCTCAAACCATTTATGAGATTTC
The DNA here is from genome assembly GCF_040938575.1 of Ambystoma mexicanum. NCBI lineage: Eukaryota > Metazoa > Chordata > Amphibia > Caudata > Ambystomatidae > Ambystoma > Ambystoma mexicanum. The sequence goes on from NC_090927.1 coordinate 28,589,576, forward strand.
TCCGAATCCGGTATCTCATCCCGCACGAGGGGGGCCCAAATGTGACTCATCGGCAAGGGCCATGTGGTGACTCCCCGCATTCTGACTCCTTTTTTCCACGCTTCCCAGTAAACCCCCAGGAACGGGTGTTCGCTAATTCTCCTCGGGAGCCGCCCCCTTGGAACCTAGAGCCACTTCCCGACCGTTGCTGGGTGCATGTGATGATTTTCCAGGTAGACCCACTGCTTATCAGGGTCCTCCCGCAGGTGTGGTACCATTGCTCTCAATAGATAGAAACAAGACAGTTGAATCAATTACCCCAATATCTTAGTATGTTTCCTGCATGCAATATTCGAGACACCTACTTACGTCTACGCCTTAATCTTCTTCCTACGCGTGAAGTCTTGGTTATGACAAAACAGCTGCTAGCAAAATTGAAATTTTGCCGGTTTTGTCGGCTGCCAGAAACAGTGGAGTTACTCTATCATATTATGATGGATTGTCCGGCTTTAACTGAAAAAAGAAACCGGTTTAAAGACATGCTTCCACAAACAAGGACTGTTTATGACGCGAACGAAAGATGGGCATCGATTATTTTGGGGAATAATAAAGCCCCGATTTTTAGGATTCTACAATTTAGAACAATATAATGGATAAATCAAACGCAAAAGAAGTGAACCTATTAACCTCATTTAGATGAAAAGTAATCTGGACTGAAAGGAAATGAATTTAGATTTTTTGCTTTTCTTCTTTTTATAGTTCTTTCTTTTTATAGTTGAAAGGTGCAGATATTCTTGTTTATAATTTGGATATAAATGAAAAGTTTATAATTAAACTATATCATTTAATAAAAAAAGAAAAAACAGAAAAAATAATTGCTCTCAACTGTGTGGCACTGTACTATAACATCAAGTCCGGAAGCCCCACTCCCCCCCTACCCTCCCCTCCGCGTCTTTGGGCAGTATCAGGGTATTGTATCCGACACTCGGTTTCTGGTTTTGCCAAAGGAACCATACCATCCGAGCCTTGGCCTCCCACAGGAGATCCTCTGGGACTTTTATGGGTAGCATCTGGAACATATACAACACCCTTGGGAGGAAATTAATTTTGAGGGCATTCAGCCTCCACATCCATGAGATGTGCCCCTTACCCCAGCCAGCCATATCACTATACAATGTTTTTCTTTTTTTATTACTTATGTAAAATCAAAAAGATTTTTACAAGAATCTCTTCAAGTTCTCTTCAAAAAGAAGAAAAAACAGGTCAGGTAGAGCTGTAGACAAAGTATGGAATGTAAAGTTTAAAATGAGAAAGTTCAATTTCTAATTTCTTGCGGCTATGGATGTATTCGCTGCAGCGACGCAACTGTCTCGTCAGCCGTTCTTTCCGATGTTGTCTGAGCTGTATTCATCTGCATGGCTGCTTCCAGAATCTTAACTGCCGCTATGGTGTATCTTGTAGTTTCCCCTGCAATCAGGCGATACCACCAGATTTCATCGTCTCGGATTTGTGAGTCTGCAAAGAGCGGGGTCAGAAATGAGACCCGCAAGTGGCTGGTTTTTTTGCAGTACATTAGCAAGTGTTGAATTGTTTCTCGTTCTGAGTCCTATTTACATAGTCTACACTTATCTGATGTTGAGAGAGCACGCGTTGCTCGAATTTCTTTAGTTGGCAATAAATTTAAGCATATCCTCAAACATTTTCTGAAGTGGTTTATTTGGGAATTTAGAACAGTATGCAGCGGGACTTTCAACTTATTTGTAGGTGGCGGTAGGTGAATCAACAGACGGTTCGCAGATGTTTTCTCACATGTACGTATCCAATCGTCAAGTCCCAACTTGGTTTTTATTCTTTCAGGGTTGTTGATCAAATCTTCATGAGAGCATGCCAGGTCATTCAGTCTACAGCCCAAGTTATGTTTCCATGTGTTTAAGACTTTACATCGGCCACTTTGTAGTTCTTTGTTGATGATTTTATAGATCTGCAGATTCTCAGGTATCAGAATCTTCCATAGGAGCTGCATTTGTTTTTGTTCAACTGTGGCTGCTAGTGACAGTAAGCCCAATTCTCGTCTAATAGCTGGAGTTGATGTTGATTTTGGAAGTCCCAAGACGGATTTCCACACATGACCTTCAATCTTTAGCCATATCGATGATGGAATATTAAGTGATGCATCCATGCCATAAGTCAGTGTTGGAACCAATTTCGATTTATAGAAATGTATTGCTGGTATTAGTGAAAATTTTCCAAATCTTTTATCGACCATCTCCTGTTGGCTGGTCAAGTTTTTTGTCTTACTCCATAATGCCTGTATCATTGCTTTTTTTGAAGAGTCAATCATTATGCCAAGATATTTGAATTGCGGGACGACTTCAATTTTTCTGCTGTTAAGTGACCAATGACTTTTGTTCTTGTTGACGTTTTGCGTTTTTTCCAGGATCAGAACTTTCGTTTTTTCTGTATTGATTTCCAAGTTATTGGCTTTGGTAAATTCGGCTAAGTTTGAGATTTGACGTTGTAGCCCAATTTGGGTCTGATCTAGAAGGATTAAATCGTCCGCATATAAAATGCGAGATGTTTGCTGGTCACCAATCTTAGGTGGAAAAGATCTGACAGACTCTTCTGAGTATTGAAAGTCCCCAATGTAGGCGATGAAAAGGGCAGGCGCCAAGGGGCACCCCTGCTTCACTCCTCTCTCCGATTTGATTTCCTCAGAGAGGTGACCCTGCTGATTCAGCCGTACACGTATTGAGGTATTGGTGTGCAGAGCTATTATTGGCTCTAAAATTTCGTCTGGGCAATTCCAGTCGGAGAGTTTGGTCCAGAGTTTTTGTCAGTCGACTTTGTCGAACGCCTGTGACATATCAATGAAGGCTGGGAATACTTATGGCGCACCCGTCTTGATATTACTTTTTATGATATTAAGAAGCAGGATGTTAAAGCTAGTACTTGCGTCTTTCAAAAAACCAGTTTGGTATGAGTCTTGACATGGTGATGTTTTGGCCCACCTTTGGAATTTCTGGAGCAGTAGTTACGCATAGATTTTGCCAATTATGTCCATCAAAGCTATTGGTCTGTAGTTTGCGGGATTGTCACGCTTTCCTTTTTTGAAAATTGGCACCACTACCGCTTCAGTCCATGATTTCGGGATCTGTTTCGCTGTTTTACATTGCTGGTAGACTCTACTTATAAAAATTGCCCACTCCTCTGGGTTCTGTTTGAGGTCTATATTTGTAAGGCCGTCTGGTCCTGGAGCTCTTGAATTTTTTAGTTTTGAGATTAGGTTTTTGATGTCATCGATATCTGTAAAATCCACCCAAGTGTTTTCGTCTGAGAAAATTGGCATTGTTGCATTTGTCTCTGGGAAGGTAAAGAGGCGGAGGAAATGGTCTATCCAATCTTTCTCCGAAACCGCATTGACTAACTGGTTGGAGGCCGAAGAGTCTTTGCTTTTTATCAATTGCCAAAAGTCTCTGCTCTTTTTGCTGTCTAGAATTGTTGCCATTTTCTCAGCGTCATTTTGATAGAGGACTGCTCTATACCCTCGTAGCCATTCTTTGTCGATTCTTACGGCCTCTGTCAGCTTCTTTCTTCCTTCCTCTGAGTCGTGGGCATGTATATGTCTTTTTAGTTTTCTTAATTCCCTTCTTTTGACTACTACAGTTTTGTCATATTCATGGTTTCTGTTTTTCTTTGGCCCCCGGTCTGTGGTAGCATCAAGTTTGAACGGTAACAGCAGGGGTAAATAGTTCAAACTCGCTGATATTGGTGCCGAGTGGTTATTTTCCATAGTAGAGTTAAATATGTGGGTTATAGATATTACGTCTGTTGTTGTAAGCCGCAGACGCGTCTGCTGAGCGTGTTGTTCCAGATTTAAATTGTAGCTATTTTATGGCTGGCAGGCCGAGGTTAAAGTCATGTGGAGTAAGTTGTGATCACTTTGAGTAGTGCGGTAAACCTCAAATGATTCGACATGTTGGACTAAGTCCATTGAAACGAAGATATAGTCTAATGTTGCCGCCGAATTCTCATGCTCCCATTTCGGAAGGGAGGGATTTTTTCCACATGTAGATGCAATATTGTGTTTTTCTTTGGCCCCCGGTCTGTGGTAGCATCAAGTTTGAACGGTAACAGCAGGGGTAAATAGTTCAAACTCGCTGATATTGGTGCCGAGTGGTTATTTTCCATAGTAGAGTTAAATATGTGGGTTATAGATATTACGTCTGTTGTTGTAAGCCGCAGACGCGTCTGCTGAGCGTGTTGTTCCAGATTTAAATTGTAGCTATTTTATGGCTGGCAGGCCGAGGTTAAAGTCATGTGGAGTAAGTTGTGATCACTTTGAGTAGTGCGGTAAACCTCAAATGATTCGACATGTTGGACTAAGTCCATTGAAACGAAGATATAGTCTAATGTTGCCGCCGAATTCTCATGCTCCCATGTCGGAAGGGAGGGATTTTTTCCACATGTAGATGCAATATTGTGGACGTTTCTGTCCTTCATGAGGGTCATCCATGCCTGCCCCCTATCCGTCCTCGTGGAGCTGGCCTTTTTTTGGGCGTTAACGGTATAGATTGTGTCACAGGTTGCATTTAAGTCACCACAGATGATGATTTTTGTGGTTTCTAATTCGATTTGAAGTTTGTCTAATGCATCAGATACTGCTGTACAAGAATTGGCAATTGTGACCCTCTGTGGGTTCCAATAGAGATTCATTATACCCAAGTTCTCGGGACATTGTGTTGGTGTTCTTATAGTTGAGTTAGTCCATGATGCTAGAGATACCAGCATGCCTTAAGATTCAATCACCTTTTTTCCAAGCAATTCCTGAGCCAGATCGCGTTGCCGTTAGAATGCCAGACGAAGGTCTCCCTAGAAGGCCTTTTACTGCGGGCGATATCTGGATTTGGTATCCGTCGAGAGCTGGTTTTTCCTGCAGCCAAGTTTCTTGGAGGCAAATAATGTCCAAAGTCTCCAAGTCTCTGGCCTCTGGTTTAGACAGGTGCTCGTGGCCACGTGTATTCCATGATCCCATTGTAAGTAGATTTCTTAATGGACGATTTCTCTGGGTGCAGATGCCGATTTCGTCTGTAATCTTTTTGGCTCCTGACTGCTATGTTGTAGATTTCATTTTCAAAGCATCTTTTATCCAATTCCAAGGTCCCGAGGTGCAGATGGTATTATGAGAGATCTTATTTATTCTGGTTTCGTCCGGTGTCGGGCTGTATTTCTTGTCACTCTGGTCGTCCTGTTGTGTTGTTCTTGAGATGTCAGGTGACTTCTTAAAAGTGTGGTCACTTTGGGTAGGTCGTCTATTTGACCACCGTCTCTCTCTTCTTTCTTTGTCAAAGTTTTCAGACCGAAAATGGTGAATTTTATCGTGTCTGTGGCTATCCCGGTTCGATCTACTCGGGTATATCTGGGCTCTTGCCTCGTAGTGTTGTCTGTTTCTTCTGGGCTCCTGGTATTTCTCCGTCTCAGATCTGTAGTGTACTTTTCCCAAATTGCTACTTTGTTTAGTAAATGTGTTTTTAACTGACGGAGAGTTGGCGTTTAGAAGTTCAGATATTTTGAACCCAAGATGTTCCAGGTCTGCGTATACTTCTTCCTTGATGTCAAAAAGCGCTTATGCTTTCATGTGTAGATAGGCTTTTGCTTTTTTATCTTTATGATAAGGTTCAATCAGCGTGAAGACTTCGGTGTTTAATGAACTGAGCTTTCAAACTTTTCCCAATATTTCCAGGACTGATTTCCTGTTTAGCACCATGTAGTTTCTGCCTGATGTCAATTGCTCCATTTTGAAAGTGCGAGTTGTATTAGAATTTGCGGCTCGCCTTGTGCGGTTGATTTGGATATCGCTTAGTTTCGGGTCAAGTTCTCCGGTGTGCCGATTTTGTTCTCTTCGTGACCTTTGTAAAGGGAGTTGCTAATGTCTCGTGTCACTTTTATTTAGTGTTTGGGATTTGTTTATTTCCGATTGGGTCGCTTCATTTTTTTTCCCACCTTTTTTAGTTAAATCTGTTGAGTGTTCATGAGAATGATCAACATGTGATTTGGTTTTTAGCGTTAGACCGGTTTGTCGTTGCTGCTGGTGTTTGGTCTCTTCGACCTCATCTGTGGATTCATAAACGACGTCCGCGTCATCCACTTCATCAGGATGGACTGTTAAATTCATTAATGAGGAGTTGGCCATGAACTCTTTCAATGTCACTGGTGAATTGTCAAGTTCTATTACTTCCTGGTCAGCCAACTGTGAATCTTTCATACCAGTTGTTTTTTTGTGAGATTTGTATTTGACGCTTTAGTTTGTAATTGCATTGAAGATCTGACTAGTTTGAATATTGCAGGAGTTTTAATACCAGTTTTATTTGGAGGTTCAACCATAGGAGGAACTGTAATGTCCTCCAGGTCAGTTATTGAGTTGGACACGAGAGGCTTCTTTGCAGAACCTTCTGACGTTGTTGTACCTGTTGTTATTTCGGCCAGGGACCTTTTCTGTAATTCGCTGTTTATCTTGACCCCTGGTCGTCTCTCTTTTCCGGGGTGCATTTGTTCCTTACTGTGTGGTGTCAATATCGCGTCTTGCTGATAATGTTTACGTTTTTCTTCCATGGTCATTAATCTTTGATCCCAGATACGTTCTCGCTCCGACATTGTATGTTCTAAGGATGTGATGAAGCCTTCAACAAAGATTAATTTAGTGTGCATCATTGTGGTTACTGTTACAGAGTCCTTACTAGAGTCATTGATAGACTCGTATAATTTTCCAAATGGTGCTAAGGCGATGGTGATAGCCGACATTATAGACAGCATATCCGGGTGTTTGGATGATTTATCTTGAGGAGTACTTGAGAACGTTTCACTCGCTCTCCTGTTTTTGGTCGGTGTTGTGACCTCTTTGTGGTGGTCATATATGTGGCCAAACAGATCTCTTCCTGATGATGAGTCTTTGTGATTCTTTACGCCAACTTTTTCAGATTGTGAACTCAGAGTTGGGGGGTCTTTTATCTGTGGTTTACAGAAGACCTGAGTTGCTTTGTTAGATGTGCTAATTGGGTTAGAGTCCACGTACCATGTTTGAGCGTTCTTTGGATAGCCAGAAGATGTTTGAGTCAGTGTGGGAGAGACTGGTTGAGTGGATTGGACGATCTTTGGAATTGGTGGTTCGAGTTGGTCCTTTCCGTTTGTGGCTTTAAACCCTGCTGTCCCAGTAGGTTTAGAAGTTGGTGGTGTCTTTGACTCATTAATTGTTTCCAAAAGCTTCGGTTGCGTGTTCGTCTGCTTTGGATCATTTAGCAAAGATGGTGGTTTGCTAGGTGTATCCAGTATATGAGATGGTTCTGTACTTTCCACCGCTACTACTTCATTATCATGAGATTCTGATCCTTTTTTGCATTGTTTTGATGCCGGCGAGATGTCGTGGACAGCGTCCAATATCTCTGCATCCGACAATTCCGCCTCGGTTTCTAACTTTCTTTTGAATTGTTTTGTAAAGAAGTCCTTCAGGGCTGTTGACATAAGGGGGGTAGGAAAAGTGCCTTTCCTCATTTCTGCTTTCCTGATCAGGGCCAGCTGTTTTTTTTCCTGTGCTTTTATTACCGTTGGATCTATCAAGTCTTTAGACCTTTTTTTATGTAAGACTTTTTTTTGTATATTGCCAGTGCTTTGTCTCTTTTTTGCTGGTACAGGTTAGAATGCGCCGCGGTGAGTTCCGCCTGTTGCGGCAGGACACCCACCGCAACCTCCTCAGCTTCACACAGTCCTGGGGTATCTGTAGTCCGAGCCGGCCTTCCCTCCACGTGTTGTTTGGCTAGATTGTTAAGTTGACTGGTACCTTCGTGATTGGGTTCATTGTTGGGTTTGTTGTTACAAACGCTTTCTATATGAAGCACCGGCTCCTTGTGTATCAATGCCAGAGTTACCGGCTTAGTTGAAGAATTAGCAGTCTTGTTGATTTCCGGGTATGATGAGGCTGTACTCGTATTATCCCTTGATTGCGGGATTACTTCGTCCGGGGGCTGCGTATCCATTGTTGACAGTTCATGTACCGCGGATTTGGTCCCAGCCGGCTGACTGAGATCCAGCCAGAGGCACCCTTCGGTACCAACAGACTGGGCCCCACTCGCCACGGCGGAGGTCTGCCGGTCAGAACACATCGCGTCCAGTGGTTCCAGGTCGACTGCCGTTTCTTCATGTGGCCCCACTCTGGGGTGATAGCTGAGAACTTTGTTCAGGAACTCTGGTGTTCCTCGTTGATGGTAAGTTGTACGGCGCAGGCTACGCTTGGGGAAAGATGCGTGCAGGCTGCAGTGTGCGGTCTTGGAGTTGTCACAATAGGACCGCTCTGTGTCGTCATACTGTTATCAGGGTCGGCGTCGGACGTCGATTCCGGGTGCTTGGAGTGATCCGACTGTACGGAACAAAGGTCCTGATTAGAGCCTTGAGTGATTGGGATCTTGACATGGTCAGAGGTCGCTGGTGTCTTGGACCCGTCCATTACACAGGGTTGCCTGGTGCTTCGACTCCGACTTCTGAGAATCCGCCCAGACGGACTTTCTTGTAAGTCCACTGGCGGACAATGCCTCCTTCCCCTGTCCTTTGATTTGATACGTTGTACCTGATAGCCCTTTGCGGTCTGCTCCATTGGCTCTGTGGAGTCCGTGGACTGCCGTAGACTGCGGTCTAACTCTGCGGTCCCAACTCTGCGCACTGCTTCGCGCTGGCTCCTGGGTAATGAGGGCCGGCCTCAGCAGTCTGCAGAGAGAAAAGACTGCCATTCACAATTCACGTCCACTCGTCTGGAAAACACAACGTAGACTGCCGTAGACAGCGGTCTAACTCGGCGGTCCCAACTCAGCGTACCGCTTCGTGCTGGCTCCTGGGTAATGAGGGCCAGCCTCAGCAGTTTGCAGCAAAATATACAATTTGTTGAACAGGGGTGGATAGTGGGACCCACTCAGGTCCCCCCCCGGTCTGACAATGGTGACTCCCAGATACTGCATGCTTTCTAACTGGATTTTCAGTCCCTGGGCCGCAGTCTCCACATTCCTCGATCCATCCCCTACAACTGGAAATATGACCGACTTTCCCTTATTCATCTTGAAATCTGAGTAGATCCCATACTCTTTGATTATTTCTAGAGCTGCTGGAAAAACACTCTGTGGGTTCATCAAATGCAGCAGGACGTCGTCAGCATATAGCCCCAATTTAAATTCCCTCATCCCAACTTTAATGCCCTCGACCTGGGGCGCCCTCCAGAGTCGCTCTCCTAGCGGCTCCATCGATAGCGCGAATAGGAGTGGTGATAACAGGCATCCTTGCCTCATACCCCACCTCAGGCTAATGGACCACGACAGTCTCCCATTAGCTGCCACCCGTGCCACCAGGGATGCGTACAGTGCCAATATCCCCTTCATGACTCGTGCCCCAAATCCGTATGTTCACAGGACTCCGTAGAGAAAACCCCAATCTACCAGAGCCAAATACTTTTTCAGCGTTAAGGTACGACCAGCTCCCGGATTGCACTTTCTTTCGATGCAGCCTCCATCAGATGCAGCATTTTACGCAGTGTGTCAGCTCTCTGCCTTTCCCGGATAAAAAAAACATCTGATTTGAGGGCACTAGTCTTGGCATGACCCTCTCCATTCTCAACGCAAGCACCCATGTGAAAATCTTGGCGTCCACATTTAGGAGGGATATGGGAGCGATATGACTTACAGCTCTTAGGGTCTCTCCCTGCTTTGCGAATGATCGTTATTAGTGCTCTACCAAACGACGGGGTGCCTTCCCAGTGGCCAGGATGTCATTGAACAGCTTCGCCATGTGCCGGGCTAAACAGCCCAAAAACGTCTTGTAAAACCCTGCGGTGTAACCATTGTCCCCGGGGGCCTTCCTTACCTTCAGCCCACGATTCGCCAATAATACCTCCTCCTGAGTGATCGGCATCTCTACTAAGTTTTCTCTCTCGCTCAAGGTCGGTAGGGGCACCCCACTCCGGTATCGCTCCAAGTCTCCCTCCCCGACAACCCTTTCTTCCCCATATAACTGCTCATAGAACGTGGCGAATTCCTGAAGAACTTCCTCTGTGGTGGAACATAAAGAGCTCGCAGCTACTCCACCCCTCCTCCCCCCACCCCTCGAGTCCTCTACTGTGGTTACCCAATGGTCTGCTCTCTGTCCTCATAGCCTAGACGTCAGCAAGGTGAACGCTTTGTCCCCCTTCCCATAATATTGCTGTCAGAGGAGCTGTAGACCGGACACCACCTTCCCTACTTCCAATTCCTTAAGCTCCTGCCGTTTGTCCCTTGCCAGCTGCAGTTTATCCCCATCCATCTCACCTCCATCCATCGCCCCAGCCCTGTGATGTTGCTCCGCAACCTCTCTATCTGGAGGGTCCTGACCCTCTTCCTAGCCAAGCCCTCTCTTATCACGAGGCCTCTCCATGTGGCCTTGGCGGCCTCCCAGACCGTTACGAGTTCCACCTCCCCGGTATCATTGAGGCTAAAATACTCTTCTATCCCTGCCCTCATCTCCTCAGCGAACACCACACCCTTAAGTAGCATGTCATTACAGCGCCATAGGAAATCCCTCAGTCTAAGGCCCGCCACTGAGATGACCATCTCCACCATGTCATGGTCCAACCAACTAATGGGGATAGGTTTAACCCTCTGCACATGTTGCGGGTGTGTGAACCAATAGTCAATCCGTGTTCTGGACCCATGGGCTGGGGAGAAAAAGGTAAAACCCCTGTCAGGCGGGTGGCCTTCCCTCCACACATCCACCAGGCCCTTCTCAGTCATGTAACCGAGGAACCCCCCCCTCCTGTGGTCTCCCGCCTCTGGGTTTGCCGTTACCCTCACTGTGGTCCCTGCGTCGGTCTGCCCACATACTGAAGCCCCCCCGACCCAGCCACAGTAGGCCCATCGCCTGACTGTGTATTTCCACCATTTATTTTTGTTTTTTTGTTTTATTTGTGTTGATCATATTAGATCTTTACAAAATAAATACAATTGCAGTTTTAAAAAAAGAGAAAAGAAGAAAAGAAGTAAGTTTGTCGAAAGAAATGATGTTACCATTTTACCACAAGAGAAAAAGAAAAACAAAGGTGTTCTTTATGGAACTTCCAAAGCAATAAAAACACATTTCAACCCTAAAGCCCCATTGACGCTTTCTATTTCTCAGTTTTTCACTCCCTCTAAAAGAAAAAACAGAGAAAAAGAGAAAAAGAATTGTAATGGGCCGATTTCCACTCTCTCACCGTCTCTTGGGGTTCTTTAGGTCTAATGTCCATATTCTGCCTGTTCTCCGTTGATATTAGGCCACTCTTTGTTAGGACTTGTCCTACTGCTTTTGTAAGGGCGGTGTTATGGCCCGAAATCAGGAAGTTCCAGAAATGTTCTGATCGTAGACCTTCTAGTGTATTTACAAACTTGGAGAAGTAGGTTACTCTGGTTTCCCAGGTCCTCTCACAGTCTCGGAGTAAATGCTGTAAGTTTTGAGTTCTTGGATCTATGCACCTTTTACAGAGGATAATAGCTTTGTGTTTTTGTACTCTGATGTTCAGGATTTCGCCTGTACATATTAGATTTAGTCGAGGCCTGGGGAATATATTTCTAGATTCCCAGGCGGGGTGCCTTTGCAGATATTTGGCAGTACTCCCAGCTTTTTGTCCACAGTTAGAAAGCTGTTTTTTGGTTTTAAAAGCCTCATTTCCATTCCTGTTTTAATCCAGTCCATTGTTTGCAATTCCTTCTTTGCTTTTAGGGGTTTTCTTTTATGTTTCCACGGATGAGTTTGCCTCAATCAAGAAACGTATCACTTTCACTTCCATTGTTTGAAGTATCTTAAATTTTTTCAGTTGCATCTGAGCTTTATGTCCTTATAAACAAAATTCTTATAGAGGTTAATAAGAGCCTGTACAAGGAAAGCAATCTCCAGCACACTTGCTGCTGCAATGACTTTTGCCCGAGTTCAAATCTTACTGCGTGCATAGAGAGGCTAGTTGGCAAGCCCAAAGATCTTTTCCAAAGTTGGCCATCCACCTTTTTCCAATCTATGTCCCAGAGTGTTGGTTGGGTCTCCAGACCATATAGCAAAACCAGCAAGCATAACATTTTAGTAATGGCACGAGTGAAAATGTGCAGAGGTCATGCAAGATCTTTTTCATCTGTGGCACTGCTTTATCGATCTTCTTTTCATTTCTATTTCTGCCTTGTTGACTGAAGGTGAGGAAAAAAATCGTATAGCCCAGGTAAACCAGTTCTTCTGTTCTTTCAATTGCCTCCCCCATAAAGAACCATTTGTCATAGTTGATGATCTTTGTTGGTTGTTTCATCACTAGAATTCTCGATTTCTTTGGGTTTACTTGGACGCCATTTATTCTGGTGTAAGCGCTTAGACCATTTAGAAGAGGTTGTAGGCCTATTGCTGTCCTGTCTAACAGGACACTGTCATCTGCGTATGCGAGCCAAAAATGTTTGGTAGAATTTAGTTTTGGACTTGCCATTTTCCAGGAGTGCAGGGAGGCCCCTAAATCTGTCAAGTACAGATTAAAGAAGAATGGTGCACCCAAACATCCTCGTTTTACTCCTCGTTCGACTTTACTTTGCAAAGGAATTGGAAATGACCCAGGTTCATGCAGTATACTGTGGCCAGGGTCACCTGTACTCCTTCCAGGGTGCTGGAGACTAATAGGCCCCTACCATCCGCCTTACCAGTGGTTCACCTAGATGTATTCTCCGATTAAGCAGTATGCCCACTCCACCCTTCTTGGTAGGCCCTGTTGCTCAGAAGACCAGCCCAATCTGAGCCCCCGGCATGTGCCTTTTCTCCCCTCGTACTAGCCTCTTCTCCTGAACAACCAATATGTCCAGACTCCTGTTGGGAAATTCTCTACCAGTCAGGGACAGCTTGGTGGATCAATTCAAGCCCTTGACGTTTAAGGTCCCCACTTTGAGTGCATCAGCCCAGCCACCTCTGTCAGTGTGTGCCATTTAGAGAACACAACCAATATCCTGACTCCTGTATTGGAGGATAGGCACGGAAACTCAACTGTACCCCAACTGTTCCCCAACAACCCTGAGCCACCACCCCAGTCCTCCCACCCCACCCTCCCACCCCTCCCTCCCACCCCCCAAAGCCCCTGCTTCTCACCGGAGACGGCCACCATACAATGGGCCACCAAGGTCGACCTGTGCCTCCTCTGCCGCTTTCCTTAACCCCTCAGACCTGCCCCCCCCCTCCACTGCTCCCCCCACTTAGTTTTAGCCCTTAACCCTTTCAGGCAAGACAGTTGCTTTCATAATTCAGCTGTGTTTGTGTCCTGTTGCTGTTCATTTCACCAGTGGCGGTGTGTTGAGCTTCTTGTACTTCCTAACCCCCGGCATTCTGTGCTGCGTGTTGAAGCCTCTGGGCCGCTCTCCCACGGAGGGGGTCCCCTCAATGCCTTCAGCCATCTCGGGAGCCTCAGCCTCCTTCTTAAGTATCTGCAACACCTGTTATGCTTCTTGGCCATTGGTGACCCGGTAGTCAATCCCTCCTCTCTCAAACACCAAAGCAAATGGGAATGGCCAACTGTTAGGCAAGATTGTATGCAGTATCCTTTGGGTGCACTACAACAACCCTGCCCTCCTGGCAATAGGAACCCAACCTTTGCAATAAGTCTGTACTACACAGGTTGGTAGTGTGGACGAGCAGCCAGGCTTATCTCAAGAGGGATCAATGTGAGCAGTAGGGGAGTTACACAGAGATTCATAGTGACACGCATTCAAATAACTCTTACACCCAAGGTTTCCTGAATAAACAATTATTAATTTATCAGTCAGTTAGAGCCTTCTTCAGAAGGGAGCAATATAAAAGCAACCCACAAATACACTTCAAACCTATACACGTTTTGTTTCTAAATCAGTGATGACACTTTTGGATGGTCCACAGTCACAACCTACACCCTCAGGTGACTTCATTAGCTAGGGTGCTGGGGACATTAATATCTTACTGTTTGCATTTAGAATACTCTTAGAACTTGGTCAAAGGAAAAGGTTATTAGAACTAACAAGAGACCACAAATATTCTTAAGCTGGCAAATACTTTTGGATCCCTTAAACAGAGTCAGTCAGAATAACAGGCTAAGCCAAAGTCAATGGGCAACAGTCTTATATGGGCTGAAGCACTTCTGGAAGGTAAGTAGAAAAGTATTTACACAATGTTTTAGAAGTCTTTGAAGAAAAGAAGAATCAAATATAGGCCACAAGCTGTTTAGACTTGTGAGTAGTAGAAGATGCAAGCAACTCTCCAATGAGAGGTAAGTTCTCTCAGACTTTACAGTACCTTTGTATTGAAGAAAAAGTGCAGCAGATTAATCCTGTTCCTGTGCAGCTCTGCAGATCTCACTGTTCCTGGGCCTCAGTCGTGGGGCCAAGAGGGAGGACGTCTGGGGACCTGCACTGCAATGGGACAGTCAACGCTCGCAACCGGTAATCTTTCCAACAAGTGGCACTTTGGCGTGTCAGCTCCTCGCGACTACAGCAAATAGCAACACTGCGGTTTCTGGCTGTCGAGATGGACTTTCCTTGCTTCTGGGGTCCCGCACTCCGTTGAGGGGGCTCAGACTCGGTCAGTCCATTTTCCAGGGAGTCCAGAGGATCTTCCTGAAGCTCTTGGGCAACTTAAAATCAGTACACACAATCTGGTGTTCCTCTCCCTGGCATTTCGATTTCCAGCAGCAACTCTGTGAAAATGCAGCCAGCTCCGAGAGAATGTCCAGGTGGCTTACTTTGGAGTTGATTGGTCCCACCAACTCAAGGGGAGAACTCATCCTTGCAGGGGCGTCTCTGTCAATACGAATTTGGAGTTTCAGCACATCAGCAAGGCTTCACCGGATAAACCAATGGTCCAGGAGTTGCAGCAGCCGTCCTCTTCAAGTTCTTCTTCGGTTCCTTCGTCCAGTGGTTGCCTTTTATTCAGTTCTCTCCCATTCATTCCAGCCGAGCTATCAGTCACCCTGCAGGGTGGCTGTCCTTGTCGGACAGTCAGCCGCCAATCACTACACAGTGCATTTGGATCTCCTAGGAGACTAAGCACATTTCTGGCACTTCCCTCACTTCCTGCCAACCCCAGACACCCTGGAGCCAGAGGCAGGCTTCCCTCATAAATCCCACCAAAGCGTACAAAGGGACCAAACCTGGTTTGGCGCGTAGAGTAAATCTCAAGAAGGACCTTTCCAAGAAGAAATGGTGAAAAAAGTAGACCAGAGCCATTATGACAAAAATGGCACCCTTCGGTGCTTTACTGCAGCTGCGAACGCAGTCCGCGGTAAATGCACACCACAGTAGTTAAAAGTCAACCACTGCCACCAGCCATTCATCGAGGAAAGCGTAACATAAAAATGTTACATGAGAAGCTAGACAAAGGGGATACAAAGTAACCCCCCAGCACCCTATTGTAAGATAGTGTGTGCTGGGTCTAGAAAGTTACAAATGTAAGTAAAGTCAATTTCACTTTACTGCTCTTGGAAACAGTAGTTTATCCCAGATAAGGTATTTAAACCTTTGGGAAATCTGGAAGACTTCCCTGGGCCACTGCACTGAAGGTCCTGTGTGTCACAATGTAAAAGATGATGCCTATGGAGTTTGTCAGACTCCACAACCAAAAGAAACACAGAGTTCAAAAATCACATTAAAATACATGAGAGAGTGGGAAAAAGGGTCTCACTCTCTCCAGGTTAAAAAAATCAAGTCCTCAAAATCCAGCAAAGTTGCTGCGGGTCTCTAAGGTGGAGGGAATTAGCACATTTCTGAGAATTCTGCCTACCACCAACGATATCTGGTTCCCTTCTGTGAGAAACCTGAGCGTGTTCTCTAAAGAAGACCTCGGGAAACCCTTATTCAGGTAGCCAGGGGAGGGCTGGCGCTCTCAGATCCCAACCCTGGGGGAGGACGAGTGAGGGAGGATCACCGGGCTAGGGGTACCCGGGGATATGCTCAGGGGAATGCCCCAGGTGAGATGCGGTATGTTACCAGGGGAGAAGATGAGGAGAGTGAGAACCCTGAGATCATTATGGGCTGTGCCACATCTGCCCCCCTTCTTCCAATTAGATCCCTCCGGCCCAGATCGAACAACTTCTTCCTGCGTAATCAATCCTCTAAGGTCCCAAACTGTTACACCCAAAAACTCCCAGAATCCTTATTTCAGTGGTCTCCACTCGAATAACCCTGTTCCTTCTTCCTTCCATCCCTCTGCTTATTATTTTCTGCATCCCCAACCTGATCAGACAAAACACGATTCCCACAATCCCTCTTGTTTATTTCACGGCTCCAGCTATTCCCGTTTACCCCGGAAACCCAACAAACCTGTCCCTCGGATTGTCATGTTCCAAATCCCAACCTACTATGACAGAATACTACCATTCCTACAATCCCTTATGTTCCTTTCACCATCCCGGTCATTCTCGTCCATTTAACAAACCCTCCAAAACATATCCTTCCGAGAGCACCCCAAACCCAAATACGGAGGCTATAACTCCATGCATCACCTCTTTCCCTTCCGACTTTGTAGGATGTTTGGAAACTCTACAACTGCTTTTTCTGATACTCCAACCCCTTCCTTTTCCGACATGAACACTGGTTTACGGTCTTGTAATAAACTGTGTACCTGACATGTGCTGACCGAAGGTTCACGGCAAAGTCAGGCAATTAACTTAAACCACACACACCTGACAGCCCTTCCTTTTCCCCACAGCGATAAAAGGTGGAGCAAGAAAGCGCAGTACAAGCGAGGCGAGCACGGCAGACAGCACAATAGCACAGCTACGCAGGCACGGCAGTTCAAATGAAGGAGAAAGGCAGCAGGAATCGAGGAGAGAAGTGACCATGCCCTTTTCGTCCCAGACCCGCAGAACCTTCTTGGAAAAGAGCCTAACACCGCAAACAATAGCAGAAGTGTCTTGCAGCAGATGTCAACGGTACACGGGGTAAGCCTATGCCGATATGTCGGAGGAGCGAGGAAAGCTCCCGCACCCATGGTACCGGCCTTGACTCCAGAGAAGCCAAAAGCCAAGCTGTTCATCACAGCCAGTGAGTCGAGGGGAGAACCAATAAGAACCAGGTTGTGTTGAGTGAGGATCGCCAAGTGACAAGTTGGGAACCAAAGCTGATGAACTTTGAATGAACTGTAAAATGTGTGAAGGGGAGACCAACTGCAGAGGGAAACCAGCATCACATGGGTCCTAAATCAAAAGACTCTGGTAGAACCCCATATGAGAGAAACAACAATACCAGAAGGCTGTAGAAGGGCTAGCAAAATAGGTCAAAGTGGTCATACAGAGGGTTGAGCAAATTCCCTGTACAATCGAAAAACTGATCTACAAGCATTGTGAAAGAAAGGGAAATGAATCTTGCAAACTTTGAACTGTGTAAAAGGAGAACCTTGAAAGTGAAGAGGGGTCTGCGCCCAGAAGAGGGGGATCCAGTTGTGAGCCACTATCATCCTGATCGAGAACCACAGTAAACCCGGTGAAGGGAGGCTTCAAATCGAGAGCGTTATGAGCCTAGCACAGTGGCATCCAGGGATGAAACGATCACCCAAGCAAAAGACATTGAGAAGTTGAAGGAGGAGAAATCCTGCAAAAAGCAAGAGGGGTCCGAGCCTGACCGAGGGAGATCCAGGGGTGCAGATATCACCCAAGAATATAAAGAGAAGAGGGGTCTGAGTCCGCCGTGAGGGACCCAGGGTTGAACCCATCACCCAGCAAACATTGGAAATGAACTTTCATTTTTTAAAGGAACTTTTGTTTTGTTGTTTGAACACGTCAGGTCCTCGAAGGCAAGAGACTTTCAAGTGTAAAGAGACTTGGTCATCGATAGCCCTTATTACTGAAAGCTTGAGGGTTAAAAGCTGAACTATCATCTCGTGTTAGAAAAGCTCGAGAGTGTGTCCTAAGAGATGCCTTTAGAACTGTCGTCTTGTGCCGGAAAAGCCTGAGACTGTACTGTGCTCCAAGCTCCCATCTTACCCCGTGTCAAAACAGGGGGAAGGGAGACCCAAGCTACCACATTCTGACTTTTTATTTGGGAACACTTACTTTCTTTTTCTTAAGAATTATCCCACACCCTTTTGTGTTAGTTGTGAGGTTTGGCAAAAGGTTTCTTAGCATAGGCCCTTTTTATTTTGACCCAACGCCACTAGGACCGACTTATTTTTCATTTAATGGTCGACGCTTGTTCCCATCTTAGATATAGGTTCAGATTAGGCGTTTTTTGATCCTGCATACAGCATTCAATGTTCAATAAACACCTTTGAACTGTGATCACTTGTGTCCGTCTTACTTGTTGTCACCATGGGTTTCTCACACTTTTCTGTCAGCCACTGTGTAAGGGGGCGACAGTCTCGACATCGGGACAAGGTTAGACCCGAGAGGTCCTGGTAGACTTTCACCTCATCTCCCTCGAACTGGACACTTCCCAAGTGCTTTGCCTTCTCAAGGACCTCCATCTTCTCTCTGTATCTGAGAAATCGGACCACAATCGACCTTGGGCTTTTGCCCCCACCTCCTCCTCCATCTCGAGCTGAACTTCTTTCCCACCATCAGCGTGGAAGCATCAGCGAGGAAGAGGGCATTTATAAGTCCTTGCACCTTTCTGCCGACGTCAGCAGCGGTCTCTCCCTTCTGTTCCCGCAGGCCCAGGGTACGTATGGCCCACTTAAACAAAATGGTTTACACCACAACTCAAAGACCTTTGTATCTCAAAGAAAAAGTGAAACTAATTGGAGACGTTGCCCTTCCAGTGAGAATAAAGTTAAACTAACCTCACTTTCATCTTAGTACAAAAAGGAAGTCTGCCAGGCAAAACATAACTCCTATGACGAGCGTATTGCCAACTCCAATTCCTGTATGAAAGAACTCTTCTCCATACTTAAAGAACTGGAGTCCCCAATAGCTACACCTGATATCTGCACTAAAGATAAATCTAGGTGTACAGACATCCAACGTGCTCTAGCTACGAAAATTGATACGCTCCGAAATAAAATTCAGCAAAAAAAGATGTACTGAACCTTCAGCACTCACCTAATATCCCCTCGCCTAGTGTTTCACTACCATCATACAATAATACTTTCCATTTTTCCAAACTGTCTACCCTGGAGGTAGAAAATATCATCTTGTCATTGAAGCCCTCTAACTGCAAAGGAGACATCTGCCCAGCTCAACTAATAAAAGATGCTGCCAGAGACTTATCCCCATTCATCACCAAACTGATTAATGCTTCCTTTGCCACAGGCCCTATCCCTGCCAACCTTAAACAGTCCTGGGTGCTCCCCCTCCTCAAGAAACAGACTTTAGACCCTCTCATCCCTACCAATTACCGGCCTATCACCACGGTCCCATTCTTACTCAAAATATTGGATAAAGCGGCCTACAACCAAATTCAAAAACACCTTGAAATCATAAACTCCTAGGTAACAGACAATCCGGCTTCCGCCCTCTACACGAACCCGGAACAACCTTAATCGACTTATAGTCCCAAATAGACGAGTTGAGAGACAAAGGGAGGACAGTACTTCTGCTCCTACTAGATTTTTCAGCATCATTTGATCTGGTCAATCATAAGGTCCTTTGCCGTCACCTGGACTCTGCTGCCCACTTCTCCCCGGAAGCCATCTAATGGATTAAATCCTTCCTGGGCGAGAGAACCATGAGAGTTTTTTCTCCCTCAGCAGCGGCAGACCCAACACCTATCCTGTGCGGTGTTCAAGGCTTCTGCGTCTCACCTACTCTATACAACATCTTCACTAAACCCTTGTTCGACGATCTGGATCATCTGGGTATTACCTACACCAACTATGCAGATGATACCCAGATTCTCTTCCCGCTTTCTGGGGATCATAGTAAGGACACGGGGTTGGTGAACAAAGTATATCATATCATCCACGCATGGATGGCCACTCATGGCCTATATTTGAACGATGATAAGACTGAGTTGATAATTCTGGGCTCTCAGGCTAACATCAAAAAATTAGGCCAGGAATTTTCTTCTTTCAATATTGACGGGAATTCCATTAAAGTCTCCAAGGAGGTAAAAACCCTTGGCTTCTACCTGGACTCCACATTGTCTTTTGATAAACAAATCAAATCCCTGACCTCTTCCACAGCCTACACGTGCAAGCTACTCGGAGCGTGCAAGCCTTTGCTCTCTGACCACAGCTGCTTGATCTTCGCTAGAGCCTTAATACTCTCCAGAATCTATTACTGTAATGCTCTATGCAGTGTTGCTAATAAACGACTATCCTAAAGCTCCAGACATTACAAAATAATGCTTTAACAGCAGCCTTAGGCATAATCAAAAGAACCCACATTTCCCCCCCTTAGACACCACCACAAATGGCTATCCACGGCCAACAAAATACAGCTAAAGACATTATCTTTGACTCATAGAGCTATTAATAACGCTGCCCCCAGTTACCTGACAGACAAACTTCAGAGAAGAATTTCTCACAGACTAACCAGAGCTGGGACTGCTAATTGCCTGACCATACCCAAATACAAGCTTACCACTATCAGCGGTAATAGTTTCCCTGTAAAGGCTGCTAAATGCTGGAACTCTCTGCCACACGACCTGAGAGCTGACAAACCCTACCTTCATTTCAGAAATTTTTTTATAAAACGCATTATTGCCACAGACCCCTAGCCTCCTACCTGCTAGGATATGCCCGTCAATCTAGCTCACCTGTGAACCCTTGTGATATACTGAGGGTATTACTATGCAACTTGTATTTCTGCACACTGCTTAGGGCTTATCTTTGTAACCATATAGGCCATCTTATATCTGTATATACCTGCATACTCTGTATATTCTGTATTTATGTAAGTTCTGTACCTGTTGTATATTTTGTATCCATGTAAGCTTTGCATTTTCATACTGCTGCGCCTTTTAACCTACGGGTTTGGTGTGCATAACAAATAAATAAACAAACAAACGTATGTTATTCCAACGTTCCCTGTTTTCGAGGTCATCCAGTTTCAACAGGGTTTCCTCCTCCCGGGTCTCTAAATCCATGAATCGCGCTTCATATTTCATGTCCCGTAAGTCTACCTGCAAGTGGTTGTTCTCCATCCCCTCCATTTTGTCCTCAAGCTTGTCCACACTACCCCTCAGATGACAGATCGACGCCTGGATGTCGTTCAGGATAGCCTTAATTTCTTGAAAGATATTCTTGAGGTCATCCCTAGTCAGAGATGGGGTGGCTATCCCCTCCAACATGATATATTTTATTTGTATCGCGCTCATACACAAGTGTTTCAGAGCGCGAAACATGTCGTCATTCACACTCTGCGGTCTGTCGCTGAGACTCTCTGGTAGCGCTGCAGGGATTGGAGGCCTGGGGTCTCTAGCTTCTCCACGTCAGCCAGGGCCAAAGCCACGTCTTGAGCCCAACTCTTTCCCATTTCCAGGCCTCAGCCCCCTCTGTGTGTCGTCGTGTCAGGCCTCCGTGAGCCGACTCCAGTGGCCCTACTGCTAGCTCACAGCCCTCCTCCAGCGTTGTACTCCCTTAACTGTTCGTCCACCAGATGATTCTAACATTGCTGGATGCCTTAGGGCCACAGGGGGAGCCACTCCACAAAGCATGTGTTGGGGAGGGACTCACCAATGACTCCCACAGCCGCTCTGTTCCTGCGTCGCTTGGGCTGGCCAGGGCCCACCTGGCACCAGGGGGGCCGCGATTCAGGCTCCACAGACATGGGCACCCACTCGTCCCAAGTCTTTTTGGCTATTTGCACTGTTCTGCAGGTGCCTGATGTGGGCCCCGAGGGGGGACCATTCCCTTTCAGTTTCCCTGCATCTTCCAGACCCCTGCGGGTTGCCTGGTGGGCTGTGTTAAGCCTCAGGGGCCCCTGCGCTCACACCAACACTTGGGCCTGCCCCCGGGACCTTACCGCCTTCACTGCTTGGCGTTCCGCTTCTCCATGAGGTCCCAGGGCGCCAACTGCAAGGAGGGTCTCCTGCCGCATATAAGTTTGTCCCTCAATCTGGTCTGGAGAGGCCTGCAGCTCCTTCTCACGGCTTCAGCCTTAGATTTAGTCGTTGCTGCTCTCCGTTGGCTGTAGGTGCTCCCGGGGCAGCTCTACTGTTACCTCCATGGGTGGCCAATCCGGATCTCCCGGCTCTGCCACTGGCGGCCTGCATCCCTAAATCTGTGGCATTTCACCCGCTGGGGGTGGACCACCGGTCATTGGGCTGCAAAACTCAAGGGCCCGCAAACCTCTGGCAGTCGTTTTAGTGGCATCTCTCTCGCGCTGCCGCATCACAGCCTCTAAAGCTCTGTGGCCTCCATAGGGGCTCAGGTATGCCGACTCCTCATGTACCGGGACCGAGGATGCAGTGGGACCCAGGCTGCACCCGGTGCGGGAGGACAGCAGAAATCCCCCCCCTCAGCATCCTTCACCCTTTGGGCACTGTTCCCGCCGGGGTGCTCCTCAGAAACACGGGGGAACCTCTGTAGCTCAATGTTGGCGGCGGATAGTGGAGCTCAGTCCTCACGTGTCCATCTTGGTCCACGCCCCCTGGTGGTCTCCGAAAGCTCACGTTTTGGGAGTAAATACATACTAGTGATCCTGGACTTCACTACAAAATAGCCAGAAGCATTTCCACTACGGAGTAATACCAGCACGCCCCACTTTGAAGATCCTGATACCCTACTTCACCTATGATGTGTTTCCCACAGAGATCATCATAGACAAAGGGAGTGGTTTTAAGTGTCTAAGCTGATGACGAGTAAGTGAGTTAGTTCAAGATTAAAACCCTCCTAATGTCCATCTATCATCCCCGGATGTACATGTTGGTAGAGTGCTTAAACAGAAGCTGAAGACATCTGGTTGCAGAGGATGACAAGAGCTGGGACAAATTAATCCCCTAGGGACTGTTTGCCATCCAAAAAAACCTACAGTGCTCCACCGGATTCCTGCCTTTCAAATGAGTTTATGGCGTCACACCAGAAATGTGCTGGAATAAAATGCATTAGGAGCGGGAAGAACAAGGTTATCAACAGACCCGTGACCACCCTATGATCCGAAAAACTGTCAACACATGGGGAAAGTGAGGGAGACATTGTGCCTCTTCTGTAAATGTATGCTTCTCCTCCAGGCTGCCCCTATCAAATTCCTAAGACCAAATTGCACAGACCTGATAACATCTTAACGGAACAATGGACTAACGGATGTCGTTCGTTCTTGGAACATCTGCAATCTAATCCAGATGAACTAAGTGACTTCTCAGGGAAAGTGAAATTGAAGTGATGGTGAAGCAACTGGATTAAAACCAGGAAGGAAAAAAAATTCACATCATCTCCTAAAAGCACTTAGGAACGAAACCAAACAGCCGGGCGATGTACCAAACTATCTTACTAAGGCTCCCAATGTGTGCTACAGGAACCAGTTCATACGCTTCAGATTCAATCTAATTCCGACAAACCAGTTACTTCAGACCTATGTGTTACACTCACCTTGTCTCTGCGGGGGCGCTGATCCATCAGGAGGGCAACCTCTGCTGAGGCGTCCGGGATTCCCTGCTGCTGATGGTTCCCCTATCAGAGGAAGATATGCATGCAGCAATGAGAGTGTCCCGATAGGTACAAGCCACTGCTGTAGCCTTGGACCCGCCTCCCCCGTGCCCCTGTACGTGATTCCTGGTGTCAGGGATTCTTCTTACCTTCTTTATAGTATTGGCGAACTTTCCACCCTGCATGACTCAGCAGGGGTGCTGTATATCCAGTTACTTCACTGGTTCTTTGTGAGGTGCCCAGGGCTGCTGTGACTCCTCTCATGTGTTTGTTTTCATTCTTATAAGGCTTTCTTGTATTGTCTTGATCTTTGAACGATCTCACGTTTCTTCCTCGTGTTGTTAATTATGAGTCTTTCACTGCAAATCTTCATCTTACTAATGTCTTTCTCCTTTTCCTTTGACAGTTGTTGCGGTACTAACACGTGTGACGCGCTCCACTGAAGGGATCGAGGCTTCAAGGTGCAGTAAGAATGGGTTTTGTTCTGTATGAGCGTTAGCAGGTAATTTTCATGTTAACTAACCTTGTTCTTTGTTCTTTCTGTCTTTCAGGCGCCGAATGCGGAGCCACGTTCCGGACTGGAACACATGTGTGGAAGGATGCAGTGTGTCTTCCGCTGCGAGTGGCAGATGATGATCTTCAGTGCAAACTGGTTCAGTAAAATGAGATGTAGTGATTGCAAGCGTGAGCTGATCCAGGTAAGCGAAGATGGAGCGGTTGTTGCAGCGGGCGTTGCTGAAAAAGGTAAGCTGGTCCGGGTAAGTGACGATGTAACGGTCGTTGCAGGGGGCATTGCTGACAAGGATAAACTGGTCCAGGTGAGTGAAGATGTAGCAGTCATTGCAGCGGGAGTAACAGGTAAGCGTGACAAGGATAAGCTGGTCCGGAGCAGGAGGGCCTTGGATGCGGAGCGTCAGTGAGCGCGTGCTGCTGCTTGGAAGCAGATCAACACGAAGCACAGGTTGCTGGAAAGTCGTGGCTTATATAGCCGGCCCGCCCAAAAATACACACCCTAAACACTGGACCGCATGTAGGGGTTTCAATCCTGATTACTACCTGCCATGTTGAATCCCCAATGGAGCTGTACTGAAGCACCTGAGCATTTCTCATGAGCCTGGTGCCGAATGGCACCAGGACTGGGTCCAGGTGGGCCCTTTTCCATGTTTGAGGGAGTGTATAACCTGTCAATGTTTCCCATATCGTGTCATGGCCCCTAGTGTTGTCTTGGGGCAACACTGGACCGTGACACTATGGGAAATCCATCACTGCAAGATGCAGATTCTGCTCCACTGCCGAGACCAAAGAAACGCTAAAGCATGCAACATTGCTGTGGCTTGACAGATATAAGAACAAGACAAATGATCAAACTGATTGAGGATCAGCAATCGATGGAGGCAGATGAAATTTTGACCTTTAAAAGGCAAAAATCTATCCGCTACTGTTTTGTCTGCTGACTTGTCTTTGAGTTCATTGTCTAAGATTTACTGTTCTGTCTACGACAGCAAGTATTAAACTTTTGGAAATGGACTTGGATGTTAGAGATTAAGCATGAAAAATGTTGGATTTATGTTTGATAAAGGTTTGAAATAAACCATAAATCAATACAAAAAATATATATATATTGTTTTTGTCTACTCTTGGTGTTTTGATTTTGGGTTCCAATAGAGTGTGTGTCGAATCACGCCCACTGTTGAAACTTTCGCTTGTTCGATATTGGTTGTCATGTATCCTCTTGCCTGGAAACTCTGTTCAATGAGTAGACATTCTTTGCTGAATGTTTCATTATTGCTACAGTTTCTGTACAGACAGCAGGAAGCAAGGCTGATGCCGCTTCAGATGTGTCACCAATGGTATGAATTCAGTTCATGAATTCAATTTTTTAAAAATAAACCTTAGCCGATTATCACCAACTAAAATATGCCATGACCTTAAGGAACTGTTCTAGCCCTGACACGGTATCACACTGCCTTAATCTCGCCTACTCACAATCACACACGATCATAAAACGCCATAAACTGGTCCTGGATTTAGCCAGTGCCTCCATTGGGGGCACGGTTTGGGTACCAGAAGGGATGGATCTAGCAGAAAGCTGAACTGCAAGCTACAGGACAGACTCCTAGCACTGGGGGCAACCAGTAACATGAACCCCCCAGTTCAATGGGACGTCTCTACACACATGGGAGTGGGTCCACCCCACGTGTGCAGAGGCCAACCTCTGGCTTTCTTCAATTCTATACGAATATATATACAATGTTCTCCAATCATGGATACAATTGTATACTCACCAGCAGAATTATTCTTATTATACATTCCGCCACCAGCTGCGCACAATGCGTAAAAGGCTGGACCCTTACTAATACGTGCTATACGGAAGTGGTTCCCAAAGCGCATGCGCGGAGGGACTAGCAACCACCGGAAACCATGACTGGCACTAAGCTAGGGAGCGCATGCGCACCGGACCAGTGACTCACGCAATAGCACTATAACTGAGCCCACACAAGCAGTTGCAGGCTGATCATTGCATGACCGACCTATCAAGAACGGACCTTCACACCTAACGGCAGGTAAGACACCACCCACACGGGTTTACAGAGGTGGTGTTTTTTTTTTTTACACCTATGGGAAAACAACAAGCCCCCTTAATATACCTGCTACTATCGGGTCCCACCCAAACACACTCTCCCTGACCGAACCTTGGTAGGGACCAATAGCTTCCAATTGGTTAACCGAGGTGTTACTCTTAGCTTATTGCATGCAGGCACAACTCTCCACTCACCAAAGCCCTGTTCTGCGCCTGTTATGCGCAATGGTGCGCAACGCTAAGTTTATCCTGCCATTGAAGGTACGACTCCCAACCTATTACCATGCGTGCCCATAGTTGAACCATAACTTTTTCCGGCCCCCTACGCTCAGTAAGGATCATGGCGGACTGCCGATTTACAACCTTTGTGATGGTACTATTCCCCTGGTATCCATAACGCACTCAAGGCTGAACTCCCAAAGGCTACTTCGTGCTATCGCCAGCCCTTTCAACCACAGCCCGTGGCTTCAAAAGCTGCATGAATATGTTGTTCTTTAACCTGAACTATTGTGCTATATATATGCCCTAACTACAGTCTGTTCAAAGTACAGTTATTTATGTTTACATGAAAGATATACATTGCCATGCACATATGCCTATGCTAAATTAACTGCCCGACTTTGAGGTTTTGGATTTCTGTCTTTAAGCTCCAGTTATACTGCATGTATAGTTCTGGCTCACCACTACACACAGCTTGGTGGCACGGCATCATACGACCTAGCCACACTGTGTAGCTTGAGTTCAAGCCATTACTACTATAGTGCCTCTGCTACTAACTATTGCTAGCTTAACTTAGCATATTAAACCTCTTTAGCCTATACTGCTTGACTTCAGACGTGCCTAGCACTAATGCCAAAGTCAAATCAGCCTAACCTACCATTGTAAATTGCTTCAACTGCACTGCTAGATTGACCTTAACTCTGTGTCCACTTGCCTCTCGCCTGGTTTATCTGTTCACCTGCCACGTGATCGCGGACATTCACCCGTTGTCATTAGAATTTACTAATTGTGCCCAACTGCATTGTGATTGCGCTCCTAGCACCCTGCCGCCTTGAAGTTGCCAATTGCTCCTAACTGCATTGTGATTGCGCTCTCAGTACCCGTTGCCTTGCATTTGCCAATTGCTCCCAACTGTATTGCGACTAAGCTCCTAGCACCCGCTGCCATGCATTTGCCAATTACTCCCAACCGCATTGTGACTACGCTCCTAGCACCCGCTGCCTTGCATTTGACAATTGCTCCCAACTGTATTGTGATTGCGCTCTCAGTACCTAATGCCATCTGAACGTCTAATTGTTCCCAGCTGCACCAAGTCATGTCATTTAAATCTACACATCGTGTTCACCCGATAGCCAAATTGGCTCATTGATCCTAGCTGCATGTGACTGTGCTCATTCGCCCGCACTACTTGAACTTGCTCCTTCCTGCCACGCGTATGCAATCTACTGCCTTTGCCACATGAACTTGCGCCTACTGTCTGGTGCTTTTTGAATTTGCTCCCTAGGCCTTCCTACTTACAGGCTTACCCTACGCCTAGTTTACCATGTGCTTATTATGCCAAACCCAGACAGCAGGTACAGTTTATTTGTGACCATTATATTCCTCACAACTAGCCTCTCAGTGGACTGTGACTGGCTGCTCCCTTCAGCGGAGGTGGTACAAATCACACCCACTCTGACTTATACGGTATTCAATAACCTTAGTATTGTCCAACTTAACCATTGTACTGCAATAGGCTCAGGTTCTTATGCAACCCAATCATGCACGACAAATGACAGAAATCTCAAACTCTGTGCCAGACTCACCAAACTGTACGAACCACTTACGAGATCATTACCCCCAATAAATAAGAAAACAAACTGCCACACTGGTGAGAAGCTTAATAAGTCCATCCTGGCCACGTCCTTGCTGCCTCGTCACGACAACACCAACCAGCAAACCGGTTACAAACCCAAGTTAACTGACTCTGACCTACCCATGCCCATCCATGCCACTGCCAGAAATGAGTCGCCTCTCCTCAAAGGAGCATTCATAAACGCCAGATCTCTGGTTGCCCACGCAACAGACACTGCTGACCTAATATTAGATGGTAACTTGGACTTCCTCGCTATAACGGAATCTTGGCTACATGACGCAGCGGGACCGCGCTTATGCTAGCAATCCCTGACAGATACTCGATAGTTTGTTTTGTTTGTTTGTTTATTAATTTGTATAGCGCACCTGACCCAAGGGTATATGGGCGCTTGAGCTTCGAGTTACAGGCAAAGTAGGTCACAATAGTACAGTGATGAAGCAAAGGTATACTTGACAGGACAATAATATGCTGACATAGTGCAAAATACATTCTTGCAGTAGGTATGCATTCAATCATGGTAGGTTAATTGTTGAGTAACCAGGTGATGACCTTAGTTCTGAAAGGCTGGAAGGTAGGTGTGGATTTGATATCCAGTGGAATGGAATTCCAGAGTTGTGAAGCCAGAACTGGGAAGCTGGAACCACCAGCTCTTTTGAGGGAGTATTTGGGCACAGTCAGTTGTAGTGTATTAGAGGATCTAGTGGTTCTAGTGTTCTGTCTTAATGTAAATTTGCTGGTGAGATAGGGCGGGGCAAGGCAATTGAGTGCTTTATAGGTGAGGCAGATGGTTTTTAGATCTATTTTTTGTTGGATGGAGAGCCATTTGCATGCAATTCTGGTAGCCGAAATATGTTCTCTTCTGGGAATATTCAGGGCGGCACGGAGTGCATTATTTTGTAGAACTTGCAGTTTATTAATTACCGTTTTGTTGGCACCTACATAGAGACTATTGCAATAATCTAGTTTAGATTGTATAAGTGCTCTGGCTAAGGTGATGCAGTTATTAGGGGAGATCAGCGGTCTACAGGCCCTAATTAGTTTGCCCGTGTAGGCCGTGGCTGAGGAAGTCATATTAATTTGTTTGGCTAGATTGGTATTCGTGTCGAGGTAGAAACCAAGGGTTTTTACACTCTTGGCGATGGGGATGGTGTTACCGTCAATGGTGAAGCTAGTGTAGCTGGGACTAAGTTTCCGAATGGCGTTGGGTGAGCCGACAAGGAGCAGTTCAGTCTTGTCATCATTCAGGCAGAGGCCATGTGTGGCCATCCATGCCTGAATGATGGAAAAGACTTCATTGATCCAATTGGCGTCCGAATTATAGTTGCCGGATAAGGTGAGGAGTATCTGGGTGTCATCTGCGTAGTTGGTGTAGGTGACACCCAGATGGTCCAGCTTGTCGAATAGGGGCTTTGTAAAAATATTATACAAAGTCGGTGAGACACAAGATCCTTGTGGGACACCACAAGTGATAGGGATAGGGTCGGCCGCTGCTAGGGGTGAGAAAACTCGCATGGTCCTTTTGTCCAGGAAGGATTGGATGCATGAAATTGCGGAATGGGAGAAGTGTACTGCCGATGACAGATGGTTGCACAGGATTTTGTGATCAACCAAGTCAAAGGCAGCGGATAGGTCAAGAAGAAGAAGGATGCCAGCTTTACCTTTATCTTTGAGGTCGTCTATTTGACACTTGAGATCAACAAGGGCCGTTTCTGTCCCGTGTTGTGGACGAAAGCCAGATTGGCGAATTCCTAGTAAATGATTTGTCTCGAGGTAATCCTGGATTTGTAGATAGGCAACTCTATCAAGAATTTTTAGTAAGAATGGGACAGTGGTGATGGGTCTGTAATTCGTGGGTATATCTGGGTCGAGGGTAGTTTTTTTTAGTAGTGGTAGGACCCAGGATTGTTTCAGATTGCTAGGGACCGAGTTATCAGAGAATGACAAGTTTATTAATTTTGTAATGAAAGGGGAGAGATCCCTGGCAGCATCTTTTATAATCTGTGCGGGACAGCTGTCCCCCTTGCAGTTCGAGGGTTTCAATGACGCTATAATTTTTTGTACTTCGGGTATGGATACCTTTTTGAAGGTAAACCCTGGGCTGGTGGCTGTAGGAGGGGGAGGGGTGGGACTGGAAGTCGGATCATGAGTGAGTTGTTGTTGTTTATTGTCAATTTTAGACTGGAGCCCTGAAATTTTGTTAACAAGGGCATTCTGGATCCCTGTGCACCAAGGTTTATCTTTAATGCAAGAATCCGTGGGAGGAATGGGGTTTTCTAATTCCTTTAGAATGTTAAAGAGCTCCTTTGAGCTGGAACTTGCCTGCGAGATCCTGGAGTTGAGCGATTCTTTCTTTGCGCGTATAATCTCATTTTTATAGAGAGTGGATATATTAGTGAGATTAGTTCTGTTAATTGCTGAGGGCACTGATTTCCATAGTGCTTCCAGTTTACTTTTTTGTTGCCGGAGGAGTTTAAGTTCTGGGGTGTACCATGTATTCAGGTGCGCTTTTGGTTTCCCTTTGCGCATTTTTAGTGGGGCAATAGTGTCAACTTCTTTGGCCATGGAATCATTGTAGACGTTGACCAGTTGGTTCAGGTCAGTTGTGGCTGGTAGTGCGTTCAGAATAGGGGTCACCAAGGGTATTAAGGCTTCCGCTGTGATGTTACTCTTTTTCCTAGTTAGGCAGGCTGGAGCAGAAACAGGCTTTTTATTCACTAGGTTACAAGTGTTAATGTCAAATGGGAGGAAATGATGATCAGTCCATACGAGCTGTATGGGATCCTTCATGGTAATGTTGCAGTTAAGGGCGGTTACCCAATCGAGGATTCTACCCTTCGAGTGGGTAGGTTTGGTGCAGAATTGTTGGAGGCCATGCTCCTCTAATGCTGTGGCCAAGGCAGTGGCTGGGGTGTCGAGGGGGTCATTAAACCCAAGATTGAAGTCTCCAAGTATAATCTTTTGTGCTGAAAGTTTGGAACTTTCGGCAACTAGTGAGGTGATGTCTTCCTCAAATGAGCCTGGTGGGCCCGGGGGTCTGTAAATTAAATGCATCGTAATAGTGCTCTTAGGGGACGTTTGTAATTTGAATGTGAGAAGTTCACATGATTTAAGTGGAGGAGACGAGGCTGGTCTAACAATAAGCGAGGACTTGAAAATGATAGCTACACCTCCTCCTCGTGCGTTGGGTCTATCTGCTCTGAGGATGGTATAGTTGTCTGGTATAGCTAGGGTGAGAGATGGTCCTGCAGCATCATGCAACCAGGTTTCGGTAACAGCAAGGAAGTCCAAGTTGTTAGTTAGAATAATGTCGGCTACTTCTATGGAATGGGCGACTAGTGATCTAACATTTAGAAGAGCTCCTTTAGGAATAGAGGGGGTGGAATTGCTAGGTATTGCAGTGTGATTGATGGTCTTATTGGGTCGCTTAGCTAGAGGTGTGCTAGTCTTGTGGTGGGTTCTGGCACCAAGTCTCTTGTTCCGATCAATAGGGGTGAGGGTGGTGGTTCGAGAGACAGTAAGGTCAGCAGTTGTGGAGGTACTGGAGCCAAAGGTGGGGCTTGATGTACTTATATTGGTAGGGTTCCGCTTGGAGGTATCTAAGTGCTTGGTAGCCGGGACATCAGAAAAGTATGCATGGTAATGGGTCGGAGAGGCGGATTGTGAGACTGGGAGGAAGGCAGGAGTGGTAGGCAAGAATGGTGTGGGGCATATGATAGGGTAATGTCTTGGGCAGGCCAGTCTGGCTAGACCGTTTTTGTGGGATATGTAGCTATTGCCATTGCAACGTATGTTACTTTGCATGACACAAAAGGGGAACATGATTGCGATGAGGCAGGATAGCATGCTATGGCTAAGGAGGCGTGCAGGAGATTGGCGAGTATGTGGCATTGGTGACATAAGGTAGGCACACAGCAAATCAGATACGGTCTGGAGGCGACCATAAGGCACAACACAGTTCAAATATGGTCAGGAGGCGACCATAAGGCACAACACAGTTCAAATATGGTTAGGAGGTGACCATAAGGCAAAACACAGTTCAAATGTGGTCAGGAGGTGACCATAAGGCACAACACAGTTCAAATGTGGTCAGGAGGTGACCATAAGGCACAACACAGTTCGAATGTGGTCAGGAGGTGACCATAAGGCACAGCACAGTTCGAATGTGGTCAGGAGGTGACCATAAGGCACAGCACAGTTCGAATGTGGTCAGGAGGTGACCATAAGGCACAACACAGTTCAAATGTGGTCAGGAGGCGACCATAAGGCACAACACAGTTCAAATGTGTTCGGGAAACGATCATGGGGCACAACACAACTCGTATGCATTGGGGTCGCATGTTGGCTGGAGTACATCAAAGCATTTGAGTGCAAATACACAATGGGGGCACACATGTGTTGAGCTCTCATATTGAGATCGTTTGCATCAGAGCGCAGAATCCGAGGTCATGCATAAGGCACGAGGGGCAAAGTGGGTGCAGAGTAAGGCAATGAGCATGAGAGTGACACAGTTAACTGACAGGCATTGATTGTTACAGGAGAGTACAAGGCGCATGCATGTGCAAGTTGCCAGGGGCCTTAATGGGGCAGCTCGGAGCACTTGTGTGCATTAATGCCGTAATAAAGCAGATTCAAAGCTGGATGGCAGCGCTTACCAGGTATCTGATCCCGGAAGGTTTCCTTGCCAGGCCCGCTACTCCTGCGGTGTCGGGCCTCATGAGGTGATCTCCTGCTCGTCGGATGCGTTCCAACGGTGTAAGCATGTATTGTCCGGGAGCACCAGAAGTCCATAAATCTGTATCCTGGCAACTCGCCACGCGCCGTACGCGGCGAACAGGGGCAAACAGGGCCTTAGAATGGCCTTTGAAGGTGGCCGGTTCTTCCGCCTGCCGGCGGATGTTGTGTGCTATTAAGCACGGTTGCTTAGCAACCAGGATGCTGAGCCTCGCTCTGGCGCCGCATCGCGCCCGACATTTTGTTTTTTCCTTCGATGTCAGCGCGTTGCTGGAGCGCGACCCGGGCCGCTTTTAGGTGGGGGGTGGGCGATAGGGTGGTAAAATGTTGCTCTAGGAGCGGTGGGCAGCACAGGGGTGCTGGTGGGGGCCTGACTGGGCTGTGATCCTCTTCGTACCTCGTGGCACGGTGCAGCAGCTCGGATGAGCTGATCCTGGGCTGGGGAGGGTGGGGGCTCCTGCCCACGCCACCTGGCTGATGCTGACTGAATGCAGAGGGGCAAACAGGGCCTTAGAATGGCCTTTCAAGGTGGCCGGCTCTTCCGCCTGCCGGCGGATGTTGTGTGCTATTAAGCACGGTTGCTTAGCAACCAGGATGCTGAGCCTCGCTCTGGCGCCGCATCGCGCCCGACATTTTGTTTTTTCCTTCGATGTCGGCGCGTTGCTGGAGCGCGACCCGGGCCGCTTTTAGGTGGGGGGTGGGCGATAGGGTGGTGAAATGTTGCTCTTACAGACTTGAGCTGATTTTGTTCTCCTTCCCACAGATTCGCTCTGTTCCAGTCCACTGCATTTCTCCAGTTACCCCAGCCGGCCATTTTGGTCCTTCATTATTTGGACTGCCTTGGTGCCGGGATCATCTTTTTCTACTCCAGGTAATTACGCTGGAACAGCCCTCTACCACACCCTGCCTTTCTGCCCCCAGTCTTTGCTCAGGGGCCCTCCACACACATGAGCCTTACTTTCCTCTGCACTTGTTTTCCAGCTCCACCTATCAAGTAGCAAACACCATTTTCCACTAGAGTTATTCACCAGGATTCCATTTTTAGCCAGTTGGCTATTACCCAGGACTTCGTCCTGAGCAAGGTTAGTACCTGACCACCAATATGAGTCTACCAGAGCTCCCCTGTTTTTTCAGTGTGTCCTTTTGTATGTATTTTATTAACTTTATACATGTAATCTGCTTATATACCATGCCCTGCCAATACATAAGGTGTTTTAACTACAGTACCCCTTCCTCTTTCACAGGGGGTCTCCATACCTTGGCTCCATGAAGAAGGCTGTGATCTAATGTCTAGCCGAAACGTCCAGGGACCCCTCCCCCCTTCGGGGTCGACAGGTCCCCACTTTCCAATTGTCTTTGATTTATGTCAGTGACGTCGATCCATTTTGGTCACCCTCTAGCCTGGCTTCTGTTAGACCTATCCAAGGTTCTGTGATAGAGCAATTAAGTGTTCTGCTAGTCCCATTGTATTGAGGGACAAGTGCCATTTTACCTTTCATTCTTCTAAGGTGTTTAATAAGAAGAACTTGGAATGTACTAAATATGTTTTTTAAAAATCTGAGTGCATATGAATGGCACCTGTTGATACATTTATGCATCAATCTGTTTATGCTTTGTTGAAGTGTATAACATTATCTCTGTACGATTTATGTGTCCATGCAATTTCTATATATGTAGAAGTGTACATTTAACTGAGGAGAGTAAAATAAAAAACACTC
This sequence comes from Ambystoma mexicanum, assembly GCF_040938575.1. NCBI lineage: Eukaryota > Metazoa > Chordata > Amphibia > Caudata > Ambystomatidae > Ambystoma > Ambystoma mexicanum. The sequence continues at coordinate 28,623,984 of NC_090927.1, forward strand.
CCAGTTTCATATTAACCAAGTTTATGTGGTATATATATCTTTTCTCCTTGGTGCTTTTTCATCTTTCCCCTGGATATGTATAAATAATAGATATAACAGGAGAACAGATACACATCTAAATTTATTTGCATCCGAACTAATTGCAATTAGCTCTGACTGCTTGAGTCAGGACAACCCCCCTTGTGTGTTCTAGGAGGGGTGGGCAGCACAGGGGTGCTGGTGGGGGCTCATGGGGGCCTGACTGGGCTGTGATCCTCTTCGTACCTCATGGCACGGTGCAGCAGCTCGGATGAGCTGATCCTGGGCTGGGGAGGGTGGGGGCTCCTGCCCACGCCACCTGGCTGATGCTGACAAGACAAGACAGAGATGAAACTCAAGGCAGAGGCATTGCTATCATCGCTAGATCCACCCTCTCCTTGAGACAAGCCCCCCAACAAATCACTCAATCTTGTGAAGTTCTAACTTCCAAACTTTCCCTAACTAAGTCCCAGTCACTTACTATCCATCTAATATACAGACGGCCTGGCACGCTTGGGACTTTTGAGAAGCACATCTACAGTCTACTATCTAATAATCTCAAAACAACCACCCAAGTGCTACTACTAGGTGATTTCAATCTAGGATTTAACGATGCTACAGACAAGTATGCTCTCAACTTAGCCAATATCCTTGTAGGATTAGGCCTGTCACAAAATATTAATGAACCAACCCACAATAAAGGGAGAAACTTAGACTGGGTAGCTGACTACAACTGCACGGCCACCATCACCTCTATCACACCGCAACTGTGGACAGACCACTCCCTCGTGTCTTTCACACTATCAACTATTAGACCACTTCCGTTGACCCTACCCATTGCCCCCCCCCCCCTTGTCCAACAAGGAATAAAAGAAAAATATCACAGTGGACAATGTGATCCCTGCCATTCTACCCACTTTAAATGCACTAGCCAACAACCTAGACCCCGGCACACTGGTCCAATATAATAAAATTATGCTGACCACACTAGACAAAATTGCTCCACTCAAACTTAGACTAAGTAAACCTAAATCTCATCTAAATAAGTGGTTTACCCCTCAGTTAAAAGACCTGCCTCTTCTAAAACGGAAATGTGAAACTACCTGGAGGCTACTCCCATCCAATGACAATAAATCTAAGCTAGCCATAGTTTCCTCGCAATACAAAAATGAAATTTGCGTAGCAAAACGAAATTCCTATAACGAACACATTGCCAAAGCAAACTCTAGTATGAAGGAACTATTCACCATTCTAAAAGAGACAGAGTCCCCGATTCCAATACCTGACAGTTGCATCAAAAATAAGACATGGTGTTCAGAGTTCCAACATGCACTATCCAGCAAAATAACCACTCTCCAAAATAAAACTGCCCAAAAAAAAAACTCTTTGAATTTACCTCTACAATCAGATAACCTCCCAGCGTAACACCTATTGACCAGACTGCTAGATTCCACTTCTCTAAAGTATCTATTTTAGAGGTAGAGAAAGTCATATTATCACTCAAGCCATCTAATTGCAAAGGCAATCTCTGCCCTGCTCAGATTATAAAAGATGCGGCTAGAGATCTCACACCATTAATTTCTGAACTGATTAATGCCTCCTTTGCATCTGGCACTATTCCATCTAATCTGAAACACTGGGCACTCGCTTTCTTAAAGAAGCAATCTTTAGACTCACTTATTCCTACTAACTACCGTCCTATCACGACAGTACCATTCTTACTCAAAATACTTGACAAGGTTGCATATACCCAGATCCAAAAATATCTAGAACTGCATAAACTGCTACATGGGACGGAAACACCCCTCATCGACCTAATAACACAGGTTGATGAGCTGAGAGAAGAAGGGAAAACTGCCCTCCTCCTACTGCTGGATCTCTCGGCTGCATTCGACTTAGTGGATCACAAGGTCCTCTGTAATCACTTGGACTCAGCAGCTCACTTCTCTCGAGAGGCCATCAGATGGAGAGAATCATTCTTGAGCGAAAGAACTATGAGGGTCTTCTCCCCATCGGCTGCTGCGGACCGCGTCCCAATCACATGTGGTGTACCTCAGGGCTCCCGTGTCTCCCCTACACTATACAACATATTCACCAAGCCTTTGTTCAATGATCTGGAGCTTCTGGGTATCACCTACACTAACTATGCAGATGATACTCAGATTCTCCTCCCACTTTCGGGAGATTATGGCAAAGATGTAGCATTGGTGAATAGAGTGTATCTCATCATCCAGGCATGGATGGCCACCAATGGTCTATGCCTGAATGATGATAAAACAGAGCTCATCATCCTAGGCACCCACCATAACCTAACGAAATTAGGCCTTGAATATTCAGCATTCACCATTGATGGAACCACCATCAGGGTAGCCAAGGAGGTGAAAACTCTAGGTTTTCACCTGGACTCTACTATGACCTTTGACAAACAGGTGGAATCTTTGGCCTCCACCACCTCTTACACCTGTAGGCTTATCAGAGCAGGTAGACATTTCCTCTCTAATGACAGCTGTATAATCCTGGCCAGAGCATTAATACTTTCCAGGTTAGATTACTGTAATGCTCTCTACAGCGGTGCAAACAAGGCCATTTCATTATCCAGAGGCTACAAACATGCCAAAAAAATGCCCCATGGTCTGCGCTATGCGTGAATAAAAGAGCATATCTCTGCAACTAGACGCCAATATAACTGGCTCTCCACCCACAACAAAATTCTACTTAAAATGGTCTCCCTCACCCACAAAGCATTAAACAATGCTGCCCCCCTAGCTATCTGGCAGACAGATTACATAGAAAAACGTCAATCAGACCCACGAGAGATAATAACACAAACTGCCTTATTGTACCTAGATACCGACTCATTAAGATTGGCGGTAATAGCTTTCCAGTGTAAGCATCTAAACTATGGAACTCCCTGCCTCACCAGCTCAGAGTACATCAACCGTACTTCTTAAAAGTAATTACATTAACATGCTCAATTCTACTGACAACTACCATGTCCCATTGCACCTGCCTTACCTAGGATGCCCAAGACTAGACTTACAACACACTGTAACTAGGACTTGTGCCCACCCACCCCTCCTGTCCTAACTTGTTCTAACATGTATATCTGTATATATATGTTTTACTGTGAATACACCTGTAATTTTATATGCCTTCACCTGTTCCAACCTGTATATCTGTTTATATGTCTTACTGTGAATATACCTGTAATTTTATATGCCTCACTGTAACCATACTTGTAACCATGTAAGCTTTGAATCTCCTTATTGCTGCGCCCTGCTACCTTTGGGTTTGGTGTGCATTGGAAATGAATAAACAAACAAACAAACCATCCAGTGCGGCTCATACATGGGGCACTCCCCTTGTACAAACTCCCATGACCCTTCAGCAAGCACTACTTAACCCCAGTACAGGAGCACACACGGGGTGACTAGACAACCAGCCCCGAGCACCTTGCACGCATCGACTTTCCAGTAGCTCACGAACAGCAAAATAAGGCATCGTATTGGACAGGTCTTAAGGCAGGCACCCACTAGCCAGCCTAATTGGGCCCAGTCATCGCTTTAATCATCTGGGCACACATACTTTATCCCAGTTTCCTCATTCCCACCAGGGGAATTCCAATGCATCAATTTTCTCTCCTCACAGAACCAATGACTAGTGGGGCATGCAGGTACAACTGGACTTACAGTGGGAGGAGCACTCTCCGACCAGTCCTTGAGCACATTTCACCATCTGATGTAGAATATCACATTGCTTTAGGTAAGACCTACTGTCTCAGGCTTAAAACAATAATATTTACAAATGAATTCAGTTACAATTAAGTCCTGGCTCAATGTCCAACATTATACTTACTGCAACCACCCCCTCTTTTCTCCTCCTTTCCAAATTGTGTTTTTCTTTCTCTCCTTAAACAATTTGAAATATATTGTTATATCATTCTACGTGACTGTATTTATAAACAAACATATCTTTTGTCCTGAAACCTGCGGAATGGGGTTTCATACGAATGAATCACACCTCATAAAAATGTATCACACCTCCCCTTCTTGACCTTACACAACTCCAATGTCTACATCCCAGCTGGTAAGACACCCACTTTCCTCATCTTAACTTTCGGGCAGCGGTGAGAAGGTTGCAACCTTCCACCACGTTTACAAGAACTAATCCAGACCACTTTTCCCATTTTCCCTCCCTCTTCATTTCTCCTGTCTTGTTACTTGTCATTGTCATCACCCCAACACTTACACCCCACGATCAATTTTCCATCTCCCCTTTATATCCCTAAACATGCACTTGAGTTGGTTTATCAAGCTTGTATCGCTTGACCTTGTACACACCATGGGGATTATACACATATGGGGGATAGATGCTGTCATTGTATTACCAGATTATGATTCGCCTCGGAAAGGACCTTGAAGGTCAAAACACATGTCAGCAAATCTTATTAAACAACTATGAAATCACTACAATTCAGACTTCACAAATCTACCTGAGAGAATCTCTCACTGTCATACCTGAAGTGTTCAGCGTGATCGTGGCTGGTCTCAAAACCCAGGTAGCAAGAGACCAGGGAGAGGACGATGCAGGAGAAGACACCCTAATTAGCCCAAATTTTTGCCTCTCTTGTTTCCTTTGCTCGACGTTCCTAGAGACCAGTAATACATTTGATGGATTTCAATTGCACAGATAATGGAGGAGATACTATTCTTACGGGACATTTTACAAAAAGTGGATTGGTTAGCTCGCCTGAATTCGCCTACTGGATGTGCTCATATTCAGCCAACATATACGATTTCTGCAATTCCTGTGAGGCAGGCACGCTTCAGAACGTGCAAGTCTGACATTCAGCCTAGCATCCGCACCACAGTGCTTCATGAAACTCATCTAAGCAGTAGCATCTACCCCCGTGCCCACAGGTTGCGGCTAACTACCTCGACAACATGATCCTCATATCGCAAGCAGTGGGATGCCTGTAAGGACATGCCCATGAGGACATGACATTCTCATGCCTGCAGAGTGAAGGTTTCCTGATTAAACGGAAGAAATACGACTTTTTCCACTTCCATTCCATGGAGTTACAAGGATTCCAGATAGACAACATCTGCCTGCCTGGTGTAAGGGAGGCATGGTGTCACAAGTATGACATTGAAACAAGAGTTACACGTTTCAAAACCTTTATTCAATTATTGGGGCTTGGAAAAACTCATACTTTGCCCTATAGCCAGGATGGGAGTAGTCTCTACCATCAAATAATGCACATGAAAGGACACAGTCCTACTCAGTCTTTGTCAAATCAAAATGGCCTATACTAACAAAACCTAATGCCTGCCCTATCTCTTTTACAAAATGCGTGTAATGGCGAATGTGTATGCAAAAGAAAGTCAGTGTTATAACATAAAGGATCAATGTGTCTGAGTCAGCGCTCCTCCCCACGGAGTAAAGCGGCTCCAGTAAACAGGATGACACACTGCTCAGGTTATAAACAAAAGGCAGTTCAAAACACGGGTCGAGGCCCGCTTAGCCTTCCACGTTAAAGTGACTTATTCCAGCTTTACAAAGTTCTGTCACAGTTCAACAAAAGTTCATGTATGGCTCTCTCCATCGGCCTCAGACCTCTCAAGGTATCAATAGTTTTTATTTTTCTGGAGGTTATGTCTGTTAGGCCCAGCTCACTGCTCGTGTACTTCGTAGATCCCACTTGACACAGAAACAAGTCCCCTTCTCTTGGGATTCACCAGGAACAGACCACAGGCCCCTTGACTTGGTGTTACACAGAATATACTTAGGATAGCTCTAGCACTCCGCAAACCCTCATCCACAACCTCAGCCTCCTGAACTCATGCTGGGATTACAGGCGCACGTCACCCCGCCCGGTATCAATAGTTCACGTAGGCCTCCCTCAGTCGTGCTCGGACCTTTTAACCCAAAAGTACCTGATTCAACGTAGATCTCTCTCTAACGGGCTCAGAGCTTGTAATCACAGCTCTTGCAGGGGTTCCCTTCCACAAACTTCATTCACATTCTTTAGGGGTTCCCTTCCCCTAAATTATTTCATGCCTCTAGTCTCCCTGTCGGGCTCGACCTTTCACTGATGAAGACTTTCGAATGTGCAAGGCATTTACCATAGACCTCTGCAGGACCACTGTCTCTTGGTATTGGTAGTTCTATACCACAATCAGAAAAGTTAAAAAAATCTTCCAATTCAAGCAATCAACTTTTAACTTTCCCTTTCCCTTTCGTCTGGGTTAATCTCGACCATTGCACATTTGATATGATATTTTATTTATATTGCGCCAATACACAAGTGTTTCAGGGTGCGACGAGGCAAGGGAGGACAAAAACAACGATCTTACTAGGCCCAGTGACATTGAGAATGTGTAAGTGCAGGGGAGAGGGAAAGGGGGGAGTGCAAGGGGCGGGGGAGGAGTAGGAAGTGCTGAACACGAGATCAAAAATAACAACAGGTAGTGCGGCAAGCAGGAGGCAGTGCAGAATTAAGTGCAGAAAATGGGTGTCAAAAAGTGCGGGTAAGGGGACTATAGGATTGCAGATACAGACCGAGGTGCAAAGGGCTGCAAGGAGGCAGTGCGGGTATGCAGCTTGGAGGGCAGGGATCTGGGCACGAATTCAGAGGGTAGCCAGGTGCCCAGTGCAGAAACAGAATAGATAAGCAGGGAAGAGGAAGAGAGAAGGCAGAAGCAAAGAGGATGGTCTTGAGGTGCTTCCAGAACCGAACCGAAGATGTTTCTCCTCAAGTTTCAGAGAGGCAGGGAGGCTGTTGCAGAGGGAGGCCCCAACCGAAGAAAGAGATCTGCAACCAACTCGTTGCTTGGAGAAGCGACTGAGGGAGGGAGGTGGAGGATCAAAGAGCTTGAGTAGGAAGGTATTTCCGAAGGGAGAGTTGAAGATATTTTGGCCCCAGAAGGCCTTGTGGACAATGCAGCGGGTCTTGAACTTAATCCATGCAGCCACTGGGAGCCAATGAAGAGATTTCAGGGCTGGGGAGATACGATCCCAGGGCTTGAGGCCAAGGACAAGTATCACAGTCCTATTCTGGATGAGTTGAAGAGGGCAAAGAGTAGAAGCAGGCAGATTTAGAAAGATGTTGTTACAGTATTCCAGCCTAGAGAGAACCAAAGCTCTAGAGAGCATGAGCTTCTGGGGGAAGGAAGGGAAGAATACCCCTGAGGAGGGGCAGTTGGTAGTTTGACTAGAGACGTTAGAGATGTGAGGAGAGAAGGAGAATTTTGAGTCGAAAATGACACCGAGGTTCTTAGCCTCACAGGTGGGAGCAGGAAAAGGGCCAAATGGGGGGCGGCCAGAGTGACAGGAAAGGGAGGTGCAGGAGTGCCGATGAGGAGGATCTCTGTCTTACTGGCATTAAGGTAGAGGTTGTTGGCAGCACACCACTCCTGGATTGCAGACAGACAGTCGGAGATGAGAGAGGGAGCAGAGGTGGCAGAGGGGAGCCGGAAAATTAGCTGAGTGTCATCTGCATAGCACTGAAAGTTGGAGCAGAGAACAGCAATGCAGTGGGAAAGGAGTGCCAGGTATTGGTTGAAGAGCAAGGCAGAGAGGTTAGACCCCTGGGGAACACCACAAGTAGAGAGTGAGATAGAGGAAAGGAAGGATCCATGTTGGACCTGGGAGGGTCGATCTGAGTTGAAAGAAGTCAGCCAGGCCAAGGCCTGGTCAGTGATACCCAGGTTATCACAGAGTCGGTTAAGCAGGATGGCATGGTTGACCATATCAAAGGCAGAAGAGAGACTGCGTAGGATGAGGACAAAGGGGAGATTACAATCAAGATGAGAGAGCAGGTTTTCACGGATGTTCAGGAGAGCAGTTTCAGTGCGTCTGGCAGCTCTGAAGCCAGACTGATGGTCATGGAGGCAACCAACCGAATCAGTGTGGAGGTTAAGCTGGGAGATGGACCACTTTTCCAGGAGTTTGCCAAGGAAAGGAGTGATGGAGATCGGGTGATAGTTGGCTGGGCAGGAGTGGTCGGTTGTGGTTTTCTTGAGAAGAGGGTGCACAAGGGAGTGCGTTAGAGGGGAGGGGAAGGCCCCAGTGGCGAAGGAGTGGTTGCAGAAGTCAGCCAGGGTAGGAGCAAGGGTGTCAATATGGTCCTTAATGGTTTTGGACAAACAGGGAAGAACCTGTTTTGACGTGACTTTCATAGATCGGACTTGTCTAGTAATCTTGTCAGGGGAGAACAGAGGAAAGTAAGAGAAAGAGGGAGGAGAGGTGGCCACAGGGGGGCCGGAGGTAGAGGAGAGAGTCGAGGGAGGAGGAGCAGAGGACGAGAGAGTGGACAGGATGTCCTGAGTTTTTAGAGATGAAATAAGAAGCCAGGGCTGTGCAGAGGGCCTGGGAGGGGACAGGAGAGGCAGAGACTGCAGCAGGATTAGTCATCTCCTTGCAGATTTTAAGGAGTTTGACCGAGTTGTTAGATGCCGCAGAGACAGGGGCTGGATGTGAGCTCTCTTCTTAGTGTGGACAGAGAGCCGGTATTGCCGTTGGAGCAGGCGGCAGGCCAGTTGCACAAGAAGCCTGCCATTTCATCTGAGCCACCCTACACTTGCGTTTACGGGTGACAAGGTCCGAGTCATACCAGGAGTTGCACTTGGCTTTGGGCTTCGGGCGGTTCCTCATGACAGGGACAAGAACATCAAGAATGTCAGAGATAGAAGAATGGAGCATGGAAAGGGCAGTGTCAGGATGAGAGTCAGGCTAGGGTGGAGGAGGGGGAGAGAAGGTGGCAGCGAAAGCCTCAACTGACACGCGCTTCATGGGAAAGAGGAACGAGAAAGTAGGTGGCAGTGCTGGAGCTGGCTTGACTTGCGGGATAGGGAGGGAGAGATGGGAAGAAAGGAGAAAGCCATCACTCCAGGAAAGTGGAGCGGTGAGAGGGTTAGAGAGGGGAAGGTCAGAGGAGATGAGAACATAGAGTGTGTGCCCTGCAGAGTGAGTTGGGCCAGAGGGAAGTTTAGAAAGGGAGAGAGAGAGTCACAGAGGTCATGAAAGAGTACAGAGGAAGGACAGGAGGTATCCAGGTGGATGTTGAGGTCTCCAAGGAGGAGGCGTTGAGTGGACAATGCCAGGAGGGAGGAGGTGAGGTCAGCCCACTCAGAGAGGAAAGAGGTAGTAGTCTGACCAGGAGGCCGATCGATAGTAGCAATGGTGAGAGAGTGGCCAGGAGAGAGAGAGAGAGCCTGCAGAGAAGTCATTTGAAGGAGGAGTAGGCCTGTGTAGGGATTAGAGAGGGAGGAATCCACTCTGGGAAGATCAGGGCTACACCCCCACGGGACAGTTGGATCTGGGCGTGGAGAGAATCTTGAGGCCATCAGGGAGGAGAGTGTCAAAACTCGTGACAGAGCTGGCCGTGAACCATGTCTCGGTGAGACCAAGGACATCGAGGTGAAGTTCTTCAAGGAGGCAGCAGATGTCAGAGGAGTATTTGACGTCTGAGCAAGTGTTGAGAGTGGCAAGATGTAGAAGGTTGCCAACCTTGAAAGACTTCCGGGGAGGGGTACAGATCAGAGGTACGCCCTGTGGAGGTGTAGAGGAGGCGTGAGGGGGGCCAGAAAAGGAGGAAGGAGAGGAAAAAGTAGTCAGAGAGGTGGGAGGCATGGATGTTTGAGATGGAAGAGAAGGAACAGCATGGAAAGAAAGGAAGTTCATGAGTCACGGGAAGTGTCTATCGAAGGGGGAGCGGTTGGCCTAGCGGCCTTGGACCAAGACGGTGCCATTGAGGTAGACTTTAATGATGACCTTAGATGAGTGGAAGGAGGCCAAGAAGGCCTCCCATCTGGTGCCACCATTAATGGGAGAAGAAGAGGAAGGGGAAAGCACAGATACAATGTGAAGAGTCCATAGGTCTGGCAAAGGAACGGTCTAAGTGTCAGTGAGGGTCTAACTGGAGGAAGCACTGGTGTAGGTGTTCGTTCATTTTGCCGCTTTATAACAAGACAACAAATATTTCATGGAGGCTTTCGAGTGTGGTACTTCCTTTCGCCGGACTTCTCCGCTACTCTGTATCACTGGCTTCACAGTTATCGGCAACTTAAAAGTTAATTACTAGTTTTCTTTCTTTCGCGTATCATCAGCACATTCGCAACTTTCAATCGTGCGATACACTGTTGCAGCTTCAATCTTTCCATGACACAAACCGGCCTTTCGTGACTTTCACTAACTCATTGGTTGTGTGCATTCTTTTCTTGTTTCTTTGATACACAAGTCAAGGTTGATACGACAGGCATGTCCTCGCCTCCCAAACTCGTCGAACACCCGGGGGCGGTCGCTGGCATCCTTACAGGTTTCTTCTTGTCTGCAGTTTGGCTTTCTCGGTTTCCCAGAGGCCACTACCTCCTGCAGGGAACTTTCGGGGGGCCTCTATCCTTCGCTCTGGTCCCTTGTTCGGTCTGTCCTGCTCCAGTGGTTTTGCCTTCGCCCCAAAAGATCTGCTCCTTCTTGTGTCTCATCTTGGTCAGAGTGTGTCTCTATGCTCTGCCTTTTATCAGTTTGGGGGAAGCTAATGGGTATCAGATTAATGTGATTATGGTCAAGTGCCTGACTTTGCCGGACCTGATTAACGGGACTTGTCCAATAAAATATGTAAGTGTCAGCCTCTTTACTCTCAGTTGCCCTATTCCTCGGCCCAGTGTTTGTGAAAAAAGGGGAGGGAGTTGGGATGTTGGAGAATCCTAAACAAATGGGATAGGGTATAGGCACGGGGCAGTGGGGGGATACCGTGTCTCACCATCGGTTGCCTCATCCCCGCTTCCCAAAGATCCCCCACCCAGGTGATCATGCCGCACTAGTCCACCCCAGGGTCTGGATCCAAAGGCAATGGCAGTGCCCTGGCCACCTGAGAGAGAGATTCCCAGGGACTAGTAAGTGAGGCACCCTTTGGTTTCTCACACTGGCAACAGATAGACATAACCTCTTCCTACCTGGGAATTTGGCACTACTTTTGTCGAAGAGGAGGTTTCCCTCAGGGTTCTGGTCAGAGTAGTGAGCATAAGCCAGAGAAGAGGGCATTTTAGCCTCTATCCATGCAATTTCACCAGGACCTTTACTCTACAGGTAGCTTCAAAGGATCGGGTTAAACACCTCCACAGAGATCCAATATCACTGATGTGGTGACGCTGAAAGAGTAAGAATAGACAGAGCGGCACTGGTAGCTGCCCCATAGGGAGGCAAGGCCGTGCTATTTTTGGCTCTCGTCCAGGCCTGGTTTTTAATTCAGAAGTATGCAGGTGCAGCTGGGGTATCTGCTGTAGTGAGATAGCGACAGGAGGAAAATGGCTGCCAACTGAACTGGACCTCCAAATCAAGTGCCTGGAACTTTTGGACATCTCTGTAGTAATCAGAGCTATGAGCGAAGGTAGAAAAGATGCCTGAAACATCCTAAGGCAGGACAACATATCTGCAGTGCAGTACATCAAACACATGTAATGGTGGAAATATGGATTTTTGACAGAACTGGGAAAAGATTTCTGGCACTGCAGTCTCCATCAGATTTTGGCAGTGATTACAGCGCACTTGCCAGCCTTTTTCAATGTGCCCACAGACCTGAATCAGACCAGATTTTTTTTGCTGTGCTGCACACAATTTCAGCTCACATGGACAGTGATCTACCCAGGATTTTGAAGTGGCAGGGTGTTTTCATGGCACTAAACTGGCAAGAAAAATGTACTTTGGAACCACAAAGAGGACCTTTTGGAGGTCAAACACACAAAATGTAACAGGGTGTTTTCAGGGCACTACGTTGCCAAGAAGAAAGTAATTTCGGAAAGCAAAGCAGACCTTTTATAAGTCAAACACACACAATTTTTTAAAAGTGTGCTTAATACGGAAGGGCGTGCAATAAAGGTGCAGGGTGCCATATCCAGGAGTTCAATGTATGTCGTAGGAAAAATAAAGCGTGCAGCTTGGGTATGTGGCATGCAGAGTGGATATGAAGCCGAGCCACGTTTGGTTAGAGGGACACGCATCATGCAATGTTTGCCACAGAGCACAGAGTGGACACATTTCCGCATAGCATTCGTGAGGCTATGCTGCTGCCACACATTAGGAACACAGAGCTGATGCAAAAGTTTGCAACATTATTGTGGAGGTTTTATCATGTAATTACAATCTGAAAAGGATGGAAACCCCCCAAACCCAATGCCCCATAACAAGCAGAAACTCAGAAACATCAGAAGTCAAGCGTAAAAAGAGAGCAATGTTTACCCGATCAGAGGATACATCAGTCATTTTTCGTTCTTTGCCCCGTTAAAGCAGTGCTGCAGGTGAGGAGTCTGGAAAAGCAACTCGCAATGAGAACTGCAAACAGAAAGTAATGGGTGGCACAGAGCAGACTACGGTGGCACAGAGCAGACTAGCGTGAACGTAGACGTCTAGGCAGGGACTGAGATAAATTGTAGAGCAGTTTTCAGAGTATGGCAAACCTTTTGTCTACTTAGAGGCACATGGAGCAGATACAGACTTTGCCCTGGTGCGAGTATGTGCTGGATTCAGTGCTAAGAAAATAAGGATTCCAGTTGCTTCTCCCTTGTCTTTGCACTTGAATGTCTGGCAGCAAGAAGCAGAACTCTACCTTTTTCCTTTAATGCATGCGGGAGAACATGCAAAGACCAGAAAGCTTATTGTACTCTTTAGGGTCCAACATGCAGACAGCATAGTCCTTGCTGAGCCTTGGCACCATCACATCTGTACTGCATCTGTACTGCGGTGCAGGCCCATGAGCGTGGAAGGGTGTTACTCTCACATAGTCAGAGCTGCTAGAAGGCCTGTTCACTTCATTGGAGCATTTGATCCTGACAGGTTTCCTCCTTCTTTCCCCAGTCATTTGCCCCCCAGATAGAGCTTCCTTTTAGAGTGGTCGCCTGCAAAAACACAGGAAGAGAATGCCCAGGCCGTCTTCTGTTTTGAACACACTAACTTTGTTTTCAGTGTGGGAAGACATGGAAGCATCTTCATTTACACATCACAGTCAAAACAATGATGTATACCCTTGCTGATGTAAATAGTGAAACCCGAGCACAAGATCTCTTGCCCACCTTTATGGGAGCACACAAGGTACCTTCTCACCACTGCCACCAGAGAAACACTGCTTCGCTATTCCCTGCCAGTTATCAGAATAGCAGAAAAGCTGCTTTCACGTTGTCCAATCCTGGAAGTCCATCATCCACAGCTATCCCTCGACGCGAAGTGAAAAGTCAACCTCTTCCCTCTGGATTTACGTCTTGGGTGTGACGCAGCAACCCTGTCTGTGCTTCAGCTGTGAGAAGTAGGGCGTCTGCTTTTCATCTTAGTTTTGAGGGGTGACAAAGATACCCACTTTCCTCTCGAATCTGGGGAAAAACAAAAACAAATCTGAAGTTACTATACAATCCTTAAAGTACTGCATCCATGTAAGAAAAGGGAAAAGGTCCCAAGTACCGATACATGTGTTACCCTCTGTCCCAAATGACACCTTGAAGGTATAACTCCCAGTGTTTAAACAGCAATAACAAAGAAACAAACCAATCAAGAACACAGCGCAGAACTACCCAATAACTTACAATCAGAAAGTGAAGGACCACCAAAGGCCATACAAACAGAGCATGAACCAGCCAAGAGCAGGGCACAGAACAACCCATGAACTTGCAATCAGAGAGTGAAGAACCTCCAAAGAACATACGAACAGAGCATGAACCAGCCAACTACCCAAGAACTTACAACTAGAGTGAAGAACCACCAAAGATCATAGAAACTGAGAGCATCAACCAGCCAATAACACAGCCAAGAATTATCCATGAACTTAGAGTGAAGAACCTCCAAAGACCATACAGAGCATGCACCAGCCAAGAGCACAGCACAAAATCACCCAAGAACTTACATCCAGAGAGTGGAGAAACTCTAAAGACCATACACACAGAGCATGTACCAGCCAACTACCCAAGAATTTACAACCAGAGTGAAGAACCACCAAAGATCATACAGAGCATGAACCACCCAAGAGCACAGCACAATCCCACCCAAGAACTTCAGAGAGTGAGGAACCTCCAAAGACCATACAGAGTATGCACCATTTAAAAACACAGCACATAACTACCCAAGAACTTACAGTCAGAGAGTGACGAACCTCCAAAAACCATACAGAGTATGCACCATTTAAGAACACAGCACAGAACTACCCAAGAACTTACAGTCAGAGAGTGAAGAACCTCCAAAGACCATACAGAGTATGCACCATTTAAGAACACAGCACAGACCTACCCAAGAACTTACAATCAGAGAATGAAGAGCCTCCGAAGACCATACAGAGTATGCACCATTTAAGAACACAGCACAGAACTACCCAAGAACTTAGTCAGAGAGTGAAGAACCTCCGAAGACCATACAGAGTATGCACCATTTAAGAACACAGCACAGAACTACCCAAGAATTTACAGTCAGAGAGTGAAGAATCTCCAGCGACCATACAGAGTATGCACCATTTAAGAACACAGCACAGAACTACCCAAGAACTGACAGTCAGAGAGTGAAGAACCTCCGAAGATCATACAGAGTATGCACCATTTCAGAACACAGCACAGAACTACCCAAGAACTTACAGTCAGAGAGTGAAGAATCTCCAAAGACCATACAGAGTATGCACCATTTAAGAACACAGCACAGAACTACCCAAGAATTTACAGTCAGAGAGAGAAGAACCTCCAAAGATCATACAGAGTATGCACCATTTAAGAACACAGCACAGAACTACCTGAGAATTTACAGTCAGAGAGAGAAGAACCTCCAAAGACCATACAAACAGAGAATGAACCAGCCAAGAACACATCACAGAACCACCCAAGACTTACAATCAGAAAGTGAAGGACCACCAAAGGCTATACAAACAGAGCATGAACCAGCCAAGAACACAGCACTGACATGATTTTTTATCACCCCTACCTCAGGAACCTTCCCTCCAGCCCCAGGGGAGTGTCAAAGACCCCCACCCCAGCAGGGGCTGGGGTAGGAAGAATCATGTGCCTGTCACTGTGCTACAGTAAAGAGAGAAGGCAACAACCCCGGCAATAGGCAGCTGCTCTCCCTTGCCAACATAGGACTGGTTTACTAATGTCACATTCTATTTTTATTGATAGTCCACTGCTCACACCATCCATTAACCCTTAGTGTGTATAAGAAGACAAATGCCTCCGATAACATTCAGAAATGGACACTCAATGTATACGTCTTACACACTCGTATAAAAAATATTTTCATTTTGAAAAAAAAAGGTAGTAAAGAAACATTGCTATTATTATTGTCAATATGTACAATATACCAAAAATGCAAAAAATCATTAATGAAAAAGTTGAAATCATTGTCATCGCCTATACCTTGAATCGAGACTGAGACCAAGACTGATCGCCAAGAAATCATAGTCACCAACTACCCACCTCCCCTAATCATGCAAGGCAACCTCACAAATCATGCAAGGCAAGCTTTATAGAGACATCTGCCTCACCAAATCATGATAGACAACCTCATAAAAGCACCAGCCCAAATACCCAAGTACATTTCTCAATGGGATTTTAATAAAGGGTAAAAAGTTCTCTCATACTCAATAACTGTAGAAAGTAGAGAGATGAGAGCTGGATACAATTGGATGCTGAAATCAGTCTACACAATCCTGGAGAAAATGACAAACAATTGGCAAAAATGTCAAAAACCACCTTATCAGATCACCATCAGAAAGCATAACAAAAGGGGATACAATGCTTCAAAAGAATTAGTTTGTCCATCTGGATATATGGTGCCATAACGTAGCCAAGAAAGCACAGAGTCTACTGTTAGGTGGTGAGCTGATTTGCCTTGAGGGGTGGGGAGGGAGCAAAATTATTCCCTATTCTGCTCAAAAGACAATAGGTAGAGTCCTTTGGGGACACAAAGGGCCCCAAAACAGCGATAGATCCAGCTTGGTGGCTTTAAAATCCAGCTAGGGAAAAAGGAAAAAGTTGACCCCTCCCTTATGAAAAGCCTCTGCTGCTCTGCTCCCATCAGCCCTTTGCCTTCTGCCCCTCATCTTCATGCTAGCTCTGCTGCCGAACACTTGTGTGCAGGGCTAGGAGCTGTGACAAATCCCTCGATATTGCCACTTCTCCACTGGAGGTGGACACTTCCCTTGGGGCCAGGGAAGTGAAGCTGCTGCCCAACAGTCCCCCTGGGGGCGGTACTCAGCGGGAGGATCCCATGGGAGAGGACCTCTTCTGCGGGAGAAGACAACACTGTTGCGGGAGAACGTGCTATGTTGACCACAATACTGTCATCCATTGCTCACCCAACAACATATATAGGTCCTTGATGGACATCTTATTCTGGGAAAAGAAAGTTGTGTGAGTAATCAGATGCTCAGATATGGAGGCAAAGTAGAGTGGGTGATATATTACGTTGTGGAGCCAAATGACTGGTATATTCCAGTGGTGAGTTGTGTGTCTGCTCCCTTGTGCTGATGCAGAGCCACAGGATTGATCTTGTCCTGGTGGGGTCGCCGTTGCGGGTAGTTTGATAAGCTGTGCCCGTGGCAGGGGCTCTACCTTCAGCATATGCTGTAGAGTGGTCTGTGCGTTCTATGTAGCCCCTAGCTGCTTGGGGCTTTTGTGGTCTTGCAATTTTGTTTTGTTGGGACTAAGTAGGCCCAGTTGTTGGTACATGGAGCATTCTGTTGTATTTAGTGGATATGGGAACTGGTTACTGGTGTGCAATTTTAGAGGTATTTCTTGTTTGGGAGTCCCGTTGCAAGGGGGAGTTGGATCTTTTGGAGCATTAACAAAATGTTGTGGCACATTGCAGCCTGGTGTGGCTACAGGAAGTTTGCAGGTGTTTTTGTGTTTTTTGTTTGTCGGGCCCTGTCCTTGTGGTGTTCTGCGTTTGGCCAGGTATATAAAGTGCTTGTAACGTCTGGATCCAGCAAACAGAGCTTGAGGAGTCACTTGGAACGTTAATGGCGTCAACAACCCCAACAAGTGCAAGAGAGTCCTCGACTATCTTAATGGATTGTGGACAGATGTGGGCCTACTGCAGGAGACTTTCTTGATGGACATCAACATGGGGATGCTGAGGAGGCGATGGGTTGGATCAGTTCACTTTTCTTCTTATTCCTCCAACTCGAGGGGGGTGCGTGTTGGTTCAGAGGGGTTTCCCTCTGTCAATCCTCTCAACAAAAAAGGTTGAGGCAGGTTGGACTGTATATGTCAAAATTAAGTTGCAAAACTCTGCAATAAGGATATTTAACATTTATGTCTCTTGCTCAACTTCTTCAACAGACAGGTAATAACATATTGTTGGCTGGTGAATTCAACAAGCAAGACTGTTGGCCCCCCTCCAGGAGCAGAGCAGTGGTTCCACTAGGACTAGGTACAACCATATGTCTTTGCACGCTTTGCTTAAGGAATTCCGATTTGTTGGCGCGTGGAAACTTACTCACCTGTCCAACAATTGTTGTACTTTCCACTCAGGACGTCATGATGTTTGTGCTGTCATCGATTCAATACTTACATCCAACCCGTTCCTATTTCTGCCAAGATCTTGTTGTCCTTTTCAATGTCAAAGACAAACTATTGGAAAATGAACATTGTGTTGCTGGAAGAAACTGTAGACAAACTGGTGATAGAGGCAGATTTTTTATAACCACGAACATAACACCGGAGATGAGTGTGGAGTCTGTGTGGGAAGCTTTCAAGTGCTACATGATATGATATATGATATATTTTATTTGTATCGCACTCGTACACAAGTGTTTCAGAGCGCGACAAGGCAAGGGAGGGGAACAAGGGAGAACAAACCAACAATCTTACTAGGCCCAGTGACATTTAGAACGTGCATGTGCATGGGAGAGGGAAAGGGGCCAAGTGCATGGAAGGGGTGGAGAAGTGGAAAGTGCGAAGCAAAGGAACAACAGAAAAATAGTAAATAAATAATAAAAGGCAATAAACAGTGGTAGTGCAACCAGCAAATGGCAAGTGCTGGGTTTAAGGCAGCAGACAGATAAGTACAGGGGGAGAAAAGAGGGGCCCTGTGTGGTTACAGATAAAGACCCCAGTGCAAGGGGTGGCCTGGAGGGAGTGCGGGTGGGTGGCAGATTAGCAGGTACCTTTGCGCTGAAGAACAGAAGGTAGGTCAGGTGTACGGTGCCGAGAGAAACAGATCAGCAGGAGAGAGGAGGGGTAAAGGCAGAAACAAAGAGGAAGATCTTGAGGTGCTTCCGGAAATGGTCCTCTTCCAAGTTTCAGAGCGGCAGGGAGGCTGTTCCAGAGGGAGGCCCCAGCCAAAGACAGAGATTTCTTTGAAAAACGACTAACCCTGAGGGAGTTAGAGGTAGAGGAGCGAAGGGATTGAGAAGGGATGTATTTGCATAGGGATAGCTGAAGGTATTTTGGACCCAGGCCCCAGAAAGCCTTGTGGACAATACAGAGGGTTTTGAATTTAATCCTTGCGTCCAGTGGGAGCCAGTGGAGCGATTACATGGCTGGAGAGATACGATCCCAGGGCTTGAGGCCAAGGACAAGTCTTGCAGTCCTGTTCTGGATTAGTTGAAGGGGAGAGTAGAGGCAGGTAGATTTAGAAAGAGGCTGTTACAATAGTCCAACCTTGAGAGAACCCGGGCTTGGGAGACAGTAAGCGCCTGGGGGAAGAAGAGGAAAGGAGAGTACTTCTGAGGAGGTGCAGCAGGAAGTTTGACTTTTTAGAGACATCGGAGATGTGGGCAAAGAAGAAAAGTGTGGAATCAAAGATGACCACAAGGTTCTTGGCCTCACAGGTGGGGGTAGGAGGAGGGCCAAGGGATGCCGGCCAGAGACTAAGAGGAAAGGAGGGTGAAGGAGTGCTGATGAGAAGGATCTCCGTTTTGCTGGCATTCAGGCAAAGATCGTTGGCGGCACACCAATCCTGAATGGCCTTTAGGCAATCAGAGATGACAGAAGGAGAGGTGGTGGCCGAGTGAAGCCTGCAAATGAGTGGAGTGTCGTCAGCATAGTTTACATGCGTGGTTTGCTGATAGGGCTCTCAAGTAAAAGAAAAAGTACGAATGTTCAGGAGATGAGGTTGATGAAGGAAGAGATCCAACAGCTGGAGTGTGGCTATTTGGCATCTCCGACTGATGGGAAGAGGGCAGCGCTTCTGAAAACGAAATATCAATTCAACAGGTTATTGACCGTGCGGGCCGACAGGCCCCTATTTCAGACGAGATGCAATTACTACAGAGGGGGAAAGAGTGACAGACTATTGGCTGTAAGGAAGGCATGGTATCAACAGTAAGACAGACACAAGTGAACACAGTTCAAGGGTGTTTATTGAACTTTCGCAAGGGTGTGATAAACAGCCATCTAAACCTAAATCTATAGATGGGAGCAAGCTACGACCATCAAATAATAATAATGCAGTCCTAGTGGAGTCTTGTCAAAATAAAAGGACCTATACTAAAAAACCTATTGCTTATCCTTACGGCTAATTTACAAATAGTGTGGAGTAATGTTCATGAAAAAGAAAGAAGTGTTCACAAAATGATATGTGGAATGATCGGGCTATTGGCCTCCCTTTCCCACGTTTTCAGCACAGGGCAAGGCGGTTCACTCGAGCAAAGCAGACACTCTAGCTTCTTCGACACAAGGATGTAGTTGTATTTCCAGCAACAGGGCCTTCTGTGCCCAAGTCAATTTTCTTATCAAAGTCTCTTTATTCAAAGGGCCTGATGTACAAAAATATGATTAACAGTTCTTTTCTTCTCCACCCTGGATCCTCCTCAGCCGGGCTCAGATCCCTGTTATTTTATGATTGTTACTGCAGATCCCCCTCAGCCGGGCTCCACACCATGTTATTTGATGATTGTTACTGCAGATCCCCCTCAGCCAGGCTCAGATCCTACTTTTGACAAAGTTCAGAGAATATTCATTTCCTCTGGTGACTCACGGTTCACCTTGGATCCCCCTCAGCCGGGCTCAAAACCTTCACTTTTTCAATTAGTCTCCCTCAGCCGGGCTCGGACCAATTGTAGTTCACCTTGGTTTATCAAAGACTTTTGAGTGTGCATGGAGGTGATTTAGCTTGACCCTTTGCAGGACCACTTTGATACAAAGATCAGTTTTACAAAACAGTTGTCATTCAGGAGGATACCAAACAGAGACCTTTGAATGAGCAACCACGTGGCACCGGACCACTCTGTACATGGTATCTCACTTGGACTCCCAATGTTTATTCACTCCTTTGGTTTCCAATTATATTCGCGTCGCTCATCACATGCGTTTCACACACTGTACTCTTTGGATTTCTTCATACAATATTGCTGCTTTCAACCTTGGTTCAAACGCAAGATGGTTTGGTATCAGTCTCTCCGGCTCACCGGCTGTGCTGTCTTTACTGGTGCTGCTTTGTTGTAGGAGCCAAGGACAGAACCACAGCGGCAATCGCTCCTCCCCGCCTTGGTTATCGACACGGGAGAGCCTGGGTACCTTTGATGCACAGTGTAGGTGTGTTCAGCTTTGGTTCCCTGTCTTAGGCTTCTTACTTTCCAAGGTTCACGAAAGTAACAGTCTTTAAAGTTCAAGGACATGTCCCTCCTTGAAACCCTCTTTGGTCTTGCTGTCTTTCTCCTTGTATGAAACGGTAATCCTGGAACTACTGTTTCCCTGTGTGCTTTTCCTCGCCCAGAGTGTGCTTTCGTGCTCCGCCTTTTATCCATGTGGGGAAGGGTGTTGGAAGTCAGGTGTGTGTAATGATCAGTAATTGCATGACCTTGCCTGACCACTGTATTGGGACATGTCAAGTATGCAGCTCTGGTGTTAGTCCGCTATCGCTCACGGTGAACTGTCCGTGAGAAGGTGTTTGTGTCGGCAAACAGAGCGGGGGGCGAGTTCCTATGTATCCTACCTGGTAAAATGGGGAAAAGGTGTTACAGGGAAGGGGATACCCTGTCTCACCATCCGGTGCACCACTTCCACTCCCCAAAGACTCCTCATCCACGCAATCCTCCCGCACTGGTCCACCCCCAGGAACTGGATCCAAAAGCGATGGCCGTGTCCTGGCCACCTGGATGACAGATACCCTGTGACGTAACGGTGAGACACCTTTACCTCTGAAGGTTGAGGAGAGCGTCAGAACCATCAACGTGGGTGCCTCTGGGTTAGTGACGCACAAGCCAGATGACATCAACGTGGAGTTCCGTGACTTTGATAAGAAGCTGTATACGTCAGAGGAAAAGCCAGAATTCGAATACCAGAAGAAATACATTGATAACTGCAGTCTGCAGCGCCTGCCAGAGTTGGTGAGGGTTAGCCATGATTCGGTTCTCACGATGGATCAACGAAAAAGGTTGGAAAATCACCTGAATGGGGGAAAGTGTCCTGGCGCAGACGGTCTCCCGGCAGAGTTTTATAAGGTCATGCCAAATAAGGTTTTCGTACTGATGTTGCAAGCATCAAGACTGAAGGGGACTCTTCCTAAATCGACATGGCATGTATCCATATTATTACTACTGAAGAAAGGCAAACCACCTAAAGCCATGTCCAGCTACAGGCCTATAAATCTAATCAACACTGACAATTACATATTTTGAAAAGCACTATCAATAAGAATTGAGGGTTGTCTGCAGCATCTAGTGGATGAGAATCAATCAGGGTCTGTGAAAGGGAGGAGCCCGTCCACTAACTTGCAGAAGCTGATATTGTCGTTGCAGGAAAGTCAGAAGCAATCGCCGGCCATTGCTGCTCTCTCGCTTGATGCCCAAACGGCGTTTGACCGGATAAATTGGAGCATCCTCTTTACATTGCTTGAGTGCTTAGGATTTGGACAAGAGATAAGAAGCTGGATGTTGTTGCCATACACTGTGAGAAACCTGAGAGTATCCTCACTCCTACTCAGCCTGGATCCTCTGTTCAGGTGGCCAGGGAAAGGCCATACCTTTTGTATCCTGGCCCTGGTGGTGGAGAAGCGAGGGAGGATCACCTGGGTGGAGGGTACTTGAGGATTGGGAGTGGGGTGCTCCCATTTCCCTATTCAAGACCAACCTAACCTTCCCTTTATGGGCTATTGTAGAACATCTCACCTCATTTCCCCACATTGTACCTTTGATAGTAATGAGATGAGGAAGAGGCTACTAAGACTAATGAACACTAAGAATTCATTTCACCACTTTGGTATTGGGAAGAGGAAGATGCCTGCAGAGTACTTGCAAGGTCAGGCAAGTCCCTTTAATGACATTCAGGCCAACCTAATGGTGGTCCACATCTGCAACCTTTCAAGTGGTTGCAGGTGTATAAAGGGAGACCAGTGGAACAGAAAGCAGAGCAACAGGGAGGCCTGTGTGAGAGGGACCAGGGGACTCTTTCCATGAGGAGGCAGCCGTGATGCGACCTGAGCTGAGGAGGGGCCAGGACACCGCCTGACATCCCAGAGGTGTGGGAGCCTCTGTCACGGAGATCGACTAGCTGGGGTTGCGAACAAGCAGGAGCGAAAGAGAACACAGGCTGCGTCCACACAGAGAAGCAAGGAAGTTGCCTGCATATGCAGGATCCCAACCAGCGTGCGAGCAGAGATTGGAGCGTCAGCCTGGAAAGCGAAAGGTAGCTGCAGGAGCCGCCAGAGCAGGACATCGAAGACTGGCGAGTGTTGGGGAAAGCCACACCGAAACCGGGGTGCTACGAAGCGAAACGAAGCGTTGTATGAATGAAAGCTTCAAACCAAGATGAGTTATATTGAATACCGAACGGAATGAAAGGTTGAAACAACGCTAAACTCTGCATAAAGAATACCGAACTGAATGAAAAGTCGAAACAGTGCTAAGCTTTGCATAAAGAATACTAAGCTGACTGAAAACCTGAAATTAAACATGATGACTAACGAGCTGAAATACAACTTTATGGGCAAATGGTCAATGAAAGTCAAAAGGGAAAGTGCCCACATAAAAAGCAACCTACAAGGAAAATAGCAAGTGTGAAAGAGTACAAATAAGGTGCGGCATAAACAAGACCACCACAAAGTGAATCTTACGAATGGATGTAGTGCAGCAAGGCAAGAGGTGTAAAATACGTTAGAGCATAGTCACAAGGCTAATTAGGAGAAGCCTTTCCTTTATGATTGACATCCCTACACATTGTTTAGCTTTAGTTGTGAGGGCAGGATAGGTTTTTGGACACTGACAGACGTTTAAGTTGAATTCTTTGACTCAGACTTTCCTTAGTTTCGTTCAGGTAGGGAAATCCCACCTTAGTATAGGCCTTCTACCATCCAGACATTTGAATTAATAAACTATTTTGTTGTGAACTTTGAATCTGTTACCTGTGTCTTGCTTCATGATGCCTTCACAACACTAGCCAAAATGGCGGTCAACACGAATGGCATGTCTTCGGATACGTTTGAACTGAGGAGGGGCACTAGACAAAGTTGCCCGTAGTCACACACTTTTTGTGTTAGCGATGGAGCCCTTGGCACACATGCAGCTCATGAAGCCAGGTAACAAGATTGGGAAGGGAGGGATCAAGGGGGGACCTGAGAGGCTCTGGGTGTGTGGGACAGGGGCACAAGATAAATATGGTGGCATAACACGAGAGGTATCGCTGCGCCATCATTGTTAGGTGAAAACCGCAGGTAAGTGGGTCACATGGGTTTAACACTGACAGGCCCTACATGGCAGGCCACATAAAAAATTGTGCGAACGCTCCAAGACAGCGGGGTGCTGGAAGAACGAAGCAGGCTGGCCGTTCCCAAGAGACAGCAGTCACTGGGAATGGAAACAGCTGATATAAACAAGGTCAGTGAGCCAGGCAACAGGCGCTCGCTGAGACCAGGGGGAATTCAATTTACAAGAATATGTTCAGGGATGCACACTCACAGCACAATCAGTGGTTTCAAATTTCCATTTAGCCGGTGGACCTGGGAAGAAGAATGAGGGATGAAAGGACGATCGTGAAGAGCCAATCAGAAGGTGAGTTTTGGTGTTCCCGAAAGGCAACAAGTATATTGTGTTCACGATGATGTCCACAAGGCCTCTCATTGGTTAGATGATGTGTGAATGTCACCCTTCCCACCAGCTTAGGATATCTTGTGTTTTTCCTATGTCTCCTAACCAATTGCGATAAAGTTTGGGAGGTTTAAGGGAGGCATGGTATCACAAGTATGATACTGACACAAAAGGTAAAACCTTTATTCAATTTTCGGGTTTTGAAAAACTCCTACTTTGTCCTATAGCTAAGACGGGAGTAGTCTCTACCATCAAATAATAAATAAAACAGTCCTAGTTGAGTCTGTCAAATCAAAATGCCCTATACCAACAAAACCTAATGCCTGCCCTATCTCTTGGAAAAATAATTGTGTAAAGGAGACTATGTATGCAAAGCAAAATCAGTGTTAGAATATAAAGAATAAATGTGGCTGAGTCAGCCCCCTATGTGCGATCTACTACGTGGGACAATCTAAACTATCATGCAAGCTAAGATGGAATGAAGATCGCTCAGGCATAAGATCCCAGAACATTTAATTGTGCAGTATCCAGACACTGGATGGAGAAACGTCATGACCTGTAATGGATCAGATTTCAAGTAGCGGATGCTATCACCAGAAGGGAAGCCCATGAAGATCGGACTAAACCACTAGACCAAATGGAAACATTCTGGATTGAAAAACTGGACTCATTATCCCCAAATTGAATTAATAAGGAAGTGAACTACTTGTGTTTTGTATAGTAACCAAAGTTGCATTCTTATGTTATCTTAGTATGGTGTACATCAATTATCACAATAGCTACAACACCTCTCTGGTGAGGTAGACCATGAGGTATCACAGTTTTGGCAAATGGTTGATTTTGAATTGAGTGCCAGTATTTACACCAATTTGGTATATACCATCTTTAGTCTTTTTTAGACAATAACATTACATTTGTCCCATGGGGAATTCACACCCCAATGTATTTACATAAATTGCACGCCACGTTGAAGGATTTCATGTCCTTTTCCATTCATTCCTTTTTCGTACCTTAATTATTGTATTCTTTTTTTAATATTGACATTCCTACATATATTGCTTTATTCTGAAGGTTTTTTTAAGATTGTCATAAAATGCACATCCTGTTCAGGCATTTCATGCCCTTTCTATTGTATGGATGTTTTATGATTTACACAAATTGCATAATCTGTGTATTCATTTCATGCCATTCTCATCATTTCTGTGTACCATATACCGGGTTGTACCCTGTACAGGAGTCTTGTTAAAATGTTTTTTACCTCATATGCTCAACCACATTCTAAGTATTTTGTTTGTGGTTCCCGTCAGTTTTTGTGCTGCTATACTCTACACTTTAAACTACACATCCCAGTTATTTCTTGAGGCCGCCATCAGGGGTGGGCCGCGCCAGTGACGTTATGACGTGATGCCCACGCCGCGACTTTACATAAACGCTATGACGTCACGCTGCCATCAGCGCTTAACCCTTTAGGAAGATATGTATGGCTGATGCTTCCGCACAGCTTTCATACAAAATATACTCTCAAATGAGTCTGGATTTATTCAAAGCGTCAGGTAATTACCTACGCCATAGCTTGACCATTACTATATAGACCATACAGAGATTCTCTCTGTGTTCATCATTTATTATTTTGTAATGTTTCCCTTCTTTCTCTTTTGGCACCTTATACAGAGCACTTTAAAACAACCACCATTTGGTGGGAAGACAACACTCAGGTAAAATTTGTTTACAGTTTGTCTGTAATTTTATCGCCAATTGTAACATTTTGTGAATAGGCATCGGTAGATGCCCCCATGTTATTTATGTTTGTGTTTTGTTTTTATTTTTGTAGTACCATGTGAGGGTATGCTTTGACTGCAGGTAAACAAGCACAATAGGATACATTTACTATTCAAGTTATAAGACATAGATATTAATGAGCGTTTTCAATTTTCTTTCTCCAATTTTCTCTTTTGTTGCATTGATCCATGTTGTACAAACAATGATTTTCCTTTGGGTGGACTATGTATGATGACATTGTAACACAATATACTATATTGGTTGTATATATTATTTCTGTATTGGCAATATTATTAGTTGTTAGCCCGTAACATGGGCACTACTCTGAAATGCATTGGCTTCTGCACTGCATACTGCATTTTGAGTTTTACCCATTGTAGCTTGTAAAGGATTGTGTTGTTAAATCAAGTAATGGACTAGAGAACCTCAAATAATTTTATGAACATTTAGATACTTACTGATTGTGAGCATCAGGTTGGACCAGGGTTGTTCCCTGATCCTTTTTGGCGCTGAGTCAGCTCTCCTCCTCATGTTAGACAGCACGGAGCAAGGCGGTCCCTGTAGAAAGGATGGCCCACTCTGGCTCAGGTTCTCAAGACAAAGGCAGTTCAAAACGTGGATCGGGACACGCCTGGCCTTCCATCTTAAAGATTCTCTTTCCAGCTTTCAAAATATAGTTGAAGAAAAAGTTCATGTCAGTCTCCCTCAATCGAGCTCTAAGCTTTCAAACACAGCACTTGCAGGGGTTCCCTTCCCAAAGCCTAATCCATATCGCTTAGGGGTTATCACACTTCTGGTCTCCCTTCGTCCGGCTCTGACCTTTTCCTGATGTCGAAGACTTTTGAATGTGCGTGGCTTTTTCCATAGACCTCCGCAGGACCACTTCGACTATCCCTACAATTCACACTCTTGTGTTATGTGACCCATTATCTCTTGGTCTGGGTAGCTTGATGTCATAAGCACAAAAGTTCAACATTCATCTTTTTACTTAATTTTGATCACTTCGCTTGTTATAGTTCATTCACTGTATCGCTTCATAACAAAAACATTTCACCTTTCACAGAGACTTTTAAATGGGCTACTTCCTTTTGTCGGACCACTCTGCTACTTAGTATCGCTGGTTTCACAGATATCGGTAATTCAAAGTTCACCACAGGTCTGCCTTCCTTCGCGTCTCATCCACACACGTGCAGCCTACAATTGTGCGATATACTGTTGCAACTTCAATCTTTGCTTAACACACATCAGCCTTTCATGTTGGTCGCAAACTCACCGGATGTTTGCATTACTTTCTTGTCTTTGTAGTACGAATTCACAAGTCAAGCTTAATACCACAGGCTTGGCCTCGCCTCCCCACCGCTGCTGTTCACCCGGCAGGGTCGCTGGCGTCCTTGAAACCCAATGCAGTCTTCTTGTCTGGGATTTGGCCTTCTCCATGTGTTTTTCACAGCCTTCTGGAGGCAATGACCTCCTGCAGGGAACACCAACCCTTCGCTCTCGTCCCTCCGACTTTCGCTCTGCTCCAATAAGTTTGCCTTCGCCCCGGAAGTTCTGCTCTTGCTCGTGTTCCACCTTGCTCAGAGTGTGTGTCTATGTTCCGCCTTTTATCCGTGTGGGTAGAGATAATAGGTATCAGATGTATGCACTTAAAGTTATGAGAAACCTGAGGTGTTTCACTTACTAGTCCCCGGGGATCTGTCATCCAGGTGGCAATGACACGGCCATCGCTACTGGATCGAGTTCCTGGGGTGGACTATTGGGGGAGTATCACCTGGATGAGGAGTCTTTGGGGGGAGGAAGTGGGACACTGACAGGCGACACGCGGTACCCCCTTCCGTGTAAAAACCTTTTCCCCATTCTACCCCATAGAATATTTAGAAGCTCTACCCCCCCTTTCCGACACAAAATCTTTCTTACACCGTGAAAGACAACAAACTAACATTAGAGCCGTTTACCTGACATGTAGCAACACAAGGGTCAGGCAGTCAGGCAATTGACAATAACTGCACACACCTGATGGCCCTTTCCCTTCCCCAGAGGGATAAAAGCCAGAGCACGGGAGCACACCTTGAGCAAGGCCAACCACACAAGGAAGCAGCTATACCGGAACGGCAGTTCAAACGGAGAAGAAAGGCGGTGAGAACCGAAAGGACGACAACGGACAACGAAGTGCCCTTGCCCTTTTCAACCCAGACCCTCGAAGCCTCCGGGAAAGGAATCAAAAGACTGGATTTTCAGCTGGCGTGTGGTGTAAAAGATGTCAACGGTGCACTGGAGCCTCCCACATAGATAAACTAGGTAGGGAGGCCCGCTTGCTACCGTGGTACTGTCCTTGACTCCAAAAGCAAGACAAGCCAATGTGTTCAGCACAGCCGGTGAGTTGGAGAAAGCCGATAACAAACCGGACTGTGTTGAGCCCAAGGTTGCTAACAGTAACATTATATGAACTTGTAAACAAAGAACGTATGTGTGTTTTTGCTTGAAAGAAATTACAGTGAAGGACCGGCTGCAGAGTGGTCAGGTTCCACATAAGCGCTCATTCGAAGGACTCTAGCTGGTCCCCTTTGTTGAAACTACAAAAACGTCAGAGTGGGCATACACAGGTCGGATCAAACCCATTGGCCAAGCGAAAGCTAGGGGAAGGGAACCTCTGTTTTCTGATGAGATTGTGAACTAAGACAAGTGTGAAACTGACTGAGGGATGCCGAAAAAAAGGTAGGAGAAGGGAACCCCGCTTTTCTGATGAAATGATTGAATCATGAACTGTGTTAGAATGGCTATGTGATCCCTACGAAGGGATGCCAAGGGGAACGCTAAGAAAGGTGAAGAAATTGTGACAAAGCAAAGACAACTGTGTATTTGGGAAATGTGAACCCGGCTGATGGATGCCTGCCAATTGGGATGCACAGTGATACATTCGTGAACATTGTGTCTGTTAGGCAGAAATCTGTGCAGTTCCCTTGGGGACCACTGCTAAAGATTTAAGACTACAGGTGTTGGTAGTAAACCCACTTGGTAGCAGTCTGTACCACCCAGATTTACCTGGTAGCTGTGGCTGAGCAGTCAGACTTCCCTCAAGAAGAGTTAGGCAGTATACACAACAGGCACTCAGATACAATAGCACAAGCAAACACTGACCAGAGCTTTGGTATCAAAGTATATATTTATTTAAAAACACACTTATTGAAACACTCCAGCACTATTATTGTAAATCACTCTAAACACAATTACTATTATTATATATACACTCCTTAGTCCTTATCAGACACGTTTTAGTTAACACCACTTATTTCCAAACAGAGGTGAGCGCTTAACTATAGATGGCACTCCAATAGGTTAACGAAAAAGGGAGGGAAAAAGGCAGAAAGTAGGAAAATACTCCACACTAATACTTAGGAACTCTTAAGCAAGGCAGGAAAGTCAAAAGTTACTTGTGAGCCAAAGTCCAGCAGGGCACAAATGCACCCAAGATCACACAATGACAACAGGCTTAAAAAGTCTTGAAGGGAGTTCGGAAATGTTTTAGTTAGGCTCAGAAACATTTAGCCAGGGTGTCCCAGGCTAACCCAGGGTCGAAAGCCGGGAGCTAAATCTACCCCGTACAGTCGGTTGCAAGGGAAGCCAGGCGGAACACGGTACCTTATGTGGAAAGGATCCTCCAGCTGGGGCAGTTGTTCCTGGCAGCGGGTGCAAGTCGCGGCGTCGTCCAGAGGAAGAGAAGATCTCGACGTGGAGGAAAGATGAAGGTCGTTGCACTGCCATGGAAGAAACCAGCCGCAGAGTTTTCCGGTTAAAGGTACTACCCTTTGATTCGCGGTAGTGGTAAAACGTGGTATCCCGGTTGCCGGGGTGCTTGGCACAGGCAAGGCAGCCACGAGATGTTCCAGGAAGCGAAAAAGGAAGCAGACTGGTTATCCCCACCAGTCGAAGGAAGAAGACTCTCCGGGCTGGAGATCTCCTCTGTCGTTGGGAAAAGTGGTGAGACGGTTCAGCAAGGCTCCACCGGTGGTGTCGTCGTAGCAGGTCGGCTCAGCTTCTCCCTCGTCGGATTCTTAGGTCCTGTGGCGACTTCTAAAGTTCCAGTCCCCAAAGCCCTGCTTTTATGCAGAAAACCCCCATTCACTCAGCCTAGCTGTCACTCAAACATGCTAAGTGAGTTGCCCAGGCAACTCAGTCCAGGGTGCCTAAATCCCCCTCCACCCCTCCTAAGTACCCCAGACAGAGTGGCACCACTTTGGAGGGCTCCTGTGGAGAAGCCTGCCAAAAAGTGGAACAAAGGGCTCAACTTGGGTTGGAGTCACAGAAGCGAACACAAACGCCATTTTAGAACCAAGTTCTGGCAAAAAATACCAACCGGAGAATTAATATTAAATAAATAAACCGGCGGTATGTTCGAGGCTATAGGAATTAAATAATTAAAGTTGGTAGCCTCGAACAATGGGAAATCCCATAGGGATATATTTGCGGTCGAATATAAAAAGTAGTATCGACTGCCACCAGCCAAAATCGATCAGGGGGGATGGAGACGTGCCCCCTCGACTAACAGACCCCGGGGCAATCGAATTGCCCCGGCCAGTACGTCCACAATATGATGGTTTGTACAGGTTCTGTTCAGAATTTGAGACTAGTAAAGTCAATGGTGACTTTACATGCCCTGGGAGACAGTAGTCAGTCCCAGGGTATGGAGTCTATACTGGGGGGTCACTATGACACCCCTGTGTTACTGCACTGAGGGTGCTGTGTAACACACATCACAAAAACACATGAAGCCCTACGGAGTAAAAGACACCATAGCCCATTAAACACATATAGAATCAAAGGGATACACTCAAATCATGTCCAAGAGTGAGGGTAAAAGAGTCTCACTCTTGGCAGGAGAAATAAATAAACCCCAAAAATCCAGCAAAGCTGCTGGGGGACTCACTAGGTTAGGAAATTCAGCCTAAAGAGAGAATTCTTCCTAACAGTGTCGACAAGAGTGAACCCAGCTGAGGGATGTCCACAGTGAATAATTGTTTAAAAAGACATCAGGTTGCTGATATTGTGAGTAAAATGGCGTAGTGAACCCGACGGAGAGAGGCCCATGCTGCACGTAGGATCAGAGCCCAGCAGAGGGAGATCCTAAGGCGAAGAGTAATCGCCCAGTGAAGATTTACTGAAGGAACTTTGTGTTTGTTTGTTTATGGTCCAGCAGGCCATCCAAGGCAAGAGACCTTTTGTGTAAAAGAGACTTGACCCCAGAAGGTCCTGGTATCATTGAAAGGAATTGTAAACCTTGTGCAGGAGAGGCCCAGGAGTGTGCTCAGGAGTCCCGCCTTGTCCCGTGCTAAAAATGTGGGGACGGGAGACCCCAGCCATACCATCCTGACTTATTTTGTGAAAACTTCTTTCTTTTCTGGTAACAATTATCCCACACGATTTTGTAACTTAGCAGTGAGGATTGGCAATAGAATTTTTAGTATAGGCTCTTTTTATTTGACAAGACGCCACTAGGGCTACGTTATTAATTATTTGATGGTTGTAGCTTGCTCACATCTTAGATTTAGGTTTAGATTAGGCTTTTTTCTCACCCATTTATACAGTTTAATAAACACCCTTGAACTGTGATCACTTGTGTCTGTCTTTACTGATGCCACCATGAGTTCCTTACAAAGTCAAGTGCCTGACTTTGCCTGACCCGATAAGCGCGACATGTCCAATGAGATATGTAAGGGTTAGCCTCTTTACTCTCAGTCGCCTACTTCCTCGGCCCAGTGTTTGTGTGAAAAGGGGTGGGTGGAAGTAGGGGACATTGGATAACCCAATAAAATACGGGAACGGGTGGAATACTGCATCTCACCATCGGTCGCCTCACCCCCACTCCCTGAAGACCCCTCAACCAGGTGATCCTCAAGCACTGGTCCACCCCCAGCGTCTGGATCCAAAGGCTATGGCCGTGCCCTGTCCACCTGAGAGAGAGATCCCCGGGGACTAGTAGGTGAGACACCCTTTGGTTTCTCACAGAGGTCAGCAGGATAACGTATTACACATTAAATTTAACTCATGGGGTGGAGTGGAAAGGAATGTGGCACCAAAGGGGAGGTGATGAATAAGGGGGGAGTCAAGACTGTTTTGCTCCAATCACCTACAACTAACATATGTCCATCAATAGGGGACTGACGTGGTCCCACCAATCTGCTTAGTAGGATGTTCAATAACTTGAAAGACTGATACCAACGGTTTCTCACAATGCAAATAATGTTCTAACTATATAAAAGATTTGCGCACAGTGGGCGGTTTTGTCGTCTCTCATCAATCAGTTCTGTTGCACTGTGCTGTTTAATTTGTGCTTGCCCAGTTGTAATAAACCACATTACTTCTTGCCTGGTGTCCACTCCTTTCTGGATTACTTTTGGTACCGTACTGACTATGTGCTTGTGAAGGACCCCTGATACATTTTGGAGACCTCAGCAAGATCCTCAGTTCTCTCGGACATCTGGGGATAGTCTGGCCATCCTCCTGGGGGTCGCGGATCCGGCCGCTGCAGACCAGTCCTACACGCACCACTGAGGAGGCCAAGCAGACGCAGAGTTCACAAAAGGTCTGCCTGGTCCCGAGCACCACCCACGCTCAGGAGGAGGAACGAGCCAACCAAGGAAGGCTCAGTGCCGAGTGGGCTTGAGGATCTCCAGGACACGCAAGTTTATCCGTGCATGAACACGCTGTAGCGTGGTTGCATGCCCACGAGGGGGAATGGTTTGTGTTTTACAGTATGTAGGATGCATCTTCAAGGTGGGAGGACAACTGGTCGTAGCAGTCGATTTTAGTACACTCCACCCCATATGGAGTGGGTGGGTAGGGGAATGCCAGCGTTACAGCAAAGAGGTATGTAACGAGAGGTGGATCCCGTTAGACGGGAGTTCAATGTAGTTCAGGCGATTGTATGGTAGCGTCATTTGGGGAACAATATGTTATTTTTAATTCACTTGTTGAAGCAGTGTTCATTTGTTGGAGTAGCAAAGGATGAGCGTTCTAGACTAGTACATGTCAGAATTTCTGTAGTGATTGTCGTCAAGCAGTGTTTGTTTTGTGGCCTAGACCGAGGTGGAAGGGTTGATGCCAAAAAGGTACCAGGTGTATAATATTGCACTTGGCATAGTAGCAGTGGATGCCAGCCTGGAGGAAGGGCATGGCCTGGTGCTCGTTCACACTAATATAGGCAAAGGTGGCTCCTGTGGAGAGAGCCGGTGATATACTAACAGAGTGAGTGGGCGGGCCTGTGGAGAGGGCCAGAGAGAGTGGAAGTAGGGTGTAAGGAGGAAGAAAATAAACAAGAGAGGAACGGGGAGAAGAGAGAAAGGGGAGGGGATTCGTAGGACATGACAAGGGAAAGAAGCGGGAGGCTTGGACAATGACTTTGCTAGATAGTCCCCTAAATCACATGTGTGAAAGGTTGCCCCAATATTGCGGTAAAATAATAAAATAAAATGTTCAATCGGCTCATGACACTGCGGGACAGTGTTTCCAAGCATGACAAGAGGAGGGAACGTTTCATAGCATAATAATAGAGCATATGTTCTCATATCTACAAAGGCTCTAAATTAAAGAGTAGACAAAATATATTAGGGCTCTGGAAACTGTACGAAGAGAAAAAGGACGCGCCCGGGAGGAAGGTGCGAGAAACCTGAAGGTGTCTCACCCGCTAGTCCCCAGAGATTATTCATCCAGGTGGCCATGACACGACCATCACTTCTGGATCCAGTTCCTGGGGGTGGACCAGTGTGAGAGGATCACCTGGATGAGAAGTCCTCGGGGAGTGAAAGTGGGACACCGAAGGGTGCGACACAGTATCCCTTTCCCAATAACACCTTTTCTCCATCCTACCAGGTAGGATACCTAGGAATTCAACCCCCCCCTTTTCCGACACAAACACTTTCTCATGGACAGTGCACCGTGAGCGTCAACGGACTAACACCAGAAATGCATACCTGACCTGTACCAACACCATGGACAAGCAAGGTCAGGCAATTACAGATTATTGTACACCTGACTTCCATCTCACTTCCCCATGAGGATAAAAGGCGGAGCACGAAAGCACACTCTGAGCGAGGCAAACCACACGAGGAAACAGCAGTTCCAAGATGACAGTTTAATCAAGGAGAAAGATGGCGAGAACAAAGAGAGTTGCAAGGAGGGAAGTACCGTAGCCTCTAATGGCTGTTACTTTCGTAAGCCTTGGAAAGTAAGAAACCTAAGACCAGGAACTAAGGCTGATCAAACCTGTACAGCGTGTTGGAGGACCCAGGGCTCTCCCGTGTCGATAACCAAGGCGGGTGGAGCAATTGCCACTGTGGTACTGTCCTTGGCTCCTACAACAAAGTGGCATCAGAAAAGACAGCTCAGCCGGTGAGTCAGAGACTGATACCAACCAAGCTTGTGTTTTGAACCAAGGTTGCAAGCGGCACATTGTACAAAGCGAACAGTGTGTGAGGCCTTTGAAAAGAGCGACGCAAATATAATTGGGACCAAAGAAGAAATGTAACTTTGTGATTGAACTCTGGGAGGCAACCCAAGACACCATACATTGAGTGGTCCGGCGCCACATGGGTGCTTATTCGAAGGTCTCTGTTAGGTATCCACCTGATGCTGAGTGTGAGAAAAAGGAAAACTGAGATTGAAGTGCTCCTGCAATGGGTCTTGCTAAATCCTGTGCACAGTCGAAAGTCTTCGATAGTTTAAAGTGCATCGCGATTGGTCCGAACCAGGCCGAGGGAGACTAATTGAGTAAAAGAAAAAGATCCTAGCCTGGCTGAGGGGGATCCGGAGTGCACCGTGAGTCCCCCGAGAAAGAATTAGCTGAACATAGTTTGAAAGGGATCTCAGACCGGCTGTGGGGGATCCAGGGTGAACATCCAAATTGAGTGCTGGAAAAGGAAAATAATGTTTTCGTGTTGTTTTTGTGTACCAGGCCCTCCGAGTCAAGAGCTTGCATGAATTAAAGAGGCTTGGACACAGATGGTCTTTAACTGTGAAAATAGAACTGTATCCTCGTGCTGCAGAAGCCAGAGTGTGTACTTTGCTCAAGTGAACCACCTTGTCCCGGCTGAAGACATACGGAAGGGAGGCCAATGGCCCGCACATCCAGACTCATCATTTTCTGAACACTACTTTCTTTTTCATGAACACCACCGCACCTTATTTTGTAAATGCGTGGTAAATATTGGCAATAATTTTTTTAGCAAAGGCACTTTTTAATTTAACAAGACTCGACTAGGACTGCATCATTATTATTTGACGGTTGTAGCTTGCTTGCATCTGTAGATTTAGTTTTAGATAGGCGCTTATCTCACCCTTGTGAAAGTTCAATAAAAAACCTTAAACTGTGGTCACTTGTGTCTGTCTTACTGTTGATACCATGCCTTCCTTACAAAAAGCATTAAAACAGACGATGTGATGGACCAGCCCAGTCCCCCGCCTCCACCGTAAAGAGCATACTGTGAGAAACCTGAAGGTGTCTCACCGGGTAGTCCCCGGGGGTCTGTCATCTAGGTGGCCAGGATACAGCCATCGCTTTTGGATCCAGTTCCTGGTTGTGGACCAGTGTGGGAAGGTCACCTGGATGGGGCGGGGGGTCTTTGGGGAGTGGAAGTGGGACACGGGATGGTGAGATGCGGGATCCCCTTCCCTGTAACACCTTTACCCCATCCTACCAGGTAAGATATGTAGGGACTCAACCTCCTTACCCCCTTTGCCAACACATCACAGACAACTCACTGTGAGGGAAAACAGACAACTCACTGTGAGGGAAAACGGACTAACACCCGAGCCGTATACCTGACATGACCCACTACAATTACTGATCATTACACACACCTCTAACTTCCATCACACTTCCCCACACGGATAAACAGTGGAGCACGAAAGCACACTCTGAGCAAGGCAAAACACACGAGGAAGCAGCAGTTCCAGGATTGCAGTTTAATATGAGGTGGAAGACGGCGAGACCAAAGAGGATTGCAAGGAGGGATGTGGCCTTGACCTTTTCATCGAAAGACTATCTTTCATGAGCCTTCGACAATAGGAAACGTAAGACCTGGAAGTAAAGCTGAAGAATCATGCATTGTTTGTCAGAGGTACCCGGGCCTCTCCCCATCAATAGTCAAGGCGGGGAGAGGCGTTTGTCACTGTGGTACTATCCTTGGCTCCTACAATAAAGCAGCACCAGTGAAGTCAGCACAGCCGGTGAGTTGGGGAGACTGATACCAGACCGGTCTGTGTGGAAACCAAGGTTGCAAGCGGCAACATTGTATAAAGACAATTGAAGAGAACAGCATATGTGGCAAACATTGCAAATGTAATTAAACAGCAGATGAGTGACTGAACTTTGAAGCTAAGATACGATACCGTAGACAAAGTGGTCCGGTATTACGTGGGTGCTCCTTCGAATGTCTCTGTTAGGTATCCAACTGAAAGGTAACGAACGTTAAAAGAAAACAGAGTGTGAAATCGAAGTGGTCCTGGAATGGGTCAAGCGAAACCCTGTGCACATTCAAAAGTCTTCAATACTTGATATAAACTTGACAGTGTTCCGAGCCCGGCTGAGGGAGACTAATTGTCTTAAAGTAATAACCTACGAACACTGTATAGAAGGGATCTGAGCCCGGATGAGGGGGATCCAAAGTGACGTGTGCTAGAAGGATCTGAGCCCGGCTGAGGGGGATCCAGGGTGAACCGTGAGTCATCTGAAAAAGGAATAACATACGGACATTGTATAGAAGGGATCTGAGCCCGGATGAGGGGGATCCAAAGTGACGCACATTGTGCTAGAAGGATCTGAGCCCAGCTGAGGGGGATGCAGGGTGAATAGTGAATCACCTAAAGTGAATACTTGCGAGAATCTAAAGAGGAAAGAAGCTTGTTGTTTATTTGGTTACATCAGGCCCGCAAGGTTTAGAGACTTTGAGAGGAAGGAAACTTGTGCGTCGAAGGCCCTGATGCTATTGCTTGTACTGTATCCTTGTGCTAAAGAAGCCAGAGATTGTGCTACGCTCAAAGTGAACCACCTTATCCAGTGCTGAAAATGTGGGCAATGGAGGCCAACGGACTGAACATTGAAAGGTAGCCCAACTTACAGGGGTACCCCCTTAATTAAATGGTACCCCCAACCACACACACACCAGATTAAAGTTCACCCCTCTAGGGAATTAAGGCCAAGAGTCTTTATCTTGCAAGGATAACAAATCTTTTACAGAAAATGAGGAGGGGGGGGAGAACTCTGCTCCCCGACCAGCATTCTGTCCCTCTTCCGTGGTTGGCTCCTTCAGACTGGTTCTAAGCAGGCGCATAAAATACTGTTTGACTTGGTCACTGGATATTGGCATAGCTCATCCAAAACTGTCCTTCCCTTAGAAGGGATGCTGCGGTCTTCCTTCTTGCATGGCCAGGTTTCCATTTAGAACAAACTACTTAGCACACTGCTGCCTATGCAAGAATACATTGTGTTTATCATATTTTGCTATATTATAAACATTTACATATAAACACACCTTCCCGCCATACTCTCCACACTACACTCAATATTCTCATACTTTATTTGGTCCAGTAATTCCCCTAAACCCCTTTTTTTCACATAATGTTGCATTGTGTGCCTGAGCATGTACACTCCCCTATTCTTAGTCTGCATGGGCTTTTAATGGACAGGAAACAGCTGCTCAGCCACTTTGGGTGCTCTGCCAGAGCTAGCCTCGGTGACGCAAGAC
This sequence comes from Ambystoma mexicanum, assembly GCF_040938575.1. Classification (NCBI taxonomy): domain Eukaryota; kingdom Metazoa; phylum Chordata; class Amphibia; order Caudata; family Ambystomatidae; genus Ambystoma; species Ambystoma mexicanum. The sequence continues at coordinate 28,661,508 of NC_090927.1, forward strand.
TGTATGCTACGCAATCCACTTTTAGCGCAGGTCACAGCAGAGGCCACATTCCCTTTGGCACAGAGCCTACTGCTTTTTACTGTGCGTTGAGAACAACTAAATACAATTTAACATTTTTACAAATTCATTCAGTTAATAGTTATTTACACCTTATATTTAAATACTATCTTCATTTAGTGGCTGGCCACGTCTGTGTGTGATATTTGCATGAAAAGGCCTTTTCAGTACTATAGTGTTTAGAAAAGTCTTGCCTAGTTGTAAAGCGCTTGGGGGGGTAAGGCTAGCTTCTCCCCAACAACATCCTGACATATCATTTTGAACAATTCTTTCTTTTTCATAAACTTGTTTATCACACTATTTGTATTTAGAGTTAAGGATTGGAAATAGTTTATTTTTTAGTATAGACCCTTTTATTTTGACAAGACATGACTAGAACTGCGTTATTATTATCTGATGGTCGTAGCTTGCTTGCCTCTGCCAATTTAGGATTAGATAGGCTTTCATCATACTCTTATTTAAAGTTCAATAAACACCCTTGAACTGTGGACACTTGTGTCTGTCTTACTATTGATGCCATGCCTTCCTTACAATACCAAGAATAAAGACCTGGTGCCGAGCATACGATCCCACAGCGGGTGTCCCCAGACTGAGCGGAAGGGGGAAAAGGGAGTATCTCTCGGACATAGAAAAAAGCACGCAACAGGTGAACGCATTGTTCCATGAAGCAGCGAGAGTTATAGAGAAGGAGGTGCAGAGGAAGGAAAGAGAGGGGGGAGACAAAGGGGACGGACAAGGGTGGACATTAGGGAGGATAAACATTAATCTGGAAAATTCGGAGTTCAACAGGGAAGAGGAGGAGACAGAAATATGGCACGAGGACTGTACTGTGTCAGAACAAGAGGAAGAGAAGGTAAGTAAAGGGAAGGACGAACAGTGGACAGCGGACCAGGAGAGGAGAAGGTGAGGAAAGCAAAGGAGGAGAGGAGACCAGGGGGAGCAAAGTAGGAACTGGTCAACTATATTCCGCAACCAGGGAGAAAGTTACGATAGAACTGGCACAGGCGACAAGGTGGGGGGGGGCGTAGGCAGGGCCCATGGCAACGCAGATGCTCTTGCTAAAGAAGGGAAGAGAAGGGGGCTAGCAAATGGATATATAGGCACCCGAAAAAGAAACATCAGGAGTGACTTTAACAATGGGGGACATGAAAGGTTTACATGCAGTAACAATAGGGGAGTGAGGGGAAAGGATGTGGGAACAAGCAGGATACAATGGGGTGAAATTAAGTGCCAAGGCAAATTGATGGAGCCCTGCTCAACAACTATAGAGCCCACATGTGGAAGGTGTTAAGGAACATGTATCTGGACAGCTCAGATATAGGAGCTGTCATGGCCCACAAGATGAAGACAGATGAAGATCCAGCAGGACGTTGGAAACATGAAAACCGAGGAACTAATACATACCTTTATTTTACCATATATTGGTCAAAGGACTTCCATTGGATGTCCAGGCTTCCTTAGAATAGAGGCAAAAAGGATGGGCAGAAATACAGGCCACAATAGTACACTATTGTAAGAGGTAGCAGTAGAGTGAGAGACAGACAGCAGCAAGCGCTGCAGGTGGAGAACAAGCTGGTACAGAAAAAGCGTGCAAAATTTGCAATGGAAGGGGCCATGCTCATACCTGGAGCCACTGCAGTGGTACTGACCCAACAGAGAGGGTTCCCAGTAGGGAAAGTGCCCCTGCAAGGGGGATGCGTGCCATTGCAGTATGCACGACAGTAGACGATGCAACCGCAGGGGAGCTATCTGCAAGGGGGCATGTACCCATCTGGGGGATATTATCCACAAGAAGAGGATACCCACAAAGGGGGGGTGGGGGAGATAGGGAGGATATAGAGGTGTTGGGCACCAATTCCCCAGACCATGTTTTGTATGTGGGAACCAGGGGCAGTTTGTGCGTACCTTTCCCTCTGAGAAGCAAGTGCAGATATATCAAATAGTGCAACAGCAGGGCTCCTTCATACAGCAAATACAGCCTCAGCAGACACAGTCCCCACAAAAACAAACACAACACGGAGCAACACATAACTCACAGGCACGACCACAAACACCAGCAGGACAGGTTACGGGCCAGGGAACATCCCACAGCATGCTATCAGCATCCGTACCGGTACAAGAAGACACAATGGTGCTTGGACAGAATGTGGTACCCCACTACACCGGGGTCAGTGTTGTGGGGGAAATCCCTTCCCTTTCCTGCCAAACATAACACTGCAATAGGAAAGCTCACAGGGAGTGTGTGTGTGTCCAGTCCTAGTAGTAACTGAAGACCCCAAAGAGGAACCCAAGGTAGCAGTGAAGACAGGACTAAGAGAGTTAGCTTTCCTGATAGACACATGGGCGACCAAGTCAAATTTCTATTCCAGCCTCAGTGCCGCAAGAAAGGTGACCGGGGAACCCTAGTGTTGTTACAGCTTGAAGAAGTAGCGATTAGAAAAGACATTGGCGATACTATGTGGAACAGATGACAAGGACATAGAATGGCGTACAGTGCTATGCATTGACCCAACCGTGACAATAACAGGTGTGACTGACAAACAGTTTTTCTCAGACAGGGAATAAGAGGAAGAGGGAGAAATGGTGTTTCAGCATCAGATACACTGACGTATAAGAGTGTTTGAGAATCTAGTACCGCAACTGAAACAACTGGTGAAAAAGTAGGGCTGGCACACACAGGAGGATTTAAAGAAGGTCCCTGAGAAACTGTGGACAACCGGTCCGCATTTTGTAGGGGTGCTAAAAGTAGAAGGGGCTGTAAGAATAAAATTGAAAGAGGGAGCATTGTTACCAAGAGCAAAACAGTACCCATTGTCCAACGAAGCAGACAAAGGTATATACAACACCCTTCTTGCGTTATGGCAGCAGGGCATAATACAGACATCAACGTCTCCATGCAACACCGCCATATACCCTATAAGGAAATCATAGGGGGATCATGGAGATTCATACAGGATTTAAATCCCCCAAACAATGTTATTGAGGTGGAGTTTACACTTGTGCGGACTCCTGTCACAATATTATGTAACATACCGACAAAAGCAAAGTATTTCACACTCATCGACCTTAAAAACGCCTTCTTCTCCATCCCATTACACCCAGATTCCAGGTACCTGACAGCGTTCAAGTATTGGGGGGTCCGATTTGAACACACTAGGTTACCGCAGGGGTACTGCGAGTTACCAGGTATATTTAACTGAGTGATCCAGATGGACTTGAGTAACCTGCAAATGCTGAGTACTGAAATACAATACGTAGATGATTTATTGGTGTGTAGTGAGACTGAAGAGGAGTGCAGGGCAGACTCAATCCAAATCTTAACATTGTTAGCAGACACAGGGTACAAGGTGGATAAGAACAAGTTATAGTACTACCAGGAGGAAGTGGTGTACTTGGAACAGATAATATCCACAGAAAGGCGCAAGACAAACCCAGAGAGAGTAGAGGCGTTACACAAGACCCAACGTCCCCGCATAGTAAAAGGGATGCAGCAGTTTCTGGGATTGTGCAACTATTGCAGAGCATGGATATTCGACTACTCCACTTCACAAAGCCTCTCCTTCAGGCCCTCAAGGATGCGCAGAAGGAGAAGAGAGCAATATAATAGACTGCAGACAAGAATGAGAATTTTGGCCCATGCTCCAGCCAGTGGCATAACACAAAATGTGGGGGGCCCCCCTGCGAGCCATGCTGAGGGCCCCCCCCCCCCAACTCAACAACAAATCAAGAGTTGCGCCACACTCTGGGCTGGCCTAGATTATCACACTTGCGCAATAAGCACAAACGTGCTGCGGAAGGGATATTCTGCACACTGCACTATAAGAAAGATATAAATATGTGTTTTAATATAATATACAGCACACTTTAGTTTAGTTTGTTTATTTATAAAGCGCATCCGAACCCTCAGGTAACTGGGCGCATAATCATGTGTACAGCAGAGTTACATATCGTTACACGAGCATCATAGTACAACAGACAGAACGTACATAGTCCAGGCTCTGAATGTTTACATACAAGAGTAGAATATACCAAGAAAAGTATGTACAGAGAATATGCAAAAAAGAAAAAAGTTACAGTGGCTAAAGTGGACCGGGTTACAGGTTGGTCCTGAACAGTCTCATAAGGACAGTTTCATTACACGTTAACACAGGAGAAAATGTATAGTCTCAGATGGGATTAGTGTTGTGGGTGAAACAGGGTTGCACGCAGTCGTGGGGCATCCAACTGCCACATCAAAAGGATATGAGGTTGGGGGGTTATATATCTTGTGGGGCAGCGTCTGCAAGTAAAGAGGCAGGTTTGTGGAGATGCATGTTTTTTTCCAGGACCAGGCTCTGGCCCGGTCATTCACAGGGCAGTGATGTAAGGAGGAAGGCGAGAGATACAGTGTTTAGTTTGTAGCCTTTCGCCCTCAAATTTCCGTGAGAACAGGGCTGTCGCAGGGACACCAGAGGGGAGGAGGTGGGGGAAGTAGCTGGCTGACTGTGAACGGCTCCAGGGGAGAGCTGCAGGCCTGCATGCTGGCTTTGCTATGAGGCCTGCTTTGGCATATACAAAATGGAGTCCGTATTCATACAAGATGGAGTCGGTAATCAGCCCTCTTATGGATGCTGCACCCGTATGTGTTGTCCCGAGGCTGTCCGACACTTCTGGCCAGAGGTGCATTGCCAGCCATGGGATGAGCATAGTGTGCGTGCGCGGACGGGAATGGAGGGGAGGAGCCTAAATGACCTTTCCTCCCATACAACCTCCGGCACCAAAAATGCTGCTGCCAACTTTGTGTCATTATGTGAACGGGGTCCCGCCTCAAGGCAACATGAGAAAGGAAAGACAATGACAAGCATGTACCTATAAGAGGTACATCCTTCTTGCATATCAACATAGTCAATATGCAAGTGCCGGAAGGGCCCTACCAGTGGCTTTAATGTTCCTCGTATTGTTTTTAATGTCTGACCTGTCAGAAACTTTTGACACACCACACAGTTCTCAGTAAACTCTGCAACAAGGTCATGGAGTTTGGGGACAAACCACCCGTCATTTATTTCTGCTGCTTCATGCTCCTTGGACACAGGGGCGCGAAAATGTATTTTCTCCAATGCTATAGCCAACAGTATATTAGGCATCACTGGTTTCCCTCTGCTATATTGCCTCCACACCAGATCAGTTGGGGAGAGAGAGCACCCTCTCTATATCCATAAATCTTTGTCTTCCTGGAGGGCTTCCGTCTGCAGGTCAATTATCTGTACAATAGGTATTGAGCTGAAGGATTTGGCATTCTCTGACCCTTTATTCCATTTTTCCCCTGCAATCATCATTGGCACCCTCCATTCCACACCTGGGAATAACCTGGTGGTCGCTTTATTTAGGTAGGCCGCTTCTTGTGCTGCTCTGTTGGCCATGTCGTTCCCTTGAGAGATCAAGTCTTGGTGCACTTTATTATGACTACGTCTACTGGCTTTTTTGACGCTTCAAATAGTTCACTCAGTAACTTAGCATGTTGTACCGGGGGACCCGTCGCTCCTCCTGAACCACCTTCTCTCCCAGCGGGCCAATCCTGAATTTATGGTGGATGTGACATAAGCGGAGTCTGAAAAGATGTTTTCTACATGTCCCTCTGTCATGCGTAGTGCACTTATCATGGCCACTAATTCCACTGCCCGCGCTGAATAATGCAATGGTACCCTCATTTGGAAAGCGTTCTGAAATCTCCCAACCTTATGATACACCACTGTGGCACCAATGTGTCTTCCTCTTGTATTTTAGTCTATGCTCGAGGACCCGTCAATGAAGACCATATCCCCACCATCTATCTCTTCTTCCTTTACCTGAACGTTCCCTTCCATTCTGTCCATAAATGTTGCACAATCATGCATATACTCCCTGGCTCTGCTATGAACGTCGCTGGGTTCACCGCACGACACCTCACTACCTCAATCGCTGGATTTGTCAGTGTAATCTCATAGCCTGAAGCCCTCTGCATGGTGAGTGTAGATTTGGATTTCGGCAAGATGGCAAAAAGAGAGTGCTCTACTTACAAAACCACTGGGCAACCCAAGGTAATTGTCGCCACCTTTTCTATCGCAAACACTGCAGCCTCAAGTGCTTGCACACAGGGGAAGTGTCCCTGCATCACTGGATCTAGGAGCCCACTGTAGTAGGCCAGAGGCTTGTGTCCCTGCGGCTTCTTCTGCTTGAGGACCGCCGCCATCACTGAGCTGTCTGAATGGGAAAACGGATCCGAAATGTCTTTGTAATTGGGGATAGCCAACGCTGGAGCCACTGGCGTAACGGAGGCCCCTGCAGCCCCCGCGGTGCGGGGGGCCCAGCCAATACATGTCATGGGAGGGGCCCCACTCGTAGAAAAAAAAAAACATTTTTTTTCCCAAAAAAAAATGTTCTTTTTGATTTCACTCTGCATTCATAAAGAAATAATTTCTTTAATAGAAATAACTTCTTTATGAAGGCAGAGTGACTACAAAAAGAAACTTTCTTTTTGAAGTCTGAGGGCTGCGCCCTTCCCTTGGCATGGAAGACCCTAGGCTGGAGGCCTCCATGTCATGGGGTGGGGGTAGTCCTATGACTTCTAAAAGAAATAGTATATTTTTGAAGTCACTCTGCCTTCACAAAGACATTATTTTCATTATGGTTCGGTCCTTAATGTAAATAATTTCTTTATGAAGTCAGAGTGACTTCAAAAAGAAACAATGGGCCTCATTACGGTTTTGGCGGTAACCGGGCCGGTGCTACCAGCAGGTTGCCGCCAGCCCGTAATGATTTACCGGCACCCGACTTCCCGGTAACACCGGGGGATTACAACCCCTGCGGTCTAGGAAGTCAGGCGCCAGCAAATGCTAAGTCCCCATTTCCATAAAGTCCTATCGGACTCTATGGGAATGGGGACCACAGAAGCACCCGCACCGTTAATAACGTGCTTCCGTAAAAACTATGCGGGTGGGTGCTGTTCTGTCCAGCAGGTCTGACCTGCCAGGCAGGACGGCAACTGCCCGCAGAGCTTTAATATGCCGGCCCGGAAACAATGGTGTCAGCAAGCTTACCGGCACTGTTGCTTCCAGTCCCGGATAGTTGTAATGAGGCCTAATTTCTTTTTGAAGTGTTAGGGCTCCCCTCGACCCCATGATGTGTGTGTGTGTGTGTGTGAGTGTATGTTGAAAGGGTGCACACTTAAATGTGTAGGTGGCTGCCTGTATAATAAAAAAATAATAGTAATAATAATATGGTGAGTAATAAAGTGTAATAATAATAAAGTGTATGGTGAAAGGATGCACACTTAAATGTACAGGTGGCTGCCTGTGTGTGCCTGTAGGGTGAAAGGGTGCACACGTAAATGTACGGGTGGCTGCCTGGGTGTGGCAGTATGGTAAAAGAATGCACACTTAAATGTATGGATGGCTGGGTGTGCGTGTGTGTATATGGTGCATGGTGTGTGTGCTTGCGTTCAGGGGCGTAACAAAACCTAGATTTCGTGGGCTAACCCTTCAAATGTTGGGAGAGGCGCTAACTTCATGGGCAGTGGGGTAGGGGAACACTTATTTCTTTGGGACATCTAATTTATTTAAGCATTTTAATGAGACTATTCTAGTGCAGCTTCAATGTTACAAGCAGTTAACTCTCTCCTTTACGGTTGAAAGCACCCACTTATGGACTGCTGTCTGAATGAGTAGTCTCCGGTTCCCTCTCTATCCTTCCAATCACTCCCCTGGCATGCAAGTATTAAACCCACATCACGATTTCAATTGCCTAATAAATTTGGCATTTGAATGCAGGTACTAACAGTGAAATGCTTTGTTAGTAATTGCTGGCTTCTTGTTAACACCGAAACCCAGGTGCCGTTTAACATCTGTGTCCTGTTCTGTCTGGCAACTGATCTGAAGGTCAGCCAGGTCGAGTCAACATAGCCCAACATTTCAGGGGGCGGGGGGAGTGCTGAATCCCAGTCAACTCAATGGTGTTGCACCAATACTTGTGTTTAATGCCTGGATTACTTATTGGTAATCTTCATTACTCCTAGCTCTATTCTTCCTCGTCCCAGTGTGTATGAGACAGTACTTGTGTGTAAGGCACTCTGCCTCATACACAAGTACTGGGATGAGGTAGAGGTGGAGGTAATGCCCGACTTCGCTACTGGTAATCTTCATTACTCCTAGTCCCACTCTTCCCCGGCCCAGTGCTTACCTATGAGGCAAAGAGCCTCAACCGTAAGCTCAGGGGCAAGGAAGAGGGACGTGGAGGTAATTCTGGGCCAAGAAGCTGATTTTGGAGGTTGGGGTGGAAGGGAGAGGGGTCGTGTGGGGGGGCAGGATTGTACAACAAGTCATAATGGCTGTCCATGTCCAGGCTAAGCAGGCATGATATGTGGTATTAGTGGCTAGAAAGGCATTTTGGTGCAGCCAGTGTAGTCATTCCTCAGTTTTGAAAGACTTTTTTTAACTGGGCAGTTCTGATAAAGCAGTCCTGCTAAGTGAATTACCTGGCTAGACTGCGTTTGGGTGCTGCCAGTCTAGCCATTTCTTACTGCGGCATTGTATATTTTTCTGGGCATTGTGATCAAATGATATAAGTAATTTATAACGCGCCTGCACACAAGTGTTTCTAGGCGCGACAAGACAAGGGAGGGAAGATAGAGGGAGGACAAGACAAACGATCTTACTAAACCTTGTGTCATTCAGATCATGCAAGTGTTAGAACGAGAAGTGCAAGGGAAAAGGGAGAGGGGAAGTGCAAGGGAGAGGGGAGGGAAAAACAGGGCAGCAATGCTCTGAGTAAGTGCAGCCAGTGCAGCGTGGCTCTGGGTAGTGCAAGGAGAACAAGGGACTGTAGGGTTACAGTTACAGCCCCTAAGTGCATGGTAGGCCCAGAGGCAGAGCAAGGGTGACTGAACAAGAAAGAGCCTGGACTCAGTGAGACTCTGAGGGTAGCCAAGCAACCGGTCTGTACAGCAAACAGGTAGGTTAGGTAGGCCGGCAGGGGAGGGAGAGAGAGGAAGCAGAGGAGAGTCCAGCCTAGAGAGAACCAGGGCTCTGGAGACACTGAACTTCTGGGGGAAAGTGAGAAAGGGAAGAGTCCCTTTGAGTAGGAGCAGCTGGTAGTGGAACTTCTTGGTAATGTCCGAGATGTGAGGAGAGAAAGAGAGAGTGGAGTCAAAGATGACACCAGGGCTGTTTGCCTCACAGGAAGGCGAAGGAAGAGGGCCCAAGGTGGGCGGCCAGAGTCGGAGAGGGAAAGCAGGGGCAGGAGTCCAAATGAGGAGGATCTCCATCTTACTGACATTAAGGCAGAGATCGTTGGAGGCACAACATTCCTGAATCGTGGATAGACAGTCGGGAATGAGCGGGAGAGAAGAGGAGTCTGAGGGGAGCCTGAAGGAAAGCAGAGTGTCGTCCGCATAATACTGAAAGTAAGAGGAGAATGTAGAGATCAGGTGGGCCAAAGGGGCCATGTAGAGGTTGAAAAACCAGAGTGAGAAGATGGAGCAGAGAGAAAGGGACCAAGTTGGACCTGGGAGGGGCAGTCCAAGAGGAAGGAGGTCAGCCACTCAAGGGCCTGATCCGTGATGCCCAGATTCTCATGGAGTTGATTGATCAGGATGGCATGGTTGACTGTGTCGAAAGCAGAGGGAAGATCAAGGAGAATGAGGACAGAAGGAGGAATGCTGGAATCAAGGTTAGAGAGCAGATCATCACAGGTGTTCAGAACAGCAGTTTCTGTGCCTCTGGCAGCTCTGAAGCCAGACTGATGGTCATGGAGAAAACCAACAGATTCTGTGTGGAGAGTAAGCTGGGAGATAGCCAGCTTTTCCAACATTTTGCCCAGGAAAGGGGTGATGGAGATTGGGCGATAGTTTGCCAGGCAGGCAGGATTGGCAGACGGCTTCTTGAGTGGGTACATAAGGGAGTGCTTAACGGGATAGGGGAACGTTCCAGTGGCGAAAGAGTGATTACAGAAATCGGTCAAGGCTGGAGCGAAGGTGTCAATATGGTTCTTGATGGTTCTGGTGGAGCAGGCGAGCCCGTGTTTGGATGACACTTTTGAGATCGGACTTGTCTAGAAACCTCGTCAGGTGTTGTCAGAGAGAAAGAGGAGAAAGGAGGAAGAGAGTTAGAGATGGCCAAAGGGGGCCGAGAGAGGAAGAGGGGGAGGAAGAGGAGATGGAGGACAGGATGTCCTGAGTTTTAGCGGAGAAGTGAGATGACAGAGCCATACAGAGGGCCTGGGAGGGAACAGGAGAGGTAAAGACCGCAACAGGGTTTACCAGTTCTTTTCAGATTTTAACGAGTTTGGCTGTGTTGTTAGAGGCCACAGAGACACGGGCTGCATGTGTGTTCTCTTCTTGATGAGTGTTATTGCTTCGACTGGCATTTTGGTGCAACCAGTCTAGATATGTCTAAATGTGGCCTGGCAAGCTTTACTATATTGTTATTACGTGTCTACACTGGTCTACATTGTGCAGCCAGTTGGACATGTTTTCATTGTGGCAAAGCATTAATGTTTGTGTGCACTGTTGGTGACTTGCATCTATTTGATTGGTGTTACCCTACAAAACAATTGCAAACACTCTGGCTTTTTAGCCAATTTCTCTCAGAAAGTTTTCCAGTGCTTGCAGCACAATGTTGGAACACCCTCCCCGCTACAATTAGATCGGAAGCCGCATTCTGGCCATTCAGAGCCATGGTAAAATCATGGCTACTAGCCTAAACAGCCAGACTCTCACCGACATGACTAGCTAGCCGCCGCTCTCTACCTGTAGTAATGTTTGCTGGATTTTTGGGGTTTGTTTTTTTCTCCTGCTAAGAGTGAGACTCTTGTGTTCCCACTCTTAGGCATGATTTGAGGTATGTCTTTGACTTGGTATGTGCTATGGGGTATTTTACTTCATAGGGCATCATCTGTTTTGGTATATGTGTTACACAGCACCCTCAGTGCAGTAACACAGGAGTGTCATAGTGACCCCCAAACATAGACTCCATACCCTGGGACTAACTACTGTCTCCCAGGGCATGTAAAGTCGCCATTGGCTTTATTAGACCACAATTGTGAACAGAACCAATATAAACCATAATATTGTGGAAGTACTGGAAGGGGTTAATTAGATTGCCCTGGGTCTGTTTCCAAGGGTGCACTGTCCAGTCCCCCCTTGTTGAGTTTCTGGCTGGTGGCAGTGGTTACCACGCGAAATATTCCACCGGAATATTTCCTATGGGATTTTCCCATTCATTTTAAATGCACCACTTTTTTGGTGCATTGTAAAGATAAAATAAAATCGCCGGTTGGGTCTTTTCACCAGAACTCTTTTACAAAATGGCGTATGTGACCGTCTCTGTAACTCCAACCAAGGTCGGGCCCTTTGTTCCACTTTTTGGCGGGCCTCTCCACAGAAGCCCTTCAGCTGGTGCCACTCTGTCTGGGATCCACAGGATGTGCGGGTGGGGAAATTGGCACCCTGGACTGCGTTGCCTTAGCAACCCAAGTCGCACTCTGTTCTGATTGGCCCAGTGGTGTGCCGCCCGGCTCACCACTTAGCATGAATGAGTGACAGCTAGGCTGTTGAATGGGGGTTTTTCTGCATAAAAGCAGGGCTTTTGGGACTGGAACTTCAGAAGTCGCCACTGGACCTGAGAAATCCAAAGAGGGGAGAAGCTGAGCCACCTGCAACGACGACACCACCGGTGGAGCACTGCTGCAACAACCTCACTACTTCCCCGGCGACAAGAGAAGATCTTCTGCTGCAAGAGTCTTCTCCCTCTCAGCTGGTGGGAACAACCAGTTCGACATTCGCCTTCCAGGACGTCCCTTGGTCGAATCGCCAGTGCCAAGCACCCAGCAGCCGGATAGCCAAGCTACAGTCCACAGGGACCGCGAATAAAAGGAACGCACCTTTTAACCGATCGAGCAACTCCGCGGCTGGTCTCATCCCTGGGCAGTGCAATGACTCCAAGTTTCCTCATCGACGAGATCTTCTCCTTCCCTGGTCGAAACCACGAACTGCACACGCGGCCAGGAACAACTGCCACTGCTGGAGCTTCCTCACTTTTAAAGGTACTGTGTTCCACCTGGCCTCCCTTTCCACGGATTGCTAAAGGTGACCCTTAAATCCTTGGCTTTCCAACTGGGTTGGCCCCCAGACCTTCTAACTTCACCTTTTGCATCAAACCAACCTCTTTTGAACATTTAGCAAAGACTTGAACGCATTTTTAAACTGTGTGATCTTGGGCACATTTCGCCTTGCTCCATTTAAAGTGGCCCTGGCCTATGAACTTTGGCTCTACAGAAGACTCTGCCTTCACTAGCTTGCTGTGGTCTTAGAAAAGTGTTGGGACCGGTTTTATTTTCATGACCTGTCTTTTTCTCTCCCTCTACTTAATTATTGGAGTGCCATCTGAGTTAAGCGCTCGCATCTGTTTTACAAATAGTGGTGTTTTGACCTAGACTTGTCTAATAATTATTAAGGGAGGTGTGTATACTTTTTCTGATTGTGTTTGAACTTGCTTTGATTTAGAGTGCTTAGTGTATTTCCTAAAGTGTGTTTTGAATAAATAATTATATACTTTTTGATACCAAGCTCTGGTCAGTGTTTGTTTGCTCCACAGTGTTATTGGCCCTATTGTGTATGCTCTGTATACTGCCCTACTCATCTTGAGAGAAGTCTGATTGCTCAGCCACAGCTATCAGGTAAATCTGGGTGGAGCAGACTGCTACCAATTGGGTTTACTGCTCACTCCTGTAGTCTTAATCTTTTTTCAGTGCTCCCCAAGGGAACTGCACAGGATTCTGCCTATCAGAGATGTAACGGAGTGCTCAACAAATAATCCATCTAAATTGATTGCAAGGAATATGATATCTTGATCCACATGCTTTTGTTCTATGATACAGGTTACTTGTCTTCCAGTACCAGATACTCTAGCAAGGCGACTCATGTGTTGTGAAGTCAAATGCATGGTCCACGAAGCCAATGTAAATAGAATAATCCTGTAGCACGGTGACTATTGTGTATATGAAGAGACAGTCCACAATATAATCATAAGACCCCTTTCTACCTATTATGGATGAAGTCACGGAAAACATATTTGAACTCCATTCCAATGGTTTACTGCTAACTTTATTAATCGAAATAGACCACACCTGGATAGTCGCAGGGCCTTCTCTCCCTCTCTAGCAGCGAGTATACAGGCCCCCACCTTTTTTCCCTACCCACGATTGTGCAGCCGCCAAAGGTCTCTTTCTCATGGATGTCTTGATGTAACAAATGTATCCTCTCATCCTTCCACTGGGCCCACACGGCGTGTCCACCCCATGCCCCCTGACACAGAGGACCCCCATACCATCTCCCGATCAATGGTGCAAGACAAATGTATGTATATACAACAAGTGAAATATATGATTCCCCCCCACCTGTCATAATGTCAATGGTTGTTTTTTATGGATGTCTTTTATTGGAACTTTGATACTAGCTTCCTAAACTAAACACCACTTCAATCACCTTATCCAGAACTACACGACCTTCACCTCACAGTGACCAGCCCAACTGATGCACGTGATGTCTGCCTTCCGGCCAAGCAACTATCCAATCATCTGGAGGCGGCGCCTATGAAGACTGGATCTGCGGCTCTTCCAACGAAATGTAACTTTTGTACCTTATACAACTTCGTCATTTATGATGCTGTAACCCTTTTTAATGCAATGACAGTGTATTGTTGGGCAGAGCGCTCTCAGAGTTGCAGAGTTCTCTGCTTGCCCTATTTCGGTTTAGATAAACTTTACCTTTAACTTCACCCGCACTTGGTCATGGTCTCATTCCCTCCTGGGGTGTGTCCATTATTGACTCTCATTGGGGAGTTTTTGATTGTGTTTTGGGGTCTGCTCACTTTCATTTGATGACCCCAATGTGGTTGCGTCCTTCTGTTCCTTCTGGCACGAGATGTCCCCGGCCACAGCGGAGACCCAGGGTGCGCCCCCTCAAGAGTTGCCCGCCTACGGCAACCGGTACACCTAGTCATGTGCACGCAGTAGGGCGATAGGGTGTACGGGTCCCAGCTTTGCAAAAACCCACCGTACTGCTCGCCGGACGTGGTCATTGAGTGCGGGGCAGTGCCTTGACAGAGAGGGTCTGGAGGGTCTCGGATCAAGACGGACACGCGAGTATCAAGTGCGAGCGACATTAAAAGACAGGAGGGGGAGGGAAAGAAAAAGTAGTTTAAGGAGTCAGATAAGAAGATATTGGGGATTGGACAGAGATTACGAGGTGAAAAGGGATACGGGAACCTAGCTCCGCAAGGGGGAGGAAGGCAGCGCCGTATAGTACTACCTTGACTAGTACAGGATAAAATGAGGAAATTAGTGAAAACCGTAGGAGTCTTACATATGGAGAAGACTCGGAATAGTATTTAGAAAGGCTTCATCTTTTTCTTCTTTCTTTGGTAAGGGGGCACTCATAGAAGGGAAGGGAGTAGTCCATAAGGGACTAAGATAGGGAAGCGGGCTAGAATATTTGGGGAGAATAGTGCAAACAAAGAGGGACAAGTAGGGAGGATTTGTGTTAAGTGTTAAACGTGGTTTGTCCAGAAGTCATGTGGTGTAAATATATGTTGTTTATGTTTGCGGCGCGCATGACTAAATAATAACAAATGAAAAGTGCCATTTTAAAGGTGATTTAGAAAATGTTTTGCTCTTTTTCCAGATAGTGTAACAAATCGCGCAAGTGATAGGAGTTATCGTCACAGAAGGTGATTTAGAAGGGGACAACGTCTAGCCCTGACACACGAAAAAAAAAGAAAGGTGTTGATAGAATTGCAATGGGTGCGGAAACACCACTTTCACACATTTGGCAAAGTTTGCCAGGATATGCAGACAGGATCCAGAAGTACCACGATCAGTGGATAACAGAATTGAAAGGAGAAGGTTGCCCCAGGTATGGCCCCAAGGGGGGTCATTTGACAAAAGTGTCCTAGACATGGTAGCGACATGTTTGTTTGTAAAATACAAGGGAAAACAACTCCAGAACAGACAAGAAATATTCGATTTGTGGAGGCTATTTGAAGAAGTACCTCCGAGTAAGGCAAAAGGGCAGGGTGCATCACCCTGGCAGCAGGTAGCGGTGAGGAGGAAGGGGAAGAGAAGGAGGGAGAGTAGAGGTTGCATGGCTGTACCCACTCCTGACAAAGCCAATGCCAGCAAAGGTATATAGTGACCCAGTGTATGTGTCAAAGCCCACATCACCCGCTGCGCCCCTTTCAACAGCCCCAGCACCGCCCCCATATGACCACGAGGAGCAGGTGGGCAGGCAAGTACCCCAGCTATAGATATAGAGAAGTTCACGCAAGACTAAGACTCACGATTAACAATGGCAAGAACAGAATTGTCACGATTAGGAGATATTTGTGAACAAAGTGGCTCGCCTGCTGTGATGCTGCAAATTCATATGAGGGACAGGGCCTCCGTATCCTTGTCCTTTACTGCTTTTTATTGTGTGTTCTATTGTATTTTCCGTGCAGGAGTTCATGTGGGACTCCTGGCGGTGCAGCTCTCTCTTTTGGTTTGGTGTACAAACCCATGGGATACCCTTATGGCACCCATGGGTGGGGTTGCAACCCTGTGCCCCTAGTGTATGTTTTTGGCCACCTGTGGGTGGCACAAAGAGCAGGGTATGGGCTGGTGGCAGCTGTGTGCTGAAATGACTGGGATGCCCAGGCCCTGTCATTGGAATCAGTAGAGTCCTGATGGAGACAAGATGGCCCCCGTGGCCTCTTGCCTTCCATCACCTGTAAGTCCCGGGAAGCCCTGACTCTGTCCCTTCCCCCGGACTGGCTGTTGGGTGGAAGTTCCATATGGTAGTGTGGGGAGGTGCCGACCAGACTGGCTGGAGCCTTCCCAATGACCGTATGTTGTGGGTACACCTGTGGGTGGGACCTGGGTGAATGGAGTGTGTGACGAATATACACTTCTTGTTGTGGATGTCTGGTATCTGGTGTTTGACACAATGACTGAGACAGCCCTGCCCTGGTATGAATGCAGTGTGTAGTGTTGAATGGCGTGGTACTTGTCCCAATACACATTCTGTGTTGTGAGTGTCTGGGTAGAGAAGAATGGCCTGAATGCACCGTGTGACTGATTGGCTGACTGACTGCTGAATGCCCTTCTGAATGATTGGTTGCCTGAGTATGACCCAGCGGAATGAATGAATGGGAGATCAACTAGTATATCCGGGGGCCTCTCACTGCTAGAAATTGTTCAGAAGCTGAAGAGAAACTGGAGTTGAACTGAAGCTTGACCGTTAAGCCCTGCTGGAAGAGAACTAGTGATGTTGCTCTACTTCATCGATCTGAAAGCTGCTGTGTCTCCAAGGACTGACCCAGAAAGGACCTCTTAAGGCGCCCTCTTCCTGAGCTACGAGGGACCATCGTGCACCCGCTGATCTTTGCCAAAGCTCCCTGGTAGACAGACCTATGAAAGGCTGCCGACCGTAGACTGGGACTGTTGTCCGTCACCGTCGACGACCGTTGTCGCCGACTGAAGCCGCAGTGCTCCCGTTGCCTAAGGACATTTGATTCCCGCCTTATCCCGCCAGAGAAGGCCAGGCCGCCACGCACCGTGGAGCATCCGCCGGTGGGTTTCCCACAACCTAAAGACCACAGAGACGCCGACGACTCGACGCCCTTGCGGGGCCACAGTTCTTCAAACTTTTTGCGGTCCTGATCTATCGACATCGAGGTGCCCTGCACGCCTCTTCCTTGCAGGACGTCTACGCTCCGTCGTCGACGAGCACCGCTAGGAACGAAACTGCCACTTCACCGATGTAGTTCACCCTGTTCATCGCCGGACGTTCGACGACCCGTGGCTCCTGCCTTAGTGCACTCAAGAAGGGCCGTCGATTTCCCAAAGAGGAACTCTACAACACCAGGTACTTTGGGGCTGCCGAACTACAGGAAAGACTCTTATGAACAATATATGGACTGGGCTTGGGATATATCTTTATTCTACAGGTTGCCCAGGTGGGTGAGATCTCCACACAGAACTGTGTCTAGTTGGTAGGGGCCAGTATTCTGCCAATTGTTCTAACCAACTGCTTTCCTCTTATATCTATTGTGGGTTTCCTTTACGAACTGATGTGTGACATTTAACCGTACAGTTGATGCACTTTAAAGAGATCTAATAGTAATTGTGGTACCATGTACAACTGTATAGATTTGCCATTACAGATAACCGAGTACAAAGTGAGTTATCGTGATATTGTACATAACCGTGAACATTATATAAAGACTTTGTTTTAACTAATGCAGTGTGCGGACATTGCTTTGTGGGTGCTTGGGGACTACACTGAACTTAAGAACCAGCCCGCATCACCTCCTGAGAAGCTAGGCCTTGATTGCTCGACCAAGATACCAATGATAGAGAATCTTGACTGGGTCTTCTGTGCCTCTCCTCTACCATATAGAGAGCAGGAGTACACACACCCCTCCAGTCTTTACACCTGCCCCCAGAGCAGAGCAGATGCAAATATTCCAAACGCCTGAAAAGTCAGCAGAGGAGGGGTGGAAAAAGGGAGAAATACTGTTCCGAATAAATGATACACCCACGAGAATAATAGAAATAGATCAAGTGAATAGTGAGGCAGGTGCAGAAGGAGGGGACATGGTGTCGGAAAACGAGGAAGAATACTGGTGTGACATAGCAGAGCAAGAAGAAGAAGAAAGAAGGAGGCGGGTCAGTGGGAATAGAACAGTCGCCCTTGGGGAGGGTGATGGAAGAAGAGTGGCATGGAAGATTAAGGAATAGGACAGGACGAATGGTGGTGGTGGGGAAGAAGGGAGCAAAGGTAAGTACGGGGAAAATAAGGAACAAATTGCAATTACCATTGATACACAGAGGGGCAGGAGGGCCCAACTACGTCCCTTGGGCCCAGATGGACGAAGCAAACTTGCTGAAAACGTTACCCCCACTCTCTGGAGGGGCCAGTAAGTGTATATATGCGTTTGAGAAAGTCATTGCAGGGGTCCCTCTAGCAATAGGTGACGTTAAACGCCTGTTAGTATCTGCAGTAGGGGATCAGGCTAACAGGGTGTGGGCAAAGGCAGGATTCCCCAGAATAACACTAGACTGCGATCGCCATGATGGGCCATCTTTCAACAAAGCAAGAGCAAGAGTACGAGACACATTAAGAGAGACTTTCCCAGATACGCCAGATTTACAGTCTGTAATGCAATGCACAATGGGGGGAGGACGAAGATGCGATGGCTCACATTCTTCGGTTGCAGGAGATGAGGAGAGCAGAGACAGGCACGGCTTGGGACCAATCAACCTCCCTGTTCTATTTTATAATTAAAAGAGGGCTCCCGAAGGAAGTGCAGAAGGCTCTTGATAAAATAGCTGGGATAGAAGCCAAGGGCTGGCCTGAGATACAGAGCATTATAGTGCACCACTGTAAAAGGATCAAAGAAGAGAAAGGGAGATAGCCCAAAAGAGACTGGCAGACGAGGCTAAATTAATACAGACAAAACTAGTGAAGGTCACAGTAGCACTAGCTGCCCCCCCCTACCCCCCCCCCACGGAAAGAGAAAGGGAGGAGGAGGACGGGCCGATAGCCCTACAAGCAAGGATGGCAGCGAACTGGGTAGGAAATGGACAGGAGCAGTGGAATGGTGAGGAGCAATATGGAGGGCCAAAATGGCAGGGGAGGGGCGCCCGTGGAGGAAGAAGTGGGTATAGAGGATCCAGAGAGGGTGGGTACGGGTACGGAGGGGGCACCAGAGGAGGACAAGGGATATGTTGGAACTGTGGGAGGTGGGGGCATTTCTCAAGAGAGTGTCAAAGCCGTCTCATGGGCCCCTATCAAAATGAGCAACAATATGGCTACACCCGCCCAGGAAGCCCATATGGACTGCCTATGGGTGGAGAAGAGAAGAGCAACCCGACCCAAGATACACAGACGGAAATAGGGCACACCCACAAAACATACAACACCACACACAATCGCGGGAACACATGGCTGCGGTCCGCGGAAATCCCTTTATTACAACAGCAAACGGTGCACCAGCATCTTCTAGAGGGAACAGCAGTGGTAGCAGGTAATGTTTTTGACAATGGGGAGAATATGAGATACTCAGCATACGACAACCCACAGAGAGCACTTGCGTGTCCAGTACTATCAACGACCCTCAATGCAGCTGAGGAACCACTGGTGGGGGCGGAGATAGGGAACAAACAATTCATTTTTATGGTAGATTCAGGAGCAGAAAAATCACGCCTAAAAGAAGGTAGGTTTCCGTTGTCAAATCAGAAAATGGAGACGCTGGGATTTTCTGGGGCGGTGGTCGAGGTTCCATACACAGAAGAACTAGATATAGCAGTGGGAGGAAAAACAGTGAGAGCACCCCTACTGTATTAAGAAGAAGCAGCCATAAATTTACTGGGGAGGGATCTCCTTAGCAAGCTTAACATGACCATCTCATTCACAGACAGAGGGATAGTGTGTTCAACTCCTGGAATATGTGCAATGCGCGCTATGCTAGTAATACACACACAAGCCACGGCACAGCAGGTGCGTGGAATACCTGTAGATCCAGACATGTTCATTCAAGGATTAAAAGCCTTGGCACGAGTTGTGCCCGAGTTAAAACACCAAGAGTGGCGAGTGCCATCCAAATTTGTGTTCCGCCCCATAGCAAGCCCAGAAATAGTAGCAGGGCCAGTGGTGTCACTAGACTTATATGGGATATAGGTATCATCACAAAGAATAGCAGCGATTGGACTAGACATACATGGGTGTGAATGGCAAACAGTGCTGTGTATAAATGCCAACACAGCTTTGCGGGATCTGTCTGACGAGTACCGTTTCACTGATTCAGACAGTGATGGGGAAATAATAATGGAGATAGCAATTCCCTCTGATATAATGATCCAGAACAGACAAGTGCCACTTTCCTTCATGGCCATAGTGAGTGCCCCACCAGCATTTCTCAATGAAGGCATGCAACATGTACCGGCGGAATTGTGGACAACTGGCCGACATGATGTGGGACTGTTGCGTGAGGTAACAGCAGTGAAAATAAAACTCAAACCAAGGGCATTGCTACCCCGGATAAAACAGTACCCCCTGTCACGAGAAGCTGAAGAAGGGATAAAAGAAACAATGCATGCCCTATTACAGCAAGGGTGCCTTCAAATTCTCCCTGCAATACTTGTATCTACCCAATCAAAAAGGCAAAGGGAGGGCCTTGGAGGATGATACAGGATCTACGCCCCCTCAATGACATCATACAGAAGGAATTGCCACTCGTACCAAACCCTGCATCGATCCTATGCAGCAGCCCCAAAAGTGCAACATGTTTTACAGTGGTGGATTTGAAAAATGCATTTTTCTCTGTACCACTAGACCCAGAATCACAATACTTGACAGCCTTTACCCTGGGGTGGAGGGAAGATACGAACATTGCTGATTGCCCCAGGGATACTGTGAAAGCCCGAGTATCTTCAATAGAAGATTGCATGAAGATCTTGGAAACATTGACACAAAGAGCATGATCATTCAGTACGTGGATGACCGATTAATATGTAGAGAAACAGAGGATGAGTGCAGAAAAGACTCAGTAGCACCATTGACATTGTTAGCACACAAGGGCTACAAGGTGGACAAACAGAAATAGCAATACTGTTTGACAGAAGTATTGTACTTGGGCCAATTATCAAAAGAAGGTAAACAAATAATACCCGACAGAGCAGCCGCTGTGCGAGCAGTAAGCGAGCCCAGAACAGTGAAGGAAATGCAGAAGTTTCTTGGCATGTGCAACTACTGCGTGCCTGGATACTAGAATAAGCAGCATACACAAAACCACTCCTACAAGCACTGAAAGAAGCACAAAGGGAGAATACAGCATTGCAATGGACACAGGAAATGCACACAGCCTTCAACACACTGAAAGAACGGATATCCAAATGCGATTCCAGCTGGCCATGTCTAGTTCTCTGCCTAGGTCTCTCTCCCACTGTTTCATGTAGGGCTCCTTAGATTCGGGGTTTGCCCTGTTAAGTAGCCTATACATGGTTGAGCTTTTCCCCCTGGACGGGATTGCAGTTAGAGTGCATTCCAGCGCTGTAAGTTCTCTGTGCCCATGCGTCCTCATCGAGTCGTGCGACAGCCAATGTCGGAGTTAGGCGGAACGGAACCTTTCGCTCTCCGGCACCTGGAATTTGCTCTTGCAGTCCTCGAAAGTGAGTAGGGTGTCCCCTTTGTAGAAATCCGGCACATGCTTCAGGCCGCCAGCCTTCCACTTGGAGAAGGTTTTTTGCCCTTGTCCTGGGGAGAAGTCCGGGTTCTTCCAGAGAGGGGAGAGCGGGCCCACTGTGCTCATGCTGTTCCATTTCCTGGCCGCCTGCTTCCAGCTGTTCACTGTGTTCCTAGTGGCTGTGAGGGGTCCGGCATTTGGGAGATGCTTAGGCCATGTGATTTGTCGGCAGGATTCTAATGGGTATTGACTCCAGTCCTCCTCCAGCTTCAACCAACGTGGTTTGTCTGTGCCCGCTTGCTACATGAATGCCGCCGACAGCTGGGCAGCTAAGCAGTACCTCTTCACCTCGGGGACTCCCAAGCCTCCAAGACCGGGGCTTCTGAGCAGGACCTTCGTGGTTACCCAGGGTTTCTTGACCCACCATATGAATTTTAGTAAGTTTGCTTGCAGTTTCTGCTTGCCTTTTTAGGGATTGCTACTGGAAGGGCTTGGCAATGGTAGAGCGGTCTGGGAACCAAGTTAATTTTTAGTGCTGTGATCCACCCCAGCCAGGATATCTCTTGATTTTGCCAGCAGGACATGCCCGACTGCAGGTCCTTCAGCAGGATGGGAAGTTTAGTTTGTAAGTGCGTTCTGCCAGCTTAGGTAGGCGGATGCCCAGGTAGTTTAGGTGAGATTTGGCCCACGAAATCGTCAGACTAGCCGAGAGGGAGTTCAGCATTGCTTTAGGGATGTTGATGCCCAATGCTACGGACTTTGTGCGGTTCATCGCGAACCCGGAGGCTGCTTTGAAGCTGTTCAACTCTTGGCATAGCGCTGCCAGGGATGTGTCTAGATGAGACAGCGTCAATAGCACGTCGTCCGCATATAGGGTCGCTTTATAAACGTTGCTCTTGAATTTAAGTCCCTGGATTGTGGTACTCTGTCGGGTCCTGGAGGTAAATGGTTCCATTGATAGTGCAAAGATGAGAGGCGACAGGGGGCAGCCCTGGCAAATGCCTCTGGTGATCTCAATTCTGTGGGATATGGCACCGTTGATTCTGAGGGTTGTGGAGGGGTGCTGGTAATTTGCCATTGTCCATTTCAGAAATTTCGGGCCCACCCGGTAGTGTCGCAGCGTCACCCTCAGGTAGCCCCAGTTCAGCATGCCGAATGACTTGTGTGCGTCGATCGAGACCACCACTAGTCGACACCCCTTTTGATAAACACTGCAACATGCTCTTCCACAACACTAACCAGTCGGCTCCTGGATGATTGGTTCTTCATGCAAAGAGCGAGGAGTTTACCTGCTACCTCACCATACTTCCGGACAGCCCAACGGGTAGAGCCAGTCATTATTAAGAGAATTCATTGCATTCCTCATTCCTCCCACCGCGTATAGCCTCTCCTCAGAAGGATAGATTATTGGCATGTTTCCATTCCAATGTAGCTGGGAGAGAACAAAGTTAAGGCTGTGGCCAGAATGGAGGTTGAGCGTTTGCTGCACACAGCCGCAGGCAGCAGTCTAGGTGGCACCCGCCAGACCCGGAGTGAGGCTGAGCGCGACAATCTGAGCTCCCAAGGCTCTAAACCCAACACCTTCAGCATCAAGCACCACACTGACAGCTACAGGTTTACTGTGGGCCGCAAGGACCTAGAGCAGAGGCTATCTGAACCTTCACTGGAAGGACTGCACCGTAGAGAGAATATAGGAAATCCAAACAGTTAGTTAAGACAATGCACTTGGTAATATGGGTGCTTTTTTGTATGTTCCTGACAAGTAAGTTTAGAAGTGATGGGCTGGAGAATAGAAGGAACTGCATTGGAGCCCTTTGGAGGCAGTGGCCGTTAAGGCCATAATGCTCCCATCACCTCCCCTGCAGAGGAGGATGACAAGTTACCCATTGGTAAGACTCAAACAAATACTCAAATAGTTGCCCTTCAAGTATAGCTAGATTTAAGAAAAAGTGACCCCGGCCCGTTCATATTCACGATTTACCCTGCTTATCCATTTTTATGGGTGTATAGTTAACTAACAGTGGGTAGCAGCCTGTTCGACACCACTGTTGTGCAATGCAGCACAAATCATTAGTGAACATCTGCAGTGCGCAGTACAAAGGATTGACTCATTAAATAAACACATGCACAATTATTCATATGTGTTAGGCAGAATCCTGTGCAGTTCCCTTGGGGACCATTGCAAAAAGATTAAGACTACAGGAGTAAACAGTAAACCCAATTGGTAGCATTCTGCACCACACAGATTTACCTGGTAGCTGTGGTTGAACAGTCAGACTTCTCTCAAGAAGAGTAGGGCAGTATGTAGAGTATACACAATAGGGCTAAGAACACAGTAGAGCAAGCGAACACTGACCAGAGCTTTGTATAAAAAGTATATAATTAATTATTTATTTAAAACACACTTTAGGCAATATAATAGCAATCTAAAACACAGTCAGGTAAAGTATACACACCTCCCTTGTTAACTATTAGACAAGTCAGAGTTAAAACACCACGATTTGTTAAACAGATGTGAGCGCATAACCGGATGGCACTCCAATAGTTCAGTTAAAGGGAGACAAAAAGGCAGAGCATAGAAATAAAACAGGTCCCAACACTTTTAGGAGTTCTCAGCAAGGGAATAAAGACAGTATATACTGTAGAGCCAAAGTTCATAGGCCAGGACCACTTTAAATGGAGCAAAGCGAAATGTGCCCAGGATCACACGGTTTAAAATGCACTAAATGTCTTTGCAGAATGTTCAAAAGAGGTTGGGGTGATTCAAGAATGTAAAGTTAGAAGGTCTGGGGCCAACCCAGTTGGAAAGCCAAGGATTGAAGGGTCACCTTGGGCAAATCGAAGAAAGGGAGGCCAGGCAGGACACAGTACCTTAAAGAGAAAGCTCCAGCCGTGGCAGTTGTTCCTGGCAGTGGTTGCAGTTTTTTTGTTTCGACCAGGGGAAGAGAGGATCTCGTCGAGGAGGAAACGTGGAGTCGTTGCACTGCACAGGGATGAAACCAGCCGCCGAGTTTGTCGGTAAAAGGTGCGTTCCTTTTATTCGCGGTCAAAGTTGTGAAGCTTGGCTATCCGGCCGCCGGGGTGCTTAGCACGGGCGATTCGACCAAGGGACGTCTTTGGAAGGCGAAAGGGGCGAACTGGTTGGTCCCAACAGCTCAGAGGAAGAAGACTCATCCAGCAAAAGATCTTCTCTTGTCGTTGGGAAAGTGGTGAGGTCGTTGCAGCAGGGCTTCACTGGTGGTGACGCCGTTGCAGATGGCTCAGCTTCTTCCCTCTTCGGATTCTTAGGTCCTGTGGCGACTTCTGAAGTTCCAGTCCCAAAGGCCCTGCTTTTATGCAGAAAAACCCCCATTCAACAGCCTAGCTGTTACTCAAACATGCTAAGTGGCCCAATCAGAACACAGTGCGACTTGAGTTGCTAAGGCAACGCAGTCCAGGGTGCCAATTCCCCTCCCCACACATCCTGTGGAACCCAGACAGAGTGGCACCATTTGGAGGGCTTCTGTGGAGAAGCCCGCCAAAAAGTGGAACAAAGGACTCGACTTGGTTAGAGTTACAGAGACGGACACAAACGCCATTTTAGAAAAGAGTTCTGGCAAAAAGACCCAACCAGTGATTTAATATTAAATAAATAAACCAGCGGTATCTTTAACATTGCACCAAAAAGTGGTGCGTTTAAAATCGATGGGAAAATCCCAGAGAATATTCTGGTGGAATATTTTGCGTGGTAACCACTGCCACCAGCCAGAAACTCGACAAGGGGGGACTGGACAGTGCCCCCTTGATAACAGACCCAGGGGCAATATAATTAACCCCTTCCAGTACTTCCACAATATGATGGTTGGTACTGGTTCTGTTCACAATTTAGGACTAGTAAAGTCAATGGTGACTTTACATGCCGTGGGAGACCGTAGTCAGTCCCAGGATATGGAGTCTATGTTTCTGGGTCACTATGACACCCCTTTGTTACTGCACTGAGGGTGCTGTGTAACACACACTTAAAAAATAGAGGATACCCTATGGAGTAAAAAGAAAACCCCATAGCCCATAAGTACACAAAGAGTCAAAGGCATACCTCAAATCATGCCTAAGAGTGGGAGGAAAAGTCTCTCACTCTTAGCAGGAGAAAAAACAAACCCCAAAAATCCAGCAAAGCTGCTGGGGGACTCACTAGGTTTGGGAAATAAGCCTTATAAGAGAATTCTCCCTAACAATATGAATATCATGTGGCATCGGTTTGCAGCCAACTTTATGCTTTCTGGTAACATTGTGCGCTATTTAGTGCTCCTCTTGTTTAATAAATCTAAACTCCAGCTCAAACCCCTGTACTGGCCCTGGGCTGTTGGTCTATTGTGTGTGAGATTATTTACCCTAACTCAAACCAACAGACTGCTACGAACTCCAGGTTTGTCACCTAAATGTATTATAACCCCCTTGTTAACTTCGCCTAATGGTAATTCACATGTGGGGGGGGGTCGTGTTGGCCTGTAGGAAACAGTGCTACAAGGTGTACAGGAGGATGAGAGTGTACAGATTCACGTGCACCGTGCCAAGGGTGAGCGGAAATACAAGTTGAGAAAACTTGTTCAGCAAAGGTGTTAGGCGCTTGTGCTGACATAAGCCGTCATGTGGCTTTGGTCGGGTAACATTATATTTGGAATAGAAGTAGTTTTGCCGCCGCACTAAAGGGAGTTTTAGGTTGTTTGCTGCAAAGCGAAGCAATGAGTAGCAAAGCATACATTTTTAACACACTGCAAAGTATTTTTCTTTTTTTAACACACTTATATGGTTAGATAATGGTATGTAGTTGGAAGTCACTCCTATTATATAGATTGCGTTTTATTAGTACCCAGTGATGGAGGTGGTGGGCACCACCTCAGCGAATGAGGAGGCTCGGAATAGGGGAATTACCAGCGGCAATCCCCCCCCGCTCCGAGCTGCCTCACGGCTGGAGGCCGCCATCTTCCCTCGCCAGGGAACGAGGTAAGTGTGGTCCGCCTCCCCAACCACAGAATTCCTTCGCCACCCCCTCCCCCACCCACCTTCTTTTAAGTCCATTTCAGGAGCAAACACACTGAGAACACTTCTGTCCGTGCATCCGCTCCTGATCTGCTGCAGGCCATCATGGAAAGGAAGAAGGGACTTCTCTCATTTGCATGGCGGCCATTTTTTGTTTACCTTTTTTAATGGGCGTCATGGAAAGGGAGAAGGGACTACATGTAGTCCCTTCTCCCTTTTCCATGGCAGCCATTTTGTTTTGTTTAATTTTACAATGGCCGCCTGGGAAAGGGAAAACAGGCTTGGTTTTCCCTTCCCCAGCGGCCATTTTTGTATGTTTTTTTGTTTGTTCTGAAACCCTGGTGCATTTGTAACAGAAACAAAAATGGTTTTAGTACCCCGGTCGTACGCGCCAGTGTACTAATAGCAATACGCTCCTCGCAGGGGGGCATTACCACTTCAGGTAATTCCCCAGGGGCTTTGTTAAGGTCCACCATGGGGCATTACCTGAAGTGTTAATAACCCCCCTGCTCGGGGCTTATTGCTTAATTAGTGTAGGTGTTATTTGCCATAACGAGTAAGAGAAGAGGACTGCCATGTTAGAACAAAACCTTTTCAAGCAGTTTTTTCATTCTAGTGAGTTAGGCTGCATTTTGAGCCATGGTTATTTTGCTTAATTTGACAGATTTTATTTTGCTATTGGACTAAAAGCTTCAATTGGCCAAGGTCAGGGAGGAGAGGGGTGCTGAATAGTTGCCAGTTCATTGTTGCAAGGGAAGTAGCTCTCGGGGGTCTTAAAGGAGACTTGAGACAGCGGGTGCCTTCCCAGGCGATAAACAAATGAATACATAATGGTTCTGAAGGACACAGTGAGATATGCGAGAAGGCCCAGACAGCAGAACTGCCAAAAGGCAGAAATAGGACAAAGTGAGATATGCAAGAAGGCCCAGACAGCAGCACTGCCAAAAGGCAGAAATAGGATGTGAGCACAGCGCCCCCCACTGAAAGTTAAGGCACTCGGTCCAGTGGTAAAGTGCCTTGGTATAACGAATACATAGGAGAAATTCATTTTCCGGAGCAGGGCCTCAGTCACGTTTTTCATGCAGCTAAGATAAGTAGGAGGTTGCATTCCGATGGGAGTGCCAGAATGAGCAGGTGTGAGGGACGGAGACCAAAAGGCCTAATTGGGGAAACAGGTCGTGGTGTTCTGTGCTCATTATATGATTGGCTCGTCTCGGTGGGATGCTACAGTCTGGGCTGCCTGGAAAGTCACTGTCCAATTAGAATAAAACTTTATTCATCACAACCAATCGAAGCAATGTATTTTGTGCTGTCCATGCAATTAGGTCATGGTCGAGGGGTGGTATTTTGATGGTCACAAGAAATAAAACTGCCAATGATATTGCTTAATGTATAGTGTTCTTTAGGGTCTTGGTGAGAAGTAGCCAATGGAAATGTTAGAATTGCTAATTTTGCGGTTTTCAGCTATAAATACTGTGGCCAGGTGTGGGCGTACTGAGAGGTTTTTCAGTAGTTTCACAGAGCTGCCCGATTCTCTGGGCCGAGATTTGCAAATAAAGCGGATTTTGCTTGCAACTGGGGCCTCATTTCTGACTGCCTTTTGCATTACTTTCCACTAATTGCTTCTCAATGCATCACCACGTTTTTCAATACAAAAACTATTATGCCATCAAGTTCAGGGAGTAGGTGGACAGCCTAAATTACTCGAGCAGCAGTTCATAAGGATTTGAACGTTTCTTTTGCATAGTGAATAAGCCTAATCCCTCTCCATCGGGCTGGAACCGCCACGTCGGGCGTATGCCCCATCCTGACATCAGGATGCGCGGTAAGAAACAGCCGTTTCCCCAATTTGGACACTGCCCACTTGATTATTGTTGAGGATCTGAGGATCTATGCCTGGGTGAGAAGAAGGTGTAGTCTTGTGCTGCAGGAGAGCGAGTCCTTCCATGCAATAGCAGGTTTAAATGCATCTTGACCGAGTGGCGTTTCTATCCAAGGCCAGGCATGCGGTGTGTTGCAGTTCCCTGCCAGTGGGAAGGCCTGACGGGCCAGCACACGCATGCAGCAACAAGGAAGAGCCAGGCCTCAGAGTGAGGAGCAAAGTGCCATCCTACCGTCCTCATCAGTCTAGACTTCACCACCTGCTCTCCCGAGTTACTTACTCTCTACTGCGAGCCGAAGCAACATGAAATACCCAGACTAAACCTTTCATTCAACATGTAACCTTTATTCTCTCCTGCAGCAGATCTATGTACACGTTGCGCGTCGCCAATCGTCTCGACAGCTCATGCTTGGAGGGCAAATTAAACCCTTTCTCGTTCCATCATAATACCCCCACATGGGGGCTAACAGCGAGGGGGAGCTTTCAGGCACAGAGAGAGTTGCTCCTAGAGACAGGCAATGCGAGGGAAGCACACGAGAAGACGGAGAGTAGGGGGACAAAGAGACAAGAAAGTCCAAGTTTGATACACTAAGGAGCAGACATTCAGACATCTCCCTCTCAAATCAGCTTTCCTTCCCACATGGAAAAAAGGAAAACCTGGCGCCGCTTCCTCAGGACGCCCAGCTCGGCCACGAACCACACCACCTTGATAACATGAGCGCACAGGCCCCTTCAGCTCAATGCACCGCCATCAGGTAGCACGCCCCTCCCTGTCACAAAACATATGTTTAGCACTTCTCATAAATGCATTCCACTCTGCCTCCTAGGCCCATGTGTCAGCCTCGAATGGAGGAACGGCATATTAGCCTAGAATAGGGCATAGTAACAGTTGCATGCCATGTGCTCTGCCGTGCAGCCATCCTGGCGCCATGTATCAGCCCCCAAATCACAAAGAGTACATTGTTAAAACCTACAGCATTGGGCCTACGTCTCCCAGTCTTCCTTCCCCATCCACCAAACTGTTAGCAACAGAAGTTAGGCTGAAAAGGCCACAATAATGGCAATCTCCTCCACGAGCACCTTCTCCATGATCAGAGCTAAGCAAGCCCGCCCCTTGCAGCCCCTTGCAGCAGTTGGAGCTCCCAGATGAGACCCCAAGTATCATACTAGCAGGTTGGCAAAAATGAGTTACCCAAGGACTCTGAAAAATCTATGGATGTCGTCCCTTCCCCCCTTGGGGAGACCGGTCCCATATATGTCCAGTGCAGTACGGCCACGGTCCGACGGTCCCCCTGGGGGTGGTACACAGGGGGAAGATCACATGGGAGAGGAAATCCCTTATGATATTAGAGATGGCAATCCCCTAAAAGTATGGTGCCTGACCCTAGAGCCCCCTTCCCCCAACCTAAGGACAAATATTTCCCTAATAAACTCAGAACTTGTAGTCACCCTACTATTCCCCGGGAAAGTACTGGGATGAGGAAGAATAGGGGTGCCCCAAGTGAAGATCCATTTGCCAGGACTGTGACGAGGAGAAATCTCAATGACTCACAAGGGAGTCCTAAAATCAGTCCTATGACGAGGGAGAAGTGTGGAGGCATGAGGAATACCTATAGAAACCATGCCTAACCTCTGGGCTGCTTACTGGAGCCTAGCCAGCCCTCCTAAACCCTAACCTGGCAGAACGCACACGTGTATCTTAAAGTTAACTCTTAGAATCTCCCATACATGCACTTCGGTCCCCAAGGGCGTTCCAACCACAAAGTGCATTGAGGCCACACAAATGGGGAAGTGGCACTGTACAAATAACAAATACAATAAAAAGGTAGTATGCTACCACCACCAAAGATGCACTTGAACAACCGATCTACCTCTTAACCGTCCGAGACTAGGTCTGTGGACGCATGCCGCAGGCACGGCTCCCCATCCATACACTGGAAAATGCAGCTATGGCTATGCAAATCCGAAACCCCTGACGTACCTCAACACCTCTGCCATTAGTATACAGGACAACCAACGGAATACATTTGATCTAGCTGGGCACACATCGAATCTCCTGCATTAGCACCCTTATCCTAATCCACCAACAGCACCCACCCACGTGCATGAACTCAGGGCGGCTTACTGGGGCCCAGCCAAACCTCCTAAGTCCTCACCTGGCAGAATGCATGCACGCATCTTAAACCTAACTCTTAGAATCTCCCGTAAATGGACTTTGTGGTTGGAACGCCCTCTGGGACCAAAGCGCATTGAGGCCATACAAATGGGGAAAGGGCACTATATAAGTGACAATGACAAAGTTGCGTGGTCTAGTATTTTCCCCAGTCCTATTGGCCAGAGCCAGTATGAAAGGGAAGACAGACTCGGAAAGTGTGAGAAAATCCCTCCCTAGGGGAGCAGGGAAGTTTTGCTGCAAAAGAAGCAGCTGTGGACAGGAGGTTCTGTCAGAGGGAGGGGGAACCTTTGAAGACTGGCGAAGTGCTGATGACTGGGGGGAGCCAGGAGACCCCTTTCCAAGGGACCTCACAAGAGAGTCAAGCCCTCTGGAGGAACCATGAGTGCAAGTGGCACGTAAATAGATGGAAGTTCGTTAACCAGGACTCTGAGGCAGGAATGAGAAGAAGCCAAACGGGTCCAGGGTGGAAGGAATGCTTACAGAGTGCAGGGGAAGCTCCCTGCGTTTCTGAAAAGTATAACGCGCAAGAGGGAATTCCTGTGTCTTCTGACGTCAGCAATTGTATTTGCACCCCCCTCTTGCTTCTCCACTCTTTTTGACTGCATACTCTCTGTTCTCTTGTCCCTATCTCCTCCCCTTAGTTTCTTCTATGCACTTACTCTATCACAATTGTCCCTGGACCTAGTATGATAGCAACCTCGTCTGTCGCCTCTCCCTCCCCTTACATGCCCCCCCTCCAGCACTATCTGAAATGTTGTCAGGCCTAGTATGATGGTCGCTTGTTTTCTTCCTCACCTCCCTTTCTGCACCCCTCTCCCTCACCTTTTGTTTTCCTCTGGCCCTACCAGAAATGTTGTCAGGCCTAATACTGTAGTCGCCTGCCTGTTTCCATTTCCTTCACACTCTCCCCCTCCCTTCCTTATCTATGTCTTAGCTCTTGCACTCTTCCTTATCCATTTCTTAGCTCTTGCACTATCTGAAATGTGGTCAGGTCGTGTACTATAGTTAATTTCACATCCTTACTGTTCATGGCTTGTAAGAATGTCATTGGATTTTCCCTTGTTCCCTCCCTTGCCTTGAAGCGCCTTAAAACACATTGTGTATAAGCGCTATATAAATAAACTATCATATCATAAACAAAAGGAATCCTATGCTTGGTAGCGGAGTGTGCCAAGCTGGTAGGATAAAGGAACTGTGGAGACAGGTCTAGGGGAAAGGAGCCCAACCCTAGGATTGGAACTTTGCCTTTGAAACATTGTTTTGCAGCATTAGGTATTACCAGAGGAACTGGGAACATTTCTGTTGGTTGAGTAGATAACAAACACAAGTTACTTTGAGGAGACCGTCCCTGCACAGTTATCTTGTGTTATTAGTGTTAGGCTAAGTTGTAGGCTTTTGGACACAACAGTGACAGACTTTAATTTCAGACTTCCTGACGATTTCACTCGGTTTCTTTGAGGCAGGGAATCCCCTCTTACCATTACGGTAAAGAGAGGCCTTTTCCCTCCACTTTCTTATTTAATAAAAGTGTATATACAAATACATAACACCACTGTGTCAGAGCCTTACTTCTACACCTTTACAACTCGCAAAGGTGCCCAAGGACATGGAAACTAGAAACCCATTAGACACCCCCTGCAGGAACTCAGGATCAAAACTGATGGCACTTATTCAGCTTCGACTTGTAGCTTAGAAGGGTCTTGTTAGCTAAACATCAAGAGCTCCTTTTGCATCCACCCCTGTTCCAAGTCAAATGGTTCCATACAAATACGTTTAAGAGACCATGTGCGTTTAAAAATATTTGCAAAGCAGCAATTGAAGAACTCTCCAGTACAAAGTGGCATTGTTTTCAAAACCTAGCATCAAAGAAATATTGCATCATAAGTCTTTAAATTGCGCAGGATTTGCACGTAATGAAATTCTTGGTGATTAATAAGTGTACATAATTCCACTGCTGATACCCACATTATGCCTCCTGATTAAAAAGAAGTTCTTTCAGGGGTGGCTGGTAGTTCCTGCTTGATATGTTGGGTTTAGGAATGCTGGCCGTATGTGCATAAGCCATTTATAATTGACAACAATTCGTCCTTCAGACAAATAGAAATGAGTGTTTAATCGGTAAAAATAAGGCCAACAGATAAGCAGCGCGAAAACGACTTTTAATCCCTAAAAACAGGTGAAAACTCTCCACAACAAAAAATAGGTGTCTTCAAAGTATTCAACACATAATATGGCATATAAAAGAGATTAACTTTTATAGTATTATGCATCTCATGTGGAAGGTTTGATTAGTGATACACTGTCGGAAAAATCGCTGTGCCAAGAGACATCTCCTGCTCACTGGGTAAAGCCCGGGTACGACCAACAGCTGGTTTTACCACCAATTCATCAAATGTTTGTGACGGCTTGGTAGGCGGAAAAAGATGGTCTGGAGGGTTGCCCAGAACAATGCCAGAGGTTAAGATTAATTCTAAAGCTTCCAGTCACCACCTCTTGTTTCAATGCCAATGAGGACAGGGTGGGCAACTCTCATTTAAACCGCGTCACTGGAAGCTCTCAGCCACAAAGATTAGGATGCCATGGACAATTCCCACAAGAACATATTTTTATTTTAACATTTGTGTAACGCCCAGACCCACAGGTATCACAGGTTGTGTACATGGTAGGAAAAGAGTAAAACCTTTACAGATCATTGAGTTAGTAAGAAGTAGTATGGGCAAGGTAGAGACAGTTCATGATTAAAGTGTTAGAACAGTTGCTTGAATGCTGGGTAGGAGGGCTCATTTCTTAAGCGACATCGACATTAACATAGAGACATAGAAGTGACTACTCCATGAATAGGATCCCACCAATGTCTACAGTCATGAGGGTCAGGCAGGCATATCAACCACCCGAGTCGTCATCACAGAAACAATGGCCACCAAGGACCAGCGCGCTAGGGTAAACAATGACCACTGTGACAGCCCCCACAGGAATCCTCAAAGACGCAGGGTGAAAACCGCGTGCAGTCTGTCGTCGGAATTACAGACCCCCTTAAAAGCCGTCACATGAAAGTGGCTACAGAAATAATGGCATGATGGGACACGCCTTTACACGCCATCTGCTACACAAATAGAAGAATGCCCACAGACAGCTTGCACAGGTGACCTCAGTCATGGTAATAAGGACCACCATGGACAGTTCCCACAGTAGCCTTCAGCCACACAATTACAGGAACTAGCATGCACAGATCTGTCACACACCACACTCCCACACATGTTCCTACAACATCTAGGTGCCCCATACCGCTGCGGTACCCTGCACCTCCCTCCTCTGCTACTCGCGTAGGGCGGGGGTCACGTGAGCGGCAGATTCCCCATTTCCCTCCGGGCCGTGCCACCTATTCGGGGTGCGGCATGCACCGTGTTCAGCCCCGATCGAGATACCCCTTCTTTCATTGGCGGTTGCCATGGCACATTGGGGAAGGCATCCGTGGACGATCGCGTCCGTGTCACGTGACATTTGGTTCCCGGTTATGCAATACGGCTGTGTGTCATGTGACGCGGAAGCGATCAGTACTTAAGCAGTGATTTGTCCGCTACCCTTTGCTTCACAGCTGTTTCCGTGGAAGTCTGTACGGCGATCACTGTTTGTTCTTGCTTCACGGACCTTACAACTTCGGAACTCTTACACGGACTTTGTTTGGATATACCCTTCTGTTGTGACGTTGTGCTCTGATTTCACAGACTACTGGACCTCGGAACTGCAACTTGGACTTCTTTTGGATTTCCCTTTTGTCTTGGCATCCTGCACCCGCTCTTGGTTTTCCTCTGGCAAACTTCAGGATTGTATTCACGGATCTCCTTGTTTTCTCCAGCCTCAGCTACAGGTGGGCCAGTCGGTGTTCACTACACACCGCCGTGAGTCATTTCAACTCACCCTACTTCCATCTGTGCTGCTCACGTGCCCCTCCACGAAACCATCCTTAAGCCCTGTATGGTTAGCAACAACATCACTGCCATTGCTAGGTAAGCCGCTCATAGTCCTTTACGTACACTGTATTTATGACTGTGATCGTTTGATACTAATCGGCATTTTGCTTTACAGCGGCCTTGGGGTTCCAGTGTTCCGCGGTTCCGGTCTTCAAGCATCTCCCACCTGTGGCCTCAAAGATCGCAAAGAAAGTGGTGTTACTTTCTCTCTTTGTGGTACTTGTGGACAGAGGTTTCTCTAATCTTCACGACAATCAAGTCTTGACAAGATCACAGGAGGGGTCAGACACAGAAATAGAGGAACCCCAATAGACAGGCTCTGTAGGAGCCATGAGTCTCAGAGCTAGGAAAACCACCAGGGACAGCTCCCAGAGGAGTCTTCAAGCAAAGAAAAGAGGACCACCAGCGGCAACAAGGGGCCCAGTCAAAGAAATGGGGGCAACAGGAGGACTAGTACCTATAGGTGCTGTCAGCCATATAAATAGAACCACCAATTCCAGCTTCAAAGGGAGGAGTCATTCCAGCTTCCAATGGAGGAGTCAGCCACAGAAATAGAACCACCAACTCCAGCTTCCAAGTGAGGAGTCAGCCACAGAAATAGAGCCACCAAATCCAGCTCCCAAGGGAGGAGTCAGCCACAAAAAAAGGGAACCACCAGAGCATGACTCCTAGCCATGGAAATAAACCACCACGGACAGCACCCTCAGACGTTTTCAGCCAAAGAAATTAGAACCACCATGGACAGCACCCTCAGAAGCCTACGGCCAAAGAAATGAGACCACCATGGACAGCAACCTCAGAAGCTTTAGCCAAAGAAATGAGAACCAATATGGATAGCTCCCTCAGAAGCCTTAGCCAAAGAAATGAGAACCACCATGGACAGCCTCCTCAGAAGCCGTCAGCCAAAGAAATGAGCACCACCATGGTCAGCACCCTCAGAAGCCTTCAGCCAAAGAAATGAGAACCACTATGGACAGTAACCTAAGAAGCCTTCAGCCAAAGAAATGAGAACCACCATGGACACCCTCAGAAGCCTTCAGCCAAAGACAAGAGACCACCATGGACAGCACCCTCAGAAGCTTTAGCCAAAGAAATGAGAACCACCATGGACAGCACCCATCAGAAGTCTTCAGCCAAAGAAATGAGACCACCATGGATAGCAACCTCAGAAGCTTCAGCCAAAGAAATGAGAACCACCATGGACAGCACCCATCAGAAGTCTTCAGCCAAAGAAATGAGACCACCATGGATAGCAACCTCAGAAGCTTCAGCCAAAGAAATGAGAACCACCATGGACAGCTCCCTCAGAAGCCTTAGCCAAAGAAATAAGAACCACCAGGGACAGCAACCTCAGAAGCCTTCAGCCAAAGAAATAAGAACCACCAGGGACAGCACCCTCAGAAGCCTTAGCCAAAGAAATGAGAACCACCAGGGACAGCACCCTCAGAAGCTTTAGCAAAGAAATGAGAACCACCATGGACAGCACCCTCAGAAGCTTTCAGCCAAAGAAATGAGAACCACCAGGGACAGCACCCTCAGAAGCGTTAGCCAAAGAAATGAGAAACACCACGGACAGCACCTTCAGAAGCTTTAGCAAAGAAATGAGAACCACCACGGACAGCTCCCTCAGAAGCTTTAGCCAAATAAATGAGACCACCATGGACAGCAACCTCAGAAGTTCTAGCCAAAGAAATGAGAACCACCATGGACAGCACCCCCAGATGCTTTAGCCAAAGAAATGAGAACCACCATGGACAGCACCTTCAGAAGCTTTAGCTAAAGAAATGGGAACCACCATGGGCAGCAACCTCAGAAGCCTTCAGCCAAAGAAATGAGAACCACCATGGACACCGTCAGAAGCCTTCAGCCAAAGACAAGAGACCACCATGGATAGCAACCTCAGAAGCTTCAGCCAAAGAAATGAGAACCACCATGGACATCTCCCTCAGAAGCCTTAGCCAAAGAAATGAGAACCACCATGGACAGCCTCATCAGAAGCCGTCAGCCAAAGAAATGAGAACCACCATGGACAGCACCCTCAGAAGCCTTCAGCCAAAGAAATGAGAACCACCATGGACAGCACCCTCAGAAGCCTTCAGCCAAAGAAATGAGAACCACCATGGACAGCACCCTCAGAAGCTTTAGCAAAGAAATGAGAACCACCAGGGACAGCACCCTCAGAAGCTTTCAGCCAAAGAAAAGAGAACCACCAGGGACAACAACCTCAGAAGCATTAGCCAAAGAAATGAGAACCACCACGGACAGCTCCCTCAGAAGCCTTAGCCAAAGAAATGAGAACCACCACGGACAGCTCCCTCAGAAGCTTTAGCCAAATAAATGAGACCACCATGGACAGCAACCTCAGAAGTTCTAGCCAAAGAAATGAGAACCACCATGGACAGCACCCTCAGAAGCTATAGCCAAATAAATGAGAACCACCATGGACAGCACCCTCAGAAGCTTTAGCAAAGAAATGAGAACCACCATGGAGAGCACCCTCAGAAGCGTTAGCCAAAGAAATGAGAAACACCAGGGACAACAACCTCAGAAGCATTAGCCAAAGAAATGAGAACCACCACGGACAGCTCCCTCAGAAGCTTTAGCCAAATAAATGAGACCACCATGGACAGCAACCTCAGAAGTTCTAGCCAAAGAAATGAGAACCACCATGGACAGCACCCTCAGAAGTTCTAGCCAAAGAAATGAGAACCACCATGGACAGCACCCTCAGAAGCTTTAGCCAAATAAATGAGAACCACCATGGACAGCAACCTCAGAAGCTTTCAGCCAAAGAAATGAGAACCACCATGGAGAGCAACCTCAGAAGCGTTAGCCAAAGAAATGAGAAACACCAGGGACAACAACCTCAGAAGCATTAGCCAAAGAAATGAGAACCACCACGGACAGCTCCCTCAGAAGCTTTAGCCAAATAAATGAGACCACCATGGACAGCAACCTCAGAAGTTCTAGCCAAAGAAATGAGAACCACCATGGACAGCACCCTCAGAAGCTTTAGCCAAATAAATGAGAACCACCATGGACAGCAACCTCAGAAGCTTTCAGCCAAAGAAATGAGAACCACCAGGGACAGCACCCTCAGAAGCTTTAGCAAAGAAATGAGAACCACCATGGAGAGCACCCTCAGAAGCGTTAGCCAAAGAAATGAGAAACACCAGGGACAACAACCTCAGAAGCATTAGCCAAAGAAATGAGAACCACCATGGACAGCACCCCCAGATGCTCTAGCCAAAGAAATGAGAACCACCACGGACAGCTCCCTCAGAAGCTTTACCCAAATAAATGAGACCACCATGGACAGCAACCTCAGAAGTTCTAGCCAAAGAAATGAGAACCACCATGGACAGCACCCCCAGATGCTTTAGCCAAAGAAATGAGAACCACCATGGACAGCCTCCTCAGAAGCCTTAGCCAAAGAAATTAGAAGCACTATGGACAGCACCCTCAGAAGCTTTAGCCAAATAAATGAGACCACCATGGACAGCAACCTCAGAAGTTCTAGCCAAAGAAATGAGAACCACCATGGACAGCACCCTCAGAAGCTTTAGCCAAAGAAAAGAGAACCGCCAGCCCCGACAGGAGACTTCAGCCAGAGAAACAGGGGATTCACCACAGACAGCACCCACAGGCGTCCGAACCACAGAAATAAAAACCACAGACAGCACTGTCAGGAGCCCTCAGCCAAAGAAAAGAGTACTACACGCCCCCACAGGGGAGTTCAGTGAAAGAAATGGGGGAGGGCACCAGGACCAGTACCCATAGGCGCTGTCAGCCATAGAAACAAAACCAGCAGTTCTCACTCGCAAGGGAGGAGTCACCCACAAAATAACATCCTGGACAGCACCCACAGGAATGATCAGCCACAGAAATAACCACCACAAACAGCACCCCCCGGAGCCTTCAGCGAAAGAACTGCACGCCCCCACAGTGGACTTCAGATAAAGAAACTGGGGATTTACCACGGACAGCACCCACGGGCGTCCGAGCCACAGAAATAAAACAACAAAGGACAGCACCCACAGGAACCTACAGCCAAAAAAAAGAGAACTGCCAGTCCTCACAGTGAACGTCAGCCCAAGAAATATGGGGACCACCAGGACCAGTACCCATAGGCACTGTTAGTCACAGAAACAGAAACAGTCGTTCCCACTCGCAAGGGAGGAGTCACCCACAAAAACAGGGAAACCACCAGAGAGAGCACCCACATGAGTCCTAGCCAGGGAAATAAAGCCACCTTGGAAAACAACCTTGGAGGCCTTCAGCCAAAGAAATAGGAGAACCACCAAGTGCAGCACCCACAGGAGCCTTCGGCCAAAGAAAAGAGAACCATCAGCCACCAAAGGGGCCTTCAGCCAAAGATATAGGAGAACCACCAAGTGCAGCACCCACAGGAGTCTTCGGCCAAAGAAATGAGAACCACCAGCACCCAAAGGGATCTTCAGCCAAAGAAATAGGGGATCACTACGATAGCACCCACAGGGGTCCGAGCCCCACATATAAAACCACCATGGAAAGCACCCACAGGAGCCTTCAGCCAAAGAAAAGAGAACCACTCTGTATAGCACCCACCGGAGCCTTCAGCCAAAGAAAAGAGAACCACCACCCCCCACAGGGGTCTTTGGCCAAAGAAATAGGAGAGTCACCAAGGCCAGTTGCCATAGGCGCTGTTAGTCTCAGAAATAGATCAACCAGATCCAGCACCCAAGGGAGGAGTCAGCTTCAGAAGTAGGACAAACAGCATGGACAGCGCAAACAGTCTCCAGAACCCATCGGGGGAGCCTTCGGCCAAGCTAAAGAGGACCACAACTTCCTGCAGGGGCAGTTAGCCAAATAATTAGGGGGACCCACCAGGACCAGTTCCTATGGAGTAGTCAGGCTCGAAAAATGAAGGAGCCACCGCGGAAAGGTCCCACAGACATGGAGGTAGAACCACAACAGAGAGCCAGCACAGGAGTGGTCACCCTAAAATTACGGGACAGCCATGTTCAGTTACCAAGCGAACCCTCTACTACAGACGTAGAAAATAAAATACCACCGGATGCCCCACATCAGCCCAAAACCACTGACCACAGAAATAGTAGATAAAACCTCACAGCAGCCTAAAGCCACAGAAATCGATAAAGAAATATGACAGAAAGCTCCCACAGCAGCCTAAAGCCACTGACCATAGAAAATGAAATACCATCGAAAGTTCCCTAAAAGGCACTAAGATCTGCACTCACTGGGACAGAGGCTACAGGAGCATTAAGTCCAGCAGAAGAACTCCCAGAGAAAGCTTCGGTTTCTGTGGTGCCTGCTCATCACACACCCCCTGCCCCCCCGCCCTTATTTGTGAAGTCCGTATGAATTATACTTTGAAACAGCATTGCAATCTGGTAGTTATTCTCCGACCTAACAATAGAAAATCGGAGTCATTAAAACGGACATACACTGAACGGGAAAGCCAGCAGGGCATCTTCTGCAAGGACTCAGAAACAATCGTGATCAGGAGTTGCTAAATTGGGAGGAACCTGCCCTTACTTTCCTGGTTGAGAAGAGAAAGCATGTTACTCTGGCAATCCCAAGGGCCGGGTGCAAGCGTCCACTCAGGGTTCCCAGCACTGTCCTGCCAGGCCAGGGGGCTGCACCACGTGCCTCTCCAATATCCATCCACTCAGGGTGCCCAGCACTGTCCTGCCAGGCCGGGGGCTGCCCCGTGTGCCTCTCCAGATGTTTCAGACTACTACTCCCGTGAGATCCATCCACTCAAGGTGCCCAGCACTGTCCTGCCAGGCTGGGGGCTGCCCCGTGTGCCTCTCCAGATGTTTCAGACTACTACTCCCACGAGATCCATCCAATCAAGGTGCCCAGCACTGTCCTGCCAGGCTGGGGGCTGCCCCGTGTGCCTCTCCAGATGTTTCAGACTACTACTCCCACGAGATCCATCCACTCAAGGTGCACAGCACTGTCCTGCCAGGCCGGGGGCTGCCCCATGTGCCTCTCCAGACCACTCAGGGGGCACAGCACTGTCCTGCCAGGCCGGGGGCTGCCCTGTGTGCCTCTCCAGATGTTTCAGACTACTACTCCCATGAGATCCATCTACTCAAGGTGCCCAGCACTGTCCTGCCAGGCCGGGGGCTGCCCCATTTGCCTCTCCAATATCCATCCACTCAGGGTGCCCAGCACTGTCCTGCCGGGCCGGGGGACTGCCCCACGTACCTGGTGTCCAGCACCGTCCGGCAGGCCAGGGGGCTGCCCTGTGTGCCTCTCCAGATGTTTGGGACTACTACTCCCGTGAGATCCATCCACTCAAGGCGCCCAGCACCGTCCTGCCAGGCCAGGAGGCTGCCCCGTGTGCCTCTCCAATATCCATCCACTTGAGGTGCCCAGCACTGTCCTGCCAGGCTGGGGCTGCCCCGTGTGCCTCTCCAGATGTTTCAGACTACTAATCCCGTGAGATCCATCCACTTAAGGTGCCCAGCACTGTCCTGCCAGGCCAGGGGGCTGCCCCCTGTGCCTCTCCAGATGTTTCAGACTACTACTACCGTGAGATCCATCCACTCAAGGTGCCCCGTGTGCCTCTCCAATATCCATCCACTCAAGGTGCCCAGCACTGTCCTGCCAGGCTGGGGGCTGCCCCGTGTGTCTCTCCAATATCCATCCACTCCAGGTGCCCAGCACTGTCCTGCCAGGCTGGGGGCTGCCCCGTGTGCCTCTCCAATATCCATCCACTCCAGGTGCCCAGCACTGTCCTGCCAGGCTGGGGGCTGCCCCGTGTGCCTCTCCAGATGTTTCAGGCTACTACTCCCGTACGATCCATCCACTCAAGGTGCCCAGCACCGTCCTGCCAGCCCAGGGGGCTGCCCCGTGTGCCTCTCCAGATGTTTCAGACTACTACTTCCGTGAGATCCATCCACTCAAGGTGGCCAGCACTGTCCTCCCAGGCCGGGGGCTGCCCCGTGTGCCTCTCCAATATCCATCCACTCAAGGTGCCCAGCACTGTCCTGCCAGGCCGGGGGCTGCCCCGTGTGCCTCTCCAATATCCATCCACTCAAGGTGCCCAGCACTGTCCTGCCAGGCTGAGGGCTGCCCCGTGTGCCTCTCCAGATGTTTCAGACTACTACTCCCACGAGATCCATCCACTCAAGGTGCACAGCACTGTCCTGCCAGGCCGGGGGCTGCCCCATGTGCCTCTCCAGACCACTCAGGGGGCACAGCACTGTCCTGCCAGGCCAGGGGGCTGCCCCGTGTGCCTCTCCAGATGTTTCAGACTACTCCGGTGAGATCCATCCACTCAAGTTGCCCAGCACTGTCCTGCCAGGCCGGGGGCTGCCTGTGTGCCTCTCCAGATGTTTCAGACTACTACTCCCATGAGATCCATCTACTCAAGGTGCCCAGCACTGTCCTGCCAGGCCGGGGGCTGCCCCATTTGCCTCTCCAATATCCATCCACTCAGGGTGCCCAGCACTGTCCTGCCGGGCCGGGGGGCTGCCCCACGTACCTGGTGTCCAGCACCGTCCGGCAGGCCAGGGGGCTGCCCTGTGTGCCTCTCCAGATGTTTGGGACTACTACTCCCGTAAGATCCATCCACTCCAGGTGCCCAGCACTGTCCTGCCAGGCTGGGGGCTGCCCAGTGTGCCTCTCCAGATGTTTCAGGCTACTACTCCCGTGCGATCCATCCACTCAAGGTGCCCAGCACTGTCCTGCCAGGCTGGGGGCTGCCCCGTGTGCCTCTCCAGATGTTTCAGACTAGAGATGCATCCACTCAAGGTGCCCAGCACTGTCCTGCCAGGCGGGGGGCTGCCCATGTGCCTCTTTAGATGTTTCAGACTACTACTCCCGTGAGATCCATCCACTCAAGGGGCCCAGCACTGGCCTGCCAGGCCGGGGGCTGCCCCGTGTGCCTCTCCAATATCCATCCACTCAAGGTGCCCAGCACTGTCCTGCCAGGCCAGGGGGCTGCCCCGTGTGCCTCTCCAATATCCATCCACTTCAGGGTGCTCAGCACTGTCCTGCCAGGCCAGGGGGCTGCCCCGTGTGCCTCTCCAATATCCATCCACTCAGGGTGCCCAGCACTGTCCTGCCAGGCCAGGGGGCTGCCCCGTGTGCCTCTCCAATATCCATCCACTCAGGGTGCCCAGCACTGTCCTGCCAGGCCGGGGGCTGCCCCGTGTGCCTCTCCAATATCCATCCACTCCAGGTGCCCAGCACTGTCCTGCCAGGCCGGGGGCTGCCCCGTGTGCCTCTCCAATATCCATCCACTCAAGGTGCCCAGCACTGTCCTGCCAGGCTGGGGGCTGCCATGTGCCTCTCCAATATCCATCCACTCAAGGTGCCCAGCACTGTCCTGTCAGGCTGGGGGCTGCCCTGTGTGCCTCTCCAGATGTTTCAGAGTAAAGATCCATCCACTTAAGGTGCCCAGCACTGTCCTGCCAGGCTGGGGGCTGCCCATGTGCCTCTCCAATATCCATCCACTCAAGGTGCCCAGCACTGTCCTGCCAGGCCAGGGGGCTGCCCCGTGTGCCTCTCCAGATGTTTCAGACTACTACTTCCGTGAGATCCATCCACTCAAGGTGCCCAGCACTGTCCTGCCAGGCTGGGGGCTGCCCCGTGTGCCTCTCCAATATCCATCCACTCAAGGTGCCCAGCACTGTCCTGCCAGGCTGGGGGCTGCCCCGTGTGCCTCTCGAATATCCATCCACTCAAGGTGCCCAGCACTGTCCTGCCAGGCCGGGGGCTGCCCCGTGTGCCTCTCCAATATCCATCCACGCAGGGTGCCCAGCACTGTCCTGCCAGGCCGGGGGCTGCCCCGTGTGCCTCTCCAATATCCATCCACTCAAGGTGCCCAGCACTGTCCTGCCAGGCCGGGGGCAGCCCCGTGTGCCTCTCCAATATCCATCCACTCAAGGTGCCCAGCACTGTCCTGCCAGGCTGGGGGCTGCCCAGTGTGCCTCTCCAGATGTTTCAGACTACTACTTCCGTGAGATCCATCCACTCAAGGTGCCCAGCACTGTCCTGCCAGGCTGGGGGCTGCCCCGTGTGCCTCTCGAATATCCATCCACTCAAGGTGCCCAGCACTGTCCTGCCAGGCTGGGGGCTGCCCCGTGTGCCTCTCGAATATCCATCCACTCAAGGTGCCC
The DNA here is from genome assembly GCF_040938575.1 of Ambystoma mexicanum. Taxonomy (NCBI): domain Eukaryota; kingdom Metazoa; phylum Chordata; class Amphibia; order Caudata; family Ambystomatidae; genus Ambystoma; species Ambystoma mexicanum. The sequence continues at coordinate 28,704,983 of NC_090927.1, forward strand.
AGCACTGTCCTGCCAGGCTGGGGGCTGCCCCGTGTGCCTCTCCAATATCCATCCACTCAAGGTGCCCAGCACTGTCCTGCCAGGCTGGGGGCTGCCCCGTGTGCCTCTCGAATATCCATCCACTCAAGGTGCCCAGCACTGTCCTGCCAGGCAGGGGGCTGCCCCGTGTGCCTCTCCAATATCCATCCACGCAGGGTGCCCAGCACTGTCCTGCCAGGCCGGGGGCTGCCCCGTGTGCCTCTCCAATATCCATCCACTCAAGGTGCCCAGCACTGTCCTGCCAGGCCGGGGGCAGCCCCGTGTGCCTCTCCAATATCCATCCACTCAAGGTGCCCAGCACTGTCCTGCCAGGCTGGGGGCTGCCCCGTGTGCCTCTCCAGATGTTTCAGACTACTACTTCCGTGAGATCCATCCACTCAAGGTGCCCAGCACTGTCCTGCCAGGCTGGGGGCTGCCCCGTGTGCCTCTCGAATATCCATCCACTCAAGGTGCCCAGCACTGTCCTGCCAGGCTGGGGGCTGCCCCGTGTGCCTCTCGAATATCCATCCACTCAAGGTGCCCAGCACTGTCCTGCCAGGCTGGGGGCTGCCCCGTGTGCCTCTCCAGATGTTTCAGACTACTACTTCCGTGAGATCCATCCACTCAAGGTGCCCAGCACTGTCCTGCCAGGCTGGGGGCTGCCCCGTGTGCCTCTCCAATATCCATCCACTCAAGGTGCCCAGAACTGTCCTGCCAGGCCAGGGGGCTGCCCCGTGTGCCTCTCGAATATCCATCCACTCAAGGTGCCCAGCACTGTCCTGCCAGGCTGGGGGCTGCCCCGTGTGCCTCTCCAATATCCATCCACTCAAGGTGCCCAGCACTGTCCTGCCAGGCTGGGGGCTGCCCCGTGTGCCTCTCGAATATCCATCCACTCAAGGTGCCCAGCACTGTCCTGCCAGGCTGGGGGCTGCCCCGTGTGCCTCTCCAATATCCATCCACTCAAGGTGCCCAGCACTCTCCTGCCAGGCTGGGGGCTGCCCCGTGTGCCTCTCCAATATTCATCCACTCAAGGTGCCCAGCACTCTCCTGCCAGGCTGGGGGCTGCCCCGTGTGCCTCTCCAATATCCATCCACTCAAGGTGCCCAGCACTGTCCTGCCAGGCTGGGGGCTGCCCCGTGTGCCTCTCCAATATCCATCCACTCAAGGTGCCCAGCACTGTCCTGCCAGGCTGGGGGCTGCCCCGTGTGCCTCTCGAATATCCATCCACTCAAGGTGCCCAGCACTGTCCTGCCAGGCTGGGGGCTGACCCGTGTGCCTCTCCAATATCCATCCACTCAAGGTGCCCAGCACTGTCCTGCCAGGCTGGGGGCTGCCCCGTGTGCCTCTCGAATATCCATCCACTCAAGGTGCCCAGCACTGTCCTGCCAGGCTGGGGGCTGCCCCGTGTGCTTCTCCAGATGTTTCAGACTACTACTTCCGTGAGATCCATCCACTCAAGGTGCCCAGCACTGTCCTGCCAGGCTGGGGGCTGCCCCGTGTGCCTCTCCAATATCCATCCACTCAAGGTGCCCAGCACTGTCCTGCCAGGCTGGGGGCTGCCCCGTGTGCCTCTCCAATATCCATCCACTCAAGGTGCCCAGCACTGTCCTGCCAGGCTGGGGGCTGCCCCGTGTGCCTCTCCAATATCCATCCACTCAGGGTGCCCAGCACTGTCCTGCCAGGCCAGGGGGCTGCCCCGTGTGCCTCTCCAATATCCATCCACTCAGGGTGCCCAGCACTGTCCTGCCAGGCCGGGGGCTGCCCCGTGTGCCTCTCCAATATCCATCCACTCCAGGTGCCCAGCACTGTCCTGCCAGGCTGGGGGCTGCCCCGTGTGCCTCTCGAATATCCATCCACTCAAGGTGCCCAGCACTGTCCTGCCAGGCCGGGGGCTGCCCCGTGTGCCTCTCCAATATCCATCCACGCAGGGTGCCCAGCACTGTCCTGCCAGGCCGGGGGCAGCCCTGTGTGCCTCTCCAATATCCATCCACTCAAGGTGCCCAGCACTGTCCTGCCAGGCTGGGGGCTGCCCCGTGTGCCTCTCCAGATGTTTCAGACTACTACTTCCGTGAGATCCATCCACTCAAGGTGCCCAGCACTGTCCTGCCAGGCTGGGGGCTGCCCCGTGTGCCTCTCGAATATCCATCCACTCAAGGTGCCCAGCACTGTCCTGCCAGGCTGGGGGCTGCCCCGTGTGCCTCTCCAATATCCATCCACTCAAGGTGCCCAGCACTGTCCTGGCAGGCTGGGGGCTGCCATGTGCCTCTCCAATATCCATCCACTCAAGGTGCCCAGCACTGTCCTGCCAGGCTGGGGGCTGCCCCGTGTGCCTCTCCAATATCCATCCACTCAAGGTGCCCAGCACTGTCCTGCCAGGCTGGGGGCTGCCCCGTGTGCCTCTCCAGATGTTTCAGACTACTACTTCCGTGAGATCCATCCACTCAAGGTGCCCAGCACTGTCCTGCCAGGCTGGGGGCTGCCCCGTGTGCCTCTCGAATATCCATCCACTCAAGGTGCCCAGCACTGTCCTGCCAGGCTGGGGGCTGCCCCGTGTGCCTCTCCAATATCCATCCACTCAAGGTGCCCAGCACTGTCCTGGCAGGCTGGGGGCTGCCATGTGCCTCTCCAATATCCATCCACTCAAGGTGCCCAGCACTGTCCTGCCAGGCTGGGGGCTGCCCCGTGTGCCTCTCCAATATCCATCCACTCAAGGTGCCCAGCACTGTCCTGCCAGGCTGGGGGCTGCCCCGTGTGCCTCTCGAATATCCATCCACTCAAGGTGCCCAGCACTGTCCTGCCAGGCTGGGGGCTGCCCCGTGTGCCTCTCCAATATCCATCCACTCAAGGTGCCCAGCACTGTCCTGCCAGGCTGGGGGCTGCCCCGTGTGCCTCTCCAATATCCATCCACTCAAGGTGCCCAGCACTGTCCTGCCAGGCCAGGGGGCTGCCCCGTGTGCCTCTCCAGATGTTTCAGACTACTACTCCCGTGAGATCCATCCACTCAAGGTGCCCAGCACCGTCCTGCCAGGTGAGGGGGCTGCCCCGGGTGCTTCTCCAGATGTTTCAGACTACTACTCCCGTGAGATCCGTCCACTCAAGGTGCCCAGCACCGTCCTGCCAGGCCGGGGGTTGCCCATGTGCCTCTCCAGATGTTTCAGACTACTACTCCCGTGAGATCCATCCACTCAAGGTGCCCAGCACTGTCCTGCCAGGCCAGGGGGCTGCCCCGTGTGCCTCTCCAGATGTTTCAGACTACTACTCCCGTGAGATCCATCCACTCAAGGTGCCCAGCACCGTCCTGCCAGGTGAGGGGGCTGCCCCGGGTGCTTCTCCAGATGTTTCAGACTACTACTCCCGTGAGATCCGTCCACTCAAGGTGCCCAGCACCGTCCTGCCAGGCCGGGGGTTGCCCATGTGCCTCTCCAGATGTTTCAGACTACTCCTCCCGTGAGTTCTGGCTGTTGACTGTGCTGGTCAGGGATGATGGGATTTGTAGTCCAAAATATCTGCCCCCTACCCCGCTTCTTTTCAAGTGTTCTAATGAGTAGTATGCGTGACACCCCCCCCGCCCCCTTGCAGGGAAGGTAGCCCCCATGTGCCCCCAACCTTTCTTGTATGATGGGTGCTGCCCCCAATTGAAGCAATGCCCCATATACAGGGCAGGCACCCCCCCCTTGGTAGTGCAAGTTGTCAGCCCCCCCACGCGTAGAGCCCCCTCCCCCGCCCCTTTGCACTGTGAGTTCCCTCCTCCTCCCCCCCGCCTCCTTGCAGCACCGTGCTGCTCGGCAGCCACTCCCACTCCTTTTCTCGGGGTATTATCTACGGCTCTATCACTCTGGATACAAACAAAGTCACTTACCCAGCCTGCATCAGGATAAGCCACCGCCAGCCGCACTGAGCATGCGCGCGCAGAGCCGCCACGGGCCCACGAGCATGCGCAGACAGAGCGAGAGCCGCGCAGGCCAACGACCGACCGCCGACGCCATCGGCACAGAAGAGGGACCACGCGGACTACTCCCGGCATGAACATGAAAGAAGGACACGCGACGCGGACTACTCCGCAAAGGAAGGAAGACTGCTGCCGGCATGGGCATGAAAGAAGGACACGCGACGCGGACTACTCCGCAAAGGTAGGAAGACTGCTGCCGGCATGAACATGAAAGAAGGACAGGAGACGCGGACTGCTCCGCAAAGGAAGGAAGGCTGCTGCCGGCATGGGCATGAAAGAAGGACACGCGACGCGGACTACTCCGCAAAGGTAGGAAGACTGCTGCCGGCATGAACATGAAAGAAGGACAGGAGACGCGGACTACTCCGCAAAGGAAGGAAGACTGCTGCCGGCATGGGCATGAAAGAAGGACAGGAGACGCGGGCTACTCCGCAAAGGAAGGAAGACTGCTGCCGGCATGAAAGAAGGACACGCGACGCGGACTACTCCGCAAAGGAAGGAAGACTGCTGCCGGCATGAACATGAAAGAAGGACAGGAGACGCGGACTACTCCGCAAAGGAAGGAAGACTGCTGCCGGCATGGGCATGAAAGAAGGACAGGAGACGCGGGCTACTCCGCAAAGGAAGGAAGACTGCTGCCGGCATGAAAGAAGGACACGCGACGCGGACTACTCCGCAAAGGAAGGAAGACTGCTGCCGGCATGAACATGAAAGAAGGACAGGAGACGCGGACTACTCCGCAAAGGAAGGAAGACTGCTGCCGGCATGGGCATAAAAGAAGGACACGCGACGGAATCACAGGTCTAAACTAGCACCTTTGCAGAAGAAACACACCAGACTGCTGCCGGCATGGACAGGAATAAGGACACGAGACGCGGTCTACTCTGCAAAGAAAGAAAGAAAAACTACTGCCGGAATGGACAGGAAAGAAGGACACGAGACGGAATCACAGCGGTCTAAACTAGCACCATTTCAGAAGAAAGACACCGGACTACAACTGTCATAGACATAAAAGAAAAGCCTTTTTTGTTTTTTTCATTTAACAATAATAATGAGTTTAATGTTTTTAATAGAGAATACAGATTTTCCATACTAACGTTCAGGAAACTCATCATTCTGGTCAAGTGGCACAGCGAGTAGAGCGCTCGCTTTGACACCCGTGCAGAGCCTGTTAACGCAGGTTCGAATCCCGGCAGGGCCAAACTCAGCCTTTCATCCTTCCGAGGTCGATAAATGAGCACCACACACCGTGGGTAATAATAAGCAGCGCTCGGATACCTGAGGGTTTGTAGCGCTATATAAAAGCCTAATTATTATTATTATTATTCTATTAAAGACACAGACGTAAAGTGCATACGTGCTAACCCTCCCGATTCAGGCAATCCTATGGGAAAAATACATTCTCCCAATTGCTGTGGTGAAATTCCCCTCTCAGGGGCTCCTGAATGTTGGTATGTCTGGAAGTATTATGATTCTCTCTCTTTAATTCTCAAAGGACGGCTTCATTAAAAGTAACTAGAACACAAGACTACATTTCCCAGAGATTTCTGCTAGAATGAGTCTTTGAATCAAACAAAATAAACACATGACTGTCTCCTCCAATCACAGTCCATCTTCCCCCATAATGCCCATCCACTTCCTCTTTCTTGGAGGCAACTTCCTCTGCATCCTTGCAACTAAATTCATAACGTTAACCTTTGTCACCAGAACTTGACAAACTCCTGCTAATCAACGGGTCAGTGCCCTAATACTGCTCCTGGCGTTAAGCAATGCTACGTTGTCTTCATCTCCGTTCCTACAATGAAGACAATAACTCATAATAAAAATTGGGTGGGTTCTTCAATGCATAGCTCTCAACACACACGCTTTTGGCGGGTGTCACCCGCCTTCTAAAGGGCTGACTCACCCGCCAAGCCTCCTGCACGCCCATTCATTTCAATGGGCGTCTCACCCGCCAAAAACAAAATCGGGTGATTTCACCCGCCTTTGCAACACAAATGGTTGAGAGCTATGTCAATGTCATATAAACGTAACCATTGACGATACTTTTCAGAACCGTCTTCACCATCTTTATAATCTCACTACTTTTTCATTACCATCAATCTACATGTAACAATCATGTGCAAATACAATTTTATACATTAAACTTGCACTCAGGGTGGGATAATACCTCGCCTCAATGTCTTTAATAGAATAATGACTTTCCTGAACATTAGTATGGAAAATCTGTATTCTCTGACAAGCACAGAGCCTCATATTACGCTTGTTCAAAGTTTACTCACCACCAACGAAGACCCTCCTAAAGGCTTAAAGTAATACTTTTTAAACACTGAATCTCCTAACCAGTCTGCAGCCTTCATAATGTCTTCCAATCTGGCACCCACTACAAAGTCTTTAGAAGCCATCTCCCCTCCAGTCGAGTGCATCCTGAAACCTTCGTTTCATAGTCCACTTGACCCATCTCACTAGGGTAGCACATGAAACTGCCTTATGCGGTTTAGTCAGACTTATTAGCAGCTGCGACTCCCCATTCGGCCGGAGTTGCCTTGTTACTTCCTCATACACTTTGAGGCCCCTAACAACACACAGCTGGGACTGATCTGGGAAAGCTGGCTATACCGCTGTTGAGATAGTCGTCTTGGTTCTCCTCGTAATGAGAAACATAACCCTTTCTGGAGAAAAACACCAATACGTTATCTCCAATGCTTTCACATCCGAAACTCTCTTACACAAGATCAGACAAAGGAGCATCGTCAACTTCGCTGCCAGGGCTTTCCTGGACAGCTGGCGTCCCAATGTGTGCAGGTGAGACTCCCCCAAAGGCCCCCGACCCTCTAAAAAACCCTGGGCCTTGCCTTTTTCGGCCCCCATGCCCGTGTGCTGCCCAGGAGCCCCTGTCCCTTCCCTGCTGATCTCCGCCCAGAGCCCGGCTCCAACCCTTCCGCCACCTGTGATTGGTTAGTTCCCTGGTCTGAGATGCCCTTACTAGGGCAGCCCTCTGCCCGTTGCAGCCCCTGCGGCTAAGGGCCTCGAGGCAAAGGGCGGCTCCTGCATTGGCGGATCCAAGATATGTCTACAGGTGTCCGCAGGGGAAGCCAAGGAAGCTAGCAGACTCCAACAAAACTGTGAGTGTGGCACGGGTGGGGTGCAGAGCAATTACTCTGCTCCTGAAAGCCCCTGTCACTCTACCTTACCTTCCATAGCATAGATGCCATAGACTTAAACAGTATATACCCAGGAAGACTTGTGACCACTGTAAATGGATTGTAAATATTGCCTTGTGATGCATATTAACTTACCTGCCAATTTTAGCTAGTGCCACACATGTAAGGAACTTAACTTTAGGTTGCATCACATCTAGATAGAAATGTGATTATTAGCATATGCCACACTCGCATGGAATTCTGAACTTTAGCTTGCGCCGCATCTAGATAGAAATGTGACTGTTAGCATGTGCCACACTCGTATGGAATTCTGAACTTTGGCTTGCGTCGCATCTAGATAGAAATGTGATTCTCGAAATGCACCACACTTAGAATTCTGAACTTTAGCTTGCGCCGCATCCAGATAGAAATGTGACTGTTAGCATATACCACACTCGTATGGAAGTCTGAACTTTAGCTTGCGCCGCCTCTAGATAGAAATGTAATTATTAGCATATGCCACACCCTCATGGAATAATGAACTTTAGCTTGCGCCACATGTACCGCACCTAGATGGAATCCCACAATTGCAAGGACAGCAATGCCAACTAACCAACCAACTAACAATTTCATCCCTCTGCATACACCTCTCAAACTCTAACCAAACACAACCACAAGCCTAAAACGCAGCAATCCACACAAACTTCACAACAATGCAACAACAAAACAAGCCACACATAGACTTGCACAACAGCACACGACAACTACCGACCGTAAAACACCACAAGCCCAGCCAACGGACCCACCGGGCTGAGGCTGTCAACAGCACATCACTGCTCTCTTGCACTTTTCCAGCTTATTCCCACTAACCCACCCCTCTCGTCCCCTTTTCAGAGCCACCAGGGGACCACTTCGGTGGTGATAGTGCACGGTACAAATGTCCTTTAACATTAACATTAGCATTGTCGGTCCAATCCCGGAATAAGCTCAACACTACATTCACATCCCAGAGCTGGGAATACTTTGGGGCTGGCGAATTCATGAGTCGAATGCTCTTCATTACTCTCTTTATGAATGGATGCTCCCCCACTGGAGCCCATTTGGTCATAGTGTGTCCCGCTGAGACCGCTGACCTATAGACGTTGACTGTCCTATAAGCCATGCCCCTTGCTGCCAGACCTGCCAGGAAATTTGCTAATGCAGACACATCTGCCGTAATGGGATTTGCACTCCTTGCCATGCACCAACTATTCCAATTATGGCAGGCTGCTTTATATGGCTTAGCTGTCCCTGGAGCCCACAAATCCCGAATTAATCTCCGAGCCTCTTCCGAAAGTCCTGTCTTTCTGCAGGCATCCCGGAAATCATCCATGCTGTCAGGGTCAACGACCCGCATGGCACCATGGGGTGCAGGCAACCGGTCGGATCTTGCAAGATCTACTGCATTTGCGGCAGCTGAATTGGTATCTCCGCCAAGAGATCCAGAAGATCGAGGAGCCAAGGTTGCGTCTGCCACAAGGGGGATCATAATCACTACCCTAACTTTGTTCCTGCGCACAAATTTGAGGGTACGTGTGATCATGGTGAAAGGAGGGAATGCATACTCCTTTCCCGTTCCCCATGGCTGCATGAAGGCATCGGTTGCTGCTGCCGCCACTGGGTCTGGTCTCCAACTGAAGAACCTCGCAAGCTGATGGGTGGTTCCCGTGGCAAAAAAGATCTGTCGCACGGGCCCCACATTCTCATCAACCTGAGAAAGACTTCTCTGTGCATCTTCCAATTAATGCGTCCATCAGGAACCTCGAGTTCCTATCTGCCACAATATTGGCTAGCCCTGGCAGATATTCCGCTGTCACAGAAATGCTTTCCAAACAGAGGTATAGTATTGTATTGTATTTGGTTATTTATATGGCGCTCTTTCCCCACTTGTGTGGCCTCAATGCGCTTTTTCCTCGGTTGAAACGCCCTTGGTGACCGTAATCAATGTGGTTGGAAATTCTAGGGAGTTTAGCGTAGGAGATGCATGTTGCCGTTCTAAGACTTGGGTGGCTGGCAAGGCTCGACTAAGCAGCCCAAGAGAGGTCAGACACATAGGTGGGTGCTGTTGAGGGTTAGAGAAAGATTGCTATTGTTGAGAGAGTGTCTATGCAAGGCGAGCTATATGAGTTTCCTTTCAGGTGGTGGTTGCTGTATGCTAGTGGCAGAGGTGTTGAGGTACGTCAGGTGTTTCAGTCTGGACCGCTATGTGTGAAGCTAGACAGGATGTGCTTGGCCATAGCCATATTCTATCGTGCATGGATGCTTGGCCGTGCCTGCGGCCTGTGTCCACACTAGTGGTGTGAGATATACGTACCATAGGCTGCGAGATTGCTCGGCTGGGGCAATATATGTCCAGGTCTAGAATTGAGTCCTATACCAATGGGCTCAGCTTCCATACTGTCGCAGGTATCCGCATATATTAAACCAAGATGGAGGCTACACCTAGATTTGAGAATTCTGTATAGTGGGAGAAAGGCCTAGGTATCACAATGAAGTAGGTTTAATCATACAGTAAACAAAGAGGGAGGCTACACCTATATTTGAGAAACCTGTATAGTGTGCAAGAGGGAGGGGGAGGCCTAGACTTCACAGTGCCGTAGGTTTCAGCCTATAGTACAGTAGGTTTCCGTAGTGTAACAGACATCGATGGTTTGTTGTACCTAGTTTTGGGAATATCTTTCTATTCTGAGATTGCTAGTGTTGAGAGCTTCCCTGAATGAGCGAAGCAGGTTGACAGTGGCAGTGAATTACTTATTGATGGGCGTGTGCTACCCAGGGCTACTTATTTCATCGTTAGTCATCTCTCATGTGGGCCGGCGGGCGGGGGCACGGTGAGAATGTTGCGAGTGTGGCACAGTGAAAGTAGCTGGATTCGCTGTAGTGCTTGTCCGGTGGGAGTGTTGTTGTGGGTGGGTTGATGGCGGATCAGGTGTGTCACAACGAAAGCTGCTGGCTCACCTGGAGTACCAGTCGGCTGGGAGTGTTGCTGAGCAATATGTGGTGGTGTGTCAAGTGAAACCGCTGAGAGAGCTGCCGGCCCCTGGGTTGTGGTTGATGCAGGGGCGTTTATTAGTGGTGTATTCACGGGGTGCAGTGGATTAGGAGAGTATTGGGAAGAGGCAGGTTTTAAGGGCCTTCCTGAATTTCAGTTGGTTTTCCGTGTTGCGAATGTGTAATGGAGGGGAATTCCAGATGATTGGCGCTTGGATGGAGTGGGGGGAACGGCCAAGTCTTGTGGAGCTGTGGGGTGGGATCACTAGGCGAAAGGCAGTGTGCAATCTGAGGTTCCTGGAAATTTGGTAGGGCATAATTTTGTCTCGGAGGAATTCAGGACGGGTGTTGTGGACTGCGCTATGGGTGATAGACATAACTTTGAAGGTGATGCGTTTAGCAATAAGGAGCCAGTGGAGGACTCTCAGGGGAGGGCTGATGTGTTCTCTGGCAGGCAGGTTAATGAGCAGGTGTGCTGCTGAAATTTGGATTCTTTGGAGTTTCCTTAGTCGGGATGCTGGGGCTCCTAGGTAGAGGCAGTTTGCGTAGTCTAAGCGGGAAAGGATGATGGAGTTGATGGCCAAGAAATGATCGGGATAGGTGAGTTAGGGGAAAATCCACCTGAAAATACATAGGTGGAAGAAACAGGTTTTGCATACGCTGGTGGTGTGTTGGGTGAGGGATAAATCTGAGTCAAATTTGCATCCAAGGTTTTTAACCATGTTAGAGGGTGTCAGTGCTTGTCCTAGTGATTCAGGCCATGGGATTGGTTGGGGGTTGAGTGATGTTTTCCCGCAGACTAGGATTTCAGTTTTCCCAGGGTGGAGGATGAGGTGGTTGGTCGTCATCCAGTGATCAATGTCAGAGAGGCACGATTACAGGTCCGGGCTGCCAGAACCTTCAGAGTTTGGGATTTTGAGGATGATCTGGGTATCGTCTGCATAGTTGTAACAGGTAAGGTTGTACGAGCGGATGATTGCGGGAATGGGCTGCGTGTAGAAGTTGAAGATTATCGATGAGGTAGATGCTCCTTGGTGGACACCTTTACAAACTGGGTGTGATATTGAGTGATCACCATCACTCCTTTCTTGGGCAAACTCCTGGAAAAGCTGGCCATCTCCCAGCTTAATCTTCACACTTAATTCTGTTGGTTGTCTCCATGACCATCAGTCTGGCTTCCGAGCTGCCAGAAGCACAGAAACTGTGCTCCTGAACATCCGTGAGGACCTGCTCTCCAACCTTGACTCCAACACCCCGTGTCTTCATCTTACTTGATCTCTCTTATGCCTTTCATACGGTCAACCTGGGCATCACCGGTCAGGCCCTGGCGTGGTTGACTTCTTTTCTCTCTGACCGATCCTCCCAGGTTCAACTTGGGTCCTTCCTCTCCTCTATCTCTATCTCTACCTGTGGGGTTCCCCAGGGGTCTAACCTCTCTCCATGGCTGTTTAACCAATACCTGGCATTTCTTGCCCACCGCATTGCAGCACTCTGCCCCAACTTCCAGTGCTATGTGGATGACACCCCATCAGAGATGAGAGAGGAAGAACAGGTGGCTGAAGGTAGTCTGAAAAGGAGCTGTCTGTCCACCATCCAAGAGTGGTGCGCTGCCATTGATCTCTGCCTTAATGCCAGTAAGACTGAGATTCTCCTCATCGGCACACCCGCCCCCTCCTTTCCTGTCTCTCTCTGTCCCTCTTCCTGCACCCACCTGTGAGGCCAAACACCTTGGGGTTATCTTCGACTCCCCACTCTCCTTCTCTCCTCACATCTCTGACGTCTGTAAGAAGTCACACTACCAGCTACACCTCTACAGAGGTATTCTTCCTTTCCTCTCCTTCCCCCAGAAGCTCACTGTCTCCAGATATCTCGTTCACTCTAGGCTGGACTACTACAACAGCATCTTTCTAAATCTGCCTGCCTCTACTCTCCGCCCTCTGCAACTTATTCAGAACAGGACTGCAAGACTTGTTCTTGGCCTCAAGCACAGGGATCGTCTCTCTCCAGGACTGAAATCCCTGCACCTGCTCCCAGTGGCTGCGAGGATTTAGTTCCAAACCCTCTGCATTGTCCACAAGGCCTTCTGGGACCTGAGGCCTCAATACCTTCAACTCTCTCTTCCTAAATATCTTCCTTCTCAAGCTCTTTGCTCATCAGCCTCCAACTCCCTCAGGGTCAGTCGCTTCTCCAAGCAAAGAGTTGGCGGTAGATCTCTCTCTTCGGGTGGGGCTGGCCTCTGGAACAGCCTCCCTGCCTCACTGAAACTTGAGGAGAACCATCTCCGGTTCCGGAAGCACCTCAAAACCTTTCTCTTTGCTTCTGCTTTTTCTCCTCCTCTCCCCTGCTGAACCCCTGGCTGAAACTGCACTGCTTACCTGGCCACCCGCTGATCTCGGGCCGAGGTACCCTCCACCGGCAGTCACACTACTGCACTGCCTTCCTAGCAACCCCCGCACTCTGGACTGTCGCTGTATCCCTTCAGTCCCTCTACCAGCACTTGATAACTGATGTCTGCACTTACCCTTGCACTTGCCACCAGCTGGCCATACTTATTATGTTATTAGTCTATTATCCTGCGTACTGCACTCTCCCCTCCCCCTCTCCCTTGCACTTTCCCCCTCCCCTCCCATGCACTTGCGCGATCTTAATGACACATGGCCTAGTAGGATCCCTGTTTGTCTTCCCACTGCCTCGTCATGCCTTGAAACACTTGTGTTTAGGCGCGTTATAAATGCCAAATCATATCATAACTGGTCGAGGAGCAGATCAAGGAGGAGATCCACGTAAGGGCTCTGCTATTGATTCCTAGTGTTTGTAGTCAGACTAATAGAATTGAGTGATCAATGGTTTCGAAGGCTGCTGAAAGGTCTAGCAGGATGAGAACTGTGCACCCGTCTGCGTCGGCTGTTCTTTTTAGGTGGTCCCAGATAGAGACTAGAGAGGATTCTGTTCCCCTTAATGGTCTGAAACTTGATTGCGCTGGGTCTAGGAGGTTGTTGGCTCCAGCAAATTGGCCGAACTGTTTGTAAGCCGCGCAGTCAATCAGTTTTGCAATGAAATGCGCATTGGAGATAGGTCGGTAGTTTTGGGGAGGAGTGGGTCAAGAGTAGGTTTTTTGAGAATGGGTTTGGTGTAGGATGTTTTTAGGGCTTTCGGGAAGGATCCTGATGTGAGTGTTTAAGGATTGTGCGTGCAACGTTAGCTGCACAGGTGGAGTTTAGCATTTTTTTGAGCATTGAGGTTGGGCCCGGGTCTTCCAGGGAGCCTGACAGGCAGCTGACTGCTACCCGCGAGAGGAATTCTTGGTGTGTGATTGGAGAGAAAGAGTCAAAAGAAGACTGCGAATGTGGGGGCGTTTGGGTGGAGTGCTTGCGGCGGGTGGTCAGTGGCAGTAGGATTTTTAGTTTGGCGATGATGGCGTTGTGTCTTTCGTTGGCGGCATTGTAGAAGTGGAGCGAGAGGGTATTGCATAAGTCTTGGGAGCTTAGAATGGACAGGCGAGAGCATGAGGGGGATTTCAATTCTGCTATGATTTCATGTAGTTCTTTACTTGGGTTGCAAGCATTTTGGATTTGGTTCCCAGAGAATGATTTCTTGCTGTTTCCGATCTGTAAATTCTGGTTGTCCTCGCTCGGGCAGTTTTGTTTTGGGCTGAAGGGTCAGCTTTCCAGGCCCGTTCCAGACAGTGCTTGAGAGTTTTGAGAGGTTTGAGATTGGGGGTGAACCACCTAGGCATTGGTCCAGATCTCTGCAAGGTACATTTTGACGGAGTGAGGGTTTTGTGGGCATTGGCCAGCCAGAGGTCAAAGAAGTCTATTGCTCGGGGTCCTTCCGCGATGAAGAGTGAGTTGAGGGAGTTGCAGAGTGAGAATTCAAGATTTGGGGTGATTACCACTTTATTCCATAGTGGGAAAGTAGAGGGGGTGGTTGGTGGTGGATGTGTGGGGCGTTGGCCGCTGACCGCAATGTTGAGTGGTATGGTGAAACAGAGTGCCAGGTGATCCATCCATGACATAGGGCACGGGGGCTGGGTAGATTTGTTGGCAGTGCTGAATATTGCATCATGGTTGTGGCCTCTCGTGTGGGTGGGAGCGGAGATGTAGTGTTTCAGATTGAGTGGATCTAGACTGTCTGAGTTCCCTGGTCATAGGGTTTGATGGGGAGTCAAACCATATGTTGAAGTCTCCTAGGATGGTGAGGGTTGGGTGTAGGATGAGGTTGGCGACCAGTGCTTCACCAAATGTGTCTGGGAAGTTTTTGTTATAGCCGGGGGGTCTGTAGATGAGTAGGAAACTGTGTGAGGCGGATGGTGCGAGTTGGAGGTTTACCAGAAGGGATTTGTAGTCTGTGGTGCACGTGTCCATGGTTATTAGCTTGAATTGGTCTTTGTGTAATATTGCAAGCCCTCCTCCCCTTCATGATCTGTTGGGGACGGTGAGAATGTAACCAGGTGGGAAGGTCTCGTGCGCAAGGGGTTCGTAGTCATCCAAGAACCAGGTCTCAGTGATGAATAGGGTGTCTGGGTTTTCTTCTGTGATGAGGTCATAGATGTGGAGTTTGGTTTTGGGACGGACTGATGAGGGTGCAAGATATTTGGTGGGATGTCTTTGTGGGTAGTGGGTGGGTAGGGATTGGGGGGAGCGGGGTCTGATGTCAGGACTGGAAGTGGGGGGAGGATGAGATGGGGAGGTGGAGTGTGGGGATGAGGGAGCAGTTGGGGTGGGGGGGCAGGCGACTGGCAATGGGGAGGTGGAGTGTGGGGGTGAGGGAGGAGTTGGCTTGGGGAAACAGGGGGTGGGGAGAAAAGAGCTAGAACTGGGTTGGGTGCAGGCAATGAGGTTTCACTCCTATATTGCGGTGGCAGTGGTTGTGAGCTTTGTCGGAAAATGGGTGATCCTACGGGGGGCATTAGGTGTATGCGGTCTCGCCCTTTCCTTGCATTATGAGCGGTCATGGGTTTATGGGAGAGAGTGGTTGGTTCTCTGGTGAATGGGGAATTGGCTAGGGCTTCTCTTGCTGCGTGAAGGGTGGGGAAGTGGGAGTTGGGGGTGTGGAGTAGTTGATTGGGGGAAATGTGAGCGGGATATGTTGGGGGTTGGTTGCTGGCGCGGTTGGAGTGTGATAAGCATATTAAGTGTCTTGCTGCATTTTCTGATGTGTTCCGTGGGGAGGTGGTGTGTGCTCTAATCCGTCTTTCCATCTTGCCAGTCTAATTTGCGCAGAGCGGGATTTATGGGTGGGGAAGAGTGTGATAGTTTGAGGCGGGTAGGTGTGGTGAGGGCAGGGGGGAAATGGGAGTGTGGGATGCAAGTTAAAGGTCCGCTGTGGAAGGAGGGTGGGCTGTGTGATGGCGGGGGTAGTGAAATACTGCAGTGGGTCTCGTTGGGGCTAGTGGTGCACCAGGTCGCTTCAACTGTTGTGGCCTGTGAGTGAAATGGCGCCTAGTTGATTGGTATTATCTGTGACAATCATCACTATTAGACCTTTTAGAAGAGGTAGGAAAGACTTGAGGGCCCAGAACATGGCCCAAAGCTTCAGGACATTGATGTGCAGATTCTTTTCTTCCCTACAGCCAGAGGCTCCTGGCGTGGAACTGACCGTCCAGAGAAGGATCTGTGGTGACCATTGCTTGGAAGGATGGAGTCTGAAATGGGGAAGCCTGAACAAAGTGCGAGCGTATTCACCACCATATGCTGGATTATTTGAACTGTGAGTTGAGGGCGAACTTGTCTGTCCATTTCCCTGTGATCATGAGTCTAGAAACTCCTGGAGAAACCGCATCTCCAGTCCGCAGAACGGGATCAGATGGAGGCAAGAAGACATCATTCCCAGTAGTGATTTGATTGCTAGGACGGTTGCGGATTTCATTGTGGAATGCTGATACACCTTACCCAGAATGTCTCTCAATCTGTCCTCTGAGGGAAAACGCCAAGGACGCCACTGTGTCTAGGTGGGCCCCAGAAACAGCGCATCCTGCAATGGCACTGTGCAGGATTCCGGACAATTGATGGAGAATCTGCGTTCCGTCAGTAGGCGTATGGCCTTTTCTGTGTGTCCTACAGCCAGGTGCTGAGAACGTGACCGGATGACCCAGTCATCCAGGTAAAGGTAAACGTGTATTTCCTTGAAGCACAGATGAGCCTGAACCAGGGCCAAGCATTTTGTGAATACCTTTGATGCCGTCTTCAGGCTGAAGGGTAGTGCCTTGAACGGATAGCGATGACCCAGAACTAAGAAGCGCCAGAACCTCCAATGCTTCTGGTGTATTTGGACTTGAAAGTAAGCATCATCCAGGTCTAGAGTTGTCATGAAATCCCCTTCCTCCAGCTGGCCAAGCACTTGTTGCAATGTGAGCATCCTGAATTTTTGGGATCTCAAGTATTTGTTGAGACATAAGTCTAGGATTAGGCGTAGGATCATGCGCCACCCCCTAACTTCTTCCGGACGAGAAAGTATCTGGAGTATACTCCAGAGGGGCAGAGAGACAGGTTCTATTGCGCCCATTGCCAGCATGGCTGGAACTTCCTGGAGCAGCTGGGTTGTGTGCAGCTCCTTCCTTTCTTCAGGAGGAATACGAGGGCACTTGTGTTTGAAATTCAGGGTTTGCCCATGTCGAAGAAAGTCCAGCACCCATTTGTTGTTGGTGATGGCCTTCCATGCCTTGACAAAACTTGACGACCTCCCATTGGGGTGCAAAAGTGGGGACACAGGCTCTAAACCGAGTCAGGCTTGCTTGGTTGTTTGTGTCTTGCCCTGTGGGCATCGGTGATGCTGGGAGCCACCTCTGAAGGCTTGCGACCGGCCCCTGTATGCTTCCTGTGCCATGGATCAGGAGGGCTGACGGTAGGAGGTAGAGGCGTATCCTCTGGAAGATCTTCCGAATTACCCCCTGGAGGACCGATGCTGTTGCAAGGTTCCTAAGGAACTTGCTGTCTCCGTATTGGTCTTTATTGCCAGCAGCGACTCATCAGCCACCTTCCCAAAGAGGTTATCCCTGTCGAAGGGCATATCCACTGAATCTATGTGAATTTAACAAAATATTTGTAACGAAACAAAAAGTAACTAAATGCAAATACTGAAATAAAACTGCTTTCTAACAAAAAATGGGGCCTCCCACCCCCTGATTTCTCTTTGATTATAACCCAACCCCAACCCCCTACCCACTCATTTTATTCCCTTACCCCACTCCCCATATATATTCTTAATACAAAATCCAGTGTTTTTTCAGTATTTTCTATTTGTTAAAAATGCAATTCACTAACATTTATTCCTTATTATCACTGGCTACAATATCCACCACCTTGCCTGGACGTCTGGCCTAAAGTTGGTGGTCTTCAGCCAGTCTTGCAGCCTGAGCGCCACACCATTACCCATCTGGCGGAAACCTGTGTCCGTGACATCCATGGCCACTGTGACTGTGTGGTCAGAGGCCACCTCTCCTTCCTGGAAAAAGGCGAGATCTTCTGTCTTCTTGTCATCCAGCAAGAAATCTAGGAGTGGGCCCAGCTTGAACCATAACTCTCCATCATGCCGGGCAAGGATGGCTAGAGCGCTGGCGGCCTTGATGGTAGACGCAGCAGTGTATATGATGCAGTTCCCAAAAGCATCCCGTTTTTTCCCCTCCTTTTCTGGTGGCACCATAGACTTCAAGGACGGGTGTTTTGACTGTTTGCTTGCGGCGGCCGAGACCACTGAATCTAGAGATGCCTATGATCAAAGACACTTGGGTGCCGAGTCTGGCACCCTGTACTTTTTCTCGAGCCGGTCTCGCTTCGCTGGTGGGAAGTTCAGGGTTTTCATTAGAGCGAGGCCTCTCTCCCATAACTCGTCAATCAGCGGAACAGATGATAGTCTTCCTGGCCGATGCACGCTTCTGGTAAAGAAAACCCTCTGTCTTCTTTTCCTCAGGCACTTAAGTTAGAGGATAGATGTGCTTGCCATCATGGAGTGGAACAATCCAACCTCATCCAGGGGTAGAGGCTCTGGGGGTATCATCGACACCTACAGGGTCTCCATCCGCAGGCATGAAGTCGTCAAACTCATCCATGTCCGTAGTGTCCGTGTCTGTCGCAGTATCAGTGTGCTGCGCGTCCCCTGCTGATGTTGGGATGGGTGGCGATGATGGTGGTTGCCTCGGGGTGGCCGAGCAATACCTGTGAGGAGGTCTTGGAGAGCTCTATCCAGGGCCGCTCCCCAACGGGCCCGCTAGTGCTGGCAGCCTCTGTTGTATCCCTGAGGCCAGAGAACTTAGGACAGTGAAGATATCCTGGGACATATCCCCTGAGGCTTGAGGAGTGGTCACTGGCACCACTGGAGGATTAGTGCACCTCACTGGGCTGTTGTGTCTTGGCCATCCCATGCCTATCGGGCTGTTCCCACCTCTGTCCAGGCATTCTTGTAGTGTTTCCACCTCAGAGATAGTATAGATGGACAAGGGACCACTTGCACTCTCTCTCTCTGGCCTACTTTTATCGACTGAATATTGATATTCGACGAAGTAGTAGTCATGGTCGGAACCGTCGTGGGCTTTGGAGGCAGCAAAACCTTCACAACGGCTTGGTCGTCGTTTTATCCCTGCTCGTCGACAAGGGTGTGCCCACTGAGCCGTTGACAGGGTTTTGGAAGATGGCTTGTGCGGCTTTGCAGCCGGTGCAATCAAGGACGTGGGTGTCAACAAGGGTTTCCTTTCGGGAATGCTTCTTTGGCATATCATTCGATGAAGGGCCATGATTTGATGATCTCACCGATGACCCCACCCAGCGGTAAACTCAGCGTTGACTGGTAAGGTGATGGAGAGCACGTGTGCCCCGAACTAGGACCCGCAGCGTCTCTTGTCGGATCTGTGGAATGGCACTTGGCCTCACGGATGCCCTGTGGGGACCTGTCCTTGGCCGATCTCAACCCCTTACCCGAGGGAGAGCGTTCCAAAGTTCTACCCGATCTGCGGTCAGACTGAACATGCCCAGAGGCCACGCCAGGGCCCCTGCCTTCCTTCAATCATGCCAGCAGTCCCCCTTGGTCTTGGTGTTAACACTTCGGCAGATGTCGCATCAGTCTTCATGATCAGGATGCAGACAATAGAGGCACCTCGTGTGCCTATCTTCCACATAAATGTTACTCAAACCACACCGGGAGCAGAGCCTGAACAGACACCTCTTGCCTTCATTCGACATTGCGAGGCACTACAAGTCAGCGGATAAGATGATTTTCACAAAAATGTGATATTTTCTCATAGAAAAACAGACACATTTGAAAGGTAGCTCATCGAGCAACATAGAGGACTTCTTGTACCGAAACGTGCAGTAAAAATGTGAAGATGGCCGCGAGGGTCGGCACTTAGGGAGACAATCGTCATTGGATGGGTGCAGTATGACCCAGTCTCCAGTGATTGGATGATGAGACGAGAGGCAGTGTTCAAGCTTTTAAAGCAATACTGCCTTTCTTTCTTAGCGAGGATTCCCAGCCTGACAACGGGGAATATTCTTGAGCATGAGAATCCATGCCAGACCCCATGCTGGAGAAGAATATAACAATCTGTATGAACGGTTAAAGGATAGAAATTTCCAATGAAGTGTCGATAGACACCACCAGCAGCTCGTCCCTACTCCATCACCTTGCTAACCTCGCCAACAGACCCCACTGTTCCACGGGAAACCACCATTGAACAGCAGCATGCGCCAAACATCGACAGGGAGAAGGGAAGGGCAGGTGAAGCATAGTGAAAAAATGAAAGCTTGATCAAAGATAACTCCTGACAGCCAGGGGCAACGGCAATAGTGGCAACATGAGGAGACAACAAATGGAGGTAAAGTACCAGTATACATTAGCGACCAACGCCAACCGTGAGCACGCCAACACACACCAGTGCCAATGTCTGGGCTACCCAGAACTCGCAGGCCTCACCAGAACTCTGAGTACACTGCAAGGAACTCATGGTGGCAACAGTAAAGGCAGACACAAGTGATCACAGTTCACGGGTGTTCATTAAACTGTATAAATGGGTGAGAAAAACACAATCTAAACCTAAATCTAAGATGGGAGCAAACTACAACCATCAAATTATAATAACACTGTCCAAGTGTAGTCTAGTCAAATCAAAAGGGCCTATACTAAAAAACCTATTGCCAATTGTTACCGCTATGCTACTAAAAATAGTGTGGGACAATGTTCACAAGGAAAGAAAAGAAGTGTTCAAGAAATGATAAGTCAGGATGGTATTGCTGGGGTCTCCCTTCCCCAAGTTTTTAGTACGGGACAAGGCGAGACTCCTGAGCACAGCACACTCCTGGGCCCTGCCAGCATGAGGTTACAGTTCCTTTCAACGATACCAGGAACTTCTGGGACAAGTCTCTTTTCTACAAAGTCTCTTGCCTTAGAAGGCCTGCTGGACCATGAACAACAAACAAACAAAAAGTTCCCCTAGCTTTCTTTTGGTATCCCTCGGTCAGATTCACACTTGCCTTAATTTACACAAAAAAAGTCATGCTAGATCCCTTAAGCTCTTTTTCCACCTAAATCCGGGTCTCAGCCCCCAGCCAGGCTTACCACTATTTTATTAATATAATGTTCTCGGGTGTGTTACAGGTCACCCTTATTCATAGGCTTCACCCTTGCCCCAGTAACACAGTTCACTTTATTTCCTTAATGTGTCAAAGACTTTCAACTGTACAACGGTTTTTGCTTGACCCTTGTAGGACCACTTTGACACCTCCATTGGCCTCTCCTAGGGCCTTCTGGAATTGGTAGTTTCAACAGAGGGGACCAGCTAGAGTCCTTCGAAGGAGCACCCCTGTTACGCAGGACCACTCTGCAGCTGGCTCTTCACTGGGGATTCTTGCAAGTTCAGAAACACACAAGTTCTTTGTTCAAAGTTTGTTGAGTTCATATTATGTTGCCGTTATGGAACCTTCGGCTCAACACAGTCTGGCTTAATATCAGCACTCTCCGACTCACCGGCTGTGTTGAACTCGTTGGCGTTTCTTGTCTCTGGAGTCAAGGACGATACCACGGTAGCAGGCACATCTCCCTGCCTTGGCAATCAGTGTAGGAGAGCCCCGTGCACCCTTGACATCTCTTATACCACACCTCAGCTGTCGTTCCCGGTCTTATGATTACTTTCACTGAGGCTTTGCAGGCCTGGGTGGAAAAGGGCAAGGGCACTTTACTCTTTGTCATCCTTTCAGGTCTCGCCACCTTTCTTCCCCGTTTGAACTGCCGTCCTGGAATAGCTGCTTCCTCATGCAAATGGCCTTGTTCGTAGTGTACTCTCGTGCTCCACCTTTTATCCCTGTGGAGAAGTGAAAGGGCCATCAGGTGTGTGTAGTTGTCAATTGCCTGACTCTGCCCGACCCATGTGTTGGGTCATGCCAGGTAAACGGCTCTGGTGTTAGTCCGTTGTCTTTCGTGGTGTAAGAAAGTGTTCATGCCAGAAAAAGGAGGGCAGGGGGGGCTAGTAGAGCTTCTAAATATCCTAGAGTAGAATGGGGAAAAGGTGTTAAAAGGAAGGAAGGGGGTACCACGTCTCAACCTTTGGTGTCCCACTTCCACTCCCCGAAGACCCCCCATCCAGGTGATCCTCCGCACTGGTCCACCCCCAGGAACTGGATCCAATAGCGATGGCTGTGTCCTGGTCACCTGGATGACAGATCTCCAGGGACTAGCGATTGAGACACCTTCAGGTTTCTCACACCACCCAGAGTTCCCACCAGATTCTCACTAGTGCAGCATCTGGCAGTGTCACTTGACGGTTATTAGGATCCCAAGACTGCTACACTGAGATCCCCTCACAGCTGCCATAGGCGCAAATTCTCCCTCAACACAAGAGGAACGGACCCACAGGTGTGCTGTCAAATTGCACTGATTAAAGTCAGCCGCTTCCAAAAGACAGCTAACGTCTCCCAGGAGATCTCCTGTTGCGCGCGAATGGACCTAGAAGAAAGGAGTTGCCCATTGTGGAGAATATGAAGGTATTCCCCCCAGAAACCTGGTCTGGGACCCTTATCATGTAGCCAGGGAAATGCAGGCACTCTCCGATCCCGACCGTGGGGGTGGCGTACTGCGGGAGGATCACATAGGGGGTTGTGGGGTGGGGGTTGCAATCGGACCAGGATGACTGGGAGGAACCCATTTTTTATTTTCCCTGTAACCCTGCCCTTCTTATGGCCTTTTGCCGTTCTTGAAGAGTGGAACAGAATTTTTCGAACTCAAACTACAAGTCCCAGAATCCCTCAGGGACTGTGAAGAAGAAGAGGGCTAAAGAGGCAGGTAGGAGTTCAGGTCAGGCAGGCATGCCTAATGACCCTAAACAAGGTAAAGCAATTGAGCCTAAGGGCCTGCACCTGAACCTAATCATCCCACCTGAGGGGCATAACAGGCTGCCTTCGAGAGCAGCTGGGGCAGGAGCTGGAAGGTTGGAAGTCGTAGAAGGAACAAGTTACTTACCTGTAACTGTTGTTCTCCAGCATGGGTCTGGCATGGATTCACATGCTCATGAATATTCCCCGTCGTCAGGCTGGGAATCCTCGGTAAAGAAAAAACCAGTATCAGTTTCGTTTCTGATCTGTCTTTCGTAGTAGTAACCAATCACTGGTCTCTGCGTCATACTGACCACAGCCAATGACTGCCCTCTACCTAAGCCCCGCCTCTGGCAGCCATCTTCAGATTTGGAAGCACGTGAAGTGGCAGTATGACCAAGTGAAGAGCCGCAGAGGGGTAGGCGGGAGGGTTTGCATGTGAATCCATGCCAGACCCATGCTGGAGAACAACAGTTACAGGTAAGTAACTTGTTCCTTCTCCAGCATGGGGTCTGGCATGGATTCACATGCTCATGAATAAAGAATACATAGCAGTACCCACATGCACAACCACGGGAGGTGGCAAAGGCTCAACATTAAGTATCACATAAAACTCAACATTAAGCAATCTTACCTCCTCACCAGGCTCACCTCAGGCGAACAGGTTGCGCAGCACTGCTTGGCCGACCCTGGACTCCTCCCTGGAATCCCGATCGACGCAGTAGAATTTCGTGAAGGTGTGCGTCGACCTCCACGTAGCAGCCCTGCAAATGTCCAGCAGGGGCACACCAGATAGGAACGCCGTGGTAGCTGCGATCGCTCTGGTGGAATGTGCTCTCGGACGGCCAGGCAGCGGTCGGTTTGCCAACCGGTGACAGTACATGATACAGCCGGAGAGCCATCTGGAAATGGAAGCCTTCGAGAGAGCCTTCCCCTGATTGACAGGTCCAAAGTTCACAAAGAGTTGTGACGTCTTCCGAAAACACTTCGTGCGATCCACGTAGAACTTCAGCGCTCTAGCCACATCCAGCGAGTGCAAAGTCCTCTCAGCCGGCGACGAAGGCGACGGGAAAAACACAGGCAACACCAAGGGTTCGTTGAGATGGAAGTCCGACGGCACCTTGGGCATGAAGGAGGGGTGCGTCCTGAGCACCACCCTCGTGTCGTGAAAAGTCAAGTACGGGGCCTTGCAGGAAAGGGCCTGGATCTCTCCCACCCGTCGTGCGGAGGTGATGGCCACAAGAAACGCTGTTTTCCACGACAGGAACTTCAACGGGGCCGAGTGCAGAGGCTCGAACGGAGGTCCCATGAGCTTGGTCAGCACCACGTTGAGCTCCCACGCCGGGGCCGGAGCCTTCACCGGCGGGAACGATCTGAACAGTCCCTTCATGAACTCTTTCACCAGACGATGAGACCACAAGGACGTCCGCCCCGTGGTTCTATTGTATCGGGAGATCGCAGCAAGATGAATCTTGATGGACGCGTGTGCCAGTCCAGCTTTGGCCAGCGTCAACAGGTACGGCAGTACTTGGGGAGCCGTAATCCTTAGAGAGTTAATCTTCTGTGCGTGGCACCAGACAGAGAACCTCTTCCATTTGTGTCCGTAGCATTTAAGAGTCGAGGACGCCCTGGCCTTTGCAAGAACCTCTCTGCAGTCGGCCGGTATGTCGTATCCTCCAAACTCTAGCGCAGCAGGAGCCAGGCCTGCAAGTTCAGCGACTTCGGGTCGTGGTGGAGGATGGCGCCTCCTTCCCTGGAGAGCAGATCCGCGTCCACTGGCAGCTTGATTGACGGGGACGCTGACAAGTCCAGAAGGTCCGGGAACCATATCTGCCTCGGCCACGCAGGTGCGACGAGGATCATCCTGCACCGTGACCTCTTGAGCTGGTTGATGAGCCGGATCAGTAGTGGCAATGGAGGGAACGCGTATAGGAACAGGCCCGCCCAGGGGAACGAGAAAGCATTGCCCATGCTCCTCGGCTGGGGAAACCTGCTGGCGAACCTCCGGCACTTGGAGTTCGTCGCCGTCGCGAACAGGTCGATCTGGGGTGTGCCCCACCGTCGGAAGAGGCGATCCACTAGATCCTGCCGTAGTTCCCACTCGTGGCACGAGCGCAGCTCCCTGCTGAGTGAGTCGGCGATGGTGTTTTTTATCCCTGCCAGATGAAACGGCACCAGAAACATCCTTTGGGCGATGGCCCAATGCCACAGGTCCTGCGCCTCCTTGGACAGTGCTGGGGACCTGGTTCCGCCCTGTTTCCTGATGTAAAACATGGTGGTGGTGTTGTCGGTGAAGATCCTCACCACCTTGCCCTTGAGGGACGGAAGGAAGGACCTGAGGGCCCAGAACACTGCACGGAGCTCCAGGACGTTGATATGGAGGGACTTCTCCGTCGGGAGCCAAAGGCCTCTCGCGTGCAGATTTTCGGTGTGCGCTCCCCACCCTTCCAGGGAGGCATCCGTGGTCACTGTCTCCTGGTGGACTGGGGTCTGGAAGTCCATGCCCGCCGTCAGATGCGCGCGGGTGCCCCACCACCGGACCGCTCGGCGGAAACTCTCGAGTGTGATCCTCTCCTCGAAGCCGCCCGTCGTTTGGATCCAGCGCGCGTCCAGGAACTCCTGCAACGGGCGCATCCGGAGCCTGCACATGGGAATGAGGTAGATGCAAGAAGACATCATTCCGAGGAGGGACTTGATGGACCTCACCTTGGCCGCGTCGGAAACCAACATCCGCTGTACCTTGCCCAGGATGGACCTGGTCCTTTTCTCCGACGGGGAGGCCAGAAGGGACACTGTGTCGAGCTTCGCTCCCAGAAACAGTGCGTTTTGCGCGGGTACCAGGTGGGACATGGCGTAGTTCACGGAGAAACCCAGGTCCGTGAGAAGTTGGACGGTCCTTGCCGTGTGCTCCACGGCGAGCTCCCTCGTCTTGGCTCGGATGAGCCAGTCGTCCAGGTAGGGGTAGACGTGGATCCCCTCTCGGCACAGCTGCGCCGCCACTGGTGCAAGGCACTTGGTGAATACCCTGGGTGCCGACCGTAGACCGAAGGGAAGGGCTCTGAACTGGTAGTGACGCCCTTGGACCACGAACCTGAGGAATTTTCGGTGCCCCTTTAGGATGGGAATATGGAAGTAGGCATCCTCCAAATCCAACGACGACAGGAAGTCGCCCTCCTCCAGCTGACCCAGGACGTGCTGGAGGGTGACCATCCGGAACTTCTGAGCTTTGATGAACTTGTTTAGCCGTCGTAGGTCTAGGATGGGGCGCCATCCTCCCGTCTTCTTCTTCACGAGGAAGTATCTCGAGTAAACTCCGGAGCCCCGAAGCCTCCTTGGGACGAGTTCGATGGCGCCCTTCCTTAGCATCGCCCTTACCTCCCGGAGAAGCTGAGGGACGTGAAGCTCTTTCCTGGCCACAGGGGGGACGCGCGGGCACCTTCTTTGAAACTCGAGCGCGTGGCCCTGGGCTAGGGCGTCCAGCACCCAACGGTCGGTGGAGATGGACTCCCACACGCTGACGAAGCTCGCCAGCCGGCCTCCCACCGGGGTGCTTCGGTGGGGGCCCGACCCCACGGCCGGTTCAATCCTGCTTAGACGAGGCTTTGCCGCCTTGACCTCCTTGGCGACGACGGCGGGGTCCGCCTGACTTGCCTCGTCCCCTGTAAGCTTCTTGAGACGACGAGCGGGCCGCTTGACGGTAGGTGGAAAATCCGCCGCCGGAACCTTTGGAGGCGCCCTTGCCTCCGCCGCTCCGAAAGGGCGGCCCCCGTTGCTGGAGAACCCTGAGAGCCCGGGCTGTCTCCGTGTCCGCTTTAATGGCTTGAAGGGAATCGTCCACTGTTTTCCCAAACAGGTTGTTCCCATCGAACGGCATGTCCAGGACTCTGGTCTGTACGTCTTGACGGAAGTCAGTAGCCTTGAGCCATCCACGCCGCCTAAGGCACACGCCGTTGCCCAACTGTCGAAATCCAGTGTCGGCGATGTCTGTCGCAATAGTGATGGCGTGGTCCGACGCCACCTCACCTTCCTGCAAGATCTCCAGGGCATCCGCCCTCTTGTCGTCCGGTAGGAAGTCCAGCAGGGGAGCCAGCTTGTACCACAGCTCCCTGTCGTACCGGGCTACGATAGCCAAGGCGTTAGCCGCCTTAATCGTCGTCGCTGCAGACGAGATGACCCTGCGCCCCATCGTGTCCAATTTTTTTCCCTCGCCGTCCGGCGGGGAAGTCGACGTGGAGGCCGCAACCCCCCCCCGCTTTCTTCCTGGCCGCCGCGGAGACGACGGAGTCCGGGGTAGGCTGCGCCCGGAGGCACAAGGGTACTTCTTCTCGTACCGGTCCCTTCTAGCCGGCGTCGTGGATGGGTTCTTGAGGAGGGCGAGGCCCTCATCCCAAATATCGTCCAGTAGAGGTACCGCGAGGACCGTCTTCCTCTTGGCCTCGCGCCGCTGATAAAGGAAACCTTCCTTCTTCTCCTCAGGGCAGAGCTGTAAGAGCTCGGATGCCCTGGCGATCATGGAGTGGAAAGATCCAATCTCGTCGGGCGGGGAAGCCCGGGTGGGAGGAGACGACAGCAGATCCTCGTCGTACACCTCGTTGTCCGTACCCGTTGCGGCCGTGTCAGTCCCTGTATCATCCCCTCGAGTCGTGGACGGGGAGGAGGGCTGAACGGGGCGCGACGGCTGAAAAGGAGGTGGAGGGTGAATCCTTCTTTTCTTAGGAGGGGGGCTGCCCGAAGGGCCTGGTTCCGGGTCCCCCGACGGGAGTGGTTCCTCCACTGGTAACGGCAGTCTCGTCCTTATCTCTGAGCATAAGGACTGTATAGCCAACAAAATGGCCGCCGAGTTGTCTTGCGGCACTGGCAGAGGGGAATCCGACGGGCGGTCAGGGGCCCCGTCGGTACCCTCGACGATGTCGTCGTCTCTTGCGTCGGGATCCCTCCCGACGGGCTGGTCTTCTTCCACGCCAACGCCGTGGCTTAAGACCTCGATCAGTTCTTCCTCAGAGGTTGAGGCCGAATCCACGGCGACCTCCTGCCCCCCCTTTTTCTTCTCCGTCAGAGGTTTCACGGGGGTCCTGTCGATGGGCATAAAAGAGGACTCCCTCCGCGGTGGCAGGGAGACTCTGAGCCCCGAGGTCGCCACCACCGGCGTAGCCTCCACAGGCTGAGCCAGGGCCGCCGCGACTGTCTCGATAGAGGCCTTGGCCGGATGGATTAAGGATTTCACCACCCTTGGTGCGCTCACCGCCTTCTCCTTGAGGGGGGGGGACACTGCCATGCTCCCCCTCCGCCTTCGAGCTCGACCGGGGCCTCTGCAGGAGCTTCGCCGGGTGCTCGGCCTTCCTCTTACCCGACCCAGAGCGTTGGCTCGTGGTTGATGGTGCCGGGGAGGGTGCGCCCTGCCTGGTGCCCGTAGAGCCCGACCGTTCGGCGCTCCCGGTGCCAGCGGACTCGCGGTGCTTGGCCTTATGTTGGACCCCCGTCGCCGAGGCGTCCTCAAAGGTCTTAGAAGACCGCTCGGATTTCTTCTTCTTCTTCTCGCCGGACGGGCTCTTCCCTTCCAGCCAGTTGGCGAGACGTTGATGGCGGTCCTTCATGGTCCGCTCCGACATGCTGCCGCAAAACGCACAGTCCTTCTCCACGTGCGTCTTGTCTTCAAGTAGGCAGTAAAGACAAAAGGAGTGTTCGTCTTCCTTAAAGACATTCTGCAGCTGGCATCCAGGGCAGACCCTGAACAGCTTTCCGGGTGTCGAGCTTCCCTTCTCCTGGGCCATGACCGAGATGGGCCTGAGAAACTTCTGGAGTCCTCCAAAAGCGTAGCTCGACGAATCTTCACCCTTGAGGGGCGTAGACCAATCCGACACGGGTCCCCGTTGATCGGATGGAGAGTCGGTGGAGCTTGAGGCTCTTTTGACCGAAAAAAACGAAGTTTTGAGAAAAAAACGTGAAAAAAAAAACACTAACGCTCGAGAGCAATAGCACGAGGATCCCAACACATGAACGTGCGGTAAACATCTGAAGATGGCTGCCAGAGGCGGGGCTTAGGTAGAGGGCAGTCATTGGCTGTGGTCAGTATGACGCAGAGACCAGTGATTGGTTACTACTAAGAAAGACAGATCAGAAACGAAACTGATACTGGTTTTTTCTTTACCGAGGATTCCCAGCTTGACGACGGGGAATATTCATGAGCATGTGAATCCATGCCAGCCCCATGCTGGAGAAGCAGAGCACTTAGCTAGCAGACCACAAGCAATTGTGACCACAACAGGGACGCTGGAATAGAGAGGCAAATCCCAATTGCAAACTCTGAGTTCGTCCAGTGCTCACAAAGCCTAAATAGCTGCGGAAGCACTGGAGAGAAACGAAAGCAGCAGGCAGTCTTTCCAGGTGCACCTCATTGCTGTGCATGCAAAGCTGAAGTTGCAGTTGTTCATAAGGCCCGTGTGCAGAGTCAAGCCGAGGGAAACTGCAGTGTGGGAATCTCTCCCTTAATAAGGCCAGATCGTGCAGCAGAGGGGCATGGATCCCAGGAGTGCCTGCAGTAGTAGCAGGAGAAGCAGCCAAGTCGGGAAGCCACGGCAGACACAATCTTTATAATTGGGAGTTGTAAATGGAAGCTCTGTAATCCTAAAATGCAGAGGTTCCTTGCTGGTAACTGTAGCCAGCTTTGAATTCTACTTGTAGTGAGTTATGAGCGAGTCAATATCAACCGTATAAGGAACAAGTTACTTACCTTTAACTGTTGTTCTCCAGCATGGGTCTGGCATGGATTCACATGCTCATGAATATTCCCCGTCGTCAGGCCGGGAATCCTCGGTATAGAAAAAATCAGTATCAGTTTTGTTTCTGATCTGCCTTTCTTAGTAGTAACCAATCACTGGTCTCTGGGTCATACTTCCCCCAGCCAATGACTGCCCTCTCCCTAAGCCCTGCCTCTGGCAGCCATCCTCAGATTTGGTAGCACGTAAAGTGGCAGTATGACCAAGTGAAGAGCCGCAGAGGCTAAGGCGGGAGGGTTCGCATGTGAATTCATGCCAGACCCATGCTGGAGAACAACAGTTAAAGGTAAGTAACTTGTTCCTTCTCCAGCATGGGGTCTGGCATGGATTCACATGCTCATGAATATAAGAATACATATCAGTATACACATGCACAACCACGGGAGGTGGCAATAGGCTCAACATTAAGCAATACAAAAACTCAACATTAAGCATCTCTTACCTCCTCACCAGGCTCACCTTAAGCGAACAGGTTGTGCAGCACTGCTTGGCCGACCCTGGACTCCTCCCTGGAGTCCCGATCGACGCAGTAGAATCTCATGAAGGTGTGTGTCGACCTCCACGTAGCAGCGCTGCAGATGTCGAGCAGGGGCACACCAGACAGGAACGCCGTGGTAGCAGCGATCGCTCTGGTCGAGTGGGCTCTCGGACGGCCGGGCAGCGGTCGGTTTGCCAACCGGTGACAGTGCATGATGCAGCCGGAGAGCCATTTGGAAATGGAAGCCTTCGAGAGAGCCTTCCCTTGATTCACAGGTCCAAAGTTTACAAGCAGCTGTGATGTCTTCCGAAAACTCTTTGTGCGGTCCACGTAGAACTTCAGCGCTCTAGCTACGTCCAGCGAGTGCAGAGTCCCTTCAGCCGGCGACGAAGGAGACGGGAAGAAAACTGGCAACACCAAGGGTTCGTTGAGGTGGAAGTCCGACGGCACCTTGGGCATGAAGGAGGGGTGCGTCCTCAGCACCATCCTCGTGTCGTGAAACGTCAAGTATGGTGGCTTGCAAGATAGGGCCTGGATCTCTCCCACTCGTCGTGCAGAGGTGATGGCCGCGAGAAACGCTGTCTTCCACGACAAACTTCAACGGTGCTGAATGCATAGGCTCAAATGAGCCTGGTCTGCACCACGTTGAGCTCCCGGGCCGGGGCAGGGGCCTTCACCAGCGGGAATGATCGGAACAATCCTTTCATAAATTCCTTCACCAGTCGATGAGACCACAAGGACGCCCATCCCGTAGTTCTGGTGTATCGTGAGATGGCGGCCAGATGTATCTTGATGGAAGCGTGAGCTAGTCCAGCCTTGGCCAATGACAGTAGGTACGGCAATACTTTTGAGGGGCCGTAATCCGCAGAGGGTTAATCTTCTGTGCACAGCACCAGACAGAGTACCTCTTCCATTTATGTCCGTAGCACCTGAGAGTTGAGGACGCCCTGGCCTTTACAAGAACCTCTCTGCAGTCGGCCGGGATGTCGTACCCTCCAAACTCTAGTGCTGCAGGAGCCAGGCCTGCAAGTTCAGCGACTCTGGGTTGTGGTGAAGAATGGCGCCTCCTTCTCTGGAGAGAAGATTTGCGTTTGTCGACAGGTTGACTGGTGTGGACGTTGACAAGTCCAGAAGGTCCGGGAACCAGATCTGTCTCGGCCACGCCGGTGCGACGAGGATCATCCTGCACCGGGACCTCTTGAGCTGGTTGATGAGCCGGAGCAGCAACGGCAGCGGAGGGAACGTATAAAGAAATAGGCCGTCCTGCCGTCCCAGGGGAACGATAAAGCACCGCCCATGCTCCTCGGCTGAGGGAACCTGCTGGCGAACCTCCGGCACTTGGAGTTAGTCGCCGTCGCGAAGAGATCGATCTGGGGTTCGCCCCATCGTCAGAAGAGTCGATCCACTTGATCCTGGCGTAGTTCCCACTCGTGGCACGAGCGCAGCTCTCTGCTGAGTGAGTCGGCGATGATGTTTTTTATTCCTGCCAGATGAAAAGGCACCAGAAACATCCCTTGGGCGACAGCCCAATGCCACAGATCCTGGGCTTCCTTGGATAGGGCAGGGGATCTGGTTCCGCCCTGCTTCCGGATGTAGAACATCGTGATGGTGTTGTCGGTGAAGATCCTCACCACCTTGCCCTTGAGGGACGGAAGAAAAGACCTGAGGGCCCAGAACACTGGGCGGAGCTCCAAGATGTTGATGTGGAGTGACTTCTCCTCTGGGAGCCAAAGGCCTCTCGCGTGAAGATCTCCGGAGTGCGCTCCCCAACCTTCCAGGGAGGCATCCGTCGTCACCGTCACCTGGTGAGCTGGGGTCTGAAAGTCCGTGCCCGCCGACAGATGAGAGCGGGTACCCCACCACCAGATCGCCTGACGGAACATCTCGTTGAGAGGGATCCTGTCCTCGAAGCTGCCCGTCGACTGGACCCAGCGGGCGTCGAGGAACTCTTGTAAGGGGCGCATCCGAAGCCTGCAAAGGCGCACCAGATAAATGCAGGAGGA
This sequence comes from Ambystoma mexicanum, assembly GCF_040938575.1. NCBI lineage: Eukaryota > Metazoa > Chordata > Amphibia > Caudata > Ambystomatidae > Ambystoma > Ambystoma mexicanum. The sequence continues at coordinate 28,736,673 of NC_090927.1, forward strand.
CATCATCCCGAGGAGGGACTTGATAGATCTTACCCATGCCATGTCCGTGGCCAGCAGACGCTGCACCTTGCCCAGGATGGTCCTGGTCCTTTCCTCCGACGGCGAGGCCAGCCGCGCCACTGTGTCGAGCTTGGCTCCCAGAAACAGGGCGACTTGCGACGGAACCAGGTGGGATTTTGGAAAGTTGATGGAGAACCCCAGGTCCGTGAGCAGCTGGACGGTCTTCGCAGTGTGCTCCACGGCGAGCTCCCTTGTCCTTGCCCGGATGAGCCAGTCGTCCAGGTAAGGGTAGACGTGGATCCCCTGTAGGCGCAGCCGCGCTGCCACCGGTGCGAGGCACTTGGTGAACACCCTGGGTGCCGACTTCAATCCGAACGGGAGGGCCTTGAACTGGTAGTGCCGCCCTTGGACCACGAACCTGAGGAACATTCGGTGTCTTTTTAGAATGGGGATGTGGAAGTACGCATCCTCCAAGTCCAACGACGACAGGAAATCGCCCTCCTCCAGTTGTCCCAGCACGTGCTGGAGGGTGACCATCCGGAACTTCTGTGCCTTGATGTACTTGTTCAGTCGTCGCAGGTCCAGGATGGGGCGCCATCCTCCTGTCTTCTTTTTTACGAGGAAGTACCTTGAGTAAACTCCGGAGCCCCAAAGCCTCCTTGGGACGAGCTCGATGGCACCTTTATTGAGCATCGCCCTTACTTCCAACAGTAGTTGAGGGATGTGATTTTCATTCCTGGCCACGGGTGGAACGCGAGGGCACTTCTTCTGGAACTCGAGGGCGTGCCCTTGGGCCAGGGCGTCCAGCACCCAACGGTCGGTGCAGATAGACTCCCACACGCTGACGAACCTCGCCAGCCGGCCTCCCACCGGGGTGCTTCGAGGGGGCCCGACCCCATGGTCGGTTCAATCTTGTTTAGAGGCCGCCTTGCCTCCTTGACCTCCCGGTCGACAACGACGGGCACCACCTGACTTGCCGCGTCCCCTCTAGGCTTCCTGAGATGAAGATCTTGCCGCTTGGCGGTACGTGGAGGAGCCACTGCCGGATCCCTTGGAGGGACCTTGTCTGCCTCCGGAGCTCTGAAAGGAAGGCCGTTGTTGTTGGAGCACTCCCCGTGCCCGGGCAGTCTCCATGTCTGTCTTGATGGCCTGAAGGGACTCATCAACCGCCTTCCCAAGCAGGTTGTTCCCGTCAAAGGGCATGTCCAAAACCTTGGTTTGTACGTCCTGGCGGAAATCCGTCGCCTTGAGCCATCCTCGTCGTCTCAGGCAAACGCTGTTGCCCAACTGACGGAAACCGGTGTCAGCGATGTCCGTTGCCACCGTGATGGCGTGGTCCGAAGCAATCTCACCTTCCTGTAAGATTTCAAGAGCCTCAGCCCTTTTGGCGTCCGGAAGGAAGTCCAACAGAGGGGCGATTTCGAACCACAACTCCCTGTCGTAGCAGGCTAAGATAGCCAGGGCGTTGGCCGCCTTGATAGTCGTCGCTGCGGATGAGATGACCCGTCGTCCCATCGTGCCCAGCTTCCTGCCCTCGCCGTCCGGAGAGGGAAGTTGATATTGAGGCCGATGGCCCCCCAGCTTTCTTCTTTGCCGCTGCTGAGACGACCGAATCCGGGGTAGGTTGCGCCCGAAGGCACAAGGGGGCAGCGTCAGGGACCCGGTACTTCTTCTCGTACCGGTCCCTCTTTGCCGGCGCCGTGGCAGGGTTCTTGAGGAGGGCGAGCCCCTCATCCCAGATGTCATCAAGAAGTGGTACAGCGAGGACCGTCTTCCTTTTAGCCTTGCGCCGTTGGTAAAGGAATCCTTCCTTCTTCTCTTCTGGGCAGAGCTGGAAGAGCTTGGATGCCCTGGAAATCATGGCATGGAAGGATCCAATCTCGTCGGGCGGGGACGCCTGAGCAGGGAGCGACGGGGGACACGTCCCGCCGTCGCCTCTGTCGTCATCTGTACCTGTCGTAGCCGTGTCTGTGCCTGTATCATCCCCGTGGGTAGTAGACCAGGGGGAAGGCAGAGCAGGCCGCAGAGGTGGGAGAGGTGGCGTAGGATGCGTCCTCCTTTTCTTATGCAGTGGACTTTCCGAAGGTCCCGGCTCCGGTTCCCCCGTCGGGTCTGGCTCAGGTACCTCCGTCGGGGGGAGGGGCAACCTTGTCCTTATCTCCGAGCATAAGGACTGAATCGCTGACAAAATGGCCGCCGAAGAAGTGTCCTGCGGCACCGGAAACGACGGGCGCGAGGGCTCTTGAGGAACCTCGTCGGCGACACCGTCGCCCTCGTCGGGATCCCTCCCGATCGGCTGGGCCCCCTCCACGACTTTGATGAGCTCTTCTTCAGAGGTCGTGTCCGTATCCACGATGGCCACCTGCCCCTCCCCCTCTTTTTCCAACGAGGACTTCGTGGGGGTCTTCTCAATGGGCCTGAAAGACGACTCCCTCCGTGGTGGCAGGGAGAATCTGGATCCTGAGGTCGCCTCCACTGGCGTAGCCTCCACAGGCTGAGCCAGGGCCGCTGCGACATCCTCAATCGAGGTCCTAGCAAGGTGAATTAAGGCCATCGTCACCTTTTGTACGCTTGGGGCCTTCACCTTGGGGGGGGAGGGTCCGAGCCTCGCTCCCCCTCTGCCGGAATCTTCGAGATCGACCGGGGCCACTCCAGAAGCTTCGCCGGGTTCTCGGACTTCCTCTTACCCGAGCCAGAGCGTTGGCTCGTGGTTGATGGCGCCGGGGAGGATGCGCCCTGCCTGGCAGCCAAGGAGCCCGACCGTTCGGCGCTCCCAGTGCCCGCAGACTCGTGGTGCTTGGCCTTTTGTTGGGCCCCCGTCGCCGGGGCACCCTCACAGGATTTAGAAGACTGCTCGGACTTCTTTTTCTTCTTCTAGCCTGAAGGGCTCTTCCCTTCCAGCCAGTTGGCGAGACGGAGGTGGCGATCCTTCATGGTCCGCTCCGACATGTTCCCACAAAACGCACAGTCCTTCTCTGTGTGCGTCTTGTCCTCATGGAGGCAGTCGAGGCATAACGAATGCTCGTCCTCCTTGAAAATATTCTGAAGCTGGCATCCAGGGCAGGTCCTGAACAGCTTCCCGGGCGTCGAGCTTCCTTTCTCCTGGGCCATGTCCGGGGTAGGCCTCGGAACTTCTGGAATCCTCCAAAAGCGCAACTAGACGAAATCTTCACCCTTGAGGGGCGTAGAAAACTCTGAAACGGATCCCCGTTGATCGGATGTAGAAACAGTGGAGCTAGAGGATCTATTTAACCGAAAAATGAGAAAAAATCTCCTGAAAAAGCGCGAAAACGCAGCAAAAGCTAGAGAGCTACAGCACGAGGACTCCCAACACTTGAACGTGCGGTATAAATCTGAGGATGGCTGCCAGAGGCGGGGCTTAGGGAGAGGGCAGTCATTGGCTGTGGTCAGTATGACCCAGATACCAGTGATTGGTTACTACTAAGAAAGACAGATCAGAAACGAAACTGATACTGATTTTTTCTATACCGAGGATTCCCGGCCTGACGACGGGGAATATTCATGAGCATGTGAATCCATGCCAGACCCCATGCTGGAGAAGTGGGAAGTCTCTTTACTAATAGAAAAGTAACTCACGCTTACCTGAAACGCTTGTGTGTGAATAGAAGCCTTTATTTCCCAAAAAGCAGCAATACTTTGTTGCCAAGCGGTTGCATGTCTCACAGAGAACACCAGTAGCATAAGCAAACCTTAACTGACTTTCCTGAAGAGTTGCAAGTGTTGTTAAAGGGACTGCACGCATGAGACAATGTTTCCCAAGGCCTTGGAGGTGGAGTGCTTACCGAAAGGCAGAAATGTGTCTCACATTGAAGTGGCGGTTTAATATAAACTCAATCGCTTGTGTCTAAGTTTGAGTACCTGTTGCAACTCACTATGGGCACTGGTCCTGGTGGCGCTGCGGTAGGCTCCGGTACACTGTTGCCTTTACCCATCCCAACATGGACACCTGGAAGTGTAGCACATTCGGAAATTAACTAGCTGTTCCTGATGGTACTGGGACTCCGCCTCCGTTATATGCAGTCTTCCACTGAGCCTCAGTGCATCACTACTCCAGAGCATGACGCTCCGTAAGTACGCCAACTAGGGTACTCACTTTCCTGCTCCTTGTGTTACATGCATAATCTTTCTGTTCTTTTTAGATCTGTTTTTTCCGCGGTTACGTCCGCCCTCCACATACGTCCTCCGACACTTCCATATTCTAACGGCATTCCATTCCTGCCGTACTCAGAAGTCAATTCCCAGCAACCCATTCTCTTGTTCCCTGCATCTCCAGAACACGGTAGGAAGTCACACAATTACAATCGGAACCAGAGTATTCACGGCCCTGCCTTGTTGTCATTTGTCTTATCCTCTCCAGCAGCGTACCTGAATGCTCGAGTCTCTTCACGTCGGGAATCACCCTGCCACAAGTTGCGCTATTGCATACTGCAGGGTTCAAGCCTTTCATTAACCCTCTCCATCCAAGTAGGTCACGGGGGACTATAAGGGATTCCTTCTGGCTGGTTAGGGATCTACCTTACTTATTCACTCTTTCTCTCTCTCATCACAGAAAGCACAGAGTTCTCCACTAAATATTCAGATGCAGCTCTTCCTACATACACAGACAGGTACATCCGCTCTTATAGTCTAGGAACACACTCTTGATGGCATACTTACACCTCTTGTTATATCTGACAGACTTCATGAGGATATATTTACCTGAGTGTCTCCAGTTCTAAATACAGCATTCCGGTCCAGCTTTCCGAAGACCAACCGCAGACCTACACTCACAATTTCCGTACAGGGTTTTATTCCCCAGAGGGTTTCCCTGGGGAGTTTGCATCTCTCTGTTCCCTGTCATTCAGTAGGAGGGCAGTAAGATTCTCAGGGGGGTTTTCCTGTCTTCAAGGAACTGCCTTCTGATCCAGGTTAGTGGCTTTCTGCATGCTTGTACGTTTTCATGACAGTGGCACTGAAGATACATAACTCGCAACATATCAAAGGTTGAAGCAGCAGAAGAAAGAAGTAGAGGTCAAAGCTAGAACCAGCATTGCTCAAGCTAAGAGTGGGATCTCTATGAAAAACAAATCCCAAGCATACAAGAACTGTACACTAGTGGTTTTTGAAGTGGATGATTATGTGGTGCACGAGAGTCTTCATCAAAGTTTGCGAGAGTGGCACAACCACTTTGGGGTAACTGCTGAAGACCAGGTGTATATAAAAGCTGGGCAAGGGAGCTGGGTACATGTTCACTGAAGTTGTTTTATATCTGCATGGCAAAGACTACGTGGAAATTAAGAAGTAGTCTAGAAGCTCGAGCTGAGTGTATGGTAGTTGCAAGACAGGGAAAAGAAGCTGCACTTTCTTAGGATATAGAAAGAAGAGTGCCTTGCCAACCTGTGGAGGTGGAAGATTTCTTGTAGCAGTACCTAATTTTGAAGTTGCAATCGTAGCAGCACATTACAAAGCTGTAGAAGTTGTATCAGTAGCAAGACTGTGACCGTCAGTACTGTTGAAGTTAACTGTGGGACCACAAACCTGTTCTCCCAGTTACATTGCAGAATGAAGTTGGTTGAGAGAGGAGTAAATCTCAAGCAAGAACGTCCTGAGAATTGTACATAAGACACTGCAGAATCTAGAAGTGAAGACGTGGTGTCAAAGTGGAAGAAGATACTTTTTGCCAACGTCATCTATTCTTTCTTGGAAGGAAGTCATCCAAGAAACTCCATTGGTGCTGTTAATTCATTGTGGAACTGTAAAGAAGGAAATCTTTCACAAAACAAGGAAGAGACTTTGACCAGTGGATTTTATTTGTGTGAAGGTTTTCTTTCTTTGGAACTGTTCCAAGACTTTTGTTGAGACTTTTTGTTACTTGGAGAAAATTGACTTTGTGGATATTCTTGGGGGAGCAAGATCTGACCAGGATCACGAGAAGTCATCCAAGATACTGGCTGTTTGGTAACCTTTCATGTTTTATTTTTGTTATTTGAATGTTTATATTGTTTATGGTTAGGGTTAATTTTGTGAATGCTAGGAGGTTTTCCCTTAGATCTTAGAATAGGTAGGGAATCCCCTGGTGGAGTAGAGTTATTTAGGATTTCTTTTATTCATTTTTGTTCAATAAAATAAATGGCAAATCCTGAGAAAACACAAAACAGTCGCGAGTCTCACATTACTGACCCCTGACACCATTCTACCAGAGAGTCAACAGAGGCAGGCACCCAGTCGTTTGTCTTATTCATTGGAATTCTGAAAATCAGGCGATCTGGAAGCCACATAGCATCTCATAGCTGGTATGAGGGGACACTAATATGCTATAAATCAGATGTGTTTTTTTTAATTATGAGAACCATCAGTCACCATCCCAAAACCAAGATATGGTTTATATGTCTGGGATGATGCTCTGAGGCAACGCGTTTGCCTTGGAAGCAAGACAACACAGAGCAACACAGGTTGGAAACCCGGTTCCATGCTTAGAGACTGGTCTCTGGTATTAAGCATGTGATAAAAGATTAATACGTCCAGCTTATCCTGTCACCATGCAATAGTTCAATTATTATGGCTTTAGATGAGTGGTGCAGATTTAAATCCCACATCTTTCTGTAGTCACAGCAGCCGTCAAACAGGGAACATGTGATCTCTGTGCCACTGGAGAGCAGGTGCTGCAGACCAGGAGACTGATGCATCAAGGCACAGGTGTACATTATGCTTTTGGCATGGAGTTTGGAGAAAAGGGTGGTGTGGTTAGAAGACCAACCTTTTGAGATGGATTACCTGCACAATTTTATTATTAATACAAATAAGAAAAGCCAGGGATTTTACAGTTGCCAAATGGCAATCCATTGCAATGTGGGGTTTTGGATTTCAAACCCCGGTTTGTTACCCTTATTCATGTGTATGTTGAGTTGGCTTTCCCAAACAATACCCACATTGTTTGGAGAACAGCAAGCAGCTTCTGAATGGGTGTGGGGTGTGTATCTCCAGTTAGATTTCCCTGCTAGGTGAGGGAGGGATCGTTTTCTTCCTTCATGTGATGCTAATAAAGGATGAGTTTGCAGGGTTGTGGCTTTCTCAGTTTCTGACTTGGTCTTGGAGTGTCTCAATGTTTGCCTCTATGGAACAGGAGATGAAGTTCCACTCAAATGAAAGGGATTGTCCCTGATCAATGTGGTTCTCCTAGGGTTTGACTGGGTTTTGGGGGAAGGGTTTGGTCTCGCATCCACAGGGACTAGGAGAGGTTGTTCTCAGAAACGATTGGCAAGCTAAGGGGATCCGCATATCCCACATTCACCAATCCCTATGGCAAGAAGGACTCGGACGGGATCAGAACACTCACTCCATCATATCTTCCAGAGTTGATGGAAACCCGTACCAAGAGTTGATCAATTTTGATGAGGACACCCTGCTTTCCCATGGCACAAACAGTGTCCAGAAACAGACATCATGTACATCTTTTCACTGAATATTGGGTTACATATAATTTTTTTTAGAAGACAGAGACCAAGGTGTTTAGGAGGGGTACATTTGAAAGCCATTCTGAAATGGCATCTAAACCGTGCAAATGTCTACAGAAGTGGGTGTTAGGGAATTCCTTCCACCGTAGAGACCCCCAGCACTTTTGCTGAACTTTGGGACGTTGCACTTTTAATTCTGTGTGTTTTCTGTGTTTCCTTTTGGTTTTGGAGTCTGACAAATTCCATAGGCATCATCATTGCATTGTGACACACAATGCCTTCAGTGCAGCGGCACAGGGAAGTCTCTTAGATTTCCCAAAGGTTTACATACCTTCTTTTGGTGAAACTAGTGTTTTGCTGGAGGGGTTACTTAGTATTCCCTTTGTCTAGTTTCTCATGTAACATTTATATGTTACCCTTTCTACAATTAATGGCTGGTGGCAGTGGTTTACTTTTTACTACTATTGTGTGTTTTTAGCACCGGTTGCGTTCCCAGCCACAGTAAGGCACCCATGGGTGCCCATTTCATCAAAATGGCCCCAGTCTTCTTTTTTCGCCATTTGTTGGAAGGTCCTTCTTGAGATTTACTCTGTGCAACAAACCATGTATGATCCCCTTGTTCATTTTGTCTTTGGCGGGATTCATGAGTGAAGCCCGCCTTTGGCTCCAGTATGTCTGGCAGGGGCAGAAAGTGAGGGAGGTGCCCGAAACTCCCTGTGCTTAATCCCCTTGGTTACAGGAATGCACCCAAAGATGATTGGCCAGCCTGCTGTCTGGCAAAAACAGCCACCCTAGTGTGGTATTGACAACTAGGCTGGAATGAATGGGTGAAACCTGCATAAAAGGTGAGGCTTTTTGGCTTGGAAGGCAGAGTCGACCACTGGACGAAGGAATCCAAAGAAGAACTTGGAAGAAACGCCTGCTACAACTCCTGGACCGTTGGTTTGCCCGGTGAAGCGCTGCTGCTGTGCTGAAGCTCCAAATTCACCTCGAATAGAGAAGCCCTGCAAGGACGACTTCTCTCTTTGAGTTGGTGGGACCAATCAACTCCAAAGTAAGCCACCCGGACATCCTAACAGAGCTGGCTGTACATCCACTGCTGCTGCTGGAACCAAAGTGCCAGGGAGAGGACACCAGATTGTGCGTGCGTTGCGTTTAAGTTGGACCCGAGCACCAGGAAGATTCTCCAGACTTCCCTGAAGCAGGAATGACCAAGCCTGAGCCACCAGTCCAGAGTGGTATCTGAGAACGACAGTGTTGCTATTTGCGGTCAGATGCGAGGAGGTGAAACACTTAATGACTGCTGAATTGAAGTTTGCCCATTGCTGCCGCAGAACTTCCCATTGCAGAGTAGAGTCCCCAGACGTCCTCCCTCTTGTTCCCACAACTGAAGCTCAGGAACAATAGGATCTGCAGAGCTGTACAGGATCAGAAGACAGCTGGAACCCTTTCTTATAACCAGAGGTACTGTAAAGTCTTCTTGTTGTGTAGCCTTACTTGCTCTCAGTTGTCTTGGTTACCTTGTAGAGTTGCCAAAGCGTTCCCCCTCAGAAGCCTCCCAGCTTGTGGCCTTTCAAGTGTTCTATTTTTCTACAAACCTTTCTAAAAACATTGTGCAAGACTTTTTACCTACCTACAAAGAAGATCTGCAGCTGCTCTAGACATTGTGCAATTAACATTGGCTGTCCTGGCTCCCTGGGAGACTCTTCTTACCTTTGACTCTGTGCTTTATCTTTTCCACAGGAGAGGGTTATACTTATTTGACATTGGAAGGTTTTTAAAAGTACTTACCTGTTTTGTGAATTATTTGTTAACCTCGGTTTTATTCCTCTCTTCTATCTTTTACACCAAACTCTGTATTGCTCTAAATGTACCAGTGATAAATCAATGTCCAGTGTCCTAGCTATTTAAGTCACCTGAGGGTGTAGAAGTGTCTGTGTGTCATCCACAATGGGCTTCATCTGATTTAGAGAAACTAAGGGTGTGTTTGAAGTGTATTACAAGTGTTATATATATATATATATGTCTCCCTTTTGAAGAAGGCTTTTAGAAAACTGAGAAATAAATTAATAATTGTTTTATCAAGAAACCTGGAGTGTAAGTGCTTATTTGAATAACTGATACTGTGAAACTTTGCGTCATAACTGCTCATATTGGCCCCTCTTGAGATAAGCCTGGCTGCTCAGCCACACTACCACCCTGTGTAGGTCAGACTTATACCAAAGGTTGGGTCCCTATTGCCAGGAGGTCAAGGTTATTGTAGTGCACCCAAAGGGTACTGCATACAATCTGCCTAACAGTGGGTCTGAATTTGTGCCCAAATATTACAGGGGCCAGTAGAGAAAGGTGCAATGTGGTAAGTGCTCCAACCCATAAGTGTTGTCTGTAAATTGGACATACAGGGCTCTTCATGAATTAATTCCCTTAATAACGACATGCAGGCCTCTTCACCTTTGAGCTACTGCTTTGCTGTGTCCCAATACTTGCTTGTGAGTACCAATTATGCCTCTGCTCAGCCCCCACTCTTCCCATACACTGCTTGTACTATTTCTTCCTTTCTCTTCCATTTCTCTCATTCATTTTCCTCTGCTCAAAACCATTTGAACACTCTTACTATCCCCATCATCGTTTCCCCAATTCCACCCCTCTTTTCGCTCACCTACTCTCTTGATTGACAAAACTTGCAACCCTAACTTTCATCACACTTCCTCTTCTGGCATCTACACCCAGTGCGTCTCTGCTTCGCAGACTCGACATCACTGCTTCTACATCTCGCTCTCCTTATATTGCTCCTTGGAATGCACAATCTGTAACAAGACTTTCTTTGCTTCCACCTTTTTTCCCATTCTTCCTCTCTTGACCTCATTACCCTTCCAGAATCCTGGATTTCCCCCACATACTCTGCAACCCTTGCTGTCCTTCATGACCCTGCCTACACGTTCACCCACTCCGCCCGCCCAAGGGGTGGTGGTGTAGGACTGTTTGCCTCATCTCTCCTACTCCAATAACTCTCGCTAGTTCTCCCCCTTTTTGAATACCCTATCTCCACAATCACTGCTCCCTATGGCATTCTATATTCTCTCTCTCCATCGGCCACCTGGTGAATGTATTCACAAACTCTCCCAACAAATTGAATACCTTCCTCCCCATCATCACCCCATTGTCACTGGTGACTTTAACCTACCCTCTCTCTCCACTCCTCTAGCCACTTGCTTTAGCTCTCTTCTTCTTAACCACTGGCTCGTTTCTGTCCACTCTCTGCCCACCCATTCAATGGGTGCCTCCCTTGACCTTATTCTCAACTCTCCACCTGTAATATCTCTACCACTCCTTCACCCTCTGATCTTTCTATCGTCTTTGCCTCACATGTTCCCCCCTCCAAAATCCTAATCTACATCTAGGACCTGCACCATTCTCTCACCTTCAATGCGAAATACACTGTTCCATCCACTGGTAACGCCTTCACTAACTAACACTGCTCTTAACGCTCCATTCTCCTCTCACTTCCCCCTTACTACATTCACTCCTAAACACTCCCCTGCATGGCCTTGGATTGCACCTACCATCTGCAACCTCGAAACGACGAATAAGAGCCTTTGCACTTGGCAAAGATTCTACTCCAACTGCCCTTCAAAACTATTCCCCTGCTCTCAACTATGCCAAACACGACTTCCATCTCTCATTTAATCTCAATCCTCTCAACCAAGGCGATTCCAAAAATCTCACACCTCCTAGACCCTCCTCCATCTCCTCTACTCTCTCTGTGAACGATCTAGCTCTCTACTTTGCTTCAAACATTTCCAGCAAATAAACTTCTATGCCCCCCTACCTGCTAACCTGTCTCCACCACCTTTGCCCCATCTCCTACGACAATATCTTCCTTTGCCCCCTCTAACCCTGATGAGATTCTGGACCTTCTCTTCATGGCTAACCCTTCATGTGTCCCCATCGACTCTCTATCCCCAGACATAGTGAAACTTGTAGCTCCCATTGTTGCTCCATATCTTACCTCTTCTACTCCTCTCTTGAAAGTGCCAAGTTTCCATCATCGGCTATTGTCATCCCCAGAGCCAAACTGTTCTGCCAACTTTTGTTCAGTCTCTCTTCTTATTGCAAAATCCTACAGCATCTACTTTTCAACTGAGTTCTTTGACACACACAACCTCTACGATCCTGAAAAGCCTTACCTCCCCACCATATTGTTTGGGTTCCCGCAGAGTTCACTTTCTCTTCACACTCTACACCTCTTCTCTTGGCACCTTGATATCTTGATATGGCTTCTCCTGTCAACTCTTTGCTGATGACGCTCAGATCTATGGTCAAACATTTCTAACTGTCTCTCTGTAACTGTCTTCAAACTGTAAGTTTGCAGCATGGTCTGCATCAGGTAAGTTTTAATCTATGAGCCTGGCGCCTATGGTGCCAGGACTGACCCTCCATATGAGCCTGGCACCATAGGCGCCAGGGCTGCACCCAAATAGCCCCTAGCGGGGGTTGTTGGGCTTGCTTGGGGTAACTTGATGCCTGCTTTCGGGGTTGCTGGACTTGGTCTTGGTCCCCAGGGGGAGGCATCATGACACTACTCTCGGCTTGCTGCATGGCGTAGGCTGCCCACTGCTTCGTCCAACTATCTTTTATCGTCTTCGGATGTAAAAGTTGGCAGGACTTGCAGGACTACTCGTTGTGATCTCGAGGTAGACACTTATTACACCGACGGTGAGTGTCTTTCCATGGATATTTGCCATTAAAAGGAGTCCTGTCCATAGCTCAGGGTAAAAGCGACAGCAAAACCATAAGGGAAAAGAGAAGGGAGAAGGAAATGCATTCTACAAAGGAATCAAAATCCATGGGCCCAACTCTCCCGACTGTAAAGGCCTGGATAGAGGGCAGAGGCCACACAGTCAACAGCTTCAACCAAAGCACCAGCCGCCGAAATCTGCAGTCGTCTTCAGTGTTGGTTCAGGAGAAGTCGTCGATAAAGAATTGACAAATATTAAACGACCAACGGTCATGGACAATGAAATAGAAATGTAGCAATTTACGAGCTCCGCATAAGGCAACCAGCTAGCTGGGCGGACAAAAACAATCTGAGGGACCTCGACACGCGAGGGATTTTGGGTACACTATACGTCACGTTAGGGATAGTGTTACAAGCATGCCCACGTCAATGTCCCCTTTCGATTCTCAAACGACAAGATGCAATACTCTGCGATTACCACTAGATGTCGGACTATATGCACAGCATGTGATTCTAAGCAGATTCACAAGCATCAGAAACTAATTCTCTTTTTCTTCCAAACTATACACACTTGCCACCACCCTACCCATCGGCCCATTACTCCCTACTAACCCCCTCGCTCCCTACGATCATCCTCAGCTCACCTCCTCTCATGCCCTGTGCACTCCCTATTGTTTCCACACTCTTCCTCTCCAGGCTCACTTACTCGGGAATGCTCTTACTTCCCCTCTCTGCACTAATCCCACTCTTTCTGTATTTCAGAGCAACCTCTGTGCTCTCCTCCTTTCTGAAAAAACACTTGCATAGCATTCTACACCACCACATCTGCCTGTTCGCTCCCCAACCTCTCTACAAAAACCCTATGGCACTCACCCCTGAATCCTAGCCTGTTCCTATATCATGCTCTACTGTTCTCAGCGTGGTTCATGTTTCTACCTCCCCTGTATCATCTGGTCTTCGATCCACATGCACTCAGTCTTCAGTTTATACCTCTTCGACAGAGCCAAAACCAAACTTAAGCCACCCAATGTTTGTAAAGTGTATTTAGGAGGAAAACGACAAGATCTTTTACTCCCTGCAGATGATTAATACTTTCACTAAATGAGTGTACGATAACATGTGTCACATCATCTGCTTATCAGCAGATACCACTTGGTCTTGGCCGACCACCAAACCCTCTGCCACCACATCACTTCCTCTGCCCAACTCTCCCCCAAAAGCAGCTAAATGGATCTCCAGCTTCCTAGCAAACAGGTGGTACTCTTGTTCAGAGAGGAATTGCCATAGCATTTCGGTGCTGGACTGATATGTGGGCGGGACAAAGACTGATATGCAAATGGATATTTCCCATCTGTGAAAGGTACAGTGAGCAAAAAGCAGATGGCTGCGAACTCTCAATGTGATTAACAACCACTGAACAGGTTATCATGCCTTGTTCTTCCGACAGAGGGGCGCCTGCTACCTTTGTTGAATTCTTTGAAAGAACTTGGGGTTGGTCACCCTAGGTTACCTGGGGGCAACCAGACGTGGACTCCCTGCTCACTGTGCTTAGAGAGGCCCAGCTTCACCTCACTGATGATGCCCAACAAGGCTGAAACATGGGTATGGGGTTGCTGGTGGGACTCTTGTTCAGAGAGGAATTGCCATAGGATTTCAGCGCTGGACTGCCCATGTGGGCGGGACAAAGACTGATATGCAAATGGATATTTCCCATCTGTGAAAGGTACAGTGAGCAAAAAGCAGATGGCTGTGAACTCTCAATGTGGTTAACAACCACTGAACAGGTTATCATGCCTTGTTCTTCCAAGAGAGGGGCGCCTGCCACCTTTGTTGAATTCCTAGCAAACAGATCTGCCAGAGTCTTCGCTGAGGACACTGCCACCTCCCCCACTCCAATCTCCTCTGGAGTCCAACAAGGCTCCTGTGTCTCACATACTCTCTACAACGTTTACACTAAGCCCCTCTTCGACCACCTAGACTCCTTGAACATCACCTACACTAACTATGCCAACAATATTGAAATACTAATTCCCCTCTCTGGGAACCACAGGCACAACCGTGTCAAAGTGAACAGCATATACGAAACAATCCAAATCTGGATGGCCTCACATAACCTCTGTCTAAACAATGAGAAAACAGAACTACTTCTCATTGGTTTTCCTGCCCGTCTCACCAAACTCAACACCCCTTCAGCCACCTCAACATAGCTGGCCACTACATCCCTGTCCGGACTTCAGGAAAAATGCTGGGAGTCTATCTGGATTCATCTCTTACCATGACACACGCTATGTCAACCACATCGCCTCAAGCCAGCGTCCTTGGAGCATCTAACAACTCGCCCGAACTCTTTAAAATCTGAAAGTAACTGGCCAATCCTCCTGCAGTCTCTACCTCTCCTGTCCCCCACCAAGGCCCTCTGCTCGGCTCTGGCCTCTCATTTCATCTCTAAAACTCAGGACATCCTGCCATTTCTCTCTCTCTTCCTCTCCCCCGCCTCCCTGCTCTTCCTCTGGCCCTTCTCTCTCCTCTGCCTTTCCCGTTCTACCCAGACGAAGTTTCTAGACAAGTCCGATATATGCAAGATCATGCGGCCCGTAAGCAGACCCTATACTTGGCTTTCGTTGACTTTAAGGTTGCATTCGATTCAATTGATCGAAGCCTCCTCTATCATAAATTGGTCAATTGGAAATGCCCACCATCTTTGGTATCTTTAATAGTACTCCTTCACTCCAACACCTCTATGCAAGTTCGCCTCAATTTAGGTGGTGACATAACTGCAAAATTCCAGACGTTCAGAGGGCTGAAGCAGGGGTGTATTTTAGCTTCCTCAATTTTCAATTTTTTCATACACGACCTGGGCCTTAATCTTAGCAAAATTTTAAGTGACCCTCCCAGTTTGGGCTTGCATAGAATTCCCTATCTTTTCTATGCTGATGATTTGATCCTCATTTCAAAAACTCACACTGGTCTCCAAAAATTATTGGATGGCCTAGAGTTATATGTGGATCTAAATCATCTACAAATCAATACTTCCAAAACCCAAATAATGATTTGCAAAAGTCATCCAGGCTCCAAAATCAAACCCTTCAGTTGGCGACTACATAATGTCTCTCTAGCACAGGTACCCAGTTACAAATATTTGGGCACGATAGTGGCTGATACGTCCTCAACTCTTGATCTTGATTCAGCAACCATTGGCAAATTACGGTCATTGTCCGCCCAAGCTAAGATTCTTATGGGCACATTTGGCAAGTTTACTGTTAGACATGTATTAACATTCTATCTCCAGAAGGTGCTCCCGGTTTTGACCTATGGATCTGAAGCACTCTCCCTCAGACCCATTGAGTGGTGGGATAAATTGGAATCATCCTTCTGGAAACAGGTTTTGCATTTGCCCGTGTGCACACCTTTGCCTCTAATTCGTTTTGAATTGGGGTCTCTTTGCATGGCTTCCTTTGTCATCTGGAAGTACTGTGCTTTTTTTCGAAAGTGTCTTTTGTCTTTGAACCGTTTAGATATCTTGGGAAAGGTGGCAAGTCATCTACTTAAGCAAAATGAGATATTCGAGAAAATGGTGCGTGTTCGTTATGAATGTATTGTCCGATGCATCTGTGGATTTAGATTTGCTCTTATCCAATGAAATTCGAGCTAAAAAGAAAATGTATCATCATGATTGGATTACAACCCAAAATAAATGTCTAATTTATAAGGACTTTGATCGCACTTTATTTGGCCACAAGCGACTCAGAGTAATGGCCGATTATTTGGCCAAATTTCCTTGTTCAAAGACTCGCCAGAAATGTCTTCGTTTAAACCTTTGGCCAACTCTTGACGTTTTGGCCCGAAGAAAGCAAATTGGAGAGGCTGAGAATTGGTGTCGATTTTGTAAGAATGTTAACCAAAAAGAAACATTAGAACATTGTTTGGTGCAGTGCTCAAATTTGGTTACCATTCGGGAAAAATGTTTTGGAAACTTCTTCGAAGAGCAAAATGTTTACATACAAAAGAACATGTGGCAATGCATTTTCTCATCTGTCTGACTAGGTGTTAAGATAGCAACTGTGCAGTTTTTGGATGCAATTTTTCGTGACCCACATCCTTAACTTTTTATGATTCTCTACTTCTTCTTTTGTCATATTGCTGCTGAATTCTAATGTTCTGATTTTTGCTTGCCACGTGTCGTATTTGTATTTCTCTTTCTTTTAACTGTGAAAAGGATTTTAATGATTGTAATGCACTGTTCTTGACATTTTGTAATATTTGAAAGGTTGATTTTATCAACCATAAAAAATATATATATATATGCATGTCTCATCAAAACGGGTCCACCCCTGTTCCTCCAAAACCATCAAGGACCACATTGACTCCCTGGCTCCTGCCCTGGCCGACTTCTGCAACCAGTTCTTCACCAGTGGAGTCTTCCCATCCCCCTTGAAGCACTCCCATGTGCACCCTCTTCTTAGGAAACCCTCTGCCAACCCGTCCTGCCCGGCTAACTATCGCCCAATCTCAATCGCTCCTTTCCTGGGCAAACTCCTGGATAAGTTGGCCATCTCCCAGCTCAATCTCCACACTGAAACTGTTGGTTGTCTTCATGATCATCAGTCTGGCTTCAGAGCCGCCAGAAGCACGGAAACTGCTCTCCTGAACATCTGTGAAGACCTGCTCTCCTACCTTGATTCCAACGCCCCCTGTGTCCTCATCTTACTTGATCTCTCTTCTGCCTTTGACACTGTCAACCATGCCATCGTGCTCAACCGTCTCCGTGATAACCTGGGTATCATCGATCAGGCCCTGGCTTGGCTGACTTCTTTCCTCGCTAATCAACTCTCCTAGTTCCAACTTTGGTCCTTCCTCTCCTCTATCTCTTTTACTACCTGTGGTGTTCCCCAGGGGTCTAACCTCTCTCCCTGGCTGTTCAACCAATACCTGGCACTTCTTGCCCACCGTATTGCTCTCCTCACATCTCTGACGTCTCTCAGAAGTCATACTACCAGCTGCACCTCCTCAGAGGTATTCTTCCTTTCCTCTCCTTCCCCCAGAAGCTCACCGTCTCCAGAGCTCTGCTTCTCTCTAGGCTGGACTATTGCAAGAGCCACTTTCTAATTCTGCCTGCTTCTGCTCTCCGCCCTCTACAACAGGACTGCGAGACTTGTCCTTGGCCTCAAGCCCAGGGATTGTATCTCTCCAGGACTGAAATCTCTGCACTGGCTCCCAGTGGCTGCGAGGATAAAGTTCAAAACCCTCTGCATTGTCCACAAGGCCTTTTGGGGCCTCAATACCTTCAACTCTCTTCCTAATAATCTTAATTCTCGAGCTCGGGTCAGTCGCTTCTCCAAGCAACGAGTTGGTGGTAGATCTCTTTCTTCGCCTGGGGCCTCCTTCTGGAACAGCCTGCCTGAAACTTGAGGAGAACCATCTTCGGTTCCAGAAGCACCTCAAAACCTTCCTCTTTGCTTCTGCTTTCTCTCCCCCTCTCCCTCCCCTGCTGAATTCCTGGCTGAAACTGAAACTGCACTGGTTTCCTTGGCCACACTTCTGATCTCAGGCCCAGGTCGCCCTTCCCCGCCAGTTGCACACCTGCACTGCCTCCCTAGCAACCCCCGCACTTGGGGACTGTTTCTGTATCCCTACTGTCCCACTACCAGCACTTGACACCGGATGTCTGCACTTACCCTTGCACTTGCCACCAGCTGGCCGTACTTCCTTATTTATTATTTTATTTATTCTAATTTATCGCACATACTGCTCCCCCTCTCTTGCCTCGTCACGCCTCAAAACACTTGTGTATAGGCACATTATAAATGCCATATCATAACCTCAGCCTACAGAAAATCGTCTCCAAGTATTGCATGGGCCCACCTCTGTGGCACCTCTGAGAAAAACCTGGGGGGCGCTGTTGAGCAGCCTAGAAAATGGCTGCCTAGCCCGTGAGCTCTGTTCCTGCCCGCTTGAATCTGCCAAATATCGGTGTTTATCCTTGGCATCCCCGGGTCCATACTGCTACGATTTATCAGCGGACACCCTTCTCTCCGTGTGCCTGAAGTTTTGAGACATCGGTGCCGGGGAACCCCTAAAGACGACTTTGGACCCTGCGGCGGCCGTGCGGCCTCCCTGCGGAGCCTCGCCGGGGCCCTGCTCGCGGCCGTGTGCTGCGGCCCTCCTGGGCATGCCACCTTGCCTGCTCCCCTCGCGCGAGCTGGCGGCCGCTGGAGCGCAGTCCCTTGGCTGTTCCTCGTCCGCCAAGGAACCCGTGGCCGGGGCTGCCTGGCCAGAAGCCCCCTTATCTGGACTGCGGATCCCGCGGAGTCCCGCGACTGCTGTGAGGGCTGGTGCCCGCCCACGACCCTGCATAGGCGCGGCCCCCGGGACTGCTGAAGCAGGGGGCCACTCCTGCATTTATCAGCGCTTGGTCACCTGTGCGAGTTGCGCCGCTCACCCCGCCTGACGCCTCCTTCATCCGGACCGCAGCGCCGACGCCAGACAGCAGCGGCGGGGCATTGGTTGGCCCCCCACAGCTGTCCATGGTCACAGCCCCGCGGCCATACCGAGGATCTGGCGGTGGAGTGCGCGCGTCTGCCAGCGCACCTTCCTGCTCTGGGATTGCCCACGGGCGGCCGCAGCCTCCTCGCTGCACCGGCGGCAGGCTGCCCCGACATTGGTGAGGGGGCGCCGGCCCTCTGGGAGCTCCATCCTGCGCCGAGGGACACGCGGGTTGAGCCGCTCATAAGGCTATAAGGTGGGTGCCGAAGACTCCACATTATCTCCCTGCTGTATCTTTATGGGGGGCCACCCTGCTCTATCCTTAGGGGGGGGCCACCCACCCCGATAACTGTTCTGCAAATCCAAACACATCTCCAGCGATACTGCCTACGGGGGCCATCCTGTCGCCTACCGGCTCTCTCCACCCACTGTGCTGGCGCACGCAGCGGAACCACTGCTAGAACCCACACGTATACAACCACCTCGACCATTCTTTGGCCGCATCTCCTTCATCATCACTGCCCTGCTACTGGCTGGCCACTCTTAACTCCCAGGGGCAACTGCTGGCGCTACCACGCTCAAACCGCGAGCACACTGAAACCATTGCTCAGCTATTGCACCCGACTACGGGCCTCCTGTCTTGCGACCACCTCAGAAGTGTTGTCCCCCATCGCTGCAATGTCCAACAGATCGCAAGGGGCCGGCAAGGTTGGCGCAATGGATAAGTTTGCTAAGGCGGTGCCCAGGGCTGACCGGGCGTCCTCCCCCGCGACACAGGAAGACCCCGTTAATCTGCCGGATCCGCCCCAGCCCGACCTGACTGCGATAATGGAATCCATGGCCAAAAACTTTGCGGCCTTCCATGAAAAACTTGATGACATCAACGCGAATGTAGCCTCCTTAAGATCTAAAATCGACCAACATGGGGCAAGAATCACTGAAACAGAGCAAAGAGTAGGAGCTAATGAGGACAATGTTCACTCCCTACAAAGCACGGTTATGGAGCTTGTCCGAGACATGAATCAGGTCAAGGCTAAGTGCGATGACCTCGAATCAAGGTCGCGGAGAAACAACATTCGCATAGTGGGGGTGCTTGAATCTGCACTTAAGGGGCGAATGGAACTTACGGTCGAACACTTGCTCAAAGACCTTCTAGATAACCCTGAGCTATCACCATTCTTCGCTGTTGAACGAGCACACCGCTCACTGGCACCCCGGCCTAAACCAGGGGACTTCCCCAGAGCAATCATTGCAAAACTGCTGAGCTACAAGGACAGGGACCACATACTCCGCCTGGCCAGAGAGAAAGGGGAATTAAGGCTGGATTCACAAGTTATTAGGATTTTCCCAGACTTTTCGGTGGGGGTACAGATGGAGCGACGTCAATTTGGAGGTGTGAAGAAAATGTTAAGAGAAAGGAAATGAGTATGCAATGCTCTTCCCGGCTCGCCTAAAATTCACCCATCGCAACAAGCTGTATTTCTTCACGGTCCCGGATGAGGCAGTCAAATTAATAGAGGCACAAATCCCACTGAGAGAGCCCCCGGAGGAACCTATGGACAATGACTAAAGGCTATGCTACCACGACTCTACTGCTGGCCCCTCTGGCCACTACTGATCTATGAACTGCCCCTCTGGTGGGTTGGCTCTCTCCCTCTGTTCCGTCCTGCCCTGGGCTTATTATGGCCCCACACCAGCATCATGGGAGCACAGCCGCTGCATGGGGTCACATCCGATCCATATGTTGCCGTACTACTACGACACACACCGAGCCCTAACCTAGGAACTCTAACATCACTGCCAGGCAACGGCCTACGGCAATAGCTGCTTAGATCTTGCTACCTGGAAATAAGCTTGCTTTTCTTGTAACCTTCGTTTCTTCAGCCAACCAAAGTTTAATGTTGTTTCAACGCAATATGTATGAACCATGCGGGTCAGACGGCGGCGGCGGCGGCAGCAGCAGCCCCCACTGCAGCTGCAATGCCTTTTAAGGCGGAGTGTTAAAGTTTAAGCCCCGGTTGGGCTACTGGTTTAGCGTTGCCGAGTTGGGGATGGCACGCATTTGGTCACTCCGCGGGTGGGTACGATCACACTCCTAGGCTGCACCCGGCGGTGAGCGGTAAAGTTGGGGTATGTTATGTTAAAATCGGCAGGAAGGTAATGACTGGTTTGGATGAGAAACACGATATCGCTGCACACACGACAGGGTGCAGGGACAAAGCTTTTCCTTGGGATGTCCCGTAAATTGTCCCCATGAGTATTAAAATGATGACATGGAATGTTCGGGGATTGACAAACTTCACAAAGTCCCGTAGGATCACGGCATACGCACAAAGGCATGGGATTAAAGTACTCCTATTGCAGGAGACACACGCTCTGAAACTCCCATCATCGAACCGAGCTCAGACCAGGGGCCCCCACAGATTCTATACCCAATACTCCACCCAATCCAGAGGGGTCCTGATTCTCATTCACAAATCTGTAAAATTCACTCTCCACACATCTCACATTGATACAGAAGGTAGATACGTGATTCTCCACTGCACTCTAGCCAATGAGGAATGCTTGCTGGTGAACTCATACGGGCCCAACACCGACTCCCCTGACTTTATAGACGCAGTTGCCACCATCCTTATGAAATATGTGGAAGTCCCTATCATATGGGGAGGAGACATGAATCCCATACTTGACAATGTCCTTGATAGAACAACCACATCCCGCAGGGTCATGCCGCGAGCTGACAAAAGTTTCCTTGCACACATGAGGTCCCTGAACCTACACGACGCATGGAGAACACTCCATCCCCATGAGGGAGATTACACTTTCTATTCAACAGTAGATGATAGCTCTTCCAGAATAGACCTGTTCCGGGTGTCAGGTGGGCAAGGTAACGGAGGTCAAGATCCTCGCACGCATAATCTCTGACCACTCCCCTTTGCTGCTTCAGATCCAAATGGGCAACGCCCGGACCGCCCGCCCCGCTTGGCGCTTTAAACCTGACACTCTCTCCGACATTGTCTTCAAGGCCGAGATTCTCTCGGACATTAACACATTTTTTGAGAACAACAACACACAAGACACTCCCGAAGGGACCCGCTAGGAAGCATTCAAGGTCTACATTAGGGGAATGTGCATCTCGAGGGAGGCGGGGGTCCTCAAAACCATAAGACAGGCTCTCAACAACTCTGAAATTAAACTCAAAGCACTAGAACAAGAACATGCTTCTGCCCCGGCGGCAGCAACCCTAGCACGGATCAGAACAGAACTGGAATTGTACGAATCTCTTGCCTTGAGCGAGACTCGGTACTATGCTCGGCCCGTGGCGCCCCGCAGGTACGGAGAGGGAGATAGGCCCGGAAGAACTCTGGCTAAACTAGTGCACGCGGAGGGAGAAAGGGCCCGCATAGATAGCATCTTAGATGGACATGGTTAACGACACTGGGCTGACCAAGACATCCTTGACACCTTTGCCAGCTTCTATGCCGGCCTATATGGCCACCAGACGGAACACAGCCCACGACCTAGACGACCTACTAGAACGTATCCCTATGACCCTCATTTCCCTTAATACCAGAGAACAATAGGATGCTCCCTTCACCTTGGATGAGATAGTCCAGGTGATTTCCGACCTTCCTAAAAACAAGGCCCCGGGTCCCGACGGGCTCACATCTGAGTTTTATCAGGAACATGTCGCCATTTTGGCCCCCATACTGTACGGGGTCTGGTCCGACTTGCTCCGTTCAACTACTCTCCCTCCCTCCTTGAGGGAAGCCCTAATAACAGTCCTTCCCAAGCCAGGGAAACCCCCAGACGAATGCCGATCTTATAGGTCATTATCGCTCATTAACACAGACATGAAAATATTTGCCAAAATTATAGCGAACAGGTTCCTCCCAATCATGCCCCATCTGGTCCATGCAGACCAAAGTGGATTTGTCCCAGGTCGCTCTACTTCACTTAATATCCACAGGCTCTTTAAAGTGATGTCCAGAATTGACTCTGAAGCTGACGCAGTGTCAGTCACACTAGATGCCCAGAAGGCATTTGACATGGTCTCATGGCATTACCTATGGGCCGTATTAGAGAAAATGGGAATAGGACCAAATATGATCTCCTACATAAAACTGCTATATACGGGACCGATGGCCAGGGTGCTAGTTACTTCCACTATCTCCTCCCCATTTGCGCTACACCGGGGCACCCGACAGGGATGCCCGTTCTCCCCCATCCTTTTCGCACTCGCCATTGAACCCATGGCGAACTACGTCAGGGATCGACACACCCGCAGAGGTATCCGCCTACAGGACACACCGGAAATGATCTCACTGTACGCCGATGATGTACTCCTGTATGTCAGAGACCCCTCTGTACACCTAGACCCGATCATCCGCGACATTACTAAAATTGGCACGTACTTCGGCTTCACCATCAACTACTCTAAATCGGAAATATTCCCCCTCACTGCAGCAACTCAGCAACCGTCATGTGAATTCCCCCTACGCTGGTCCCCAGGGGGTATCAGATACCTCGGAGTGCAAGTGTTACTAACCAAAACCTCCCTGTTGGCGGATAACTACGAGACCACGGCACAATTAATTGAATCCAAGATGCTCAAATGGCGCAACCTCCCACTGTCCCTGGCGGGCAGACTGTCTCTAATTAAAATGATTGTGGTTCCTATGCTCCTCTACATGTTTGCCAAGGTACCAGTGTGGCCCGGGAAGCACTACTTCAAAAGGCTCCACTCGGCGGGTCCCCAGTTTCTGTGGCATTCGGGTGCTGTCCGGAAGAAGTGGCAATACATGACCCTACCCCTATGGGAAAGGGGGTTTCAATTCCCCAGACCTTACGTTGTACTGGATCGCAGCACAGGCCCATCACGCCACACACTGGTACGTTCACTCTAACCCGCCCCCTCACGTCAAACTGGAGAAACTGGCAGGGGACGGGACCAACATCATGACCTGAATACTTCATCGAACATTCCAAACAGACGCCCCGTCAGACCCTGTGGCTACCATGATTAGAGCGTGGAATTACATTCTGAATTTGGATCAAGAACATCGCCCATACTATAAATGACTCCCCATATGGCAATTTCCTGGACTCTCCCCCACACACGACCAACATTTTCTGCGTTACTGGGAGAACCTGGGCTATCGGGCACTTACTGATCTATATCCCTGACGGTAAATTCGTCACCTCTCAAACGTGGCGGCCCGGACATTCCAACTCAGCACTGGAGCTGCTACAATACTTCAGGTTACGCGCAGCGGTCTGTGCAATGTGGCCCTCCTACCCAGACGAGCCCCCTGACTCTCCTGACTTTCAATACATTGCAAACTCCGCAGGCGGCAGGGGCATAATATCCTCTCTGTATAAAATGCAATTGGAAAAAGTGGAGTATGGATCCCTCCAACCACGGGAGGCATGGGCCAGGGAGCTAGAAATGGAAATCACTGATCCGATGTGGAAGAAGATGTGTGCTCACACGCGCAAAATTTCCCTGAGCCCCAGATTATGCTGCATACAATATAAACTTCTTAACAGGCTTTATTATACACCTCAGAGAGTAGCGAAGTTCACACACACCCCGACCCACACATGCCCGAAATGTAAATCAGAAGCAGGTGATCATATACATATGTTTTGGTCTTGCGCCGCGCTAAACGCGTTTTGGACAGAGGTGACAACAGCGCTATCTGAGATAGTTGGGTCCCCTGTGGACCTCGATCCTTTGGCCTTGTTGTTTGGTACATGGGCTGGTGAAAATGTAAATAAAATGTCTAAGTGCTGCTGTCGCTAAAAAGTGTATATTACAGTGTTGAAAACGCCACTCCCCCCTACCTTTGAGATGTGGTTGAAGGCACTCACATGGGTACAGGTGTGTGAGGAGGAGTATATTGGATCCCTGCTCATGCCATCCCGCCCCAAAAATGTGTGGACCGAGTTTTGTAGCTACACGAACAATAGAGACGGGGTGGAATGGAGCTCCACTCCCCCGCCTGCTCTACCTGATGCACCAGAAGGACTGATCATTTCGCCCTTTTTTGTGCTATCAATCCTCCTTCACCCCTTACTAAACGGATTGTTACGGTACATAATGTAAAGTCTAAATATGTGATTGTAGTTCCTGGTTGCCTGGGTTGAATGTGTGCTATGCCTGTCTTAACTTTCTGCCAATAAACAAAAGTTTAAAAAAAAGAAAAACCTCTCCTAACTACAAGCCCTACAATACAATGCTCTCCGTGCCGCCCTCAACCCGACCAAGCATGACCACATCTCAGAGGCACAAAGATCCGTTCACTGGAGCCCTGTGTCATGCATGCTGGACGTGGTCCTACCTCCTATGCTCGTAGAACAGCTAGACCGTTCTATTCCAAATGGCGGTTGTTCGACACGTTGCCGGGAAAACGACGTTTGCACTTTTCACGTCGCTAACTCACGTGTATTCTGCGTCGTCACGTGAACTACGGCATTACGTATTTAAGCAGCGTGGAAACTTCACTCGCTGCTTCTGATCGAATCATTTGGCGTTGTGTAGCTGAACCTCCGGTCTGCATCCTTGCAGGTTACTACAGCTACCATTTTGGCCTTCTATAGCGTGTTTTCCGCCACACGCTGATTCCTGGAGCTGTTTGGTTGCGTGTAAATCCACACGTTGTCTTCAAACGCGGCCGGCCTGGACTGCGTGAATCCTGTTCGCGTGTAATTCCACACGCGCACGCTATCTTCAAACGCGGCTGGCCTGGGCTGCGTGAATCCTGTTCGCGTGTAAATCCACACGCGCACGCTATCTTCAAGCGCTGCTGGCCTGGACTGCGTGAATCCTGCTCGCGTGTAAATCCACACGCGCACGCTATCTTCAAGCGCTGCTGGCCTGGACTGCGTGAATCCTGCTCGCGTGTAAATCCACACGCGCACGCTATCTTCAAGCGCTGCTGGCCTGGACTACGTGAATCCTGCTCGCGTGTAAATCCACACGCGCACGCTATCTTCAAGTACGGCTGGCCTGGACTGCGTGAATCCTGCTTGCGTGTAAATCCACACGCGTATGCTATCTTCAAGCGCTGCTGGCCTGGACTGCGTGAATCCTGCTCGCGTGTAAATCCACACGCGCACACTATCTTCAAGCGCTGCTGGCCTGGACTGCGTGAATCCTGCTCGCGTGTAAATCCACACGCATATGTTGTCTTCAAGCGCTGCTGGCCTGGACTGCCTGAATCCTAATCGCGTGTAAATCCACACGCACACGCTCTTTTCTTCGCGGCTGTCCAGAACCGCGTGTACTTTGTTTATACCTTAAAAGGAGCGCTATTTCCAACTCCTGCACCTGTGTTATTAACAGGGGGATTGATTCATTTCTATACTTTACACTACGTGGGAAGGAAACTTTTCAAGGATAATTGGAAGGTGACAGTGAACAGTACTTTGGACGCTATCCTGTGGTGCATCAACCCGGTATCTAGCGTGAGCCTCGTTCGGTTCGGGATAAGTCTCCCTTACTAATCTTCCCTTCCTTGTCGTTTGTTCTACCTTGGATTCCGCAAGAGACTCTTCTGGATTCATCTGCCCTAGACTCAAGGTCAGTGTGTGCATTCTTGACATTTCCTATTCCATCATACCCAGGTTGGGGCAGTTATGCATGATACTTTATTTTGTTCTAGGCTGACTTCTTATACCTTACCCACGCCCTTTCCAGTGATCCATCGCTCTGCCTGTTTTACCAGTCAGAGAGTTGTATCATTTGGAAGGTCTTAACTTGACTTCACAACTATCAAAACGCGTGAACAGGGATCCGGAAGACCCTACCACCTGTATCCTTTTAAGTACCGTATCCTTTTCAGTTAATACTTTGGTGCTTTCTGACACCCTGTCCGCGAACGAATCTCATTCAAAATCCTTGCCATAACCCACTGATGTCTGTCCAACAACCCATCAGAAACCTCACCCAAAAGGTTAAGACACATTCCCAACAGACCCCTCCGATCTGCACACAGCCACTGCCTTACCACTCCGAGATTTAAACGCAAAAGAGCAGGCAGCGCCAGCTTCCGTTTGCTCTGCTACACTTTGGAACCATCTCCCACTCCCGGTCTGGGAGGAACCTTCCTTCCACCTCTCCCGGAAAAAACTCAAACTCAACTCTTTACCCAACTGTTCTCCCCCTCGTATGATTGACACTGTAAACTGGCCTGTACTTTCTGTGAGAATCAGCGCCTAGATGCCTAGGGGCTTTGTCCACTACTATAAATCCAATAAATAAAAATACATTCATTCAAAGCAGGTGTAGGACAGAAATGGAATGTTCTGGTAGGCCCCTCAACATGCTAACCTATGCCTAACGTGACAGAGTCATGGGTCTGATCCTGGGAAGGGAGGCCATGGACTCCAGAGAGGGTGTGGGGAAGCTGAAGAGGGCTTTGCGCCCAGCTCCTCACTATGTGTGTAGCCACACATGTACATTGGCGCCTCTGTCTTTGCCCGTATACCTATTAACCTATGTCCTGGCCTGATCACCTATTCTTTCAGATGGGTACCAAGCCACAATAACCAGAATGCACCAGAATCCTCAGAAACCTGGCCTGGATTGTGGATCATGGGAATCAGCACAACATAAATGAGAACTGGGACTAGAAGTACCACAATGCACCTGGGCCGAACAGACAGGGCCTAGTCTGGTTACTGGAATGGGAGTGAGCTAGACATTCCCCATCAGATGTTGACTAGGGAACCAAACACTTACCCCATAGCCCAGACTGGCTATAGGGGAGCAGCAGAGGAACACACCCAGCAGGGAGCTGTAAAGCATTTATGGAGACCAGGGAGCCATCCCAAAAACCGTTATAAGAGAGAAATGCACATGCTATAGAAGGGAGCAAACAAATAACCCCAGTGAACAAATGGATCTCTGGCAAAGATGGAGGCTGAAAAGGTGGCAGTGCTAGATGTCTTTTGGAAGATGTGCAGGGGACGTCCCAGCTCTTAAGGCTATAGCTCAGACAGATTACCCCAGTGAATCGGCTGACTCAAGCAGCCAATGGGAGCAGAGGGAAGCTTCTAGGCAGGAAAGGAAGGGCTGTAAAAAGCCAGCAGTCTACTGAGAGGTGTAGGGCTGAGGTCAGAGAGAATGTACAAGAACCACAGACAAGAGAGGAGGGTGTAGCAGTTAGAGGACTTGGAGGAGACTTTGGAGTGGTGATAGGGACATGAGGTAAGGGTTTGGGTGTGAGAAAGGGGTGCTAATTGCATGCGATAAAATGGTTGGAGGTAATTCTGGAGGGAGAGTAGGAGGCAGGTGCAGTGTAAGAGTCGCCAGGACTGAAGTAGGAGAGAAAAGACCAGATGACAAAGTGTGGCGAGAGCGAGACAGATGGAGGGGAGGGTGAAAAAGGTATGAGGCAGCCATTAGGAGTGGAGGAGGGCACAGCCTTCAGGCTCTCCCTACAAACAGGGAAGGAGCAGACAGTAGGGGTACCCTGGCTCCTGTGATTTGGCATTAGGACTTGAGTGAATAGGGTGACTGTGCTAAGGCGGTTGGAGCCCCCTAAAATGCTGCAGGAAGAACGTAGAAGGATCCCACCTAGAGTGGCTATATTTGCACATTTTGATAATAAAAAACTGAAAACTTGTGCTTTTTGACTTGTGACTCATTGAGCATCTTGACACACTAATAACACGCCTTTAATATTGCCTGCATAAATGGCCACTACTATTAATAGATAAGGTCATGTACCTAATGCTGCACTATCAATACATGTGGCTCCTGCGACAGGCCCTTTGTAGTTGGGTGCAAATAATATGCAATATCCCTAGTGGGGCAGGGAGTTGCCATAATTCATTAGGACTCACCAGAGGTTCTTTAAGCTTGGGGGTGGGGGGGGGGGTGGATATACTGCCCGGAACACACCAATGCGCCAGCTGGGGAGAGCCACATCACAGCCCGCACCATTTTTGGTACATGAGATGATCTACCCTTCATACTGTCGGCATTGTGGCCAGACCTGTGCTCTGTGGGTGAATAGAGATTCAGTGCAGACTGGGTTTGAAGCTAGAGGCAGTGAGCCGAGGAAGTGCGACTCAACGCACCCATGGAATTATGTTCACTTCCAGATTAGAGCACACTACACTGCCCACCTTTTCTGAGGCACAAGGCTAGCTACACACCTTAACAGCTGCACCCAGACTCTTACCTGTAGATCCAGAAGCTCCTATTTGCAGAAAGATAAAACATCAATGGTGGTATACCAAGCTGAGTAACGACGGACACGTTTCAGTCACTTCAAATTGAACAGGACAGCTATTTAACCTCAAAAAAGGTTCCCAGAGGACTTCCCTGGCAGTCGTCCATTAAACTAGTAGGCATTAGGCATGCTGGTGGACAAAGACTAATTGTGGTGTTCAGGTGTCTGCAAAATGGCAAGTAAAGCTGCTGCAACCTGGTGATAGTGATTCCAAAAATCTCTGAGCAGTTTATAGAGACAAACAACAGCTGACTGGATACTCCAGGTGGGAGCAAAAGGTTTAATGGCAAATACTACATTTTAACATTAGGACGGAGTGAATATGCAGGATTGAAAAGGAACACAGTAATGCATGAACGTCCTGCACTGCTGACTAAGACTCAATGCACTTTATCATACGTCCCTTCCATTGGCTGCACTTACTACCAGCGTGCTATACAGATTATGAAGTAGTGCAGTGCAGGGGGAATAGGGACACAGAGGGAGAGTCAATTCAACGGGATGGCTCTGCGCCACTCTCTAAAGGCCAGCAGATCATCAATGGTGGACATCTGGCACACATTAAATGGAAAATCGAGACAAAATTCAAGATCATATGAGAAATGGCTGTAAGTGCAGCACAAGGGAGACCTACTGCTTTCCATTGCAGGAAGAGAGGTTGCTCCCTCAAGAACAATATCACCAGGCTCCAGATACTTATCATGCCCTCTCAAAGCCCAGTTCCTGCCATAAACCAATTCTACAACCACTCCAAATACATCCCGCAGGGCATTGCCCCATTTGTAGCCACTGGTCCCCAGCCCCACAAGTCATAAGAATGTGCCAGCCACTCTGCACGGAGTTCAGTTCCATAGCCAGTGCAGCGCATGCCAGGTCTGCTGTCCAGGAAACCAAGTCCCCAACCACTCCAAATACATCCGACAGGCATTGCCTCACCTCTGGCAATTGGTCACTAGCCCCACAAGTCATAATGTGCCGGCCACTCTACCCAGACTTCAGTTCCATAGCCAGTGCCACGCATCCCAGAGTCTGTCGTCCAAATATCAGCAGCCTTCACGGAACAACTGCAACAAAGCAACCAAATCCCTACCTAGAGGGTTTACCTGATGCACATGTGTAAAAGTGAAACCCAATGATTCTCTTTGTATATAGAACTTCTACCCAGATTCCTACTACATCTAGGTGATGAAATAGAAACTCCACAAGTTTGGCTGAATGGCAGATGGTTGAGTTACAAACCTGATACAACAGAAGTTAATATTCCCCAATTGAACGGCATTTGCGGAAGAAACATCAGGCGTCTGCTGAAAAATATGCGCAGACATTTGAAATAAGAAGTGGACGGCCACTAAGAGGCGGGATGCATGGCTTGAAGATCGATCAATGATGCATTATAGCCGTGGTCCTTTCCCTGCCCGCTGCATTCCTACCCAGCATGCCTAGAACATTCATCAGCATGCATTCCCACTTGGCCCACTAGCTCACACCGATGCCGCGCAACCCACCATCTAGAAGCATGAGAGAGTGACCCATCTGGCACCCTGGGGAGATCTAGACACTGTAAAATAGGCCTGATATGCCAGCCAAGAAGTGTCAGAGCTTAGGGTTACCACTGCAAACACTCTGCAGGGAAAGGCACTAGTGATCGTGTAACATCGCCTATTTTGTGTGCCCAACTTTACACTCTGAAATAACTAGTCTAGGAGGGCTCAGAGCTGGCAAAGAGGAGCGCCATCTTCAGTCGACTTTTCATGGTTTCCTTCATTGCAAATGGTCGCCATTGGCCCCATCTTTATCCAATGTGCTACAGAGCATTTACTACAGACATCCCGTTCAGGTATTTTCCAGTAGAGGTTATTTGCTAGAGATGTATTTAATGTGGATATTGCTTGACGGCGCTACACTATCCTGCACAGCATAGCCATGAAGCGATCAATGATATCTCATGCCCAGGGCTACACGTCAGCTCAGGTGATCATCTTTGGATCATCCTGCAGGTCCTTCATTGTACCAGACTTAGCAAGCCTGACACCCTCCTACTGTATTGCTCTGCCTCAGTAGATCAGTCCAGTCCTCACAAGCAATTCTGACTCTAGAGTGGACTCCACCCTTGCAGCGCCACCTCCCAAGATGTTTTCCATCCGCAGAGAGCCCCCGACATCCCCTCACACTGCCCACTGCAAACAGGATTTCACAGCACCCACCAACTGACCAGGGTGCCACTCAACCCACCAGCTCCCTTGCTTGCCACTTCAAACACAAGTCCCTAGCCATGGGTGAAGCGTGCCCGCACAAGGCTCACCAGCACACAGGGCCCTCATTGCACCCACTGGCTCACAGGAGAGTCTCCTTATGTAATCACCTCTTTACCCTTACTCCTTCATTCCTCAGGGTGCCTGTCTCAAAATGTACCAAAGCTATATTGTGTGAGGTCTTAACATGTAACCTAAATAAGAACCTTCGTGGGGCGTTCCACAGGGATCAGCACTATCGCCATAGATGTATAACTAATACTTGGAACCCTTTGCCAAATTGATTAATTCCTCTGGCGCTGATTTTTTATGTAGAAGTATGACAGATATTTTGCAAAAACTTTATGTTTTAGACAGTCAAGCTCCTAATTTATCTAGTTGTATGACTGAGGTTTAAAAATAGATGAACCTAAATGGACTTATTTACTGCAGCAAAGATCAACGTTGTGCTCTGTGGTCCAGACTCTCACAATTAGAACCAAACCTTACGGCAGCAGACTTTAGCTGCCTCGTGAAACCTACAGCAGTAGTCGGAAGCTTCTCAGTAAACGGTCACTTACTCCGCAAATCAATACATTTAGTCAAAGTGCTTTCCTTCATCTTACGCTACTTACCCTACTGAAAACAATCTCAGCTACTTCACTTTCCAGCAGCAAGTGCCTGGGTAATGCTTCAAATTGCATCGAGCTGCAACTATGTTAACTATCCAACTCAGTATTTACACCTAGAAATATGTGTGCACATGCACGTTATAAATGCCATATCAGAATACCACACCATCAAACTGCAAAGAGCGCAGAAAGGGGTCTCATGATGCCACCATGTGCTAGCTCATAGCGGCCAGAGCCTTCATATTCCCCCGGTGGCACGTCGCACTGTGGAGGAGGGAGGGTTTGCTATACAAGGGTTGGTGCTGATCACATTCCGTGCATGCGAACCTCAGCACAATGATGCCGCCCCGCGCTGGGCCCGGATAGGAGCTTCATCAATGCATGCAACATATGATGAAGCAAATCAAGTGCAAGAGGTAGGAGTACTATGATGACGCGGATACTGCTGGTTCTGCGTGCTGCCATAACAGCGACCTAATGTTTCAACATCAGAAGGATGAAAGGCTGAGTCAGCGAGGTCAGGAATTAGATTTGTGAAGTCCAGCCTAGACCGCTTTGAAAGGACAGCTCTTTCCTCATCACTATATAGCTAGAGGAGGCATGAACCCGAGTTCCATGTGAACATCCATGCTTGCATATGGATAATCACGTACCAGACAGCATTGTGAGCATGCATTGCCAAGCGAACGCACTGCCATGCTGCTGTCCTACACTCACTTTCCAAGGTAGGCATTTGACAGCATGTAGGCCGGCCCTCTCTGCACCAAGGGCATCTTCCAATGCCAAATTCGTGAGTGGGAGGCATTGCCCAACACTATATACCTAAGCAGGTATATAGTGTTGGGCAACACGAGTACAATATCTGCCCTTCCATTTCCTAGTTCTACCTAGTCTGCAGCGGGCTGGGGGAAGGCTACTGGCTGTGGTGTCCAGTCAAAGGGTTGAATGAAAAAGGGTCGAATACAATACGTTCGACTCAAAAGGATCAACAAAAAAAAGGATCAAATGCCTTTTTTTTAAATGTATTTTTTTGTGGGGCTTGATATATGTCAAAATTGTGGTTTTTGGGCAAAAAAAAGTGGGTTGGGGGGGGGAACCTCCCCACCCCCTCCAAAAAAAATAATAATAATTCAAAAACCAGCATTCGATTTTTTGGTTTTCGGTCCTTTTGATTCGAAACAATTGTATTTCAAATATTTTCGTTCGACCCTTTAACCTACAACCACCAGCTGCACGAGTGAAGCACACACTGAGAAGCAAACAATGGAAGCAAAGTGGCTGAATACGTGGGGCTGCAGATGGGCTGAGCAGGAAAAGCGGCTAGAAGCCAATTCAAAGACTGAAGGAGAACAAGTCTGGGCTGATGGCCCCCAGGACTGTCTGAGCATCTCAAAGCATCCTTCTGAAACGGACGGGGGGGGGGCATCCTCATAAGATGATCCAAGGGAACTCGATAGACCAAAGTTTCATTTGTTAAGTCCAACTAATGAAGGGAACATTTAGGTATTGAGAAACTAAACCTAGTACTTCTGTCACAGTGCAGCCAGCATCGGGATGGAGAATACATCTCAGATGGGTCGTCTTCTGAATCCACAAAAGAGCCAGATGCTGCAAGCTGAAGCGGACTGCAAAGCATTTCGATAGACGAACTCACATGAAGTGCGAGCATAATGTGATCTAGAGTTATGAATGACTTTATATCTTGTGCCTTGGAATGGAAAATGTACAAATGTGAAAGTAGTAGGATCTGCTGACTGCATTTACTCACGTGGTGAAAAGACACATCGGAATCTCTATGTAAACCCTGTATGCAGAGCATAGCAATAGCAGGAGTCAGTTAAGAAGTCGTTTTGTGGACGGAAAGCCTCCAGGCGAGCTCAGCACTTGGGGGACTCAGCAGTGAATGCATAGTCATTTGGTTAATTTAAGTTTACAGCCAGAGTTGGAGCGAATCGAAGCCCATGTTCTCCTCAATCCAAAATATGAGGGTACAACTGGAGTCTTCCATCCCAAAGGAAATGAATCAAAAGCAGAACATAAATAAATAAATAAATAGTACGACTCACATCCGCCTGGTGGCTTTAAGAGGTGCCTGGCAGTGACATCTGAGCCCACACTTCTAGCACTGTGCAAGCAAGATCACATGCTTCATTGAGCTGTGTGGAGACCTCACATAACAGATTGTCAAATCTGGGCCATGAAGCTGCACAATTCGACCAGTGCAAGAAAAGGCTGCTGCATTCCTCTTGCCAGGAGCCGTAAGTGTGATGTAGCACAGAAAGCCCACCACTGTTCCCTACTATTAACCTCTATAATACTCTACTGCAATAACTGACACTTAAAATACAAGATGTGAGCCAAGAGGATTAAGGTGTAATTACAGATCCTCCCGCCCAGGGGCCATCTCAATTCCATGGCAGTAGAGTTATCTCTCTGGGTAACCCGATGATCCGCACCTAGGTTTGGAGAGATCGGATACCTGTTTTTGAACATAGCCAGACGGCTTGCTCCCTAGGAAGTAAACAATCACTGGTGACAATCAAATGAAAGATCCACACTCCGCAACGTTTAGCCTCTGTGGCCTAGGATAGATGAGAACAGTGCGCCGCCCAGCCTCACAGATGGGCACTAGACTAAATGCTAGGTCTGGAAAGAGTACCTGCACATATCTCCGTTTGTATGTCAGAAGGCAGGAAAAAGAATAAAAAGGGAAGAAGTTTGGCATTCAGAACAAATAGTGGAGAGGGGCTGATAGCACATGCAATAACCTTATATTGATTTAGCTTTGGTAGAGTTTTTTACGTTTCACTCAATTATGTCCTGGCAATTTAGCAGAGGAGCAGGACTTCCTTGTATCAGAGAGGTCTTTCCACATTGTCATAGCACAAGCCAGACTCCAACCTTGATCCGGCGAGGCCAGCACAATGGCAATCATCTCATGAGGCTAATGGACACCCCCCACATGATGGGAAGGTCTCTGCACTACAGACACTGAAAGCCCTACCACAGAGGGCACTTCCTCCAACAACATGCAACATAGCCATCCAGGGGCCACTGGTGGCAACCCCCACCCCACCGAAAAGTATCTCCTCCCGTCCCATTCTCACGAGGCAGATTGTCAATGTTCTAGTGCATTGGATAGTTACTCCACCCATCCGCTCCCTGGAGTGTCCACGTAGCCGACGGGCAGCTCCCTGGACACTCTCTCTGTCCATCGGCTCACAGGACATTTCCCTTTGCCTCCATCTCACCATGTAGTGCCTCTGCCTTCCCTTCCCTCTGTAGAAAAACATTGCCCAAGTAATTGAAAGTGCCATTGCTGCTTTCCCCCTCATTGGCCAATACCTCTAACGGGACACTACCCTGGTGCCCAGCTCTTGTTCCAATTGGAAAGTAGCCTGGATTTTCCAGCACCTCTGCCCTGAGGCTCAACTGAGTTAATAGAAACTCAATCTGACTGGAATTGGGCAACTCACAGGGGGTTCCCTGTGCATCCAGTTTCTGCCGCTAACCCCCCCTGTCATTCAGTGCAATAGTTCGTAGCAACATTGTAAGGCTCACAGTGATGGCAAATGGTCTTGGCACCAAACCTCTTAACTTTCCTTATCGAAACATAACTTACAATAACATCAATGAGTGTTTGCCCTTCTCTATTAATTATTCTGTAGATACTCCTCTTTCCCCTGACTTCATAACCCAGCATCAGGTTTGTACCATAGTAGCAGTGCTCATTAAACTCTGGTATTATCTTTAAATAACATCCATTGTCCTGAATGCCCTAAACTGAAGGCGGACATCAGAATGTCGATTTGGGACATTCTGTTGCGTCGATTCTCAAGTGAACATACAAGATGGATGGATATTTCACATACAATGTACATATGTAAAGCTCCTCCCTTGCAGGAGTTAGGGTGGACATTAAGGCCATGTAAATTCCTGGGCTTTAGTTTCCAATTGGTACATGTAACTGGCCTCAGATTGTTCACTGAAGCAGGACAACTGGCTGCTCCCCAGCAAAACCCTTAACACAACCATTGCACACGTAGGTTCCATCCCCACGGTCCTGTACCGAGTGGAGGCTGAACCTCTGCTTGCATTCAGTACATGTATGCAACTGCTCCTCTGCATGCATTTTCTTGTGAACAGAAAGAGTTTTTTGGTCGTGGAAGGTTTGATCACAGACTACACATGGCCAGAGTTTCTCTCTGGTGTGCTGTCTCTGATGCGCAATAAGACTCCTCCGTTCTTTAAAGCCTCGCTCACACTCCACACATTTATAGGGGGTTTCCCCTGTGTGTATTCGCATATGCTTTTGAAGGCGCGAGTTGTCGTAGAAGTTTTTTTCACACTTGGTACACTGGTACGGTCTCTCTCCTGTGTGAGTTCTGTGATGTATAACCAGTGATATCTTGTAGCTGAAGCTTTTTTCACACACAGGACATTTATATGGCCGGTCCCCAGAGTGGGACTTCTGATGTGTGAGAAGCGCTCTCTTCTGAATGAAGTTCTTCTCACATCCAAGGCACTGATAAGGCCTCTCGCCACTGTGTCTCATCTGGTGCCTGAGAAGATCTCTCTTCTGAGTGAAGCTCTTCACACAGTCAGTACATGAGTGTGGCCTGTCCCCTCCATGCCTTTTTCTGTGAGTCACAAGAGCCTGCAAGTCTATGAAGTTTTTCCCACATTCAGGACACTTGTATGGCCGATCTGCCAGGTGCGTCTTCTGATGGGCTGTAAGACTTCTCCTTTCTTTGAAACCTTTCCCACATTCAGTACATCTATATGGAGTCTCTCCTGTATGGATCCTCATATGTTTCTGCAGGCGTGAGTTGTCATAGAAGTTCTTCTCACACTCTGTGCACTGGTATGGTCTTTCCCCTGTGTGGGTCCGGTGATGTATAACCAGGGAGATTTTATAGCTAAAGCTCTTCTCGCATTGGGTGCAGTGATAGATCCTTTCGCGGTGGGTCCTCTGGTGTCTAATGAGATCTCTCTTGAGTGGGAACTCTTTACCACATTCAGAACACAGATGAGGCTGCTCTGCCACATGGGTCTTCTGGTGGACAATGAGGGCAGCATTCTGTGCAAAGCTTTTATCGCACTCCAAGCACTGAAAGGATCTCATTTTTTTGTGTCTTCGCTGGTGGCGTACAAGCTCTCTGTGTTGGCTAAAGCTCTGGCTGCACTGAGCACATGGATAGGGCCCATCGGCTGTATGGGTGCGCTGGTGACGCAGGAGGGTGGAGCTCTGACGAAAGCTTTTCTCACACTCCGTGCACTTATATGGCCTCTCCCCAGTTTGCATTCTTGAGTGCGCATTAGCGGGTTGCATGTTGGTGATGTTGTTTTCCAAGCACTGATATGGCCACCCTACTAGGCGCAGCCTCTGGTGTTGGAGGGCATCTTGAGTGTGGGCAAAACCTTGCCCATTCTCCAACCTTTGATAGGGTCTCTGGTGGGGATCTAACCTTGAGCTTGTAAAGAAACCAGTTGCACTTATGTAAGATGTGGAGTTTGCGCTGGTGCTTGGCTGCAGAGAGACATCAATGCTTGCTTTGTGCATGCCCCCATTTCTTGCATTCTGGCCATGGTCTTCACTATGTGGCAAAGATCTCGCCACCACCTTTGAGGACTCTTGGGTCTCCATACATCCCTGGTAGTCTTTGACGTTTGCCTTCAAAGAGCCATTCTCTGTTGGATAAGAATAAGAAATAACATTTACTATGAATGCAACTAGGTAATATGTCAATCTTTTTAGGGACTACAAAGCCCTTAAAACAAAACAGGAGCACACACCCCTTCCAGTGTGCAACTTATTTATATTTATCAGCACACAGGCAGCTCCAGGCGCAGCCCTTCCACACAGGCAGCTCCAGGCGCAGCCCTTCCACACAGGCCGCTCCAGGCGCAGCCCTTCCACACAGGCCCCTCTAGGCGCAGCCCTTCCACACAGGCCCCTCTAGGCGCAGCCCTTCCACACAGGCCCCTCTAGGCGCAGCCCTTCCACACAGGCCGCTCCAGGCGCAGCCCTTCCACACAGGCCCCTCTAGGCGCAGCCCTTCCACACAGGCCCCTCTAGGCGCAGCCCTTCCACACAGGCCGCTCCAGGCGCAGCCCTTCCACACAGGCCGCTCCAGGCGCAGCCCTTCCACACAGGCCGCTCCAGGCGCAGCCCTTCCACACAGGCCCCTCTAGGCGCAGCCCTTCCACACAGGCCCCCTCTAGGCGCAGCCCTTCCACACAGGCAGCTCCAGGCGCAGCCCTTCCACACAGGCAGCTCCAGACGCAGTTCTTTTTTTTTGTATTTGTTTAACAATACGGGACAACAAAACATATAAAATACAATATATCATCTGCTAACTGTATAAAATAACAGACGGGTAAAGGGGCAAAGAAACAAACCTATCGCTCAAAACTGGTCCAAGTAAAAGTATCAGTGGAATCATATCTTATATATTTTTAGTGATTAATAAATTACAAACCTTCCTTCAAACAGAAAATACTGAACTGTGCCAAGGCGCATGCCCAGATGTATGCGCTCTGCGGACGTGGGCTGGCACCTTCCATACGCCTCAGAATACTGGGACCAGAGTCAACGGAATAGGTGTTCTTCACAAATTGACATTGAAATGGTTTTATTTTATGCCCCGATAGGTGCTCATATCAATATTAACTTGATAAACATTTTAAAATGGTATTAATGGGAAATATTGCAACTCTAGGACTGCATTCATTTTCTAGATAGATGTGTGTTATCAGCCTGGCAGATGCATGAATCAGGATTAGTAGACCAGGCACAGGAACAACAATTCTGAGATGTGCCTGCGTCAACGCATCACTGTACCGCATCACACGCCTTACCTGGC
This sequence comes from Ambystoma mexicanum, assembly GCF_040938575.1. NCBI lineage: Eukaryota > Metazoa > Chordata > Amphibia > Caudata > Ambystomatidae > Ambystoma > Ambystoma mexicanum. The sequence continues at coordinate 28,775,321 of NC_090927.1, forward strand.
ACGTGTCCGCGCAAATGCGAACCCGGTTTAGGCAGCAGTTGGAAGGAAACGCTGATGCTGTATGGATGCAGAGGCTGGACTAATAGATTTAGGGGTGAGCCGCCTGGTTTATCATCACGATTTGTAGCTTGTTTGTAGTTGTGACATGTGTTAGGGAGAATGTTCATTTCTGTTCCAATTCCCTTTCACCTTAGAGACCCCCCCCCCCCCCCCCAGCTCTTTTTGCTGGCCTCAGGGCTTTTTCATTTTAACTCTGGAGTGAGTGGGACTTTTTTCTCACTCATGTTTTTTCCGAATAGGATTTTTGTGTTTCTTACTGTTTAATGGAGTCTGGTAAACTCCATAGGCATCTGCTTTTTGCATTGTGACACACAGCACCTTTTTGTGCAATGCCACAGAGAAGTCCCTTGGACTTCTCTTCTCTTAATGTTTGACTACATTTTCTTGTGTGAAGTACTGTTCACAAGAATAGTAAGATAACTCCTGTCTTACCTACCTTTTCTTTGGGGGGTCCAGCACACACCACCCTATGTGGAGTGCTGGGGGGTTACATAGTAACTCCTTCATCCCAATTTTTATGTAACATTCTGTTAAACTAACTTACTTGAATGGCTGGTGGCAGTAGTTTCTTTTTTACTACCTTGTCCCATGTATCTGCAGGCTGATTCTTTGACTGCAGTACAGCACCCAAGGGTGACCATTTTCTCTAAAATGGCCCCATCTTTTATTTTATTTTTTCGCTATTTCTTGTCAGTTAGTTCCTTCTGGGCTTTTACTCTTTTTGAATCGGGTGTGAGTCCTTTCTGCATTTTGCCTTTGGCGGTCTTCAGCCCTGAAGCCCGCCCAAGCTCCAGTGTGTCTTTTCAGCCCTGAAGCCCGCCCAAGCTCCAGTGTCTCCTTTGTCTCTAGGTGTGTCTGAGTGAAACCAGTTTCGATTGGCCGGCTGGCTGTCCAGGAGGACAGCCACCCTGCTGGGTGATTGACAGCTTAGGGCTGTGAATGAATGGGAACATTCTTAAAAGGCAAGGTTTTTGGGACTAGAGACAGTCGAAAACTGGAGGACAAAATCCAACTAAGACGACGTGAAGAGACGCCAGCAGCATCCTCCTGGACCACAAAGTGCCCAGTGAAGCCCTGCAGCTGTGCTGATCCTGTGTTTTTTCATTTCGAATGGAAAGACACGTACGGCTTGAGACAAGCTTCATTTTGGCACAACTCCCCCCCTCCCCACCCGACTTGCTGCGACTTTCCAAGGCTTCAGAATCCCAATGCCTGGTGACCCCTGACCATCATTGAGTGCATTGTCTTCGGAAGTGCGATCCGGCCACAACAACGTGGGCATCCAGAGGACCCTACAGAAGAAGGAAATCTTCCCTCACCAGAGTCCAGGACCGAGGGATCAAGCAACTTCTAGCCAGAGCGGTTTGTTCTTCTTTGGTGCTAGGAAAAAAAGGACCCCAAACCACAAAAGGCTGCCGAATCAAGGAGAATCCATTGCCGCAGAGCCCCCACTCTCGCTCTAGAGTGCTGCTGCAGAGGCCCACCAAACGTCCTCCCTTTCGTCACCGGGACCAAGGACGAGGAACAAGGGTCTGCTACACTTCAACAGGAAGGCATCCAGCTGGAACAAATTCTTCAGTTCACAGGTACTGTGGGTCTTGGGGGTACATCTACCTTTCGTCAATTGTGGTGCTGCCTAGCTTGGGGAGTGCCATTTTAGCCTCTTGAGTTGACCTTAACTCGCCTGCACTGGCCTCCCAGCTTGCTCTTCTTCAAGGTGGCTCCTCTTGAGCTTCTGTGATTTTCTATTTGAACTACCGACTATTTAAAAACATTTTCTAAGAAGAGAGCATCCGAACTTTGAACTAGCCCATTAACTTTGGCTGTCCTGGCTCCCTAAAGGTCCCCTTCTGAATCCATTGGCAGTGCGAGTTGCCCTACAGGTTTTAATTGTTGAACACTTATTGCCAGGATAAAAGACTGCCTACATCCCTCTGGGAGAATCTGTTTTTCAAAGTATGTTCTGATATAACTATAACTTTTCCTTCGTTATAACTCAATATTGCAATGGTGATCACAAATAAAAGTGTTACTACTGACCTCAAATGATGTCACTCAATGTGCTGGAAAATGTATAACATATTAAAAGTGTGCTCACCTGATCTATTGCTCTTGTTGAATTGAATCCTAACTTTGGGATTAATGTTAGTTGCTGCTTTTTAAAAATAGTCTTACTCGCCTTGTGTATATGTATACTATAACTTAAGTGTGTAAGTGTTTAATTGGATACCAGTATTTACGGATTTCATTGTACAGTTCTAAAGCTCACACTACCCTTCTTAAGATGGGACTGAGCAGCCAGGCCTACTACCAACTTGTGTAGTACAGCCCTATATTTAAAAGGTGGGTTACTTAATACCAAGAGATAAGTCTTGTAAAGTCCCACACCAGTTGGACTCTACACTAGCAGGTTAAACATGGTGGGGTATGAATTCGAAGGGTTCACCCTGCAGGAATTGGATAACAATGGGGTAAGATTACCCTCAGGGCAGTTCAAAATCCGGGATTTACCATTTTAAAACCCGCATTTCCTGTGTCTACAACGGTATCCAGTCATTGCATCTAAACGCATCGACAAACAATACCATCGAAAAAAGCATAGAAAAAAACCCATTTTTCAATGGTAAAGCGTTTAGTTTAGTAAAAATGTGTTTTAAACCATTAAAAAAAAGGGGCTGGGGGGATACCCCCCATAAATTGTTTTAAAAGAAATGCATTTAATGTTTTTTTTTTTTTAGATGCTTTTTTGTCAATGCTATGGTTTGTCGATGCTTTAACTGTCAATGCAATCACAACCGTCTACAACATCTAGCACAGCTGCTAATGTATTAATTAATGCCAGGGCCGCCATCACTCATGCAGTGGAAGTGGCTGAGTTTATCGGGGAACACAAACTTGATTTGCTTCCAATTACTGAGACTTGCTTTTCTGATGTCTCTCCGGCCTCGTCCTCATTATTTGGTGCTGCACGATTATCTATTACAGTCTATAAACTGAGTAGTGTTAAGAATGATGGCAAGTCGCGCACTCTGCTTCCCAGTCAGGTTTTCCTGCTCTAGCAACAAATTGTCTTCTCCTCCAAACGTTTTCTTGACTCCATCAATCATCAGGGAGGCTGTGTTTCTTTTCCTTTTCAGGTGTTTCAGGTTAATTCACATTGATGTCTCTAAGGATTCTGGTACTTGTATTCTCACACATTTTTTTCAATTGCAGGTGACTGGGAAACAACTCCCTCCAAAGCGCAAATCTTTCCCTTGATAGGGGAGGGGGAAAACCATGTTTATGGCTCTCCATAGTAAGGCATGATGGCCCTGGTGCTGCAGCCTCTTGATACACGGAGTAGGTAAGAGGGGGGGGGGAGGATGGATAGCAGTCATTTACAGGTTTTCAATGCAAGTCTCTAATTTAGAAACACTAAACTGGGAGGAAGGGTTACAGGCTGGAGGGAGTCACAGGTTGGTCTATTGACACCTTCGACGTTCTCAGTAAAAAAACAAAAATAAAATTTAAAAAATGGTACCGAGGTGTTCTTAACCGAGGCGCCGGGCCGACCCTAAATTCCATTTTCCATGTTGATGACGGCAACGTCATCAGAATGTACAACGGACTTCCCGACTTCACTTCTGGGGGCGAGACGCACCACACAGGTAAGCTTTATTTTTATTTTCCTCTTGGAAAAAGACCATTAGCACCCGTGTAGGGGATCTACACGGTTGTGAAATGGTGAAGGGGGAGCGGCGAAGGGAAGTGCCCGACACCAATGAGAATTCTCGGAACGCAGGCTTTCCTTGTGTTAGGGAGAGTGTCAATTTCTGTGCCAGTTCCCTTCAAACGTAGAGACTCCCAGCTCTTTTGTTGGACTTGGGACCTTTCAATTTTAACCCTGGAGTGAGTGAGACCTTTTCTCACTCATGTGTTCTTACCGATATGGATTTTGTGTTTTCACAGTTTTTGGGGTCTGACAAACTCCATTGGCATCTGCTTTTTTTTTATGGTGACACACAGCACCTTCAGTGCAGTGTTACTGAGAAATCCTTCAGATTTCTCTTAAAGGTGTAAATATCTTTTCTTGGGTTAACTACAGTTCCCAAGAACATGAAAGTAAAATTGACTTTACTTACCTTTTCTCTTTGTGGGTCCTTCACACACCATCTTATGCAGAGAGCTGGGGGGTTACCAAGAGCCCCTTGTCCTACTCTTTCATGTAAAAATGTATGCTACCCTCACTACTTGAAATGGCTGGTGGCAGCAGTTTACTTGGGTGAGCCATTTTGTCAAACTGGCCCATCTTTTTTTGCCATATTCTGTTTGTGAGGTTTTTCTTGGGTTTTACTCTGTGCGTTGAGAAAGGTTTGAGCCCTTTGTTCGTCTTGCCTTTGGCGGGCTTCAGCCCCGAAGCCCGCCCCCGACGCCAGTGTGTCTAGAAGGTCAGGATGTGAGAGAGGGTTGTTAGGAAGAATTCTCATAAATGTGCCAATTCCTCCCACCTTAGAGCCCTCCAGCTCTTTTGCTATACTTTGTGACTTTGAACTTTTTAAATATGTTTGTTTTCTGTGTTTATTTTCTTTGGTTATGGAGTTTTAGACCATAGGCATCATCTTTTCATTTGTGTCACAAAGCACCCTCAGTGCAGTGACACCGGGAAGCCTTTCAGGCTGTCCCAAGGTTTAAATACCTTTTCTGGGATAAACTACTGTTTCCCAGAGTAAGTAAAGTGAAATTGACTTTACTAGTCTTTCCAAATTCCTAGACCCAGCACACACTATCTTATAATAGAGTGCTGGAGGGGTTACCTAGTATCCCCTATGTCTAGAAACTCATGTAGCAGTCAAATGCTACCCTTCCGTATCGAAATGGCTGGTGGCAGTGGTTTTAAAACAAATTACCATTATTTTTCACGACCGCGAACACCAGTAGCTAAAAATCGTGGGAGCCATGTTTTTCAAGATGGCGCATGAAAGGTCCTTCTGGAGTTTGTCTCTGCGCGCCAAACTAGGTTTGGTCCCTTTGTTTCTACGCCTTTGGCGGGCTTCAGGACTGAAGACCGCTTCTGCCGTCCAAGTGTTTGGGGTGGGCAGGAAGTGAGGGAGGTGCCCGAAACTCCCTGTGCTTAGTCTCCTAAGAGACCCAAATGCACCCTGGCGTGATTGGCTGACTGACTGACCAGCAAGGACAGACACCCTGCTGGGTGAGTGGCAGCTAGGCTGGAATGAATGGGAGAAAACAGTTTAAAAGGAGAGTCTCTTGGAGTGAAAGGCAGAGTAGACCACTGGAACGAAAGAACCGAAGACGAGCTGGAAGAGGATGGCTGCTGCAACAACTGGACTGCTGGTTTGCCTGGTGAAGCCCTGCTGTAGGTCCGAATCGTCAAGTTCACCTCGACAGAGAAGCCCTGCAAGGACGACTTCTCCCTTTGAGTTGGTAGAACCAATCAACTCGTAAGCCACCTGGAAACCATTCTCAGAGCTGGCTGCATTTTCCTCAGAGTGCTGCAGGAAACCGTATAACCAGGTAGAAGGACACCGGCTTGTGTGCTTTAAGACAGCTACTGAATCAAAGATTTGCCAGCTTTGTGACCAGTCCACGTGCAGTGCAGGAGTCCCCCGGCGTCCTCCCTCTCGTCCCCACGATTGAGGCTCAGGAACAGCGAGATCTGCAGGAACTGCCAGGAACAGACATTTTCAGCTGCATCTTTTTATTCAATATAAGGTACTGTGAAAACCCGACCGAGTGAGCTTACCTCTCACTGTGAAAGTGCGTACAACTTTGGCAATTTACAGGCCTATTCAGCTTGTGACCTAACATATGAACCATTCTTCCGTGAACTACTTCCAAGAACCGTGGCAAAAGACTTTTCCGTTTAAATATCAAAACCGTTTTTACCTATACAAGACACTAGCCCATTGACTTTGGCCTACCTATTGCATTGAATCAACTCCTCTGGTGAACTCAAACTATTTGGACTGTTTAAGGGCAACTCTGATATTTGTTTTTATTAGATGATGCCTTTTTGCTCCTCCTTCAAAGTAGTGTAAATGTTTCAGAACCGGTTGGTGTGAAGTGTTGTATATTTTTGTGCGATATTGATTGCCTCCTTTTAGTGAATTTTTTTTTAACTGACTGTAAATAAATTAATAAGTGTTTTACCACGAAACCTTGAGTTTAAGTGTCTATCTGAATACTTGTGATTGTACACCTATGTGTAACATCCTTACAAGCTCACATTCCCTTTTGAGATAAGCCTGGTTGCTTAGCTCGCTACCAAAGACTGTGTGGTACAGACTTCTACCAAAGGTTTCAGAACTCTTGTTAGGCTAAGTATGTATGCAGTACCCTTTGGGACCACTACACACAACTATGACTATAGGTGCAAGCAAACCACCTTTGGTATAAGTCTGTACTACACAGTTTCTGGTCGCGGAACTGAGTAGCCAGGCTTATCTCAAGAGGGGAATGTGAGCAGTAATGATGTTACACAGAGGTCTACAATCACAGGTGTTCAAATAAACTCTTACACTCAAGGTTTCTTTGATCAGTTTAAAAACATTCATAAGGAGGAGGAAATTATAACATATTTCAATAATATTTAAGAATACTTTTCAAGAGGAGTAAAAGGCAAAGATTATTAGACCATGAAAGGTTCCAATTATTCTTAGTGCAAATACTTGAGTTCACCAGAAGAGTCAATTCAATTCATTAGGAAAGGCCAAAGTCAATGGGCTAAAGTCTTGGATAGGATAAAGCGGTTCTGGTAAGTAAACGGTAAAGTCTCTGCACAAGTTCTCACAAGTAGTTTGTAAAAAGAAGAATCATATGTTGGGTCACAAGCTGATTAGGTCTGCGAGTTGCAAAAGTTTCAAGCACTTTCACCGCGAGAGGCAAGTACTCTCAGGTTCGTTTCACAGTACCTAAGAATGAAGAAAAAGATGCAGCTGAAGACTTCTGTTCCTGGCAGTTCCTGCAGATCTCGCTGTTCCTGGGCCTCAGTCGCGGGGACAAGAGCAGGACGTCTGGGGACTCCTGCACTGCACTGGTCAAAAATCTTGCAAATGGCAAACTTCAATTCCGTTGGCTGTAAGTAACGCACAAAAACTGGTGTCCCTCTCCCTTTCCTGCAGCACTCTGAGGAAGATGCAACCAGCTCCGAGATGGGTGTCCAGGTGGCCACCAACTCAAAGGGAGAAGTCGTACTTGCAGGGCTTATCTGGCGAAGTGAACTTGGTAAGGAACAAGTTACTGCTATGTATTCTTTATTCATGAGCATGTGAATCCATGCCAGACCCAATGCTGGCGAAAGAACAAGTTACTTACCTGTGACTTGTTCTCCAGCATGGGGTCTGGCATGGATTCACATGCTAATGAATATTCCCAGTCAGGCTGGGAATCCTCGGTAAAAGCAAAAAACAGTTTCAGTTCTGTTTCTAAACTGTCTTTCTCCTATAAGCCAATGACTGAGCTCTGGGTTATACTGACCGCAGCCAATGACTGCCCTCTACCTAAGCCCCTCCTCTGGCAGCCACCTTCAGATTTGGTAGCACAAAGTGGCAGTAGGACCAACAGAAGAGCTGCAGAGGGGCAGGAGGGAGGGTTCCCATGCAAATCCATGCCAGACCCATGCCAGAGAACAACAGTTACCGGTAAGTAACTTGTTCCTTCTCAGCATGGGGTCTGGCATGGATTCACATGCTCATGAATAAAGAATACATAGCAGTACACACATGCACAACCACGACAGGTGGCAAGGCTCAATAGAAGCAATCTCTTACCTCCACACCAGGCTCATCTTCAAGTAAACAGGTTGCACAGCACTGCTTGGCCGACTCTGGACTCCTCCCTGGAATACCTGTCGACACAGTAGAATTTTGTGAAGGAGTCAGTCAACCTCCACATAGCAGCCCTGAAAATGTCCAGCAAGGGCACACCAGACAGGAACGTCGTAGTAGCAGCCATCGCTCTGGTAGAATGGGCTCTCAGACGGCCAGGCAGCGGTCGGTTTGCCAACCGGTGACAATGTATGATGCAGCTGGAGAACCACCTGGAAATGGAAGCCTTGGGCAGGGCCTTCCCATGGTTCACAGGACCAAAGTTCACAAAAAACTGAGATGTTTTTCGGAAACTCTTCGTGCAGGCCACAAAACCTCAGCGCTCGGGCCACATCCAGCGAGTGCAAAGTCCTTTCAGCCGGCGACGAAGGCGTCGGAAAAAACACAGTTAACACCAAGGGCTTGTTGAGATGAAATTCCAACGGAAGCTTGGGCATGAAGGAGGGGTGCGTTCGCAGCACCACCCTCGTCTCGCGGAAAGTCAAGTAAGGCCGCTTGCACGACAGGGCCTGGATCTCACCTACTCGTCTTGCAGACGATTAGGTGATGGACACGAGGAACATGGTCTTCCACGACAGAAACCTGGTGCGACCACAGCGAAGACCGTCCCGGAGACTTGGTGTAGCGGGAGATAGCCGCTAGATGCACTTTGATGGAGGTGTAAGCCAGCCCCGACTTAGCCAACGGCAACAAGTACGGAAGGACTGGGGGGGAGGGGCGCGACCCTCAGAGGTTTAATCTTCTGCGACCGGCACAAAGTCGCGCAACGCTTCCATTTGTGCCCATAGCACAAGAGTCGACGATGTCCTGGCCCCGGCAAGGACCTCCTTGCAGTCCGCCGGAAACTCGTACCCACCAAACTCTAATGCTGCAGGAGCCAGGCCTTCCGGTTCAGAGATCCTGGTTCGTGGTGCAGTATTGCGCCCCCTCCCTAGCGAGCAGATCCGCAATCACTTGTAGCTTGACTGGATATGCCGCTGAGAAGGTCCGGGTACCATATCTGCTAAGCCACGCTGGTGCGACAAGGATCATCATGCATCAACACTGTCTGAGTTGACTGATGACTCGTAGTAGTAGTAGAGGCAACAGAGGGAATGTGTACAGGAACAGGCCTTCCTACCGGAAGGAGAATGCGTCCCCCATGCTCCCCGACTGGGGGAACCTGCTGGCGAACGTCTGGCACTTTGTGTTTGTCGCCGTCCCAAATAGATCGATTTGGGGTTTGCTCCACCTGAGGAAGAGGCTGTCCACTTGATCCTGCCGAAGCTTCCAATCGTGGCAAGAGGGCAGCACCCTGCTGAGAGAGTCAGCGACAGTGTTTTTTACTCCTGCGAGGTGAAAAGGAACGAGAAACAACCCCTGGGCCACCGTTCTTGTGCCTCTCTGGAGAGCGCCATGGACCCGATGCCCCCCTGCTTCCTGATGCAAAACATTGTGGTGGTATTGTCGGAAGACCCTCACCACCTTGCCTTTGAGAGACGGCAGAAATGACTTGAGGGCCCAAAACACTGCCCACAGCTGCAGAATGTTGATGTGGAGCTCCTTCTCCTCCGGCAGCCACAGGCCTCTGGCGTGGAAGATCCGGTGTGGGCTCTCCAGCCCTCCAGCTGGAAAAGGGGGGCTCTGGAAGCCCATGCCCCCAGCAATGTTGGAGTGCACACCCTGCCACCGTATCGCTCGATGGAACTCCTCGTCAAGCATGATCCTGTCTTTGAAGCTTCCGGACACCCGGATCCAACGGGCATCCAGGAATTCCAGGAGTGGTTGCATTCGCAACCTGCAGAGTCTGATCAGGTAGATACACAACAACATCATGCCGAGCAGCCACTTGGCGGTCCTCACTTTGGCAATCTTCAGTGCTAACAGTCGTTGCACCTTGCCCAAGATGGCAGCTATCCTCTCTTCCAAAGGGGCCGCCAGGCAGGACACCGTGAGGAGCCTGTCCCTCAGGAACAGCACGTTCTGCGATGGAGTCACGCAGGACTTTGCATAGTTCACCGAGAACCCCAGATCCGTCAGCAGCCGGACGGTCCACACTGTGTATCGAAGAAGATGTCTCTTGACTTGTCCAGGATGAGCCAGTCATCGAGGTAAGGGTACACATGTATTCCCTGTAGGCGCAGATGGGCTGCCGCCGGAGCCAGTCACTTCGTAAAGACTCCGGGTGCCGACTTCAGTCCAAAGGGGAGAGCCTTGAACTGGTAGTGTTTCCCCTGTACAACAAAGCGCAAGAACCTGCAGCGTTTTAACCTGCAGCGTTTTTCATGAATGGGGATATGGAAGTAAGTGTCCTCTAGATTCAGCGACGACAGGAAGTCACTCTCCTCCAGATGGCAGAGTACATGCTGCTGCATGACCATTTGTGCATTTTTGGGACTTGATGTATTTGTTGAGTCGTCGTAGATTGAGAATGGACCTCCATTCCCCGGTCTTCTTTCTTACCAAGAAGTATCTGGAGTAAATGCCAGAGCCCCAGAGTCGCTTCAGAACCAGCTCTATTGCCCCCTTTTGTAACATGGCCTAAACCTCTAGCAGCAGCTGGGGGATGTGTTGTTCCGGCCGGGCCTCTGGTGGTTTTTGTGGACACTATCACTGAAACTCCATGTTGTGTCTGTGGGCGAGAGTGTCCACCACCCATCAATCGGCAGAGATGTTTTCCCACACGCTGATGAAGTTTGCAAGCCGGCCTCCCACCGGGGTGCAGGGGTGGGTGTCCGATGTTTGGCTAGTTCAGTCCTGCTTGAAGGCTGGTGCGCCGCCTTGGAAGCCTTGGCGGCTGCGGCCACCTCCAAAGGCCTTGGAGCGACCCCTGTAGGCTTCCTGGGTCATACAACGGGAGGGCTGGCAGTAAGAGGAAGATCCCTTGCCGGAACCATTTGAAGATCTGCCAGACTTTCCTCCTGAGGAACGAAAAGGATGCACAGTGCTGTTGCAGCGTGCCCAGGGCCCGGGCCGTCTCTGTGTCGGTCTTGATGGCCTGAAGAGATTCGGCGGCCTTTCCGAAGAGATTGTCCCTGTCGAACGGCATGTCCAGGACCCTCGTCTGAACCTCCTGCCTAAAGTTGGTGGCCATCAGCCACCCCCAAGGATGGAGGCAAACAGCGTTTCCCTTCTGGCGGAACCCTGTGTCAGCAATGTCCAGGGCCACGGTAATGGCGTGGTCCGACGCCACTTCACCCTCCTGAAGGATCTCCATCGCCTCGACCCGCTTCTCCTCCGGGAGGGGGGGGGGGGAATCCAGTATCAGGGCCATCTTGTACCATAACTCCCGGTCGTACCTGGCCAGGATAGCCAAAGCATTCGTCGCCTTGACCGTCATCGCCGCTGAGTAGATGACCTTTCTACCGACAGCGTCCAACTTCTTCCACTCGCTGTCCGGGGGAACTGAGGACGACGGGTTTGATGACTTCCTCCGTGCAGCCGCCGAGATCATCGAGTACGGTGACTGCTGTGACCGCAGACACTTGGGTGCAGGCTCTGGAACCCAGTATTTCTTTTTAAGCCCGTCTCTCTTCGACGGGGCAGAGGCAGGGTTCTTCAGCAGGTTTTACCCAAATTGACCTTTTACAATTGACCTTTTGCACAATTTACCTAATTATAGTGGTCCTAATTGACCTTCGGCACAATTGACCTTTATATATTATTTTATATATGTATTGGGTTGGTATTGGATTATAAATAATATAAAGGGATTGGGTGGAGGGTTGCGGGAGGTTTTGGATTGGTTGGGAGGTTGCGGGGGGAGGGGGTTTACCCCCGCATATATGTCCTAATTGACCTTCTAAATTAGGTCAATTCTCCCAAGGTCAATTCTCCCGAGGTCAATTCTCCTGAGGTCAATTGTGAAAAGGTCAATTAGTATATAACCCTTCAGCAGCTCAAGACCCTCATCCCAAACGTCATCCAGGAGTGGCACTACCAGAATGGTCTTCCATTTCACCTCCCGGTGTTGATACAGGAAGCCCTCCTTCGTCTCCTTCGGTGTGAGCTGGAAGAATTCGATGCGCAGGCGATCATTGAGTGGAATTAACCCACTTCATCTGGGGGGAGAAGCCCTTGGATGCAGAGAAATGCCACCGTCATTGGTCTCTGTCGTCGCCGTGTCCGTCCTCGTATCCCTAGGGGGGAGGGTACCAGTGGCTGGAGCAGAGGTTGCCTCTTCCTTTTCTTTGGTGGCCCCAGTGTCAACAGGGTCGTCGCTGGTGGTGTCGTTGGCATCCTCTTCTGCATCTCTGACACCAGTGTGTGGATGGTCGAGATAATGTCATGCGACAGATCTCTGGGAGGTGCCTGGGGAGTAGGGTTGCTGGTCCGAGCATCTATGTCATTGTCCCCGCCACCTGCTACGTCCTCAACGTTCCGCTCATATTCATCCCCAACATCTTCCGGGATGGTGTGGACAGAACTCTCGTCTACCACGTCAGAAGAAATATCCGTGCCTTGGATTTCTTCTACAACCCCCCCCCCTTTTTGTTTCCTGAGGAGTCGGTCTCGGGCTAAGGGACGGCATCCTCTTTTCCGCAGTCTTTTCCACTGGCTTGGCTGAGACATCCCCCTGGGAAGAAGAGCCATCCTGGCTGCTGTATGGGTACCCTCGACAGGGTCAGCCCCTTTCGATTTCCAAAGGGAGGCCGCCACCAGCTCGATAAACAAGGACGATTTAGCCTGTATTACATGGGCCTTCATGGGCAGGTCGGACACCTTGTCCTGTCTGGCCTTCTCCGGTTTCTCTCGCAGCTTCCCAGGGTAGCTGACCTTCTCTTCGATAACGAACTGGAGCTATGGCCGGAGACGGAGGTCGATGGCGATGATGAACGCACCCAGACTGCAGCGGGACCCGTTTGTGCGGCGACCCAGACGGAAGTGGACTCGCTGTGCTTGACCTTGTCTTGGGCCCCCACGGATGGTGCATCCTCAAAGGACTTAGAAGCCCGCTCTGACTGGCCGGATCCGGATGATGCATGCCCCTGTGAACCATAAGGGGCGGGGGCCTTGGTCTTGAGCCACACCGCTAGTCTGGTGTGCTGATCCTTCATTGTGCGTTTAGAAAAGCCACGATAGATCTTGCAATCCTCCTTGTGCGTCGGGTGCAGACAATAAAGGGTACTGGGAATGCTTGTCCTCCATGAAAACATTCTGCGAACCGCAGCTGGTGCAGAGCTTGAAGAGGTCGTCCTCCTCCTCCTCCTCCTCCTCCTCCTCCTCCTCCTCCTCCTCCTCCTCCTCCTCCTCCTCCTCCTCCTCCTCCTCCTCCTCCTCCTCCTCCTCCTCCTCCTCCTCCTCCTCCTCCTCCTCCTCCTCCTCCTCCTCCTCCTCCTCCTCCTCCTCCTCCTCCTCCTCCTCCTCCTCCTCCTCCTCCTCCTCCTCCTCCTCCTCCTCCTCCTCCTCCTCCTCCTCCTCCTCCTCCTCCTCCTCCTCCTCCTCCTCCTCCTCCTCCTCCTCCTCCTCCTCCTCCTCCTCCTCCTCCTCCTCCTCCTCCTCCTCCTCCTCCTCCTCCTCCTCCTCCTCCTCCTCCTCCTCCTCCTCCTCCTCCTCCTCCTCCTCCTCCTCCTCCTCCTCCTCCTCCTCCTCCTCCTCCTCCTCCTCCTCCTCCTCCTCCTCCTCCTCCTCCTCCTCCTCCTCCTCCTCCTCCTCCTCCTCCTCCTCCTCCTCCTCCTCCTCCTCCTCCTCCTCCTCCTCCTCCTCCTCCTCCTCCTCCTCCTCCTCCTCCTCCTCCTCCTCCTCCTCCTCCTCCTCCTCCTCCTCCTCCTCCTCCTCCTCCTCCTCCTCCTCCTCCTCCTCCTCCTCCTCCTCCTCCTCCTCCTCCTCCTCCTCCTCCTCCTCCTCCTCCTCCTCCTCCTCCTCCTCCTCCTCCTCCTCCTCCTCCTCCTCCTCCTCCTCCTCCTCCTCCTCCTCCTCCTCCTCCTCCTCCTCCTCCTCCTCCTCCTCCTCCTCCTCCTCCTCCTCCTCCTCCTCCTCCTCCTCCTCCTCCTCCTCCTCCTCCTCCTCCTCCTCCTCCTCCTCCTCCTCCTCCTCCTCCTCCTCCCTCCCCTGGCATGCAGTGTCGGCCGAAGAAGAACCCCTTGATGATTCGGCCCTTGAGGGAGTGATGAAAGATGCATCCCTGTTAGTCGGATGAAGAAACGCTAGAGCACACAGACTTGATCGAACAAAAATATGACTTTTCTAGCAAAAAAGCATGAAAAACGCAGAAAGCGTTAGAGCGAAATGCGAGGACTCTTAACACTTGGACGTGTGGTAAAAATCTGAAGATGGCTGCCAGAAGAGGGGTTTAGAGAGAGGGCAGTCATTGGCTGGGGGCAGTATGATCCAGAGCTCAGTGATTGTTTTATAGCCTTGGTATCCACTGCTATCCTACCTGAGAGTTCAGCCTCGGCATCCGATGCTACCCTACCCGAGAATTCAGCCTTGGTATCTGCTGCTACCCTACCCAAGAGTTCAGTCTTGGTATCCGCTGCTACCCTACCCAAGAGTTCAGTCTTGGTATCCGCTGTTACCCTACCCGAGAGTTCAGCCTTGGTATCCGCTGCTACCCTACCTGAGAGTTCAGCCTTGGTATCCGCTGCTACCCTACCCAAGAGTTCAGTCTTGGTATCCGCTGCTACCCTACCCGAGAGTTCAGCCTTGGTATCCGCTGCTACCCTACCCGAGAGCTCAGCCTTAGTATCCGCTGCTACCCTACCTGAGATTTCAGCCGTGTAGATATTTCCATGTTATTTACCATCACCTCAACACAGCCCACTGAGATAGATGGAACTCAGGAGCTCATATTATCGACTGTCTGGATCTTACAAGTAGAGCAAAAGGCAGAGGGGAAATCATCAAAGTGTGCAAGAGAGAACTTTCTTCCTTAAAAGTGTGCATTCTGGCATTTTGTGACATTTCAAAAGTAGTACGAAGATAGGTGTATGTGCAATGTATATGGAAAGTTGAATCGACTTACGTGCAGAGGTGTACGGCCCACAGGGAGGAGATTCACTGAACGATGCCTCTTCCTCCTGCTTTATCCACAATGAGAGCTCAGGGTTGAATACAGGACAACCTGCCAGGAAGAGCATAGTGAGCAGTTTTGGCAGCTTAAAACCGACATTGTTCTTACATTCTGAATTGCAAACTGCAAGAGCACACAACCCACGCAGTCTGGGTGAAGCAAGAATACCACCATAAACATTTTGCAAGATGCAGCGCGGATTACACCATTCTATCCGTTCCATGTGTTAATGTCCCCACAACATGTGTTAATGTCCCCACAAAAATTTCGCTATGCAAGAATAGCGCCTTTTTTTTCCGGCGACATTAACATATGGAACCAGCGGTGGGCACCCCTGCATCCCCCACAGTTTTCTTAAAGGGAGCGGGGGGACACCCCCGCTCCCATTTACCCCATATATTGTCCCCACAAATAATGTCGCCTATGCCGTTTCCGTCGACTATACGTATGGTGACATTCATGGTGGGGACAGTATTACCCGATACCATGCTATCACCCAAGGACATGATAGTAAAACGCTATATAAACTAAATAAATACAAATACAAAATAGTTACATAGGCCAGATCTCTATGAGATAAATTAGTATTTGACATTCTCTTGAGATGCCGTCGACCATAAAATAAGTGTGGTCTAAGGAGAGCCTCAGAGGACAAAACGTCTAGTACCAATACAAAGTAAGCACCATGTACACAAAGAAAACTTCCAACCATTTTGGAGAGTAACATGTGGCATGGCATAAACGGCGCTACATATACATCCAAGTCTGGCAACTTGCTAGCACATTACCTCCACAGATGTGTTTAAGAGATTTTTGCACACTGCCCTGGTGTGGGCGCAGTAATAAATTGAATCTAAAAGTTGTTACTATTCCAACTAGAAGGAAAGACCACTGCTCTCGAAGGGTAGGAGAGCAGTCAGGCTTATTTTAAGGAGAGCTGGTAGGCAAGTACATTTATCCTACACAAATAAACAAGGAAAATAACCCACAATGTTACACTTTCATGAAATTACATAGTCTTACTGTTGGGTAAGCTTTTCTAAAGTCCAACTGGTGTGTGACTTCGTAAGACTTATCTCTTGGTATTAGAGACCCAACTCTTAATATAGGCCTGTACTACACAAGTCAGTAGAGTGGCTGAGCAGCCAGGCTTATCTTAGGAGGGAGTTATGTGAGCTGCAGAGCAGTACAATGAAATCAGTTTACACAGGTATCCAAGTAAACACTTACTCAGCGTCTCTGCACGTCTCGCCCTGACAAGAAAAGTGGCTGCATCTCCATCGCCCTCCGACCCTCCTACCCTCTCACACACACCAACTGCAATAAAAATCCTGGAAAAACGAAAACGGGCCTGGTCTCCTACAACCTCCCACTACTCCTCGCCCCTCCTGCATCGACCCACCACCTCAATCTCTCAACCTCCACCATCACCACCGTCCTCCGCTCCCTCACCCTCCTTACAACCCCTCTCCCTTGAATTTTCGTCAACAAAACCTGGAACCACTAACCCCATAAGCTTCACCCTTGAATCCTTAGCCCCCAACCAGTCTTCCCACCGACCACCCACACACCTGTCCAACCCCATGCTCCCCACACTCGCCTCCTCCTCCGCCCGCCTACTCTTCCCAACCACCCTCGACCGATCCGCTTCTCTCACCTCCCAGGTCCCGCTCACCCCCAACCATCCCACACCCCCGTCACCCCTCTCAGCCACTCACCCGCTCCTCCCCACCACCCCTACAACCTCCACAACATCCCCCCCCCTGCTGAAATAAGATGCATCCTTTTTAATGCCCGATCTGTAGCAAAAAACAGACAAAGCATCTTTGACCTCGTCGCCTCAGACACAGACCTAGTCTTTATCATGGAAACCTGGTTCTCCGACGACATTGCCCCCCCATCGCCCATGAAGCCTCCCCCGACCCCCCCCGGACTCCTCCCTCATCCCACTCAACCAACCATTTAGAGGAGGAGGAGGAGGAGTGGCAATCATTTTCAAGTCCCACTTCTTCGCCTCAATCATCGAATGCCAGACAATCATCCCTTCCTGCGAACAACTTCTTGTCAAACTATCCCTCCTCCCAACGTTCTCCCACAGCTTTCTAATAATCTACAGACTCCCTGGCTATGCCAGCCAATTCTCAAGCAACCTCTGTGATTCGATAGCCACCATCCAAATAAACTATCCAGCCCTCACTCTTCTAGGGGACTTCAATATCTGGCTAGACATTCCAACCAACCCCATTACCCACTCACTGGTCGACTGCCTAGATGCACTTAAAGTATGCCTTTACATGAATGGCCCAACTCACTCTAAAGGACATACCCTTGATGCCATCTTTAGCTCCCACGACCAGATACATCTAAGCCCTCCTACACCTATCATCTGGTCTGATCACTTCATTGTGCCTTTCACCATTCGCTTGCCCACATCCCCATCCCCATCCTTGAACCAGAACCCCCTCCCCCAATCAACGCAAATGCTGGAAGAAACTAAAGATCCTCCCAGAGCTAGCCAATGCCCTCCTTCAAACACCTCCCTCAACCATCCCACGTAATGAACCCCTAACCATCGCATCCTTTGACTCGTGGCTCAATATCTCACTAATCCCGCTCACCCCCACTTGCCAATCCTCCACTCGCCGTGGCCATCCCAGATCGTTTTCACCAGAACTGAAGACTGCAAAACAACTGTATAAATCCCTCGAACGTAAATGGCAGAAAGACAAAAACAACCAGAGTAGATCCACGCTGGCCTGGCACTATCGCCACTACAAAGCCGAAATCCGAAAAGCAAAAAAAGTCCACTACAACTCTCGAATTCTCAACTGTGAAAACCCCAGCAAGGAACTCCACAATGATTTCTGAATTCTCCAAATCAACCTGTACCTCCACCCAATCCACCCCATCTCAGTCACTCTGCAACTCAGTCTCTCTCCACTTCTACACCACTGCTCTCGACAGAACAAATTCTCACAACAAACTGGCCCTCCTGGCCCCGCCACGTCATCCACTCGCCCTACCAGTTAGCCCCCGCCTGCCACAGCAACTACAACCCAACCCACCTTCGACTCGTTCACACCAATATCGAGAGATGAATTTCTCAAACTTCTCTCTGCCCGGAAACCACCTGGCTCCCCCCTTGGCGCCTCCCCGCCTCAATCCTCAAAGGAATATTCTCATCCACCTGTACAGGAGAGTACGCAAGAACCATCATAAATGACTCCCTCTCCTCTGCAATCTTTCCAAACGACTTCAAAACTGAACATGTCAAGCCTCTTCTAAAAAATAAAAAACTCCCGACCCCAAAAACTACTGCCCCATCTAAAACACCAGGTTCCTTGCTAAACTCATCGATCGAACCGCATACTCCCAACTAAATGCCTTTGTTGAATCCAACAATCTCCTAGACCCTGCACAATCAGGCTTCAGACCACGACACGGAACCAAAACCACTCTGATCTCAACCTGGGACGATCTTAAGATCACCACAGACTCTGCGGGATGCGCTGCACTAATCCTTCTAGAACTCTCCGCTGCCTTTGACACAATCAACCACTCAATCCTCCTAGACCGCCTCCACTCCCTAGGAATCCGTGGAAACGCTTTCAAATGGATAGCATTCTTCCTCAACAATAGGAAACAAATAACACTCCTCTCCACCTTTGCTTCTGCCGCCCGACTAGTCAATACCAGATTCCACAAGGAGCATGCCTATCAGCCCTCCTGTTCAACCTCTATATGTCCACACTCCCAGGAATAATCCACCCGCACAATATCCTGTGCTATAACTATGCTGATGACACCCAAATAATCCTAAAACTCCTCAACTTAAACTGTCAGCCCGACCTCGCAGCCTGCCTCCTTGACATTGATCGTTTGATGACTACAAACCACCTCCTTCTAAACCCCACTAAAATTGAAATCATGGTGTGCAGCAACACTGAGCTTCTCTCCCACCCTCTACCAGGGCCCACATCCATGGGCAATCCACCCACCTCCTCGACCACAGTAAAAAACTTTGGATGCACTCTCGACTCTGACCCAACCCTCTCTCGTCAAATCAAAAACGTCTCTTAGTCCTGCCATTACCACCTCAAAATTCTTAGACGCATTTTTCCGTACCTCTCCTTTCCCAACAGACTTGCTGCTGTCCAATCTATTGTAATGCCGAGACTTGGACTATGCCAACTCCCTCTACCTCGGGGTCCAAGCGTACCACCTCATTAAATTACTAAGAGCACAAAACGCTGCAGCCAAAATGCTTCTAGCACTTGGCCGAAGAGACCACACCTCTCCAGCTCTCAGAACTCTCCACTCGCTCTCGGTTGGATAAAGGGCGACTTTCAAAACCTTATGCATCTCCCACCGAGCAGTGCATAAAACCGTCCCTTTATACCTACAGGACAAGCTAAAACCCTACCACCCACTCTAAGATCAAGCTCTGCCCTCCTTTTAGTGATACCAAACACCAACTCAGTCAGGTTAGGAGGATCCTCATTCTGAGCCTTGGCCCCCACTCTATGGAACTCGCTTCCACCCCACATTCAAAACACCGAAGACTACCTATCTTTCTGCAAATTACTGAAAACGTGGCTCTTCCCATGAAGAATCAAAGGGAAATTAACATGGGAGAGCAAAGGGGCAACCCAGCCTAAGCCCAAACATTGTAGGAAACTATAACTTCAACCATACACTATGGAGAGACATCAAAAGGTCCCCCATAAAAAGAGTAAAGGACTAGGTGAGTGGGGAAAAAGATGCCCTTCACCTAGGGACAAGGTAAGGTTCTGGGGTTGACACAGGTTAGGAAGATTTATCATGGATATGAAAATCTTACACAACATTCTCCAAGTTTGCCTACAACTTTAAAGGGACCTATCCATTTGTCCGTCCTGCAAGACTCTTTGTCTTGTGGGAAGCATAGCTAGAACTAGCTGGTCTGGAGTAAACCCCATCATGTTAGCAATGCTGGACCACGGCGGGACCAGCCTTCACATTTTCTGAAGCTTCAGTCATGGACTGCACCATTCTCTTCCTGAGGCCTAATACATAGACAGTTACACAGACTGCCTGTAAGGGTGGCACACTCGCCAATTCTTCTTTGAGAGCCAAACGGCCTCTAAAAGGAGGACCATCGAGAAGCTCAAAGGGGCTGCAACCCACCACAAGTTGACGACCCGCTCCAAAGAGAAGGCATGGCAGTAGAAGGACCCACTTTCTTCTCGGGGGGGTGGGGGGGAGTTATGCCAAGGCACCTATCATGCTCTTCATTGTACGGTTAAACCCATCTACCAACCCATTTCCTTGGGGTGGTATGCAGTTGAGAACTTGTAAGTAACTCCAGTTTTTCCACATGGCCTGCATGTAGTGGGACATAGAATTTGACCCCCTGTCAGAGATTACTTGCTTAGGAAAACCTACCCTGGTAAAAAAAATACCAAGTAGGGACTTAGCCACTGCCTGGGCAGTAACAGTTCTCATAGGTATGGCCTCAGGGTATCTAGTAGCATGTCTACTACAACCAATATAAAATCGGTTGCCTGAGGAAGTTGGAGGGTCTACGGGACCAACAATCTCAATCCTCACCCTCTCAAAAGGAACTCCCACCAGTGGGAGGGGCACTAAAAGGTGCCACGTTCATGGAAGACAATGCATTACTTACCGTAAAAGCATTTAAAGAGCTTGCAGGCTGCGCAGCTGTTCTCTATGTGATCGAGGGGTAAGCAACGATTACAGAGCTTGTGCTTATCTTTCCAAGTATATTTGCCCCTGCAGCGTGGGCAAAACTTAAATGGTGTCCTCTCCATAGCTGAGGCAATAATAGCTGGCGATAACAACCCCAAGGGAAAGAAAAGGGAGAAAGAAAGACATTCTCAAAGAGAAGAGACAAAGTTCTAACCCCCACTCTCCCTACTGTAAGTTGGCCGTCAAGGCCAGGCCACGTGTTCGGCAGCGCCGAAGGATCTCCTCCGCTCTTCCTCTCCGTCGAAAATCAGTTCGGCGGAGAAACAGCTTCACAGCTAACGTCGAGGGGGAGGGATCGTTATCAGTATATTAAGTTATGACAAAAGGACCGAGGTCCGTGGTAAGTATAGCAATGTCTCTCTAGGAGCTCCGCGAAAGGCGACCAGAAACTGGGCGGAAAAAAACAATCTGAGGGACCTCGACTCGTGAGGGATTGTGGGTACAACGCACGTCACTATAGGGATAGTGTTACAGACACGCCTTGTCGACGTCCCCTTTTCGACTACGAAAAACAAAATGCAATACTCCGCAGTGACCACTGGATGTCGGACCTATGCACAGCATGTGATTCTAAGCAGATTAACAAACATCAGAAACACTTTTACCAGAGATCTGGCAAGTGTGTCAGCTTCTACAATGTTTGTCAACATCTGCACCCATCGTGGGCCAGTAAAAGTACAGGGACAGCCTCTCTTTGGTCTTCTTGAAACACAATTGACCAGCCAGACAGGTCTCATGGGCTAGTTGTAGAAACCTATGTCTTATCTCTTGGGGGTACTGTCAGTCTCCTGAAGTCCCCTGGAGTAGACTCTGTAGGCTCACTGTAGGAGTCCACCCACGAGTCTATGGTTCCCTTGCTCTTGCCCTTCCAGCTGAGAAGCTGTCTGCTGACGTAGACCTTCCTGAGAGGGACACTATGTGCTCTGCTGAAATCTGCCCTGGAGGGTACACCTTCTGCAAGCAAAGTCTGCAGTTCAGGACAGTCTCTAGGATGCAGATCTTCCAAGCAGGGAAGGATCTCCTCCAGTTCCGTTTCACCAGTAGCTTGTTCATCAGGGTTTTTTTCAACCAACAACTCAGCGTAAGCTGGAGGTGAGCTCACTACTACTCCTTCTACTCGACCTCTCTGCGGCTTTTGACATGGTGAACCATAAAATTCTATGTAAACACCTGTCATCTGCCGCACACTTCTCGGACCAAGCTAGCGCATGGATCGAATCATTCCTTAGTAATCGGGCCATGAGAGTCTTCGCTCCCTCCGCAGCTTCTCCTGTGACCTGTGGATTGCCACAAGGATCGTGTGTCTCTCCAACTCTCTACGTGTTCATCAAGCCTCTTTTTGATATACTTGGCCATCTGGGTACCATATACACCAACTATGAGGACGATACCCAGATACTCATACCCATCACTGGTGACCACACTGTAGACACTAAGACATTCAGCCATATATATAGTACCATACAAATCTGGATGGTAAAGCACGGTCTTTGTCTAAACAAAGAAAAGACCGAGTTACAACTTCTTGGCTCTCCAGCCAAACTGAACAAGCTAGGGCCCCTGTTCTCATATTTTAACATTGATGGCAACATCATAAAAGTAGCAAAGGATGTAAAAATGTTAGGAATCTACATTGACTCGGCAATCTCATTTACGAGACAAACCAATGCCTTAGACTCTTCAACGGCTCATACTTGCAAGCTTATCACGGCCTATCAACCCTACATGACATTGCAAACACTCACCTCAATAGCAAGAGCTTTAGTCCTATCAAAACTCGACTACTGCAACGCACTTTACCTGGGCACATCTCAACAGAATATTAACAAAATTCAAGTTATGCAAAATAATGCCGCCAGAGCGGCTTGTAACATTCCTAGAAAACATCATATTACAACTATCAGACAATCTCAATATTGACTCAATATTAAGCAAAGGATAGATCTGAAGTCACTCTCACTTACTCACAAGTGTCTCTACAACCAGGCACCTACCTACCTAGTGGACACCTTTTCACGCCACACTTCTACCCGACCTACCAGAACTGCTCAAGCACATTGTGTCTACATCCCACGACTTAACCAACAACGTGAAAGTGGAGTCAGTTTTGAATGCTCTCTCTACCCACATCAGAGAAGACCCTTCATTTGCACAATTTCGCTCAAAGGTTAAAAACTGGTTCCGTGAACAGAATATCAACCAGTCTGCTTCGCCCAAATAACCCACCTGAATGTCTCACACACCTACTTCACATATGCTCCCTTACGTATTCTCTGCCACCTTATCCCTATCATATGTAATGCTTGTTACTGCATTATTTGCCTATTCATGTATATTGAACATGCAAAACTTTGCCCGTAAATAATGTTAACTATGTACCTTATCCTTGACTTCTAGGCTATCTGTACTTCTTCATGCCCATGTAATATGTAAGATATCATGTATAGTCCATGCCTATGTAACCTGTAATGCTTATTGCTTTTTGTATATCGCATACTGTGCAACTCGTAAGATTAGCGCCCAGTTGCCTCAGGGCTTGGCTGCGCTTTATAAATAAATAAAATACTGCACTGGCAAAGGACTTTCCTCTGGGGGAAGTCTGACTTCAGAGCAGGTGTTAGGCAAGATTGTTTGCTGTACCCTTTGGGTGCACTACAACAACCCTGACCTCCTGGCAATAGGAACCCAACCTTTGGTAGAAGTCTGTACTACACAGTTTGGTAGCGTGTTGATCAGCCAGGCTTATCTCAAGAGGGGTCAATGAGAGCTCTAGGGGAGTTACACAGAGATTCACAGGGACAAGTATTCAAATAACTCTTACGCACAAGGTTTCTTGAGTAAACAACTATTAATTTATTTAACAGTCGGTAAGGAAGCAATATAAAGCAACACACAAATACACTTCAAAAGTACACACTCCTAGTTTTCTAAATCAGCAAATACCCATTTGGGATGACACACAGGCACTACCTACACCCTCAGGTGACTTCAGTAGCTGGGGTGCTGTTAGCATCAATATATGACTGTTGCATTTAGAATATTCCTGGGAGTAGTTTTAACGAGAAGAGAGTAAGTATTCACACAGTTATTCTTAAGTAGGTAAGTATTTTCAAAACAACCCCCCAATGCAAAGTCACTTAACCCTTTCTTGGAAGGAAGGCACAACATATAAGCAGAAAAGAGAAGAGTCATTCAGGGAGCCAGGCCAGCCAATGTTAAGTTAGCAAAAGTCAAGGTGAAATGAAGCACTTCTTGCAGAGGATTAGAAAGTATTTTCCAATGTTTAAAAACTCTTTGTAGAATAGAAGAAATCAAAGCAGGGCCACAAGCTGATTGGGCTTGTGAGGTAGAGAAGCTGCAAGCAACTCTACAAGAGCAACCAAGAAAAGCCTCAGAGGACAAGCAAGGTAGCACAACAAGAGGTAAGTTCTCTCAAACTTTACAGTACCTTTAGGTTGAAGAAAAGCGCAGCAGATGATTTTTGTGCCTGTGCAGCTCAGCAGATCCTGGTGTTCCTGGGCCTCAGTCGTGGGGACAAGAGGGAGGACTTCTGGGGACCCCTGCACTGCAATGGGACAGTCACCGCTCGAAACCGGCAATCTTCAAATAAGTGGCACTTCATTGTTTCAGCTCCTTGCGTCTACCGCAAATAGCAACACTGCGGTTCCTGGCCGTCGAGATGGGCTTTCATTGCATCTGGGATCCCGCACTCTGTTGAGGGGGGGCTCAGGCTCATCAGTCCTGCTTCCTGGGAGTCCGGAGGATCTTCCCGGAGCTCTTGGCCAGCTTAAAAGCAACAAACACGATCTGGTGTGCCTCTCCCTGTCTATTCGGTTGCAGTGGAATTTCAACCAGCTCTGAGAGGATGTCCAGATGGCTTACATTGGAGTTCATTGGTCCCACCAACTCAAAGGGAAAAGTCGTCCTTGCAAGGGCTTCTCTGTCAATACAAATTTGGAGTTACAGCACAGCAGCAGGGCTTCACCGGGCAAACCAACGGTCCAAGAGTTGCAGCAGGTGTCCTCTTCAAGTTCTTCTTCGGTTCCTTCATCCAGTGGTCGACTCTGCCTTCCAAGCCAAAAAGTCTCGCCTTTTATGCAGGTTTCTCCCATTCATTCCAGCCTAGCTGTCAGTCACCCACAGGGTGGCTGTCCTTGCCGGATAGCCAGCCGGCCAATCACCTAAGAGTGCATTCCTGTCACCTAGGAGACTAAGCACAGGGAGTTTCGGGCACCAACCTCGCTTCCTGCCCACGCCAGACACCCTGGAGCCAGAGGAGGGCTCTTTTAGGCAAAGTTTGTATGCAGTACTTGCAGTACTAACATTCCCAGTACCAGGTGAATGCAAGTGGTACAGTGCCTGCATGGAG
Source organism: Ambystoma mexicanum (assembly GCF_040938575.1). Taxonomy (NCBI): domain Eukaryota; kingdom Metazoa; phylum Chordata; class Amphibia; order Caudata; family Ambystomatidae; genus Ambystoma; species Ambystoma mexicanum. Next base: position 28,800,312 of record NC_090927.1, read on the forward strand.
GATGGCCTGCACAGCAGAGACCTGTACTAACATTCCCAGCACGAGGAGAATGCAAGTGGTACACTGCCTGCATGGAGGGTGGCCTGCACAGCAGAGACCTGTACTAACATTCCCAGCACGAGGAGAATGCCTGCATGGAGGGTGGCATGTACAGCAGAGACCTGTACTAACATTCCCAGCATGAGGAGAATGCCTGCATGGAGGGTGGCCTGCACAGCAGAGACCTGTACTAACATTCCCAGCACGAGGAGAATGCCTGCATGGAGGGTGGCCTGCACAGCAGAGACCTGTACTAACATTCCCAGCACGAGGAGAATGCCTGCATGGAGGGTGGCCTGCACAGCAGAGACCTGTACTAACATTCCCAGCACAAGACGGATGCAAGTGGTGCACTGCCTGCATGGAGGGTGACCTGCACAGCAGAGACCTGTACTAACATTCCCAGCACGAGGAGAATGCCTGCATGGAGGGTGGCCTGCACAGCAGAGACCTGTACTAACATTCCCAGCACGAGGCGGATGCAAGTAGTACACTGCCTGCATGGAGGGTGGCAAGCACAGCAGAGACCTGTACTAACATTCCCAGCACGAGGAGAATGCCTGCATGGAGGGTGGCAAGCACAGCAGAGACCTGTACTAACACTCCCAGCACGAGGAGAATGCCTGCATGGAGGGTGGCCTGCACAGCATAGACCTGTACTAACATTCCCAGCACAAGGAGAATGCCTGCATGGAGGGTGGCCTGCACAGCAGAGACCTGTACTAACATTCCCAGCACGAGGCAGATGCAAGGGGTACACTACCTGCATGGAGGGTGGCCTGCACAGCAGAGACCTGTACTAACATTCCCAGCACGAGGCAGATGCCAGGGGTACACTGCCTGCATGGAGGATGGCTTGCACAGCAGAGACCTGTACTAACATTCCCAGCACGAGGAGAATGCCTGCATGGAGGGTGGCCTGCACAGCAGAGACCTGTACTAACATTCCCAGCACGAGGCAGATGCAAGGGGTACACTGCCTGCATGGAGGATGGCCTGCACAGCAGAGATCTGTACTAACATGCCCAGCACGAGGAGAATGCCTGCATGGAGGGTGGCCTGCACAGCAGAGACCTGTACTAACATTCCCAGCACGAGGCGGATGCAAGGGGTGCACTGCCTGCATGGAGGGTGGCAAGCACAGCAGAGACCTGTACTAACATTCCCAGCACGAGGAGAATGCCTGCATGGAGGGTGGCCTGCATAGCAGAGACCTGTACTAACGTTCCCAGCACGAGGCAGATGCAAGGGGTACACTGCCTGCATGGAGGGTGGCCTGCACAGCAGAGACCTGTACTAACATTCCCAGCACGAGGAGAATGCCTGCATGGAGGGTGGCAAGCACAGCAGAGACCTGTACTAACATTCCCAGCACAAGGCGGATGCAGGTTTCTAGAGGGAAGGGAACTGGAGAGGGAGGAGCAGAACGCTACTGGGAGGAAGTGCTTCTCCTTCACATATGATATATATGCTGAACACATTGCCACATTGACATGCCAGGGGCACCCTGGCGTGGATGAAGGGCACACATCTTGGAAGACAGCGGCAGAGTCTTACTCACTTGTGTCAGGACTGACTGTTCCATTCCTTGCATCTTGCTGGTCTGGAGGTTGTGCATTTGGCTCACTTTTAATATTCTGGGATGGCACCGATGGGACCGTTGACTGCTCTAGGATTCACAAAGAAAAAGAAACCCTATAACAAATGTAATGGGACTCCCAACACAAAAGGAGGCATACCAATAAAGCAAACTATGATCACATAGCAACAGCGAAAGACAAGCAACGGAGCGAGCAGGGGGCGCCAGGCAGCAAGCAAGCACTGACAGAAAGCAAGGTAGCAGACGCAGGCTAACGAGACAACGGAAGACAGGGCATGGAAGAAAGGCAGCAAGCACAGGGGGCGCCAGGCAGCAAGCAAGCACTGTGACAGAAAGCAAGCAAGCCAGGGCAAGGCAGCAGACGCAGGCTAACGAGACAACGGAAGACAGGGCATGGAAGAAAGGCAGCAAGCACAGGGGGAGCCAGGCAGCCAGCAAGCACTGACAGAAAGCAAGGTAGCAGACTCAGGCTAACGAGACAACGGAAGACAGGGCATGGAAGAAAGGCAGCAAGCACAGGGGGAGCCAGGCAGCCAGCAAGCACTGTGAAAAAAAGCAAGCCAGAGCAATGCAGCAGACGCAGGCTAACGAGACAACGGAAGCCCAGGGCATGGAAGAAAGGCAGCAAGCACAGGGGGAGCCAGGCAGCCAGCAAGCACCGTGAAAGCAAGCAAACAAGCAAGCCAGGCCAAGGCAGCAGACGCAGGCTAACGAGACAACGGAAGCCAAGGCATGGAAGAAAGGCAGCAAGCGCAGGGGGAGCCAGGCAGCCAGCAAGCACTGTGACAGAAAGCAAGGTAGCAGACGCAGGCTAACGAGACAACGGAAGACAGGGCATGGAAGAAAGGCAGCAAGCACAGGGGGAGCCAGGCAGCCAGCAAGCACTGTGAAAAAAAGCAAGCCAGAGCAATGCAGCAGACGCAGGCTAACGAGACAACGGAAGCCCAGGGCATGGAAGAAAGGCAGCAAGCACAGGGGGAGCCAGGCAGCCAGCAAGCACCGTGAAAGCAAGCAAGCAAGCAAGCCAGGGCAAGGCAGCAGACGCAGGCTAACGAGACAACGGAAGCCAAGGCATGGAAGAAAGGCAGCAAGCCCAGGGGGAGCCAGGCAGCAAGCAAGCACTGTGAAAGAAAGCAAGCAAGCCAGGGCATGGAAGAAAGGCAGCAAGCACATTCCAAGGAAGCAAAGGGATATCAGGGCTTTAGGCCATGGACTAAAGGCGCAACGCATGATATATGACAGGTTCTTGCTTGCTTTCTTTTCCTCACCCCTGGCCACAGCACCAAACCCCTCGCCTCCACATGTTTTCACTCCTCATACCTTTCCAATGCTCCCAATAGCTTCCGGACTACTCGGCCTCATGGGAAAGCCTTGCATCCCCAGGCACTGGATGCCAGATATATTCCAGTTCCCCTTAACCATCCCTTCTTCCCCAGTAATCCTTAACCAGGCTGTTATAATGCTCTTTAGCTGGCTAATGAGACCACTGTGTCATGGCTGCCTAGATACTCTCTTTAGCTCACTCTCCTGTGCCCGTGACACAGCATCTAAAACCCAGTACTTTAGGATCCAGCATCTTCGACCCAAAAGCACGGAGTCAAAATCAAAGGGACACCGCAAGATGGGACACACCAAGAGGCTGACCAGGGAAGACCCACCTGGACACAAAGCGCGCACTTCACTACTAATTGCTATGCTAAGAGAGCACAGGTTTAGGCGTAAACATGTAGGGCAGGAATAGTCGCCACCCACCTGGCGCAGAGCCGTTATTTCCTGATAAAAGCTCTTGCAGACCTGAAGGGAGAAAACAAACTGCAGAGTCCATCATCAAACATTGATAGCAAAGCGCCAGCACCAGTGCAGTATGGATCAGCGCTAAGAAAGGTGTCCCTGTAAAAAGGAAAAGACCTGGAGACACAACATCCGGGGGGGGGGGAGGGGCACACAGACATTTTCCAAATAGAACATATGTTAAGGCATAATCAAAGTGCAGGTGGCAGGCCCATGGATCAGGGAAGCATAGGCATTTAAAGGCGGCAGAAGGAACCAGTATTAATTTGTGCTGGTGTCCGAGCGGGTGTTTGAGCCTTTAATTAAGCATAGGCTAGGATAGCCTTATGAAACAATTCACATATCGGGAAAAGGGAAGGCAAACACTGGCTCACTACGAAGAGTGCTCTACACATATAGGTTGCCAGAAGTGGGGGTAAAGCCAACTGGTTCTATCCACTCTATACTTGAAAATGCTCAGTGGGTAAATGCACCTGTGGCAGGTGTGTGAGTGATACCAGAGGATTGCAAGTTTAAATGCTTGTGGGTGCTTGACATAAGCCGTTGCTGCGCTTTCATTCCCTGAACCCATAATAAATAAGACATTTAATATAGCAGATAACTGATGCGCCTAGTAGTGGTGGAAATGCCCAGTGGTATGTCATAATCTATAGTACCAACATAAAAGAAAAACATATGCGACAGTCGCCCAATTGACCACAAGGAGAAGGGTTGTGGGTTCTGAGGGCCAAGGGAAGCCACCCAACCCCTCTACCTTTCCTACCGCGAGACTCCCGTACCATACTGACCACCTATCCTTTCTCTGCTCACACCACACCAACTATATGATGTCTCAAAGGCCATGCCCCCAACCCAACCAAAATTGCTCCCTATCCTCTCCATCCATCGGCTGATGGCTTTACCGATCAGAAAATATGTGGAGCCCCAAACATTCTCTTTCCTTCTCTTCACCTCCTCACCCCTTCACCATTTCCTTACTATCCCACATCCCCTACGGAGCTCCTAACCAGCCAACTCATCATATGCCACCCCTCCCCCGGGACCCTTCTGCAGCAAAAATAAAGAAATCGCATAGGATACCTCCTCTTCGCTCTCCTCCCTTTTCAGCCTCTGCCTCCCAAAAGCCATCTTTTCGGACTCATACACATTATCCACAATTATTACCATACATGAGATAAAACACTGTTGGCCCCAACAATCCCTCTTTCTTGTCAACCCTGTCACACAACTCAGACTCTCACAGGGAGGAGTCTACAAAAAGAATCGGAAACTACCTCAAGCTTCACACACTTTGCAATTCACTCCAATTGGGCCTTTTGGGTAAACACTTTGCTGAAACTGCTCTCATCCAGGTTTCCAATATCTGGCGACCCTCTCACCTCTCCTCCATCCTCATTCTACTGGATCTCCCTGCAGCCTCCGACTCTATGGGTCAACCCTCCCTCCCTCCAATAAACCCTCCTTCCTGGACTACGGTTCTATGGCCTCCCACCTCTCTGATCGGTTCTTCTCCATCTCTTGGAACCCCAGCGCCTCTTCTCCCACTCCCCTTCCAGTGGGCATCCCAGGGATCTGTCCTTTGCCCACCTCTTCAGACTCTGTGCCTTCTGCCTGCGTAAACTCATCACATACTTTGGCTTTCAATACAGCCTCTTGCCAACAACACCTTTCTCTCCTTACAACTGTGTCACAGAGGGCACATAAAACACCCAGAGTCTCAAGGACGGTTCAAGGGTTGCGTTAAGATTTGTGGGGCCTAGAGCCGTCCCGCTCTTGCTTCCACAGGAATCCCATCCCTTACTCACTCATCTGTTCCCTATGGTTAGTACTGGAGATGGTTGATGCCTACTGTCAAATATCTGCCTTGCCCTAGTGATGTTCTCCCTAAAGACAGACGAACTCCTTCAGGGACTTCCTTACTTTGCCTTCTCTCATCATATGTTCGTATTCTCATAGGAAAGTTAAGGTTTGTCTCTTACACATATAAGTAAGATTCACCTAGTTACTCATGTCCACTGTTACCGTTCCATTCCAACTCCACCTGCTCCTCCCCAGTCTCATGCCCACCAACTTCCTGTCCCTCAAATGTTCAGCTCTCCTCTCTCCTGCCTCCACCCTTTGATGTTAACTCTTGCTTCCGCCTACTGCTCCGTTAACCCTCTAGCTACGGATATCGGTTATTTGACCTAAAACACTTGACCTAGTGCCTATTTAACCTATATTTTTTGATCCACTTCTGTTTGACCAACTGCGGAGGGAGACCCCCACAACCCCCTCTAATGCAGGGGTAACCCCCCCCTCCCACAACAAGATTTAGCCCCACTTCAACCTATTCCCTTACCCCAAAGTGTACCGAATTAGGTCAAAAAGATGCGGTCAAATGGGAGTAGGTCAAGTTGGCATTAGGTCAACTATGCCAATACCCCAGCTACAACTCTTCCCACTGCTACTACCACCCCTCTTCGCTGCAACTACTCCCCTCCCTTACTAGTACTCCTTCCCTCCTATCACTACTCTCCACTTCAGACTACCACCTCTCCCCTCCTAGCACTACTCCCCTCCCACAACTAGTACTCCTTCCCTACTATTACTACTCCACCTTTGACTAACACTCATTCTCTCCTATCACTGCTCTCCACCTGGGACTACCACTCATTCCCTCCTATCACCACTCTGCACCTCCAACCACCACTCCTTCCCTCCTATCACTACTCTCCACCTCCGACCACCACTCCTTCCCTCCTATCACTACTCTCCACCTGGGACTACCACTCATTCCCTCCTATCACTACTCTCCACCTCCGACCATGACTCCCTTTCCGCCTCAGACTACTACTTCCCCCTACCACTACTCCATTCCTCAACTACTACTCCTACCGCTCACACCACGCCTCCTTTCCATTCAGCTATACAAGCACACCTTATGTATTTCCTAACCACTCGGATCACAAATTCACACACTACCAAACCCCTATCCAAGGGTCACCTGCTCCAATATTCTTCTCTCCCTCCTTACACCTTGTGGGGTGTTGCTTGTCATCCACCTCCTGCTCCGAACTCACCCGAATCACCCACAATTCTGGCTTCCTGTCCCCAACTTATATATCCCTCTCACTGAGGGTTGGTCAATTGTGCCTGCCCAATCCGCTGACTTTCTTTCCCTCCCCTGGTTTGTATGTGCAGATAAAAGCTTTAATAAAAGTGGGTCTTAGCCCAAGCCCTTTTTCGCATGTGGACTTACTGCCCGGGAAATCTGGCGCTGCTGAAAGAGGGAGTACAACGTTTGTTTCTCTGCACCGGAACATTCTGCATTGCATAGCCAGTATAATGTCTTTAGTCATCTACTCTAGTAATTTAGCATTGTAATTACTATTTGCATGCAATGCAAAGCTCTTATTTCCATGTTTGTTTCGACTTTAGTCTGCCAAAAGCCCACTCAATCCAGAGCGCACTTTACAAATATCTAGTAACATTCCCTAGAAAGGCAGAGATAAAATGAGAGTGCAAGAGAGAGAAAGGAGATGGAGAGAAGTGGGAGATAAAAATAGTGAGAGTGAGCGAGAGAGAAGAGACTGACGTGAAAGAGGGATATGGGGAAGAAAAAACACTAAATCGGCACATGCTACTCTGGGTACAGATTACTTAGGACAGTAATAGAAACGCTTCTCCTGTGTATTTTTGTTGCTGTCTGGCGCTGCAATGCTTATTCACAGGCTAGGCTCACACAAAGTAAGTAGAAGCCAGGCTTTTAGCGCTATGAAAGGAGTGTTGCATTTTCTGAGCAGGTTGGAATCTTCTTTCAATACCGCCACCTCCCTGCTATAGACTGGGAACACTGGTGGAGCCTGTGGGACCGACGACTCCTGTGATGCGCAAAGGTTACTCTAAGTACACTTACACAGGGGCTGGTCGAGCGGCCATCTTCTGCGATCCTGCAAGCCTGTAATCACAGAACACAGTGACGCTTAGAGGCTCGCTCATGTTTCAAGCACAGTCATGGTTTACTAAAGTGAAGGCGTGCACGGATTGCTCTGAAAACATTTACTACTTACCATCTACACATGAAATTATTTCCACACCAATCTTTTAAATCCACTGCTCTCTTTGCCCTAGTAATAAAAAGGGACCATTCTTCAGTCCTGCAACCATAGTCGATCTAAAGCCCTGCAGGGTCACTGCCACAAAGCAGGACTCAAATGGACCCTGAAGTTTCCACTGGCAATGCAAATTATGTCATTGTTAGAGCCAAGGTCCCCAGATGTGGCTCTGGTGAAAGTCCCCTGACCTTTTACCCATCACAGGACATACTAAAGGCACAACTCTTAATGTGCCCCCTGGGAGACCTTAAACCTGTCAGCATAAGGTGAGTGTTTTCCTAGCCCAGTAAATGGGTTAACGTGCGCGCTCAAGAGAACGGAGGCTGTGAAGAACCGTAAGCCACTCAAAGCATTTGACAGCCACCTTCAATTAAAAGGCATCTGCTATGCAGATGCAGTGGCCAGTGGCTGTCCAAGAGAGCCCCTGCCAGTTTGAATGGCGCGGATCCTTGCAATTGGTGGGCTGGGGGGACGACTCCATCCCAGATCTTGGATAAAAGGAGGACTCCTGCAGCTGTTCTTCAGACCATTGGAGCCAAAACCCCTACAAAGGTTCACAGCCCGCTGAACACCAAAAACTCATTGTTGGAAAATTGCCAGCTGTCCTAATTGGCTGGCAAAGCCATGCCTCTCAGCAGATCGCAACCTCTGCTCGAAGACCCAGCCGATGAAAGCGCTCAGAATAGTGCTCCAACCATCCTATTGCTAGCCAAACGTCCTCTTGGGCTACTTTGCTGCAACAGTCACCATCTGGAGGTGAGCCATGGGACTTTGCAGACCCTCAGCTTATGCAACAAAAGGTTTTGCCCTGAATTCAAAGCTCTCCACTAGGAAGAGGGGCCTTGCAGGACCAGTTTCTTTGTTCTCGCCACAGCGGTTGGCTTCCACCATTTTCTTGAAGTGGCCATCACTGCTTGCCGCCAGCACCGTGCCATGGGAGTCCCTGGAGATAATCTCCGGATTGGTGATACCGAAGTCTGTGTCTCGTGTATCCAGCTGTGCAGACTCCATTCCTTGGAGCACAGAACCGCTAGCTGTATGCCTGAAATGACCTCTGCTCCCTTGACCCCAGGGCTTCTTCCAACGGAACCAAGGCATTAATCCAGAAGGCCCAGCGATTTCAGGAAATCCTACATCGGCCCCAGATTCAATTAAAGTACAGAGGGCGAGTGTTAGGGAGAATTTTCAGTCTGGTGCTAAATTGCTCCCACCTTAGAGACCACCCGCTCTTTTGTTGAACTTTGGGACTTTGTACTTTTAATTCTATGTGTTTTCTGTGTTTCTTTGGATTGTGGAGTCTGACAATGCATTGCGTCACACAGCACCTTCAGTGCAGTGACACAGGGAAGTCTTTCAGATTTCCCCAAGGTTTAAATACCTTCTCTGGGATCAACTACTGTTTCCAAGAGCAGTGAAGTGCAATTACATTTGTAACTTTCTAGTATCCCCTTTGTCTAGCTTCTCATGTGAACATTTTATGTTACCCTTTCCTCGAGGAGTGGCTGGTGGCAGTGGTTTACTTTTAACTACCGCTGTGTGCTTTTACAGCAGGCTGCATTCGCAGCTGCAGTAAAGCAACCAAGGGTGCCATTTTTGTCAAAATGGCCCCAGTCTTTCTTTTCACCATTTCTTTGTGGAAAGGTCCTTCGTGAGATTTACTTTGCACGCCAAACCACGTTTAGTCCCTTTGTCTGTTGATTTATGAGTGAAGCCCGCCTCTGGCTCCAGGGTGTCTAGCGGGGGCAAGAAGGAAGGGAGGTGCCTGAAACTGCCTGTGCTTACTCTCCTAGGAGATAGGAATGCACTCCCAGGTGATTGGCCGGCTAGCTGTCCTGCAAGAACAGCCACCCTGCTGGCTGACTGACAACTAAGCTGGAATAAATGGGAGAAACCTGCATAAAAGGCAAGGCTTTTTGGCTTGGAAGGCTGAGTCGACCACTGGACAAAGGAATCTGAACAACATGGAAGAGACGCCTGCTGCAACTCCTGGACTGTTGCTTTGCCCAGTGAAGAACCTTCTGCTGTGCTGAAGCGCCGAATTCGCCTCGACTAGAGAAGCCCTGCAAGGATGACTTCTCCCTGGGAGTTGGTGGGACCAATCAACTCCAAAGTAAGCCACCTGGACATCCTCTCGGAGCTGGTTGAATTTCCACTGCCGTTGCTGCTGGAAACCGTAGAGCCAGGGAGGGGAACACCAGATCGTGTGCGTTGCTTTTAAGTTGGCCAAGAGCTCCAAGAAGATCCTCTGGACACCCAGGAAGCAGGACTGACCGAGCCTGAATCACCTCAGAATACTGGACCCCAGATGCAAGGAAAGCCCATCTCGACAGCAAAGCGTCTGCAGTAGTGCTATTTGCTGAGACGCAAGAAGCTGAAACAGCGAAGTGCCACTGAATAGATGTTGGTCGTTTTCTGTCACCAACCGTCCCGTTGAAGTGCAGTAGTCCTCCAGGCGTCCTCCCTCTTGTCCCCACGACTGAGGCCCAGGAACAAGGGATCTGCAGAGCTGCACAGGAACAGAAGCTAGCCAAAGCCCTTTTTCTTCTAACCAAAGGTACTGTAAAGTCTAAGAGAACTTACCTCTTGTTGTGCAACCTCACTTGTTCTCAGCTGAGACTTGTAGTGGTTGCTTTTGTAGAGTTGCTATCAGCTGCTTTACCTGACAAGCCTAATCTGCTTGTGGCCCTACTTTGAGTTCTAAAACATTATGCAAGACTTTTACGTACCTACAAGAAGTGCTTCAGCTCACCTAGACTTTTGCCCAATTGACTTTGGCCTAGCCTGGATCCCTGAATGACTGCTTCCTTCTGACATTGTGTTTGGTCTTCCTTCCAGGAAGGGGTTAACTACCTTTGCATTCAAAGGGCTTAAACCTGGTTTGGCACACAGAGTAAAACCCAAGAAAGACCTCACAAACAGAAATGGCAAAAAAAGAAAACCAGGACCATTTTTGACCCAATGGTCACTCAAGGGTGCTAACCTGCAGCTGAGAGGATTAAGCCTGTGGTAGAAAAGCACAATAGGAAAATTAACCCACTGCCACCAGCCATTTAAAGTAGTGAGGGTAACATAAAACATGTTACATGAGATTGTAGGATAAGGGGCTACTAAGTAGCCCCCATCACTCCACATAAGATGGGGCGTGCTGGACCTACAAAGAGAAAAAGTAAAGTCAATTTCACTTTACTATTCTTGGGAACAGTAGTTTACCCAAGAAAAGGTATTCATACCTTTTGAGAAATCTAAAAAAGATTTCTCGGTGATACTGCACTGAAAGTGCTGTGCGTCACCATGCAAAAAGAAGATGCCCATGGAGTTTGTCAGACTCCAAAACAGAGGAAACACATAATCCAAATCAGGTCAAAACACATGAGAGGGAGAAAAAGGTCTCTCGCGCTCCAGGGTTAAAATGAAAAAGTCCTAAAGTTCAGCAAAAGAGCAGAGGGGTCTCTAAGGTTAAAGGGAATTAGTACAGAAATGAGAATTCTCCTCAACAAGGGGGATGTCAATCCCTCTCAACTACGTAGGAACTGTAATTCACCCAAGTACATGAAAGAGAAATTAGCAGGGAAACCCAAAGGCTGATTTTGAGAAAGCATTAGTGTATTTTCATTGATTGTTGCACAATGCCCTTTTAAAGAAAGCTTATTTAAAACTGACTGTTCAATAAATAATGATTTTACTAGAAACCCTTGAGTGTAAGTGTTTTTTGGATACTTGTATTGGTGGATTCTCAGCAGCGCTGCCCAGAAGGAGCTGTGTCCTGCAATATTAAAATACAAATGGCTTTAAGAGTTATGCAGAAGATAGATTCTATGTGATCATTGTGACGGCCTATTTTTTATTTAACCCCCTTTATACTACACATATATATATGCAGGGGGGAGACTCCCAGGAGGCCCCCCATATTACTAGAATATTGCATACCCCACCCCACATATATGTGTGGTGTAAGGGTGTGTTAATGTCGGCGGTGGAAATTATGAGGGCGAAATTTTGGGCCATTACCAGAAGATAGACTCTATAGTACAGGTAACAAATACAAAGAATAGAGTTCCAAAGGGCAGAGCCAAGAAGAATGAATGAGTACAACAAGGCTCCACTCCTTCAGGAGTTCAGAAAAAGGACCAGAAGTCGTCCAGCAAAATGCTGGGGCTCTCGCCAGGAGAGGGGACAAAGCATAAAAATGATAAATCTCCCCAACAGAAACAGCCCACAGTAGGAGTGCACTGAATTAGGAAAAAGGTTCACTGCCACCAGCCATTAGAGATAAGCTTGTCCCCGTTGACAACCTTTGGTATATACCTTTTTATTGTTACAGGGTTGCCCTTTGGGCTCCCTTTTTACTTTCTCGGACTAGCCTTGTGAGAACTGCAGTTCCCCAGGGTAGAAAGGATTTTTGGATCCCTTTTACATTTTGTTAGGTGAAACCAGCACACCCCACCTTGTGCGGAGTGCTGGGAAGATACAATGTATCCCCTTTTCTCACTAGCACAGTAACAATTCTGTTACAGGGACAAGTTTACCCTAACTGGCTGGTTGCAGTGAACCTTTTTACAAATTGCGTGCACCTTTACCACAGGAGCAGGGGACATCCCTGCAACACCCGCTCTGCTTGGGCTCAGTAACGGGAGTCGGGATTTTGTGAGTACCGAACGTTGCAGTAACAGCAGGGGCGCCATACTGGAGGTGACATTTTTGCATGTTTCTCTTTAATGCTGGGATAATAGACTGCCTGCATCGCTTTGGGAGAATCTAACTGTCCTTACAACCTATCAGTCTGTTCTGATCTAACCCTAACCTTTCCTTCCTTCCTTAAATAACCGAATACTGCAAAGGTGATGCTATATACATGCTATACTGACCTCAAATGACTTCACCTCCGGGGGCTGCAACATGTGTAACATACGAATGAATGACTCACCTGCTTTATTGTTCTCTTCTTGCATTGACTCTTACCTTGGGATTAATGTTACAGCTAAGTACTGCTTTTTAAAGACTGCTTTAAATATCTTTGAGCATAAATAATGTATGATATAACTTTACTGTTTACTTGGATACCTGTATTTACTGATTTCAGTGTACAGCTCACATTTACCCCTCTTAAGATGAGCCTGGCTGCTCAGTCACTCTACAAATGTGTGTAGTACTGGCCTATATTAAAAAGGTGGGTTACCTAATGCCCAATTCTTACCCAACACCAGCCTAGGCTCCAGAGTGTTTGGGCAGGCAGGAAGTGTGGGGAGGAGTTTTCCACCCACATGTCCTTTGTCTGCCAGAGTGCCTGAATAGAACCAGCTCCCACTGGGGCTCTGGCTGTCCTGATTGGACAGCCAAACACCCCTTTCTGTAAATGTCTGAGTGTTAGGCAAGATTGTAAGCAGAAGCCTTTGGGGGAATGAACCAGCCCGGTCCTCTTGGCAATAGTTAACCCAACCTTTGGTATAAGTATGTACTATACAAGTTGGGAGAGTAACTGAGCAGCCAGGCCCATCTCAAGAGGGGTCAATGTGAGCTGTAGAGTTTTAACAGAGATTCACGGCGACAAGTATCCAAATAACACGTATACTCATGGTTTGTTAAATTAATAAATAATGGTTTAATCAAGAGTCAGTTTGAATAAGCCGTCTTTAGAAGGGAGCAAATATGTAACACTATACTTCATAAATACACTCAGTTTAAAAAGAAATTAGATACCTATTTGGGATGGCACACAGAAACTTCCTACACCCTGAGGTGACTTCAGTAACTAGGACACTGTGTACATTTAGAGCAATACTGAGGTTAGAGTCAAAAGGAAAAAGGTTACGGGAGAAAACAATGGTTAACATGTTTCTTAAACAAGTAAGCACTTTTAAACCCCCCAATGCAGATGAACACTTTCCCAACTACACAAGTTATAGAATGTGTGACTTTTTGGAGGGATAGATCAAAACACAAAGTCAGAGGTTAGAAGAGTCTTCAGGGATTCAGGACATCCAATGTCAATTGAGCAAACTCTAGGGGAGCTGGAGTTCTTCTTGAAGGTAAGTAAGTCTTGCAGAATGTAAACGTTTTTGTTGAAAAAGAATTTGTTGGGCCACAAACTGGGAGGCTTGTGATGGGCAAAGCTGAATGCAACTTCAAATGTATCGAAGACCAGTCTCAATTTAGAGCTAACAATGATACACAACAAGGAGGTAAGCATCCCTTAGTTTACAGTACCTTAGGTCTAAAGAAATTGGTTCCAGCTGGCTTCTGTTCCTGTTGTAGTATGGCAGAGCCTGTTGTTCCTGGGCCTCAGTCATGGGGACAAGAGGCAAGATGTCTGGGGACTCCAGCACTAAGATTCGAAGGTCGGCGGCAGCAATGGGCAAACTTCAGATCGTCACTTCGCGGTTTCAGCTTCTTACGAATAGCACCACTGCAGTTCTCGGATACCTTGTGGCTTTCCTTGCTTCTGGGGTCGAGCACTCTGTTGAGGTGGCTCAGGCTTGGTTAGTCCTGCTTCAAGGGAGTCCGTAGGATCTTCTTGGAGCTCGGGTCCGACTTAAAAACGATGCACTTGATTCTGGTGGTCCCCTCCCTGGTAATTGGTTCCTGCAGCAGCAATGGAAGTGCAGCCAGCTTTGAGAGGATTTCCAGATGAGTTAGTCTTGGGGTCGATTGGTCCCACCAACCCAAGGGGAGAAGTCGTCCTTTGCAGGGCTTCTCTAGTCGAGGCAAATTCAGAGCTTCAGCACTGCAGCAGGTCTTCACCGGGCAAACCAACGGTCCAGGAGTTGCAGCAAGAGTCTATTCCATGCTCTTCTTTGGATTCCTTCAACCAGTGGTCGACTCTGCCTTCTGTTACACAGGTTTCTCCCATTCATTCACAGCCTGTCACTCACACAGAAGGTTGGCTGTCCTCCAAGGACAGCCAGATAGCCAATCACCTTTGGGTGCATTCCTGCAATCAAGGAGACCAAGCACAGGGAGTTTCAGGCACCACACTCGCTTCCTGCCCTGCCAGACATGCTGGAGTCAGAGGTGGGCTTCAGCAGTGAACCCTGCCAAAGACAAAATGAACAAAGGGACCAAAGCCAGTTTGGCGCACAGAGTAAATCTCAAGAAGGACCTTTCCAGCAAGAAATGGCAAAAAAAGACGACTGGGGCCATTTTGACAAAATGGGCACCCATGGGTGCTATACTGCAGCTGCAATTGCAGCCCACGGTATAAACACTCAATGGTAGGAAAAAGTAAACCACTGCCATCAGCCATTAATTGTAGAAAAGGCAACATAAGACTGTTACATGAGAAACTAGACAAAGGGGATACTAACCCCTCCAGCACCCTATTGTAAGATAGTGTGGACTGGGTCTAGAAAGTTACAATTGTAAGTCAAGTCAATTTCACTTTACATTCTCTGGGAAACAGTAGTTTATCCCAGAGAAGGTATTTAAACCTTTGGGAAATCTGAAGGACTTCCCTGTGCCACTGCACTAAAGGTGCTGTGTGACAATGTAAAAAGATGATGCCTATGGAGTTTGTCAGACTCCAAAACCAAAAGAAACAGTGTTCAAAATAAAGAAAATACATGAGAGAGTGGGAAAAAGGTCTCACTCTCTCCAGGATAAAAAATAAAAGTCCAGCAAAAGAGCTCGGGGAACGTTTTTCTTCTAACCTAAGGTACTGTCGGGAAAAAGAGGGGTTTGCCCTGGACACCTCTACGTACACCCCAACGCTCTGGAGTGACTTTTTTCAGATTATGGTAAGCGATATCTTTTCTCCCCACAGTACCTTTGGTTTGAAGAAATGTTCATGGCTGGATTCTCCTCAATGTGGCAGCGCTAGACCCGACCTATGGATAGGCAGGGCAATGGACGGGATCTCTCAGCAGCAGTCTCGAGACAGGACATCTGGCACGGATTTCAGCAACTTCCCTGGTCACTCTGCGGTTTTGGCGCCTTCTCTGCAGCACCAACAAAGGTGCCATTCGGCCAGACAATCTTCTTTGGTTCCTGAAGTCCGGCGCTCTGTTGAGTTGACTTGAACGAGTCGGACTGTGTCTCTGGAGGTTCACATGGAGTTTAGCAAAGACTTGGACAGATTCAGCCTTTCCACGACAAAGCACTTCAATTGTGTCAGAGGTCTCCTGGTATTGGGGTTCCGCAGCTCTGGAGAGGCACAGCACCTCGGGAGATGGTTAAGATTGGAGTTTGTCTTTGTTCTGGCCAGTCAAAGGGGAGGAGGAGTCCTCTTCAGAATTCCTCTGTCGCCCAAAAAACTGGTTGAAGGCAGCAGTTATACAAAAGAAAAGTGTTTAAGAAACGATGTCAGGATAGTTGAGCAGTTAGCTTCCCTTCCCCACGTTTTCAGCACGAGAAAAGGCGGTACATTCAAGCTTAGCACATACTCTGGCTTTTCTAGCATGCAGAATGCAGTTCAAAATCTCTGTATCAGAACCTTATAGAGTCTCTTTGCCATTCAACGTCCCTTATTTCAGAGGGCCTGATGCGACAAACATTCAAAGTTCCTTTCTCTTTGAGGCTCAAACCAAATTTATCTAATTTCCCAAACTTTCTTTACTATATCAAAATCGAAGACATTCAACTGTGCGTGGGATTTTGCTTGACCTGTCACAGGACCACCGATTCACAATTCTTTGTTCTCTTAATATAACCCTTTCACTTCTGCCACTTCTCAGCTGCATACCTTACAGAGACCTTCAAATGAGCACCCACGTGGTTCCAGACCACTCTGTCAAACGTATTGTGTCAAACCAAGTCTCTTCAAAGTTCAAACACTCATCAGCAGTTCAACTTTTACTTGCGTCTTTTCTCACATGCCTTTTAACATTTTTTATTCCAGCGCTCGCCATCCAATGTTGCTGCCTGCAACCTTGGCTTCAAACACAGACCGGTCTTGTATCGGTCTCCCCAACTCACCAGCTGTGTTGATTTAACTGACGCTGCTTTGTATTTGAGCCAAGGACAGTACCACGGCGGCTGCTGCTTCTCCCTGCCTTGATTAGTGACGCGGGGGTCACCGGGTATCTGACACACAATACAGGATTCTTCAGCCTGGTTTCCTGGTCTTACGCTTTCTAATCTCGAGGGCTCGTGAAAGTAACAGACTCTTGTCGGAAAGGTCAAGGTAATTTCCCTTCTTGCGATCCCCTCCTGTTTTGCCGTATTTCTTCCCTCGTTCAGCTGCCATCCCGAAACTGCCATTTCCTCGCATCCTGTGCCTCGTTCAGAGTGTGCTTTCGTGCTCAGCCTTTTATCCGTGTGAGGAAGCTTAATGGAAGTCAGGTGTGAGTGATGGTCAGTAATTGCCTGACCATTGTATTGGGACACGTCAGGTATACTGCTCGTGTGTTGGTCCGTTTTCTCCCACAACGGGCTGTCCATGTAAAAGTGTACATGTAGGAAAAGGGGGTTTGAGTTCCTACATATCCTATCTGATAGGATGGGGTAAAGGTGTTACAGGGAAGGGGATACCATCCCACTCACACTCCCCGAAGACCCCACACCCAGGTGATCCTCCCACACTGGTCCACCCCCAGGGTCTGAATCCAAAGGCGGTGGCCCGCCCTGGCCACCCGAGAGAGAGATTTGTGGGGGCTAGCGGGTGATACACCTTCTGGTTTCTCAGACATCTCTCTGAGTAATTTACAGAAAGGGGCGGGTGGCTGTCCGATCAGGACAGCCAGACCCCCAGAGTGGGAGCTGGTTCCATTCAGGCACTTGAGCAGGGGGAGTGAAAACTCCTCCCCCACTTTCTGCCTGCTGAGACACACTGGAGCCTAAACAGGGATAACCCAAGGGTTCTCTCAAAAGGAAAAGCACTCACACAGGCCACCCCCTTCCAGGGTGATCGAAGAAGGGCTGACAAAGAACAACCACGCTAGTAATGGCGAAAAAAGAAAAGGAGCCACCAAGTTATTACTTGGGTGACCCTATTGTGATTAACCGGGGCTATGAACATAGCCTGCGATAGAAGAAAAAAAAAAAGAAAAAAATCACACAATAGTTGGTAGAATACGTCCACTGCCACCAGCCATAACTAGGAGATTCTCTATGTGACAAAAAAGTCACAGGAGTAGAGGGAAGGGGGATACTGGGTACCCATGACACTTAACGTAAGGTGGTGTTCGCCAATCTTACAGAATACTAACTCTCGCTCTATCCTTAAGAACCGTAGTTACTTGAGGCTATAGAAAAGAATCTCAAAGGAGAACCCAAAGGGTGCCCAGCAACACTGCCCATAAGGAGCTGCATGCACGCTGCAACAGTAAAATACAGATGCCTTAAAAGCGATATGGAGGAAAGTAGACTCCACGGGACAGTAAACTCACAAAGGACAGAGTTCCAAAAGGCCGCGCCCATAAGAATGAATAAGTGGGAAAAGGCTCCACTCACTCAGGATCTAAAGAAAAAGGTGCAGCAGTCCAGGAAAATGTGCTGGGGTCTAAAAAGGAGAGGGGATGAAGCATAACTAGCAGGAGGAGAGGACAAAAGAGGTAGGGCAGCACTTCTCCAACTACCCCAAAGAGGATGGGAGCAATGTCAAGTGGCGAAGAAACCTCGGTTAGGGGGTAGCAGGTTTGGAAAAGCCAGCAGCAAAACGTTTAGAGACCCTAAAAAGGGGCCAAAAGATGCCCAAAAATAGAATTCTGCCCCAATCTTTGGCAATCATATTACCTCTGGATTACACAGCCCTGCCTTTCTCTATATAGGAACTTCGAGACTGGTAGCCTGGCATTTGCTGGACTTTGCTCTTGCTCCCAAAAACACACTGATTGGGCATCAAAACGGGAGGCTTTGTGTTGCCATATGCAGCTTGGGTTTACTCTGCAGAGCCATGAAGGACGTCAAGCTCTTAAAACGGTCTATCAAGTCAAACACGAGAAGTCCCACATTGACAGTGGTAAAAAGGCTCCTCAAAGTGCTTTCGTAAGCAATATATTACTATACTTTGTGTGAAAAGCAAGAATGTGACCCATTACGAATAAGCATGCATGCCTGGTAAATGGCATTCCCAAACTTCTTCAGTGCTCAGGACTCACCTGAGCTGGTGATGGTCAGGCAATTCTTCCGCCGAGGGCCTGGAGCTCTCGGATAACAAATCTCATCTTTAATCTGGAACACGGACCCAGGACGGGCCACTGGAGAGTCTGCTGTCAAAAGAAGACAGAATACTAGAGAATGACACACATCTCAACCCCATATCCCCACACAGTGACCCTTGCTGAAACCCAAGAGGTGGAGGGCCGGCTTCCATTACAGTCAGGAGTGGCGTGGAGCACAGGTGTCAAGTCAGACATTTCCTTTGAAAGGATGTTCCCAAGGAGACTGAACGGAGGAAGGAGTGAAGAGTCCTTCCTCGCAGTCATCCCTTTGTGTGGCGCAGCTCAACGCAGGATGAGCGTGCTAACCTCATGTGGTGGGACTCCAAACGGGGAGAGTTATCATACTAAGGAAAGCAGTTTAAAGCAAGAGGAGGGTTTCCCCATGTTGTTCTCAGATGGTGGCAGTCTTCAGCTTTTGGAATGAGGCCTGGAACTGAGCAGAAGCTTTAACATTGTGGGGCCCAGATGAGAAGGTAAACCCATGTCAACTTGAAAATGCAACTCGTGTTCAATTCTGAACAGAAACTATTAAATAAAAAATGTTTTAAGCATATATTAAAGCAGTGCATGGTTCAAATCTTGCATCCAGATTTAAAGGGAAGAAAAGCATAAAGCAAACTAAAATATATAAAACTACTTTAAAAAAAAAAAAAAGAAAAGAAAATCGAACTGTTAAAAAGAAAAAAAGCAACAAATATCAGCAGTTTACAGCGGCAGTTAGGAACATGGCAGCAGAAGGTCCTTGCATTGGTTTGGAAGTATGGGATGTGCGGCGGATCGAGGATGAGATGAAAATGGGAAGGACAAACGATGTGCTGACGGGGATGGTAGAGAGAACAGACTACTGCGATGAACCAAAACATGGCTACACAAATTGCCAATTACTCACCAAAGGATAAACAAAAGAAAATAGACATTTCTAATGAATCTGTTAGGTAAGATTTTCAAATTCTCAGTAGCCTCCGTCATTTGTGCCATCCTGTCTCAGAGGCTTAGCACATAGTCAGTAATCCATACTGGCTTGAGGGAAGGAACACTCTCCAGACCCTCCTTGATCTGGGTCAAAGGTCCTCTGACAGGATGTCCATAAAGTAACTCAAATGGGCGAAAGCCCACTCCAGCCTGGAGAAACTTCTCTATAGGCAATTAGAAGGCATGTCAGAAGAAGGTCTCACTTTCTTCTAAGGGGTTCTTCCAAAGCTCCAATGATGCTCTTCATTGTTCTATTACACCTCCCTACCAACCCATTTGTCTGAGGGTGGTAGGCAGTTGAGAATTTGTAGGTGGAGCCTACAGGTTTTCCACATGGCTCGCAAGTAGTGGGACATCACATTTGACCCTCTGTCCGATTCAGCCTCCTAAAGAAATCCTACTCTGGTAAAAATGCCAAGTATAGCCTTAGCCACTGCCTAAGAAGACTTTTAGCGTACCTGGTGGCATGGACCACCACAATCAATATAAATTGGTTGCCTGAAGATGTTGGAGGGTCTAGGGGACAAACAATTTCGTGCACATGCGGTTCTTAGCAGATTCACGGTAAGACGTTTACTCTGCAAACACATAAAGTAACTTAAAGGAAGGAAAATGGTCAGTTGGAGTAACACTAGTCTGGTTCAAGGGTCTAGAGAAGGTGTCTTTGCACGCCAAGTCGTTTAAGACCAAAAACTGAACCCTAGCTAAAAGACAGTTCAGAGAGGGCTCAATGTATTGACAAGCAGCAGAATATTAAGAGTTCATGTGGATTTCTTCAAGTCTCTAGTCTTTTCGAATAAAAAGTTAATAACTAACGATGGAGACCCTATTCAGGACTCGAATGGACACAAGTAGCAGCTTGAGTCGGAGGTGAGGGTTGCCCTGCACAGCTCTACGTGCAACGCTCTGGAGCGACTTTCTGGAAACCATACCTTTTTTCCCCCACAGTACCTTAGGTGAGATGAAAATGATTGTGCTGCATGCTCCGCGATGTTGCAGCTCTGGACTGTTAGGCAACATTGTATGTAGTAACCCTGTGGGAGACTACACCAGCCTTGTCCTCTTGGCAGTAGGGAACCCAACCTTGGTAATAGGCCTGTACTACACAAGTTGGTAGAGTTGAACAGCCAGACCTATCTCAAGAGGGGTCAATGTGAGCTGCAAAGGTGCAACAGAGATTCACAGTGACAAGTATTCAAATAACACTTATACTCAAGGTTTCTTATTCAAATAATGATTTATTAATTTACAGTCAGTTTTAAAATAAGCCTTCTTTAGAAAGGGCAATATACAACAATAAACTACACTTCAAAAACACACTCCTGGATTCTATAACCTGCAGCTCCAGGGATGGCAGCCTGAGCTCTGTATTAATCTCTCTGTTGATTCTTACAATATGGCTGAGAAAACACCTGAGAAACTGCAACCCTCCAAGAGACAGAAAGGGGAAGGAGAAAGAGTGGATGGCGAGAACAGAGATTACAAGGTGTTGGGCATTTTGACTGTAATGACTGCTGACATTGCTGAGATTGAAGCCAAACTATTTGCCTTAGAAGAGAGATATGGTGAAGTGACTTCCAAAGTGAACTCTGTGGAGACTCATTTAACTACGGTGGATGAAGAGTCAAAAAGGATGGCTGAGCAGATAAGAACTACAAATACTAACAGAAAGACTAAGTTTGAAATGCTGTGAGCAGGAACATTTCTCACGGAGGAATAATGTGCGCATAGCAGGCTTTCCTGAAAATGTCGAACAAGGATGCCCCACAGATTTTCTGGAGAGTGCCTTGATCAAGATGCTTAAACTGGATCCAAACACCCCACTAGAAACTGAAAGGGCTCACAAATCCCTGGGGCCTAAACCTGCTCTTGGTCAGAGGCCAAGAAACTTTATTGTTAAGTTTTTGAGGTTTCCAGTGAGAGAACTAATATTGAGAAGAGCCCGCGAGTTGAAGGATTTGAATTGGGGAGGCAACAAAATACTGACCTTTGGTGATCTTAGTAAAGATGTTGTAGAGAAGAGGAAAGCCTTTAACATTGCCAAAGAAAAGGCTAGAAGTAAACACCGGAAATACTAGATGCTTTACCCAGCAGTACTGAGAGTGATTTCAAATGGACAAACTCATTAATTTACAGATTTTCGTAGTGCAGAGGCCTTTCTTTCCAATTTGGACGTGGAACCCATGGAAGATTTAAACACGCAGAGAACTGGATTACCTGGGAAAAAGAAAAGATGAGTCCTATGGTGTATTGTTTGCGACTAATGCCACTTGTTTCTTTGGAATATTTGTTATTTATTATTTTTTTTTTCAACTTTGAGTTTAACGCCGTTGGAACTTGTATTTGTTTGAATTTACAAGTGGAGACACGCGATCACTGAAACAGAGATGTTGGAGGTGTTTGAGGAAAGGACCTGATCAATGTACACAACGTGATATGAAGGAGGACGTTGAGGGGATTGATCAGTGCGTTGACGCCATGCGTGGCTGTTTATCTGTGCATCTGCCAACCGTACGCGCCAACATGTTGTGGCAAGATGTACTTTCGGTTGTGATGCTTGTGTGCAGGAGAGGTCGAGGCGAGGAGTTGGGGAGGGAGAAGTTTGGAAAGAGTCTGTGAAGTTTCATATTTTGCCATTTTGTGTCGGGACTTATCGATTTGTGGCTCTCTGGATCCAGACCTGAGAGTGGAACTTGCAAGCAACAGAGGCGGTCGTAAATATGAGACTCGCCCGAAAATACGGTTTATTTACTTGCACAAATTCTGCAATGACTGTCCGGAAACATTCTTGGCACCATACCGGAAACTTACATAGCAGCCTTCCCCACTCTTACTTCAGCATGCAACATCTGAGACGTTCTTCTGTGTCCTGCTTCGGTCCCAATTCTCAGGATACATGGGGTGTGTCTTGGGGAGTGCATCTGGCGGAGCGGAACTTACTCTGTACTCATGAGTTTGTACTGAGCTTGCTTTTTTTGGTGTTGATTTGTATTCCTTGCCTCTCACCACCCAACGGCGTTATGTCGGGGAAATCTGATGCCTTGTCTCACGGCCTTTTATCTTCTCCTTGCCTGTCAAACAACTGTGCACCACTTCGCAGATAAGACTGTGATCACACACACACTGCAAAATTTGAATTTACTGCATTTGTTGTGAGGACTGATTCATTGCTTGATGGCTATATGCTGTGGGTGACATGCAATGGGTCGTCTTAAAGATTTCTACTTGTTTTCGTTCCTGGCACTGTATTCTTAGGACATGAAGCTTTGCATTACTGTCGGCGGGCAGTCTGTTTATTTCCTTTTGTTTATAAATGCATTGCAAGCCATCTGGGCAAGAGTTCTAAAGGTTGACAATGTTTGTAGTTTGTTGGGGTGATATGATACTGGGCTGGGAGCATCTTTCACATCCTGACTCTCGTTCTGCTTGTATCTTAACAGTTCGATTTAACCCATATACACCTACATATTGCAACGGTTGTGTTTCTTCTATGGGTCCTTTATAGATTGTTTGACTGAGGTTTTTTAAAAAAATATTTTACTGGCAGCGATGTGATTTTTTTTCTGATTGGGTGACAACACTATCCTGTCTTGTTTGGATACTGTTGTTGTGTGAATAGACTATTTGGAGAGGATTTTACAATTGGTGTCATTATTTCTCTTGCACTGCATAGTGTTGTGGACTCTGTGATTGATGAGATGTTTGTAGGCAGTAACTTAACTGGTTGGTTGATGGACTGTATTGTGTGATTGAGGGATGAACATTGGGTGACGAGGCTATTGTTGTGGGGGTCATTGATTATAATTACTAGACTGGGTCAAGGGGAAAGGAGGGATAATAGGGGTCTAATGGAATGGTCTAGGGTTGTGGGTTTTAGGGGTACGGTTGATATTTGTCATGGTTAATGATTCTAATGAGTAGTATTTAATATGCCTCGGAGGTTCTGTGTAGTTATATATTTGTGGGTATCTGATGATATGTGCCAGGGTTTAGTTGTTGCATCTACATACCTTCCGCTATACCGTACAGTTGGGTATAGTTTCTGGTATTTTGTTATGATTGAGTGAACAATTGATGTAGTGCTTTGATTGAGTGAGATGGTGTGTGTTGGGCACCTGCGTGTATAAGAATGAAGATATGTTGAGTTTGGTTGGCGGTGCCTTTGGGTTGTACATTTATACTGTTGGTCAACTTGGTGTTCTTAGCCTCAGTGTGGGGGAATTTTAAGATTGTAATGTTTGAGGGAAATGTAACTGCTATGACTGTTTAGCACTACGTATAAAGAACTGCATATGTCCCTATATAAAGGCACACTGCTGGGATATGTTATGGGATTAGGTGAGAGGTATAATGTGGTTATTAAGTAGAAATTGTTGGATTGAAATGGGGAGAGGGAATTTTATTTATGATTCAGATTTACAGGCTTCGATTCTGGAGGGGATGGGTTGGAATGCATTTTGTATGGGGAGGATTGTACGCTCATGATGAATCTGGAATTAGGTTTCAGATTGTACAATGGTTTGGTATTTTTGAGGATTTGTGTTTGTGTTTTTGTTGGTCTACTGTTGTGTCTTTGTGTTTCCTTTTCAGTTGGGGATCCTCGATATGGTATGGTGGTGGATTGGAAGGGTCAGTTCTTGACAATTTAAAGCATTACCTGACTTTACTGCTTTCTTGTTTAATGGATGACACAGCACAATAGGATACTATTTTGGATTATTGTTGGGAATTCGACATTGAGTAGGTTACTTTAATGTGATGGGTACACTAACGGCTTTGACATGGAATGTCAAAGGACTGAATTGCCAGAGTAAGCGAATAAAAGTTATGGCGAGATTGTGGAGTGCAAGAGCAGATGTTGTGTTTCTGCAGGAGACTCATTTGGTGAGTGAGGACAGTCACTTTTTGCTTAGTTCATGATTTCATAAAGAACTCTCTAATTGTCATTTGTCTAAGTCGAGAGGAGTCAGTATTTTGTTTAGGAAAGGTTTACAATTCAGTGTTGATAAGGTGGTAATGGATGGGGAGGAGACAGAGCTATAATGTAGATGCCACACATATAAAGGACTCCCAGAGTAGGGGAACCACAAAGGGACCAGCCGTGGTTAAAATGATAAACATCAGATTTAATAGAATTAAGACCTAAAAAGTGATTAAATAGTGCGGTCCACAATACATACAATTCATAAACATTTTAACACAAAGCAAACAGTCGTTACGTGACAAGCTAGGATTAGCTGATTTGACAGTGTATCAAAACATGGACACACTCAACATCAGGAGGTACGTTTTACAAATAGTGCAACGTACCCTACAGTAATTGGAATTAGTATGTCAACAAATTGGTGACTCTGGTGACAGTACAGAGTATTAGCTCGACATGTTTCAGTTCCTACAGTTATTATGGAACATTCATCAGGAGGTATACAGGTGACCACGTAACCAAGACAACATTCAAAAGAAAAATAATGACATTTGAGGTATTCGTAGCATCTGCAGAGTAAAAGACAAAAAAAGCGCAAAACATAAGCTTAAAATTAGCCATTATTGTTGCATGTTCAAAATACATGAACCAAGGTATCTAAATAGAGGGGAATAAATACCTCCATTGATGCCTGTGGGTGCTCTCTACTCGAAAGGTAGTAGGCGGTGTAGG
The DNA here is from genome assembly GCF_040938575.1 of Ambystoma mexicanum. Classification (NCBI taxonomy): domain Eukaryota; kingdom Metazoa; phylum Chordata; class Amphibia; order Caudata; family Ambystomatidae; genus Ambystoma; species Ambystoma mexicanum. Next base: position 28,825,560 of record NC_090927.1, read on the forward strand.
ACCGAAGGTCGTCCCTACCTAGGATATAGAAAAAACATCCAAATGAGCGCTGAGTAGTAGCTCACTACAAAAGCAGGATCTGTGCTTGGGCTTAGCAACTAGTGAGACTAGTGTAGCATGAACAACCATATGAAGAGGAGTCTGGGTGAAGGAAGCCCAGTGCTGAGAGACGAAACGAAATATCCACAGTGTGCCCCATATATTGCCAGAAGCTAAGATAAAGTGGGTGACTAAAACCTAAAGAGGTTATTCGTGGCATAGTCTCTAGTCTCGTGCGACCCCAGTAACAGGATACCCCAGTGTGGAGGGATCTCAAAAACCGAGAGGCGAGGTGACCAAGGTATGTAGCTACACAGAACAGAGCGTACCGTCCATAGAAGGCGGTCAGTGACACTCAACAGTAAACAACTGATCATCAGGCAATACCTTCGATTTAGTAGTAAGAGCGTCGGTCGTGACCGAATCCAGCGGATGGCCCCAGGATATGATCCTGCTACCAGCGCTAATGCTGTGTAGTCCGTACGGAGAGCGCCGTCTGCTACGGAGAGGCAGCAATGCAGCAGGACAGGACGACCGATGCTCGAATGGTAGTCACGGAAATCCAGTAGTCCTACAACTATGTCGGGTGAGAAAAGAGATGCAGAACAATGTGGTTCGACACGGCAGCCATCATGGCATGGCTCAAACCGAACAAGGAATTGATAATAAACCACTGGGAAAAGATAAGTCCTGAAACAAGCTAACAAAGGAGACACAAAAGCTGTGACAATAGGATCGGTACTCCTCGTGTAGATCAGGAACCATATAAAACGTAAAAATGTTTTTTTAAATTGAAACGTAAAAAAGATATATTTACTCGCTAGAAACAGTAAAGGAAAGCAATTAAATCGTCCTGCCGGCCTGTAGGGGGATAAAGGTGGACAGTATGCCTTACAGGTGTAAAAGACATAGTAGGGAGGACAACGAGTGTCACGAACACAAGTTCCACTCTGCTAGACTAACAAACTAAGTAGCACACAGAATACACAAACCGATGGTAAGGAATCAGGTGAGTGTGAGCGATTAGATGTTGTACCATTCAATAGAGTCATTAAGACCCCTGATGTCACTCTGCAGAGTATATATCATCTTTTGTTCCATATGAAGCAATTTTTTCTCCCGGGTGGCATAATTAGATCCTTTAAGTGATAACAGTATTGTCCATTTGAAATCCTCGTGATGATGCTTCAGAAGGTTGAAATGTTTCACCATGGGGGCATTTTCAGTTCTGTTCTTGAGACAGCTTGAGACAGCTCCGGTGTTCCATGATACGAGTTTTGGCTTTGCGGGTTGTTTTCCCTACATAGTGCAGTCCACATTTACAAGTGATCAGGTACACCACAAATTCGGTGTTACAATTAGTCAGATTTTTCTGTGTCCAGAGCTTTGAGAGGCCAACACAGAAAAATACTGTTATCACTTAAAGGATCTAATTATGCCACCCGGGAGAAAAAATTGCTTCATATGGAAAAAAAGATGATACATACTCTGCAGAGTGACATCAGGGGTCTTAATGACTCTATTGAATGGTACAACATCTAATCGCTCACACTCACCTGATTCCTTACCATCGGTTTGTGTATTCTGTGTGCTACTTAGTTTGTTAGTCTAGCAGAGTGGAACTTGTGTTCGTGACACTCGCTGTCCTCCCTACTATGTCTTTTACACCTGTAAGGCATACTGTCCACCTTTATCCCCCTACAGGCCGGCAGGACGATTTAATTGCTTTCCTTTACTGTTTCTAGCGAGTAAATATATCTTTTTTACGTTTCAATTTAAAAAAACATTTTTACGTTTTATATGGTTCCTGATCTACACGAGGAGTACCGATCCTATTGTCACAGCTTTTGTGTCTCCTTTGTTAGCTTGTTTCAGGACTTATCTTTTCCCAGTGGTTTATTATCAATTCCTTGTTCGGTTTGAGCCATGCCATGATGGCTGCCGTGTCGAACCACATTGTTCTGCATCTCTTTTCTCACCCGACATAGTTGTAGGACTACTGGATTTCCGTGACTACCATTCGAGCATCGGTCGTCCTGTCCTGCTGCATTGCTGCCTCCGTAGCAGACGGCGCTCTCCGTACGGACTACACAGCATTAGCGCTGGTAGCAGGATCATATCCTGGGGCCATCCGCTGGATTCGGTCACGACCGACGCTCTTACTACTAAATCGAAGGTATTGCCTGATGATCAGTTGTTTACTGTTGAGTGTCACTGGCCGCCTTCTATGGACGGTACGCTCTGTTCTGTGTAGCTACATACCTTGGTCACCTCGCCTCTCGGTTTTTGAGATCCCTCCACACTGGGGTATCTTGTTACTGGGGTCGCACGAGACTAGGGACTATGCCACGAATAACCTCTTTAGGTTTTAGTCACCCACTTTATCTTAGCTTCTGGCAATATATGGGGCACACTGTGGATGTTTCGTCTCTCAGCACTGGGCTTCCTTCACCCAGACTCCTCTTCATATGGTTGTTCATGCTACACTAGTCTCACTAGTTGCCAAGCCCAAGCACAGATCCTGCTTTTGTAGTGAGCTACTACTCAGCGCTCATTTGGATGTTTTTTCTATATCCTAGGTAGGGACGACCTTCGGTCCTACACCGCCTACTACCTTTCGAGTAGAGAGCACCCACAGGCATCAATGGAGGTATTTATTCCCCTCTATTTAGATACCTTGGTTCATGTATTTTGAACATGCAACAATAATGGCTAATTTTAAGCTTATGTTTTGCGCTTTTTTTGTCTTTTACTCTGCAGATGCTACGAATACCTCAAATGTCATTATTTTTCTTTTGAATGTTGTCTTGGTTACGTGGTCACCTGTATACCTCCTGATGAATGTTCCATAATAACTGTAGGAACTGAAACATGTCGAGCTAATACTCTGTACTGTCACCAGAGTCACCAATTTGTTGACATACTAATTCCAATTACTGTAGGGTACGTTGCACTATTTGTAAAACGTACCTCCTGATGTTGAGTGTGTCCATGTTTTGATACACTGTCAATCAGCTAATCCTAGCTTGTCACGTAACGACTGTTTGCTTTGTGTTAAAATGTTTATGAATTGTATGTATTGTGGACCGCACTATTTAATCACTTTTTAGGTCTTAATTCTATTAAATCTGATGTTTATCATTTTAGCCACGACTGGTCCCTTTGTGGTTCCCCTACTCTGGGAGTCCTTTATATGTGTGGCATCTACATTATAGCTCTGTCTCCTCTTTAAACACGGATCTTTGTCCTCCCGGACTTAGAGTATACGTTGCTAACCTATTCCAGTCAACCGTATACCGGGCTTCCTCCCTATTTAAGTTGTAATGGATGGGGAGGGCCAGATGATTTTTGTTGACATTTAATATAGTGGTAAGAAAATAACTATGGGGTGCATTTATGGTCCATGCTCGCCGGGTAAGTTATTCTTTGATGACATGTCTCGATTGCTCAGTGAAATGCATGGGGAGAGGATTATTTTAGGGGGGGGGGGTTTAACTGTGTTCGTGATTACAAAATTGATCGATCCAGCCAATGTAGGTACACGAATTTTGGTGTATGTAAGGAGTTTGATTTTTTCTTACAAAAGTCTAGCTTGGTGGATGTTTGGAGAGAACGTCATCAGTCTTCGAGAAAGTAAGCCTTTTATTCTCCAGTACATGATACATTTTCTAGACTAGATTATGTTTTAGTCACTGATAGATTGTTGGATAAAACAGTTACTGTAGATATTAGGGAAAGAGATCTCGGATCATGCTCCTGTGGATTTACATGTGGTTATGGATAGAGATGTTGCCACATTTATGAGGTGGCGTCTTAAAGTGGGGGTTCTGGATGATGAGGGGGTTCAGGAAAGCGTTCAGGCATTAACGGAGAGGTATTTTGAGGAGAATGAGGGGTCAGTTGACTTTAAGATGGTGTGGGATGGCTTTAAGGCTGTAGTGAGAGAAGAATTTATAAGTAAAACCGCATACCTCAGAAAGAAACATTTATGTGAATTGCAATCAATGGAGGATAGACTATCGTATTTGCAACAGAAATTTGCACAGTCCGGTAGGGCTAGGGTGTTAGGCAGAAACCTGTGCAGTTCCCTTGGGGACCACTGCAAAATATTTAGGACTACAGGTGTTAGCAGTAAACCCACTTGGTAGCAGTCTGTACCACCCAGATTTACCTGGTAGCTGTGGCTGAGCAGCCAGACTTCTCTCAAGAAGAGTTAGACAGTATGAGAATGCATTACTTACCGTAAAAGCATTTCTGATGGTTGTATCTGCTTAGATTCACATGCTGTGCATAGGTCCGACATCCAGTGGTCACTGCGGAGTATTGCATTTTGTTTTTCGTAGTCGAAAAGGGGACGTCGACAAGGCGTGTCTGAAACACTATCCCTATAGTGACGTGCGTTGTACCCACAATCCCTCACGCGTCGAGGTCCCTCTGTTTGTATTTTTCTGCCCTGAGGGAGCCTTCTAGACGTGAGTGAGTACAGAAAGAGAGAGATATATAAAGGAAGTCTATGTTCCTTCCATCCGAGCGGGGAGGAAGGGCGGGCGCATGTGAATCTAAGCAGATACAACCATCAGAAATGCTTTTACGGTAAGTAATGCATTCTCTTCTGATGTTTGTTAATCTGCTTAGAATCACATGCTGTGCATAGACTAGCGAGCAGTACCCGGAGTTGGCGGTGGGTTATGAGAAGGAACAGTAGAGAAAAGGTGTCGTAATACTGCCTGTCCCACCTGGGAGTCAGATCTAGAGTGTGTATCTAGACAGTAGTGTTTTGTAAAGGTGTGCACAGAACTCCAGGTAGCCGCTTTGCAGATGGACTCAAGGGGAACATTTGCAATGAATGCTATGGATGCCCCCGTGCCTCGAGTAGAGTGTGCTCTTGGCCTAAAGGGCAGTTCTCTCTTAGCAAGAGTATAGCAGAGAGTGATGCATTGAACAATCCATCTAGAAATAGTGGATTTTGAAACTGCATCTCCTTCTCTTCCTGCTGCCACCGAGACGAAGAACTGATTAGTCTTCCTCAGTGGTCTGGTTCTTTCCATGTAGAACATGACCGCTCTGCGTACATCTAGTGTGTGCAGAGTCCTTTCTCCCAAATTGGAAGGATTTTGAAAGAACGTTGGTAGTTCTATAGATTGGTTTACGTGGAATTTAGAAATAAATTTCGGAGCAAACCTAGGGTGAGTGCGTAGAACCACTTTATCTTTGTGAACTGTAACGAAGGGGTCTAGAATAGAAAGAGCCTGAAGTTCACTTACTCTCCTGATGGAGGTGATAGCTATTAAAAAAGCAGTCTTAAGCGTGAGGTGTTTAAGAGATGCTTTGTGCATGGGTCCGAATGGAGAGCCCATGAGTCTGGTAAGTAGCACATTAAGGTCCCATCCGGGAGCTGGGTCAGCTATCGGGGGGTGTATTCTCTTTACTCCCTCCATGAAGGCCTTTATAACAGGGATCCTCCACCACGACACTTTGAGTTGGGAAGTGGTGTATGCAGAAAGTGCAGCTAGGTGGACTTTAATGGAGTTAAACACTAGACCTGAATCCAATAGGTGGGTCAGGTATAGGACCACATGTGTGGGAGAGCAGTCAATAGGGTTGATGCTTTTACTCCTGCACCAGATGACAAATCTTTTCCACTTGCTAGAATAGCAGTGGCGAGTGTTCGGTTTTCGGGCTTCCCTGAGGATGTCCATGCATCTTTGCGGGAGTTGTAGATGTCCGAACTCTATGATCTCAGGAGCCAAGCTGCTAAATTCATGTTCTGGGAGCATGGATGCAGAGTCCTGCCTTTGTCCTGAGACAGCATGTTGTACGGGCAGGGGAGTTTTACTGGGGGGGATAGAGACATCTCCATCAAGTGAGCGAACCATGGTTGTCGTGCCCACATTGGGGCCACTAGTATCATGGTCACTTGTTCCTGGTGCATCTTGTGCACCACTTTGTTGAGAAGGGGAGTCGGGGGAAAAGCGTAAACAAATTTCCCTGACCATTGCATCGACAGACCGTTCCCCTTGGATTGGTTCTGGGGGTACCTGGAGGCGTAACTTAGGCATTGTGAGTTTTCCAGGGTTGCGAACAGGTCTATTTCTGGGAATCCCCATTGTGTGAAGACGTCGAAGACGATGTCTTCGTGCAGGCGCCATTCGTACTCTTTGGGCAGGGGGAAATCTCTGCTGAGACTGTCTGCTAGCAGATTGAGTTCCCCGGGTACATGTAGTGATAGTAGGAACATGTCCTGTTTGAGAGCCCACTTCCATATATTCTGGGCCAGCTTGGACAGGCCTGGAGAGTGGGTGCCCCCTTGCTTGTTGATGTAGTACATGGCTGTGGTGCTGTCTGTAAGGACCATTACTGTTTTGCCTTGTAGGTGTTCCTGGAAGGCTCTTAGCGCCTTGAACACAGCTAGTAGCTCCAGTAGATTTATGTGTTTGGATGCTACATTCGGAGTCCACACTCCGTGAGCAGTCTGATGGGATAGGTGCGCCCCCCATCCTGTGAGGGATGCGTCTGTGGTTAGAGTGGCTTCCGCCGCGGGTGTGGCAAAGGGTTTCCCTTTTTCCATATTTTCCTTTGTCCACCACCGTAGCGAGAGAACTAAGGCCTGCGAGACCACAACTAGATCCTCCCATAGTCCGCTGGCCTGACACCACTGGCTGTTGAGCCACTCTTGCATTGGGCGCATGCGCAGGCGCGCGTGAGGTACCAAATAAATACAGGACGCCATCATTCCTAGCAAGCGCATTGCTTTGCGTACCGTCACCTCTCGACCGGTTACATATTGAGGGATTTGAAACCGCATGTTTTGGACCCTCTCTTTGGAGGGGAAGACGAGGCCGTCCTTTGTTTGAATTAGAGCCCCTAGGAACTGCTTGATTTGACTGGGGTCTAAACTGGACTTCTTTTCGTTGATGGAGAAGCCCAACTGGAACAAAAGGTCTACTGTCTTTTGGGTATTGGAGAAGCATGTTTCGTAAGAATCCCCTGTTATGAGCCAGTCGTCGAGGTAAGGGTAAACTGGGATGGACAACCTGCGCAGGTGGGCCGCTGCCACTGCCAGCACCTTCGTGAATACCCTTGGTGCTGATGCTATGCCGAAGGGTAGCACTTTGAACTGGTAGTGTTTGCCCTCTATCATGAACCTGAGGTATTTTCTGTGCGCTGGCAACATTAAAATATGAAAGTATGCATCTTTCATGTCCAATGTTGTCATGTAATCTCCCTGAGAAAGCAGTGGGATTACTTCCTGTAAGGTTACCATACGAAACTTTGGGGTTTGATAAACTTGTTCGCTGGGCGCAGATCTAATACAGGGCGCATGGTTAGATCCTTTTTGGGTACAAGGAAGTACACTGAATAAATACCTTCCGTTACCTGAGATAGAGGCACGACCTCTATGGCTCCTTTTTCCAGCAGTTGTTGTACTTCTTGGAGAAGGATGGCAAGATGTTCCGGTGTCATGCGACGTCCCCTCGGGGGTCTGTAGGATGGGGAACTGTTGAATTCGATACAGTAACCGTGGGCTACGGTGGAAAGTACCCAACGGTCTGACGTTATCTCCTCCCATGCAGGAAGAAAGGATGTTATCCGGCCCCCGACCGGTGTTGCATGGGAGGGGACGCGAATCTTCGCGTCACTTGGAGTTGTTGGGGGCTTGGGAGCCTCTGGGGGTGGATCCCCGACCCCTCCCTTTGCCCCGGCGTTGGCCTCTTTGGCTGTACTGCCCACTATTGGTTTGGTAATTGGTGGCAGGGTATTGCTGATGTTGATTTTGTTGTTGGTGTTGGCGTTGGCCACGAAAAAAGCGTTTGTTGCCATAGCCGCGCCTGGTAGTGGGCTTAGAGATTTGGTCAAGAGTCTTGATAGTGTCGAACTCTTTTTTAGCCATCTCTAGGGCTTCATCTACCGCTTTTCCGAAGAGGTTAGCGTCCTCGACAGGTTTATTTATCAAAGACGCCTGTGTCTCTGGTTTAAAGCCTGAGTTGCGCAGCCATACATGGCGCTTTAGGAGTATTCCTTGTACTAAGGAACGGCCTGCTGTTTCTGCCGCGTCCAGAGAGTTTTTAACAATGCTCTGGTTCACTTGGGTTCCTTCGCCAATAGTTGACAGTAGGCGCGTACGTAAAGGCTCCGGTGCTTCCTCGGCGTCTTTTCGCAGTTTGGCCCACTGCGCGTCTGCGTAGCTTGCAAGCAAGGAATTGTTGTTGGCAATTCTTGCTGAGAAGGCAGCCGAGGAAGTAACTCTTTTTGCAAGGGCATATAGCCTCTTGCCCTCCTTGTCAGGGGGTGCCTCACTGGTGGAAAGTGGTACCCCTGCCCTCTTTCTAGTATTAGATACCACTAGGGAATCCGGAATGGAATGTCCCCTAATGTAGAGGGGGTCTGAGGGTGAAGGAGTGAAAAGTTTTTCAATCCGTGGATTGACCCCTCTGATCATTGCGGGAGTGGACAGCGAAGGTATGATCCTTCTCTTCACTGAAGCGAGGAGTGGAATGGTCTGGCTGACCGGGGGTTTTTCTTTAATCACTCTTTCTACAAAGTCCAATTCTGGAGAGAGTTCCCCGGTGTCGAGTTCGAAATGCGCTGCTGCTCTGCGCAACAGTGCATTGAACGTGGGCTGATCGTCAATTGGAGACGTGTTCCTAACTGGAGAATTGTCCGGAGGAGTTAGGTTTAGGACATCAGTGTCGGAATACACTGATGGTGATTGCCAGGGGTGTGAAGGTCCCTCTTCTGGGTTAACCCCGAAGCCTTCTTCTATAATGTCTGTTCTGTCTTCCAGACATTCCTCCTGGTTCTGTTCTTCATTGTCCATGAAATCATCTTCTTCCTCGAAGTATTGTTCCTCCCCAGTGAGGTCATATACATCTTGGAAGTCTGAGGCTGTGTCCTGCTGGGGATCGACTAGCCTTGGATTTTTGGCCCTGGGGTCCTCCTGAGGCCCTTCTCTGGTCCTCTTGTGAGTTTGAGAGGCCTGGGTGCTCATGAACCTTTCCATCCTCTCCATACAGAGGTGGAGTCTTTCCATTGTTTCATGGGGTACCCCAGAGCGGTCTGGCGGGGGAAACATAGGGTTATCTAACTCGAAATGGCTCGACCTCTCCCAAAGCGTCGAGGAAAGTGTCCCGTCGCCCTCGGAAAAACATTCAGGTGTGTCGGGAGACTCCCTGACTGAAGGGGGTAGTCCCTGCTTTCCTTCGGGCTTTTTCGGCGTATCCTTTAACTTCTGCGTAACGCTCGACGTAATCTTCGGCGTACGCTTTTGGGCGTCGGCTACAGCGATCCTTGCTAAGCTATCGGCGACTCGCTTGTCGGCGACTCGTTTGTCGGCGGAAGCTTGAGTTTTTGACGCTATGGGTATCAAACGCTCTACGGCGGTCTGCGCTTTCTGTTGATGCGCACCGGCCGATGGTTTGGTGGCAGCGCCCTTGTTTGCCGAAAGCCCAGTCGCAGGTCGCGGCTGCGGTTGCGAGAGGGGCTTCGAACCCGAACGGTCCGAGGAGGCCGCCGGTGGAACCTGCGTCTCCTTGGGCGCCGAAGGTCTTTTCGACTTCGTCGAAGAAGAGCCGTGGGTTGTGTGTTTATGTGGATCTTTGTGTGCGTCTGTGTCGCCGGGGTGTTCATCCCCATAAGCAGGGCGTGAGCCGAGCCCGTCGGGGCCGGGGACAGACGACGAAGCGCGTAAGCGCTCCTTAGAGGGGGTTTCGACTTCCGTAGCGGAGGTCGTGTTATCGCGTTCCTCGTCACTGTCGGTGGTAGCAGCGGCGGGTGAACCTTCGGCCTTCGACATCGCGTAGGCCGCCCACCTTTTAACCCTTCGGTCTTTTAGAGTTTTAGGCTTAAGAAGCCGACAAGCCGCGCACCCTTCCTCCTTGTGATCGAGGGGCAAGCAGCGGTTACACCGTGAGTGCTTGTCCTTCCAAGTGAATTTGCCTCTACAAAGTGGGCAAAACCTAAACGGTGTCCTCTCCATAGCCGAGGCAATAAATCGCGATAAACACCCCAAGGGAAAGGAAGGGGAAAGGGAAAGGCATTCTCAGAAAAGACCCAGAGATGTCCCACGACCCCACTCTCCCTACTGTGTATGGCCTGCGAGGCCAGGCCACGTGTTCGGCAGCGCCGAAGGATCTCTTCCGCTCGACCCTCCGTCGAAGATTCTTTTCGGCGGAGAACAGCTTACAACTGCGTCGAGGGAGGGATTATTAATATTAGAGAAAAAACGACCAAAGGCCGAGGAGTTGCAATGTCTCTCGAGGAGCTCCGCGTGAAGGCGACCAGAAGCTGGGCGGAAAAAAACAATCTGAGGGACCTCGACGCGTGAGGGATTGTGGGTACAACGCACGTCACTATAGGGATAGTGTTTCAGACACGCCTTGTCGACGTCCCCTTTTCGACTACGAAAAACAAAATGCAATACTCCGCAGTGACCACTGGATGTCGGACCTATGCACAGCATGTGATTCTAAGCAGATTAACAAACATCAGAAACAGAGTATACAAGATAGGTACCCAAAATACAGTAGCACAAGCAAACACTGACCAGAGCTTTGGTATCAACGTATATATAATTATTTAAAAACACACTTAGAAACACTCCAGCACTATTATGTAAGCAAGTTCAAAAACACAGTCACTATTACTATATGTACACCCCTTATTCCTTATTAGACAAGTCTTAGTTAACACCACTTATTTCCAGACAAAGGTGAGTGCTTACCTAAAGATGGCACTCCAATAAGTTAAGAAAAAGGGAGGGAAAAGGCAGAAATTTGGAAAAGCACACAACACAATACTTTAGAAGCACCCAGCAAGGCAGGAAAGTCAAAGTCTACTTGTGAGCAAAAAGTTCAGAGGCCAGGTTCCCTCTTAGAGAGAACAGAGCACCAATGCGCCCAAGATCACACAGTTTAAAAGTCTTGAAAAGTCTTGCAGGGAGATCAGAAAAGAATTAGTTCAGCTCAGAAAAGTTCAGTTAGTCAGCCTAGGGCCAACCCAAGTGGTAAGTGGAGGCTTTAAGAGTCACCCCACACAGACCGTTGCGAGGGAGGCCAGGCGGACACAGTACCTTGAAAGTGGAGAGGATCCTCCAGCGGGGGCAGTGGTTCCTGGCAGCGGGTGCAAGTCACGGCGTCGTCCAGAGGAAGAGAAGTTCTCGACGTGGAGGAAAGCTGAACGTCGTTGCACTGCCAGGGAGGAAACCAGCCGCAGAGATCTCCGGTTAAAAGGTACTACCCTTTTATTCGCAGTAGTGGTAAAACATGGAATCCCAGTTGCCGGAGTGCTTGGCACAGGCAAGACGGCCACGAGATGATCTGTGAAGGCTAAAAGGCAGGCAAACTGGTTATCCCCACAAGTCAAAGGAAGAAGACTCTTCGGGATGAAGATCTCCTCTGTCGTTGGAAGAAGTGGTGAGACAGTTCAGCAGGGCTCCACCGGTGGTGTCGTCGTTGCAGGTCGGCTCAGCTTATCCCTCTTCGGATTCCTTGGTCCTGTGCCGACGTCTGAAGTCCCAGTCCCCAAAGCCCTGTTTTTATGCAGAAAACCCCCATTCACTCAGCCTAGCTGTCACTCAAACATGCTAAGTGGTGAGCCGGGCGGCTCACCACTCGGCCAATCACACAAGACTGCGACTTGAGTTGCTGAGGCAACTCAGTCCAGGGTGCCTAAACCCCCTCCCACACCCTCTGTGGTACCCAGACAGAGTGGCACCACTTTTGGAGGCTTCTGTGGAGATGCCCGCCAAAAAGTGGAACAAAGGGCTCGACTTGGGTTGGAGTCACTGAAGCGAACACAAACGCCATTTTGGAACCGAGTTCTGGCAAAAAATACCAACCGGTGAATTTATATTAATTTAATAAACCGGCGGTATGTTCGAGGCCATTTTAAAAAGTGGTAGCCTCGAACAATGGGAAAATCCCATAGGAATATATTCGCGGTCGAATATAAAAAGTAGTATCCACTGCCACCAGCCAAAACTCGGTCAGGGGGGACTGGACAGTGCCTCCTCAAACAACAGACCCCGGGGCAATCGAATTGCCCCGACCAGTACATCCACAATATGATGGTTTGTACTGGTTCTGTTCACAATTTAGGACTAGTAAAGCCAATGGTGACTTTACATGCCCTGGGAGAAGATAGTCAGTCCCAGGGTATGGAGTCTATGTTTGGGGGTCGCTACGACACCCCTGGGTTACTGCACGGAGGGTGCTGTGTAACCCACATACCAAAAACACATGAAGCCCTATGGAGTAAAAGACCCCATAACCCATTAACACATACACAGCCTAGCTGTCACTCTCACAGCAGGGTGGCTGTTCTACAAGGACAGCCAGCCAGCCAGCCAATCAAGACTGGGTGCATTCAGGTTACCATGGAGACAAAGGACAGGGGAGTTTCGGCACCTCCCTCACTTCCTGCCCTTGTAGACACACTGGAGCCAGAGGCGGGATTCAGTACTGAAACCGCCAAAGGCAAAACGAACAAAGCGCTCAAACCTGGCTTGGCGCGCAGAGTAAAACCCAAGAAAGACCTCTCAAACAGAAAATGGCAAAAAAAGAAGACCAGGGATATTTTGACTCGATGGTCACCCAGGGGTGATATACTGCAGCTGAGGATTTAGCCTGTGGCAGAAAAGCACAATGGTATGAAAATTAAACTACTGACACCAGCCATTTAAAGAAGTCGTGAGGGTAAAATGCATTTTTTTACATGTGTAAGTAGGAAAAGGGGCTACTAAGTAACCCCCCCCCCCAGCACTCCACATAAGATGGGGTGTGCTGGACGGTAAAGTCAATTTCACTTTACTATTCTTGGGAACTATAGTTCACCCAAGAAAAGATATTTAAACCTTATGAGAAAATCTAAAGGATTTCTCTACGACACTGCACTGAAGGTGCTGTGCGTCACCATACAAAATGTGGACGCCTATGGAGTTTGTCAGGCTCCAAAAACAAAGGAAATACATAATCCAAATCAGATCAAAACACATGAGAGTGAGAAACACTAGTATCCCCTGTGTCTAGCTTCTCATGTAACATTTTTATGTTACCCTTTTCTCACTGAATGGCTGGTGGTAGTGGTTTTGTTTTTACTACCATGGTGTGCATTTACCGCAGGCTGCATTGCAGCTACAGTAAAGCACCCAAGGGTCACTATGACCCTGGTCGTCTATATTTGCCACTTCTTTGTGGAAAGGTCCTTCTTGAGATTTACTCTGCGTGCCAAACCAGGTTTGGTCTCTTTGTTCATTTTGCCTTTGGCGGGAGTCACGAGTGAAGCCCGCCTCTGGCTCTAGGGTTTATGGGGTGGGCAGGAAGTGATGGAGGTGCCAGAAACTCCCATGTGCTTGGTCTCCTACGAGACACAAATGCACTCTGTGGTGATTGGCCGGCTGACTGTCCGGCAAGGACAGCCACCCTGCTGGGTGACTGACAGCTGGGCTGGAATGAATGGGAAAGAACTGAATAAAAGGCGAGTCTCTTGGCTTGGAAGGCAGAGTCGTCCACTGGACGAAGGAACCGAAGAAGAACTTGAAGAGGACGCCTGCTGCAACTCCTGGACCGTTGGTTTGCCCAGTGAAGCCCTGCTGCAGTGCCGAAACACCACGTTCGCATCAACAGCGGGACCAATCAACTCCAAAGTAAGCCACCTGGATATCCATCTCGGAGCTGGTTGAATTTCCATAGAGTTGCTGCCGGAAACCGTATAACCAGGGAGAGGAACACCAGATTGTATGCGTAGCTTTTAAGCTGGCCTAGAGCTTCTGGAAGATCCTCCAGACTCCCAAGAAGCAGGACTGACCAAGCCTGAGACCCCACAACAGAGTGCGGGACCCCAGAAGCAAGGAAAGCCCATCTCGACAGCCAGGAACCGCGTTGTTGCTGTTTGCAGTAGACGTGATTAGCTGAAAACACTGAACAGCCACTGAAAGTGAAGTTTGTCGGTTGCGAGTATGACTGTCCCAGTGCATTGCAGGAGTCCCCCCCCCCCCCGACGTCCTCCCTCTTGTCCCCACGACTGAGGTCCAGGAACAGTGAGACCTGCACACAGGAACAAAAGTCATCAGCTGCATCTTTTCTTCATTTCTAAGTTACTGTAAAAAGTGAGAAAACTTACCTCTTACTGCAACTTCTACAACTCACAAGTCTAATCAGCTTGTGGCCCTACACTTTATTCTTTTTTTCATCAAAGACTCCTAAGAACTTGTGCAAAGACTTTTCCATTTACTTACCAGAAGTGCTTCATCCTATACAAGACTTTTTGCCCATTGACTTTGGCTTAGCCTATTGAATTGTAGGACTCTTCTTGAGGGATCCAAAAGTATTTGCCTGCTTAAGAATATGTGTGGTCTCTTGTTCTAATAACCTTTGCCTTTCACCAAATTCTATAAGTATTCTAAATGCCAACAGTAAGATATTAACGTCCCCAGCACCCTAGCTATTGAAGTCACCTGTGGGTGTAGGTTGTGTCTGTGGGCCACTGATTTAGAAACTAAGAGTGTACAGTATTGAAGTGCATTTGTGTGTTATTATATTGCTCCCGTCTGAGGAAGGCTTATTCTAACTGACTGATAAATTAATAATTGTTCATGCAAGAAACCTTGAGTGTACGAGTTTATTTGAATACTTGTAACTGTGAATCTCTGCGTCACTCCACTACAGCTCACATTGACCCCTCTTGAGATAAGCCTGGCTGCTCAACATGGTACCTGAACTGTGTAGTACAAGCTTATACCAAGGGTTGGGTTGCCTATACCTGTAGTCGGAGTTCTGTGTAGTGGTCGCAGAGGGTACTGCATTCAAGCTTTGCCTAACATCCGGTTACACAGCAGGCTCTCCGGTCACTGGAAATCGTTTCAGCCACAAATTCTTCATCTTCCTCTACGGTTTTGGTTCCAGAGGTCCACTACCTCTTCAGCTTCGAGGATCAGACATTTATTCAGAAACCCAGCCAATCAAAAAGCATTGCAACATTCAAATTTAGGGGGTTGGCAATCCTTTCAGGACAATACAAAGGGCTGCAGAGGTTTGAACTCCCCCCCTCGCTTCCTGCCTTCACAGACACTCTGGAGCCTGGGCATGGAATCCACATGAGCCCCACCGAAGATAAAAATCACACAGGAATTTCCTGCCCTGGATGTTAGGGCAAGGAATAAGAAAGGACAAGGAACATTAAAACAGCAATAAAATAGGACTGGGGTCATTTTGACAAAATGAGCACCCATGGGTGCATTTACCGGGGCTGTAGAAACAGCCCGCGGTAAAGGTGCACCAAATTAATAAAAGGTATCGCTGCCATCAGCCATTAAAGCCAAGTGTGTCCATGTAACATAAATGTAACATTTAAAATGAGAAAGGGGATACTCAGTATCTCCCCAGCACTCCTCATAAGATGGGGGGTGCTGGTCTCACCAAACAAAATGTAAAAGGAATCCAAAGATCCTTTCTACCTTTGGGAACGGTAGTTATCACAAGGTTAGCCAGAGAAAGTTAAAAGGGGAGCCCAAAGGGCAACCCAGCATCAATAGGCACTTACTGCCAAAAAGTTGTCAAAGACGTTAACTTTTAAAAAGACACCTGTGGAGAGTCTTACAATGACACCCGTTAGGCAAGACTGTATGCAGTACCCTTTGGGTGCACTAAAACAACCCTGTCCTCGTGGCAATAGGAACCCAACCTTTGGTATAAGTCTGTACTACACAGGTTGGTAGCATGTTGAGCAGCCAGGCTTATCTCAAGAGGAGCCGATGTGAGCTGTAGGGGAGTTACACAGAGATTCACAGTGACAAGTGTTCAAATAATCTACACTCAAGGTTTCTTGAATAGACACTTATTGATTTATTTATCTGTCAGTTAGATTAAGCCTTCTTCAGAAGGGAGTGAAATAATAGTGACAAGCAAATACGCTCCAAAATACACAATGAGTTTCCCTAAATCAGCGAATACCGATTTGAGATGGCACAGAGACACTTCCTACACCCTCAGGTGACTTCAATAGCTAGGACACTGTGGACATTAATATATCACTGTTGCATTTAGGGCAATACTTAGGAGTAGGTCAAAGAAACAGATTATTAGAACGATACAAGTGCTCACACAAACATTCTGAAGCAGCTAAGTACATTTGGTAACCCCTAATACAAAGACAGTTAACCCCTTCCTGGAAGGAGGGTTAAACACAGAGTCAGAGGGAAGAAGAGTTATTCAGGGAGCCAGGGCAGGCCAAAGTCAATTGGACAAAAGTCAAGGTGAGCAGAAGCAATTCTTGCAGGTAAGTAGAAGTCTTTGTAGAATAGAAGAAATCAAAGCAGGGCCACAAGCTGATTAGGCCTGTGAGGTAAAGAAGCTGGCAGCAACTCTACAGAAGCAACCAAGATAAGTCTCAGCTGAGAACAAGTGAGGTTACACAACAAGAGGTAAGTTCTCTCAGACTGTACAGTACCTTAGGTTAGAAGAAAATGGCTTTTTTCTGTTTCTGTGCAGCTCTGGAGATCCTGTGTTGCTGGACCTCAGTCATGGGGACAAGAGGGAGGGCGTTTGGAGGACTCCTGCACTGCAACCGGAGGGTCGGCGACAGAAAATGACCAACTTCTAGTCAGCACCTCGCGCCGAAGCAAATAGGACCACAGCGGACTCTTGGCTATTGAGATGGCCTTTCCTTGCATCTGTGGTCCAGCACTCTGTTGAGGTGGCTCAGGCTTGGTCAGTCCTGCTTCCCGAGAGTCCGGAGGAGCTTCCTGGAGCTCTTGCCCAACTTAAAAGCAACCCACACTATCTGGTGTTCCTCTCCCTGACTCTTTGGTTTCCAGCAGCAACTGCATTGGAATCACAACCAGCTTCGAGAGGATGGCCAGGTGGCTTACTTTGGAGTTGATTGGTCCCACCAAATCAAGGGGAGAAGTCGTCCTTGCAGGGCTTCTCTAATCGAAGCGAATTCGGAGTTTCAGCACAGCAGCAGGGTTTCACCGGGCAAACCGACAGTCCAAGAGCTGCAGCAGGTGTCTCTTACAAGTTCTTCTCCGGATTCCTTCATGCAGTGGCCGACTCTGCCTTCCAAGCCAAAAAGCCTTGCCCTTTAGGCAGGTTTCTCCCATTCATTCCAGCCTAGCTGTCAGTGGCTGTCCTTGTCGGACAGCCAGCCGGCCAATCACCTAAGAGTGCATTTCTGTCTCCTAGGAGACTAAGCACAGGGAGTTTCGGGAACCTCCCTCACTTCCGGCCCCCGCCAGACACCCTGGAGCCAGAGGCGGGCTTCACTCGTGAATCCCCACCAAAGGCAAAACTAACAAAGGGAACAAACCTGGTTTGGCACGCAGAGTAAACCTCAAGAAGGACCTTTCCACAAAGAAACGTTGAAAAAAGAAGACCGGGGGCATTTTGTCAAAAATGGCACGCTTGGGTGCTTTACTGCAGACGCAAACGCACCCCGTGGTAAAAGCACACCACGGTAGTTAAGTAAACCACTGCCACCAGCCATTCCTCGAGGAAAGGATAACATACAATTGTTACATGAGAATCTAGACAAAGGGGATGCTAACTAAGCTCTCCAGCACCCTATTGTAAGATAGTGTGTGCTGGGTCTAGAAAGTTAAAAGTGTAACTAAAGTCAATTTCACTTCACTGCTCTTGGAAACAGTAGTTTATCCCAGAGAAGCTATTTAAACCTTGGGGAACTTCCCTGTGCCACTGCACTGAAGATGCAGTGTGACACAATCTAAAAGATGATGCCTATGGAGTTTGTCAGACTCCATACTACAAAGAAACAGAGTTCAAATCACATTAAAAATACATGAGTGGGAAAAAGGGTCTCACTCGCTCCAGGTTAAAAATGAAAAGTCCTAAAATCCAGCAAAGTTGCTGTGAGTCTCTAAGGTAGAGAGGAATTAGCACATTTTCTGAGAATTCCCCCTAAGAGACAGTCAATCTTCTTCGCTTCCTGCAGTCCCACGGTCTGGTGAGGGGGGGGGTCGGGGCAAGTTGGATGGGATCTCTGGAGTGTCCTTAGGGGGTTAAGCAAGGATTTGGACGGATTTGGCCTTTCCACCACGATGCACTCTTAATGGGTAGCAGGACTCATGGTATTGGGGGTTCCATAGCACTGAAAACTCCTACGACCTTGGGAGATGGCTCAATTTAAAGTTAGTCTTGGGACGGGATGTTCCCACCAGCCAAAGGGACGCACAGGTCAACTTCGGGCCACCAGGGCTCTAAATCACACAGCAAGACCAAGGCAAGTACTAAGACTTGAGAGTGTACCTTTTCAGAGAAGAATTTGCTGCAGCAGGCCCGTCCACCAGGTAAGGTGGCAGTTGTCCCTGGTTTGGTATTTTATGGCCTGGAAGGCTGAAGGTCCTTTGGAGGGAGCAGCCAGTTGCACTCGAGCAGTGGGACGCGCAGCAGTGGATTTCCGTGGCACTGGTGTGTTGGGGCCTTTCACAGGCTCTGGATGCAGATTAGTTATCATGCAGTGGAGTTTGCGCCCTTTCTTGGTCATCGTCTCGGTTGAGGGGACTTTCAGGATCCGGATCCAGTCACTGGAGGTCAAGAAAGTTGCCTACCACGCTACAGACGAAACCTACCTTCGGCACCGCAAAATGGCACAAGACTCTGGTTATTGGTGAATTGCAGGACACGGAGGTCTCAGTTCTTCCAGGGATGGCTCAAATTGAAGTTGGTCTTGGGACCAGTTGATCCCACCAATCCAGTGGAGGAGGTCTATCACTATTGGGTCTTCCCTAATGTTCAGAAGGTGATGTTGGGATACACCGGTTACTCAGCTGGCACTGGCGGTCGCTCGAAGTGGCTGGAGACGTCCTTCTGCTTTGGATTTTCAGTCCATTGGTCACCCTGGGGTTTAGGTCCAAGACCATCGCCTTTTATGGTGAAGAACTGGCAAAGACTACCAATCATACCACAAGCCTCTCGTGCAAATCTGGGAGGGGGCTTTCCAGGAGGACAGCCAACCTCTCAGTTGGAACTGGTTACAAGCAGGCACACTGTAGAGCAAAGACATGAGGAGTTTCAGACTCTTCCCCCACTTCCTGTCCTTTCAGGCACTCACAGTTTTGGCAGGCTGTTCAAGGGAATCCCGCGAAAGACAAAAGACTCATCAAGACCACCCCACCCAGCTAGGTAGAAGAAGGCCTCACAAAGTCATGAAGCGATGGCGAGAAAAAAGTAGAGCCGCCATTTTAAGGAAATGCAGCACAAGTTCAGAAAGGTTGATAGAAAAATGTCCCCTGCCACCAGCCACTCGAATAACTTGCCACTGTAAATAGAAAGTTACAGAATAGGTGGGAAAGGGATACAATGTGTCCCCACAGCACTGCACATAAGGTGGGGTGAGATTATTCCATAAAAGAGAAGGCAGGGTGGATTAAAAGGATTCCCCTGCCGGATAAATTCCGTGTTATCACAGAAAAGTACAAAGGAAAGCTCTCAAGGAGCCTCCCAGCAACGCTGCACATGAAGTGCTGCGTGCTGCAATAACACATTTCAGATGTCAAAGTTGGAGGAAAGCATAACTCCAAAGGAGATACAAAAGGTTCCCAAATACAGAGTAAAAGCCTCAGTGAGTGTGGAAAAAGGATCCCATTCACTCAGCAGAGTACAGCACAAAGAGCTGGGGACTCGCAGATGGAGAATTTCACATAAAAAGCAATTCTACTCTAACATAACGCCAGTCCAGTTCACCATCATTTTGGGTTACATTGATCAATGATCCCTCTACACTGCTGTAAAGAAGCTCTGTCCACATTAGGGCTAAATGAAAGTCAGCAGTAGTGAGTGGACGTTGTTAAGCGGGTTCCACTTTATGCAGACAACGGATGATGGGCGTTGAACCCGACCAAAGGAGACAAACTTCCATCCTGACGGAGGGAGGAAACAGCTGAAACACCAGCCCTTCATTTACTCCCCCAGGTGAGAAACATGCTGCTCACTTGAAGATGCTGTAGAAGTGAGCAATCATGCTACCATTAGACCAGTTACTGTCTGTAGCTGTGACAATGGTAAGAATGTGGCCTGGACACAGAGGTCAAAGTAACAGGGCACTGGTGGCCTGAATTAAATGGTTTTACTTTACAACCTGCTTTACAGAGCACACAGTTATTGTTGGTAACGTGTTTCACTGTGCCAAATTCTCAGAGCAATGGTGCATCTTTAGAAAACCTAAACATGGTCATGCCATAGTTTTGATTTAAACGATTTGCAAATCACAAGCATAAAGACTCCGCGTGAATTCAGCGATAACCCACTGCCCAAGTCAGTTTTCTTGGATGCTGATGGGAGATTCCCTCAATATTTACTAGTTAATTTCAGTAACTTCAACTGCAGGCTTACACCTGCCTTTTGCTGACCACATTTAGTTGCGGTGGCGACCTGTAGCCATAGAGATATATACAGATGCCTGTTTATACAGTCAGGTGTAACAAATAAAGTTTATCGTGAACCTAAAAATCATTTGTTATGGTCGTGCAAGCTAAGGAAGTGGCCCAATAGGGAATTACCTGGTTACTCACTGTAGTGACCACCTTACTCCTAGTCCATAGTCCCCTTTCCTCCATACTTGTGGGATGAGACCGGAGCACTTTGTAAAAAGCATCCAAATTTTTCCAAAAATGTGTCCTTCCTCTTTCCTGCGCGGGTCCCGGCACGCGGCCGTAACCCCGCCCACCTTGGCTCCAACCCGCGCATCGCCCCTAAGTCCTTTTCTTTGCCAGGTCAAGAGACCCATTACCAATAACAGAGGATCCTTAGAGGGGACGGCGGGCGTATGGAGGAAAGGGGACTATGGACTAGGAGTAAGGTGGTCACGACGGTGAGTAACCTGGTAATACTCCTACGTCCCGTCCCCTTTCCTCCATACTTGTGGGAGATTCCCAAGCACTCCTTACAGGAACTACGGGTGGATGGAAATACCCCTTACTGAAAAAGCTTCTTCAGCACAGCCTGACCAAACTGAGCATCAGCTCTAGAACTCATATCGAGGCAGTAATGCTTACAGAAAGCAGATGGAGAGGCCCAAGTAGCTGCCCTAGCGATGGACTCCCAGGGAACATACTTCTGAAAAGCAACCGCAGCTGCCTTGCTCCGCACCAGGTGTGCATGAATACCTTTAGGAGGTTTCAGCTTTTGGATAGTGACTCTGTGATGCAGGCGGCAATCCACCTAGAAATATTTGCCTTAGACGCCTGCTTGCCTTCAGGGTTGCCGAAAGTCACAAAAAGTTGAGAAGAACTTCTAAGCTCGGAAGTCCTATCCAGGTAGAACTTAAGAGCTCTTCGGACATCAAGACAGTGTAGAACCCTCTCCGCCTCAGAGGCGGAGTTCGGAAAAAAGACCGGTAGGGAGATCGATTGATTCAAATGGAATTCGGTCACTACCTTCGGCAGAAAAGCCGGATTAGTTCGAAGGACTACCTTGTCCTTGTGAAAGACCAAGAAAGGATGCTCCACCGACAATGCCTGGAGCTCACTCACTCTCCTTGACGATGTGACGGCGACCAAAAAGGACACTTTCCAAGACCAGTACTTGAGGTCCATAGTTGCCATTGGCTCAAAGGGTTTATGGCACAGCGCCGTCAGGACAACATTCAGGTCCCATGGCGGGTGCGGATTACGAACTGGAGGGTAAAGGCGTGTTAAACCAGCAAAATGCCTCTTTACCACTGGGTTATTCAGAGAAAACAAACACTGATCCGTAGAAAGATAAGCAGAGACCGCTGAAAGGTAAGTCCTGCATGACAGAACATGAACCCCTGACTCTGCTAGGGAGGACACGAAGGACAACACCGCGTCAACCGTGGCCCCCCTTGGATCCAATTTCTTCTCTAGACACCAATGACAGAACCTGAGCCATTTACTCTTGTACGGAGATCTGGTCGAGGGTTTTCTGGCTGCCTGGATAATACGCATGTTATCCGCAGACAAATTCAGATGCTCTAAAGACCTGAACTCGGGCACCATGCCGCCAAGCTGAGCGATTGTGGGGAGGGGTGCCACAGCTGCTGCTCCCCCTTGTGGAGAATATCGGGAGTTACCGGTATCCTGATCGGCAGATAAACCGACAGGTGTTGGAGTTCTGAGAACCAAAACCTGGCCGGCCACCACAGGGCTATCAGTAGAAGAGAACAGTTCACCGAGCTCTTCAACTTCCAAATTGCCCGGTGAACTAGAGGCAGAGGCGGGAAGGCGTAAGCTCTCTATGTTGTGCCATGGAATCTCTACAGCATCCCCCAGAGAGGAGGCTCCCAGCCCCGCTCTGGAGGCATACAGAGGAAGCTTCTTGTTCGCCACCGTCGCGAAGAGGTCCACCTGCGGTGTGCCCCAGCGCGAGAAAATCCCTGAGAGGACCCCCGCTTTCAACTCCCATTCGTAGCTGACCACTGTCCGCCGGCTGAGGGCATCTGCTGTGACATTCAGCTGGCCCGGGATGTGCACTGCAAGCAGCCGGACACCATGAAGCACGGCCCACTCCCAAATCTGGATGGCCAGGTCCACGGGGGGGGGGGGGCTTGGGGAGACTTTGTTCCCCCCTGCTTGTTGATGTAATACATTGACACCACATTGTCCGTTCTTATGTGGACCACTTTGTTGACAATGACCGGTCTGAACGCCCTGAGCGCAAAAAAATCGCCAGAAGCTCCAAATGATTTATGTGCAGGAGCTTGTCCTGAGGCGACCAGAGGTCCGAGACCTGAAGGAGATCTAACGTCGCACCCCACCCGAGGAGGGAGGAGTCCGTCGTGACAGTCACCATAGGGACCGGGTCCTGAAACCCCGCGCCCCCAGACAGACTGCTGAGAGATGACCACCAGTCCAGGTCCACTCTCATGGAATCCGGAAATCATTATCCGCATGGAGTCTGGGTCCACTGCCTGACGCCATGAATTCCGAAGGGCCATCTGGGTCTGTCTCATTTTGAGACGAGCAAGAGGAAGAGCCAGCACACGAGAGGCCATGAGGCCCAGAAGCCTCTGGAACCACCAGGCCGACATACTCTCCGACAGCGCAAACATCTGACACGTGGCCAACAGATCCGCCATTCTGTCCCCGGTCAGGTATACTCTGCAGTCGATCGTGTTCCAACGAAAACCCAGAAAAATCAGGTCCTGAGAGACCGTCATGGAGGATTTCCGCCAGTTCACCGACAGCCCAAGATGGAACAGGAGCTGAAGGACTGAAGGAGAGACTGGAGGTTGCCCGCTGCCGCCAGCGGACAAGGGCTGCGTAAAAGCCAATCGTCCAAATAAGGATACACATGGATACCCTGAAGACGAAGATAGGCTGCAATCACCGACATAATCTTCGTGAAGACACGCAGCGCCGAGCTGAGGCCAAAAGGAAGCACCCGAAACTGGAAGTGCTCCTCTCCCAAAGAGAAACGGAGGTACCTCCTGTGTGGAGCCCAAATCAGGATATGCATGTATGTGTCCTGAAGATCCACTACGCTGAGCCAGTCGCCCATCTGCAAAGAGGAGCGTATCTGGCTGGGCGTGATCATCTTGAATTTCTCTTGGGGTAGAAAGAGGTTGAACTGGGAAAGGTCTAGGATGGTGCGCAGGCCAGCCTGGTTGGGATTGGGCACCGTAAACAGCCGGGAGTAGAAGCCCTCCCCTCGCTCCCCAAAGGGAACGGGTTCCACAGCCCTGAGGTCCAGGAGTTTCTGAACCTCGGCGTTGAGGGAGGGCGAGCCCAACGGTTGAAAAGGAGGGTTGAGGGGTGGGGTAGGGGGTAAAGGTAAGTGGAAGCCCGACCGAGCGACTGACAAGACCCATCTGTCTTCTGTGATGGTCTGCCACGCCTCCCAATGAGACGCAATGCGCCCTCCCACGGGGTCTCGTGCGAGCGCGGAAAACCCTCATTTGGCAGGTTTATCGGTGGCGGTGCCACCTGAACCTGATGAGGAGGCTGAGGAGCGGGAGAAATACCGTGTAAGCTGTTGTCTACGGCGGTTATTCCCCGCAGGAGTATCCACTCTGCGATTTTTGGGGTCGAGGAATCCCTTAAAACCAGAGGAAGGTCGCCCTTGCGACAACGGCCTTTGAGTCTTGAAGGGAGGTTTAACCAGAACAGACAATAATTTAGCCGTCTGAGTGCTATCCTTGGTTTTGGTGAGCTCTACATCAGGAGAAGAATGAAAAAGCTCCTTACCATTGAACGGAAGGTCCGAAACTTTTGCACTTCCTTTGAAAACTTAGTGGCATGCAACCACGCTTGCCTCGAGGTATCGACCCCGAGCATAATGCCCCAAGCCGAGGTGTCTACGTGATGAGCCGCAGCCTCCAGGAGATCCTGGGCCAAGACCCTGGCATTGGAAAGGCCACCTCTGAAGTCTTCCAACTTCTCGACCGGAATGTGCTCCTCAAACTCCGACAGACCTTTCCACATCAGCCTGAAAATGAGATGGGGGGGGGGAGTGCGTCGGAACACCTCCCACCGTTCCAACCGAGGTTGAAGAGCCCGGACCGAAAGGGAGTCACAGTAAAAACAGGAGTCCCAACGGTGTTCCAGACCCAAACACTCTAAACAAAGAGGATGGAGATCCGCCCTCGCAATTTAAAAGACATAGACAAACGCTAGCGAGAGCCAGAGAGGAAAACAGGGAAGAAAATCTTCCGAGGATGCAAGTGCGTCCGGCCCCGATCAAGCGGAGAAAAGGACTGAGGGGGGATGCGCGGGGTGCAGCCAAGGTGGGCGGGGTTACGGCCGCGTGCCGGGCCCTGCGCAGGAAAGAGAGGAAGGACACATTTTTGGAAAAATTTGGATGCTTTTTACAAAGTGCTCCCGTCCCGTCCCACAGGACGGAGAGATGTCCCACAAGTATGGAGGAAAGGGGACGGGACGTAGGATTATGTTCTTTATTCAACTGTTCTACTACACACACACACCTTAACAAGTCGCTTATTAGGAGCCTTGGTATGAAAATCAATGTAAACACGGCACGATCCAGGAGAAAAAGGCAAAGTTGTGCCCAAGAGGGAAGACCAAGGTAATCAGGCAAGTGAAGCAGAAGATAAAGTGAGAATAACGTGTGGACGAGACAATGAGAATGGAGGAGGGATAGAAACGTAATCAGAGTGGAAGAGCGATATGGAAAGAATAATCAGAGTGAGAGATGGAGAGCTCTGCAGATCGTTACAGCTGAACAAGCCAAATGCACACACCGATGTGGAAACGCTGATTCACAAACTTTGGTAGTACTCGAGTTGCACTAATTACATCACATTAATAGAACTTTACTGTTTTGACATACTAGGTGAAGCTGTGGCATGTGTGACTTTACTCAAATTGATTATTCTGCTTTCACATTTCATGCGAAAGGGTTTTTTCACACCTTTCTAAAGCCGCCCTATCTGGTGTTTGCTAAACATGCCCCAATGCTCGAGCCACAATGCTGTCAAGACTATACTGCATGGATGATTGCTAATAAGGGTGAAGAAGGCTGGCAACACTCATTGGGGTTTGTGGGTGATTCCCTCTGAACCAGTCAGGTCATATGGACTTGCATCATAGTGTATGTGTGATGACCTCTGCGCTTACTCCAGGAGCATTAGTGGCCATGCTCACTGGTACGATCTCAGCCACACCGGCACAGGGAATAAACTCTTCAGGAGTTGCCACTGTCCCCCATATTCATACTCACTGGCACAGGTGTTTCTCCGCAGAGCCTTCTGAGAGTCGATCTGGTCCTTGAAGCACAGCACCTCCTCGTGTTTAATCCTCAGCAGGATATCTGGACTAGGAACGCATCGGCCAGCTGTGGAGATAAACCAGTGTTAGACACCTGCTTCCAAGAGTCAACCTGGTGAAGATGGCGAGGTCACGCCCATGGCTAAAAGCAAATACAACTTTGAGAAGACACAATAGAGAAGAGAGCGTGTGTGAAGAGGGCTCGCCCCTGCGTGCGTGCGAAGAGAGCGCGCGTGTGTGTGTAAAGAGAGCGCGCGTGTGTGTGTGTAAAGAGAGCGCGCGTGTGTGTGTGTAAAGAGAGCGCGCGTGTGTGTGTGTAAAGAGAGCGCGCGTGTGTGTGTGTAAAGAGAGCGCGCGTGTGTGTGTGTAAAGAGAGCGCGCGTGTGTGTGTGTAAAGAGAGCGCGCGTGTGTGTGTGTAAAGAGAGCGCGCGTGTGTGTGTAAAGAGAGCGCGCGTGTGTGTGTAAAGAGAGCGCGCGTGTGTGTGTGTGTAAAGAGAGCGCGCGTGTGTGTGTAAAGAGAGCGCGCGTGTGTGTGTAAAGAGAGAGCGTGTGTGTGTAAAGAGAGAGCGTGTGTGTGTAAAGAGAGAGCGTGTGTGTAAAGAGAGAGCGCGTGTGCGTGTAAAGAGAGAGCGCGTGTGCGTGTAAAGAGAGAGCGCGTGTGCGTGTAAAGAGAGAGCGCGTGTGCGTGTAAAGAGAGAGCGCGTGTGCGTGTAAAGAGAGAGCGCGTGTGCGTGTAAAGAGAGAGCGCGTGTGCGTGTAAAGAGAGAGCGCGCGCGTGTAAAGAGAGAGCGCGCGCGCGAAGAGAGCGCGCGCGCGAAGAGAGCGCGCGCGCGAAGAGAGCGCGCGCGCGAAGAGAGAGCGCGCGCGAAGAGAGAGCGCGCGCGAAGAGAGAGCGCGCGCGAAGAGAGCGCGCGCGCGAAGAGAGAGCGCGCGCGCGAAGAGAGAGCGCGCGCGCGAAGAGAGAGCGCGCGCGCGAAGAGAGAGCGCGCGCGCGAAGAGAGAGCGCGCGCGAAGAGAGCGCGCGCGCGAAGAGAGCGCGCGCGCGAAGAGAGCGCGCGCGCGAAGAGAGCGCGCGCGCGAAGAGAGCGCGCGTGAAGAGAGCGCGCGTGAAGAGAGCGCGCGTGAAGAGAGCGCGCGTGAAGAGAGCGCGCGTGAAGAGAGCGCGCGTGAAGAGAGCGCGCGTGAAGAGAGCGCGCGTGAAGAGAGCGCGCGTGAAGAGAGCGCGCGTGAAGAGAGAGCGCGTGAAGAGAGAGCGCGTGAAGAGAGAGCGCGCGCGCGTGAAGAGAGAGCGCGCGCGCGTGAAGAGAGAGCGCGCGCGCGTGAAGAGAGAGCGCGCGCGCGCGTGAAGAGAGAGCGCGCGTGAAGAGAGCACGCGCGCGTGAAGAGAGCGCGCGCGCGTGAAGAGAGCGCGCGCGCGTGAAGAGAGAGCGCGCGCGCGTGAAGAGAGCGCGCGCGCGCGTGAAGAGAGCGCGCGCGCGTGAAGAGAGAGCGCGCGCGCGTGAAGAGAGAGCGCGCGCGCGTGAAGAGAGAGCGCGCGCGTGAAGAGAGAGCGCGCGCGCGCGTGAAGAGAGAGCGCGCGCGTGAAGAGCGCGCGCGCGCGCGTGAAGAGAGAGCGCGCGCGCGTGAAGAGAGAGCGCGCGCGCGTGAAGAGAGAGCGCACGCGCGTGAAGAGAGCGCACGCGCGTGAAGAGAGCGCGCGCGCGTGAAGAGAGCGCGCGTGTGTGTGAAGAGAGAGCGCGTGTGTGTGTGAAGAGAGAGCGCGCGTGAGTGTATTAAAAAAAAATCAATACTTATGGTCTACAAACCAAGGTATAACCTTATTTAGATTACAATCAGAAGTCAAGGTGAGTAAAACCTATAACCCATTCAGAATGGGATTAAGCTATTCTTGGGAGTAAAGTCAGGTTAGGTATACTTTCAGAATACAATAAGTAATTCAAGGGTAGTAGACCCAATTGGTCCCAATAGACAGTGTTATTCAGTTATAGACACACTTAATTAGATCAATGTGTAACTTTCTTATATGAAGAATGGATACAGTTTCACAACAATGTTACTTTTTAGAACTCAGTTTAGAGGGAATAACTTAACTAGGTATACTACCTAGAGGGGCCTTAAGATGCTCAAAGATAGTTATGAACACAGTGAAGTAATTGAGGGAACGCAAAACCCAACAGGTGAGTAATGACCATGTGATCTTTTAACCACACACAGAGTGACTTCAGTCAGGCAAGTAAGAGAACATATTTGAATTAACTCGGCAATATTACAGTTTACGAAGAGCGGCAGCTATTCAAGGTCAGTAGGTAACCCATTATTACATAAACGTATTATACTATTTGTACTATAGAAAGGAACAAGTTACTTACCTGTAAGTGTTGTTCTCCAGCATGGTTCTGGTATGGATTCACATGCTCATGAATATTCCCCGTCATCAGGCTGGGAATCCTCGGTAAAGAAAAATCAGTTTCAGTTTCATTTCTGAACTGTCTTTCTCCTAAGAACCAATCACTGAGCTCTGGGTGTTACTGCCCCCAGGCAATGACTGCCCTCTACCTAATCCCCTCCTCTGGCAGCCATCTTCAGATTTGGTAGCACGTAAAAGTGGCAGTAGGATCAAGAAAAGAGCCGCAGAGGGGTAGACGGGAGGTTTTGCATGTGAACCCATGCCAGACCCATGCTGGAGAACAACAGCTACAGGTAAGTAACTTGTTCTTTCTCCAGCATGGTGTCTGCCATGGATTCACATATTCGTGAATAAAGAATAGATAGCAGTACACACATGCACAACCACGGGAGATGGCAAGACTCAACATTAAGCATCTCTTACCTCCTCAACAGGCTCACCTTGAAGTGAACAGGTTGTGCAGCACTGCTTGGCCGACTCTGGACTCTTCCCTGGAATCCCCGTCGACACAGTAGTATTTTGTGAAGGTGTGCGTCAACCTCCACACCGCAGCCCTGCAGATGTCCAGCAGAGGCACACCGAGAGGAACACCGTCGTAGCAGCAATCGCTCTGGTAGAGTGGGCTCTTGGACGGCCAGGCAGTGGTCGGTTTGCCAACCAGTGACAGTGGGTGATACAGCCGGAGAGCCACCTGGAAATGGAAACCTTGGACAGGGCCTTCCCATGGTTCGCAGGACCAAAGTTCACACAGAGCTGAGAGGTTTTCCGGAAACTCTTTGTGCGGGCCACATAAAACTAGCCACTTGCAGCGAGTGCAAAGTCCTTTCAGCGGGCGACGAAGGCATCGGAAAAAACACAGGTAACACCAAGGGCTCGTTTAGATGAAAGTCCGACAGCACCTTGGGCACGAAGGAGGGGTGCATCAGCAGCACCACCCTCATCTCGTGGAAAGTCAAGTAAGGTGGTTTATAGGAGAGAGCCTGGATCTCCCCCACTCATCGTGATGGGCACGATAAAAGCCGTTTTCCAGGACAATGCAGAATGCGTAGGCACGAAAGGAGGTCCCATGAGCCGGCTAAGCACCACATTGAGCTCCCACGCTGGGGCCTGAGCCTTCACCGGCGGGAACAAGCGGAACAGTCCCTTGACGAATTCCTCCACTAATCGGTGCAACCACAAGGATGGTCGTCCTGGGGATCTGGCGTAGCAGGAGATAGCCGCCAGATGAACCTTGATGGAAGCGTGGGCCAGTCCCAATTTTTATGGAAGTACCTTGACCCTCAGTGGGTCGATCTCTGAACGACACCAAATAGCAAATATCTTCCACTTGGGTCTGTAGCTTTTCAAAGTAGACGATGCTCTAGCCTTTTCGAGAACTTCCTTGCAGTCCGCCGGGAGATCGTAGCTACTGAATTCTAGCGCTGCAGGAGACAGGCCTTCAGGTTCAGAGACCCTTGATCGCGGTGAAAATGGCGCCTCCTTCCTGGGTGAGAAGATCTGCGACCACTGGCAGTTGACAGTGGTGCCGGCAACATGCTGAGAAGGTCCAGGTACCTGATCTGACTCGGCCATGCAGGTGCGACGAGGATCATCCAGCACCGACACTGTTTGAGTAGATTATGACTCGAACAACGGCAACGGAGGGAACGCATACAGAAAGAGGCCTTCCCAAGGGAATGAGAATGCGTCCCCCATGCTCCCCTGCTGGCAAACCTCTGGCACTTGGTGTTTGTCACCATCACAAACAAGTGGATCTGGGTATTGCCCCATTTGCAGAACAGATTCTCCACTAGGTCCTGCTGAAGCTCCCACTCGTGCCACGAGCGAAGTTCCCTGCTCAGAGAGTCAGCAACCTTGTTTTTGACTCCTGCCAGATTAAAACGGGATGAGGAACATCCTCTTAGTGACGGCCCAATGCCATAAGTCCTGCGCTTCTTTGGAGAGCACTGGGGACCTGGTGCCCCCCCTGCTGTCTGATGTAAAACATTGTGGTGGTATGGTCTATGAAGACCCACACCACCTTGCCCTTGAGGGACGGCAGGAACGATTTCAGGGCACAAAACACTGCCCATAGCTCCAGCACGTTTATGTGCAACGTCTTTTCCTCTGGCAGCCACAGGCCTCTGGCGTGAAGATTTACGGTGCGATTTCCTCATCCCCCCCCCACCCCACCCCCAAGGAGGCTTACGTCGTTACAGTGTCCTGATGCGGTGGGCCTGGAAATCCACGCCTCCGGTCAGATGAGAGCGCACGCCCCACCATCTTAATGCCCGACAGAACCCCTCGTTGAGAGTGACTTGTCCTGGAAGCTTCCGGACACCTGAATCCAACGGGCGTCGAGGAACTCCTGCAGTGGCCGCATCTGAAGCCTGCAGAGTCGGATGGGATAGATGCATGACGACATCATGACGAGCAGAGACTTGATGGTCCTCACCGTGGCGATCTTCAGAGCGAGCAGCAGTTGCACCTTGCCCAGGATGGCCGCCACTCTCCTCAGACGGTGACGCCAGGCATGACACTGTTGAGCCAGGATCCCAGCAACAGCGCGTCCTGCAATGGAGTCAAGCAGGACTTTTCATAAGTCACCGAGAACCCCAGATCCGTCAGTAGGCGGACGATCCTTGCCGTGTGGTGGACGGTGATGCTCCTTGAGGTGGCCCGGATGAGCCAACCGTCCAAGTAAGGGTAGACATGGATCCCTTGCAGTCGCATATGTGCCGCCACCGGTGCCAGGCACTTGGTGAAGACCCTTGAATTGGTAATGCTTCCCCTGAATGATGAAGTGTATAAACTTGTGGTGTCCCTTGTGAATTGGGACATGGAAGTACACATCCACCAGGTCCAACGACGACAGAAAGTCTCCCTCTTCTAGCTGTCCGAGCACGTGTTGAAGAGTCACCATTCGGAAACTTCTGGCACTTGATGTATTTATTTAGTCGCCGCAAGTCGAGCATGGGTCTCCAGCCCCCGGTCTTCTTTCTCACGAGAAAGAAACTGGAGTGCAGTCCGCAGCCCCGGAGCTGCTTTGGGACAAGCTATATCGCCCCCTTTAGCATGGCCCGAACCTCCAGCAGCAGCTGAGGGACGTGGTTTTCCTGACGGGCCACCGGTGGTATTTGGGGACACTTCTGTTTAAACTCCAGGGTGTGTCCATGGGGGACAGCATCCACCACCCAACAGTCGGTGGAGATGGTCTTCCACATGATGATGAAGTTTGCCAGCCGGCCTCCCACCGGGGTACACGGGTGGAGGCCCGATATCACAGTCTGCTCATTCCTGCTTGGATGTCGATGGGCCACCTTGGGGGTCCCTGGCGACGTCGTCCTCGGAAAGCCTTGAAACAGCCCGTTGGTCACCTGGGCCGAGGAGCGGGTGGGCTGGCGCTATGAAGAGGAGCTCCTGCCGTAACCCTTCGAAGAACAGAGAGACGTGGCTCCTGGGGATCGAAAGGACGGCCGTCGCTGCTGTAGCGTGCCCAGAGCATGCGTCGTCTCTGTGTCCACCTTGATGGCCTGTAGAGACTCATCTACAGTCGTCCCGAAGAGATACCCCCATCAAAGGGCATGTCCAAAACCCTCATCTGGACATCCTGTCGAAAGTTGGTGGCCTTGAGCCAGCCACGACGACAAAGGCAAACGCTGTTGCCCAACTGGCGAAACCCAGCGTCAGCGATGTCAGCGATGTCCGTGGCCACAGTGATGGCGTGGTCAGACGCCACCTCACCTTCTTGCAGAATCTCCAACACCTCTGACCTCTTGTTGTTGGGGAGGAAGTCCAGAAGGGGAGTGAGCTTTCCTCAACGGCATCTTCGTTGCCTTCATCATCGCCGTGCCTGACCGCGACGTTTCTCTTGTGTCCTACGTCCTCCTGGATGGTGTGAAGTTAGACAAGCTCCTCCTTGAGGAGATATCCGTGCCCTGGAGGACCTGCGCACCTCCTCCCCTTTCTGCGCATCTAGAGGGGACGGTCTCAGGGTGGAATCCTTCTCCTCCGACATGGTGACGTGGCATAGGCCTGAAGAAGCTTCTGG
Organism: Ambystoma mexicanum; assembly: GCF_040938575.1. Taxonomy (NCBI): domain Eukaryota; kingdom Metazoa; phylum Chordata; class Amphibia; order Caudata; family Ambystomatidae; genus Ambystoma; species Ambystoma mexicanum. The sequence continues at coordinate 28,857,730 of NC_090927.1, forward strand.
AAGCCTCCACGAAGAAACTCGACAAAATCCAGCCTTGAGCTGCGCTGAAGAATCCAAACAATGGATCCCCATTAATCGTAAGGGTGATCAAAAGGAACATAAGGCTCGATTGACTGTAAAATAGAGTAAAACTCTTCCAAAAAGCGAAAAACACAGTAAAAGCTCGAGAGCTAAGCACATTGACTCCCAACACTTGAATGGGCTGTAAAAATCTGAAGATGGCTGGCAGAGGAGGGGTATAGGTAGAGGGCAGTCATTGGTTGGGGGCAGTACGACCCAGAGCTCAGTGCTTGGTTGTTAGGAGAAAGACAGTTCAGAAATTAAACTGATTTTTTTTTTTTTTTTTTTTTTTTTTTACAGAGGATTCCCAGCCTGACTGGGAATATTCATGAGCATGTGAATCCATGCCAGAACCATGCTGGAGAATATATAGTTTAACCAAAGATACTTTTCAGAAGTGTAATATACAGTTCTGAGGTAAGTAGGAACGTTATGACTATTTTAGAACAGCTTCACAGCCGTTCAGGGAAAGCATAACCCAATGATACACTTTAAGAAACCACAATGAATTTCACGTTAAGTAAGGAACATCATATACATTCAAGAGGAGCTACAAGCAACTCAAAGATGAGCATTAACTCCAAGAATGTTTGAGAGATGCACTAAAGCAGATCAGGGAAAGCAAAACCCAATAGTACACTTTAAGAATGACAATCTGTTATTCTAGGTAGGTAAACCCTATTGGTAAGCGTGTACACTCATTCAGTTAAGAAATAATAAACAGTAGCAACACTTATTACTTTTCAAAAGGGGGAGGAGGACCACCATTCAAAGTAAGTAAAATAATGTTTATACTTGGAGCAACAAACATCTTGGGTATTAACTTTTTAAACACTTTGTAACTTATTCTATTGCAGAGATAGTTACACAACTAACTCATTTACAAGTAAGTACGTTTGCACTGGTTATAATTTCAAGACCGAAGCCTTAGTCGTTACCTAGTCTACAGCATGAGTTTTCTCAGAGGCAGAAGAGGCAGCCAGGGGTTGTAGGAGCCAGCTATGGGCAGGTCAGAATAGGGTTCAGGTGCAGGGAAGTCAGTTACAGAGGGTATTTTATTCAACAAGTATTTGCTTCAGAGTTAGTTAAACGTGTTTAGAGACTTCACCGTGCTCGCGAAGATTTTTATTTCAAAGATAAATCTTCCTGAGGGTATCTGCTCATTGCATCGAATGGAATAGCATCGAAGCCTTAACATAGAAAACAATGCATCAAAAAACAAAAAGCATGAAATGTATTTTTTTTTTAAGGGTAAAGGGTTTATTTTAATTATAACAGGTTTCAAAAAGGTTAAAAAAGGGGGCCATGAGGGTTATTAAAAAAAACCGCATTCAATGCTTTTTTTTCGGTGCATTTTTTTCGATGGTAAGGCATTCAATGCTTTTTAATTCGATGCAATGACTATAAACCTTCCTGACCTGTGTCAACCCCATAACCTTTTGCTTTGACTAGGTAACTATTTTACCATGTCCCCAGGTGAAGGGGAATATTTTTCCCACTCTCAACTAGTATTTTACTCTTTTTATTGTTGACCTTTTTATGTCTCTGCATAGTGTATGGTTGAATTTATTGCTCCCTACAACTTTTGGGGTTAGGCTGGGTTGCCCTTTTGAGCTTCCCTGTTAATTTCCCTTTCATGTACTTGGCTGAACTACTTCCCATGTAGTAAAGAGGGATTTCCTCTAGGAGTGGAGAATAGTGCCACGTTACAACAGATTGTGATGGCATCACTGGCTCCCTCCTTCCATCCATCCATCCACAAAGCTCTATGAGGCGATAAAAACTAGTATGCAAGACCAAAATGCACTCCCATCAGAGGTAAACCAAAAGTTGATCATCATGGAAGCCTTTGTTTCAAGAGTGGAGATGAGACTGGATAGAGAAGCCGAAATATCAACAACGTGGCAAAATTGCTTGTTCGATATAGCACGGAATGAGACGACGGATACAAATTGGATGATGGAAGCCCTTCTTCTCAACTGCAAGTGGATGCGAGAGCATTATAAAGAAACTCAAAGGTCAGAGAACATACCTTTAAATGCTCCCGCAAAGCTAGTATATCAGCCAAACCAGAGTGGGGGCTAAAGAAAGGATGGATGAGGTGGTGGAAATACTGGACCCCCCCCCTTGCCCAGAGGAAATGGTCTCAGGAATAAAGGTTTTCTCAGTCTTTAAACCTACTAAAGTAGGGGCAAGGGGAAAATGAGGATGAAGCGATGGGAAAAGGAAAAACTGCATCTGGAAAAAAGCCCATGAATATGCCAAGAGCGATGAAAAAGAAAATTAATGGGTCCAGAGCTTTGAGACATATTTGCTCTCCACCCTTCCAGGACATCCTCCCGGAGCCTAAAAAAACCTAGGAAAGAACTGAAAAGTCTAAGAGAAAACTTGAGTATTGGAAGAAACCCCTCCTAAAGAACTTGAAGGTGACAAAGACGGTATTCCTATTATGGATCTAAGTGATTGAGGAAATTGAGATGATTAAGGAGGATGAATTATGGAAGGAAGGAAGTCTCTCAGATTAGGAAACTAGTGAAAGCCAATTGGCGCTGATTACAAGGTCCCCTGGCCCGCCACCTAGGAAACGGGTGGGGAAAAAATCTGGAATTGGCGAGGGGTGGAAATAAGGTCTCCCTCAGGGATAAGGAAAATGATGCTCCTTCCGTAATAAAGGATATTAGTAGCAGAAACCCTGCATTGCTAGGTAATTAATCCCTAAACCCAAAATCCTGTGGGAAGGCAGAAAGACCCAGCAGAGAACATCTTCAAACCCTGATGGTGGGTTTCTGACTATAGGAGACAAAAGGAAGGCAAGTCTTCAAGGGAAAACTAATCTTGCTATCAAGCATCATCAGATGAAGGACCTAGAAGATAATAAGGAAAGTGAAAAAGGAAATTTGAACGATGAGAAAAAAAATACAAAAGACAATCTGAAAAAGAGCTCAAAGCCAGTAGAGAAGAAAAGGTTGAAACTCTACATTGAAAGGGTGTTGGGTGGGAAATCGGTACCAATGCTAAATAGGCGAAATGTGACAAGATTGTTAAATTGCATCATTCCCTCGCACAAAATGGCCTCAAGAGACATTGAAATTGTGGAACTTGTGACTGAAAAACGAATAAATGGGTCTTATTGCACCTATACCCAGAATATAAGAAAGATCTCATTTGAGCTAGTAAGGAAAACTTCCTGAGGCTGGGATATGAAGTGAGTGACTGTGAAGGGAAAATTCTCGAGAGTTGGAGGGAGGCGACTGTTCCCAGGACAATAAAAATAAATCCAACAAAAGCCCCAAACCCAGAAATGCGCAAAGAAGAAAAAAAAACAAGGTCCAAACCAGATGGGAAAGATGCCCACTTTTGACGAGGCTGCCTTACGGGAGATAAACTTTACAATAGAAAACAAGGAAAAGGTGAGCGGCAAGCAGTTGCCCCGGCATCCAGAGAAAGTGCAGGAGGTGAGGGACTGGGCATGGTTGGCAGGGGCTCTAAATGCACCAACCTTCTCAAGGTAGACTTGTATAGAAAGAAATGACGATGTGGTGAGGATTGGGTGCTGGAATACTAGAGGGTTTAGGCCCCTGTTCAATGAACGAGTGCCTGACCTAGATTTGTACGAAATTTTGCTCTTCCAGGAAACATGGTTGATTACGAACCCTGATTGTGATGGGTATCAGGTCCACTTAAATCCAGCTTTGAAGGGCCGACCATCTGCGGGACTGCTGGCTTTAGTTAAAATTGACTCGGGGTGGAATCTTATTGATGTTACATGTCCCAACCCGTATGTGCAGTGGCTCTTTCTACAGCGCAAAGGGGATTCTAGAGAGAGTTGTCTTCTGCTAATTAATATATATTGGCACTTAAATATGGCTAAACAGACTAAACTAGTCCCCATTGTGATGGAAACGGTAGATGAAGGAATGCATGAATGGGTAGAGACTAAGATTGTCATCTGTGGGGATTTTAATATGAAGCTGTTTGACAAGGCGGGTATTCTCCTGAAAGAAGGTATGTGGGATGAAAGGGAATTGGAACGGATGGGTAATATCTTGATGAGAGCGATGCACCTTCTAAATGGTCAAACAAAGGGAGATATCCCGCGAAAGCCCACTTTCTGGAAAAGGGATATCATGCTTACATTACTGTTTTGTTTCCAAAAATCTCAGGGAAATAGTAGGGTACTTCTCAATTATCCCCCAAAGACTGAGAAACCATTATCTCCTGGCAATCCATATTCATGGCTGGAGGACCACTGGTTCAGCAAGAAGAATGGAAGAGTTGGCCCTTGAGTGGGGAGGAAATAGATTAAAAGATAGTAACAAGCCTTTATATGACCCAAATCCAGGAAAACCCAAATGAATCGAATACTCAGGGATTTAAAAGAAATTCAAAAAGAAAAAAAATGCAAAGGGGGGTATGGAGTGGATCCAACAACATGTATATGATGTGGATTTAGTGAATAAGAGAAAACTGATGAGAAGGGAGATTAGAGAGTGGAGGGGATGCCCACCCTGCCAAAAGCGAAAGAATAAAAGACTCGGCAGCGATTTAAAAACTGGTGCAAGAGCACTATGGCTATTAGATTCCAAAATGACACTGAACAAGTGTTACGAGCAGTCTGTGCAAAAAAGTCAAAAGATGCTTGGGAGCTAATTAACAACGGGGGCATCTTTCGAGAAGCAAATGTGTCAAATATGGTCTCGGAAGATGATTGGCTTAAACGCTATTCCTCCCTTTTCGCAGATGCAAATTGGAGTGTGGAGGTTGATCCCAAGCGTCACCTTAGGAGATGGAACTTCATATTTGACGACCATGACGCAGACATGATAGGCAATTTGAGCTCCTCTCGGGCGGCAGGCCCTGGCAGCTTGTCAAACTAAGAATTGAAAAAGAATAGAGCCGACTGATCCAAATTGCTTGTCGCCATGTTTTCGTAGATCATGGAAAACAGGGTGATACCATCATCGAGGAAGGAGGCCAATATTGTCCCCATTTTTAAAAAAGGGCACCAAGCCGACCCCAGGAATTATCACCCTATTGCCCTGTTAGATTCCATAGGTAAGAATTTTGCCACAGTCCTTTTGGCGGGATCTTACGGCAGGGGCAGCGAAGAGGGGCATCCTTGACCCCCGTCAAACGGGGATTGTGAAGGGGTGGGTACGTCCCTTAATCTCTTTATATTGAACTTACTAAAGGAGAGGGCGTTGGACTCAGGGAAACCATTATATTTGGTCTTTATGGACCTAGAACAGGCCTTTGATGGTGTCATCAGGGGGAAATTATGGGCCAAATTGCAGAAGTGGGGTTGTTCGGGGGACCTAGTTGAAGCTATGGAAGACTTATATACCGATACATCGGTTAGGATCCGCCTGTCTAAGAAGGGGAACCCATCGGAAAAAATAAATACCTTTAGGGGATTAAAGCAGGGGTGTGCGCTGGCAACGCTACTGTTTTGTTTGTATATAATGGATTTAGCAGAGTCACAAGAACTAGTAAGGCCTTCCCACCGAAGATCAACGGTAAGGAGTTATCATGGGTTCTCTTTGCGGACGATCTGGTCTTCTTAGATCTGACACAGATTGGCCTGCAAAGGAGATTAAGTGCCTTTGAGTTCTTCCTTAGCCAAAATTTGCATGAAGATCAATGCTAAAAAGGCGAAAATCATCGGGATGAAAGCAACAGATAGAAGGTGGTGTGAAAAGTTCACTTGGCGAGTAGAGGGAATTCCCTTAGAGATTGTTGATACCATCATATACCTCGGAGTAACGATCAACAAGATCAGAAGTGAACTAGATTATCATCTATACCTGCGCTCCAGGCTTTCGATACTAATAAATCAGGTGCGGGCCTTTCAGAAGAAATTTGGGCGATTTACGTCCATACCAATACTTGCTTTCTATAAGCAGAAAGTGGCCCACATACTAACCTATGTAGCAGAAGCAATCCTCCATATGTCCTTTTCTGTGTGGGATAAGCTTGAGGGTTTGTGCTGGTGGAGGGTTCTCGGGCTCCCTAACAGCTTGCCAACCAGTGTGATAAGGCTAGAACTGAAATTATAATCCCAGGAGTCCATGGTGGTATGGAAGACGATGGCTCTATATCGTAAATGCATTGAGAATCCTACTACTCGCCCGTTTGAATTATTGAAAGGGGATCGGGAGACCTGCGATAAATACTTGGAGGTTGGAAAGAGAAAGTTGAGAACATTCTGAAGGGGAGGGATATTGCGATTGAAGATCTAATGACCAACCCCTGTAGGGTGAAAAGAAAGCTCCAGACTGGATTGATACTAAAGATCGTTGTGGAAAAGATAAACTGGGTTGTTTGTTGATTGAGGATGGAATGTGTATGAATGTGCTTCCCATCTATCTGCAGAAATTCCCCTCTCCAAAGATTCACGACCTCCCACTTCAATGTCGTTTAAACATCTTGGACACGAGGGAAGTACAGTGGAGGAAGGAAGTTGCCTGGGGTCGGAAATCCATGGTATAGATTTTGTAAGCTGCCGGAAATGGTGGAATGCCCAATGCATTTGATAATGGTTTGCCAATCGGTGGCCCACGTCAGAATATTTTTTCTAAAAGAGCATATGGGGAAAGCAACGACCTTGAGCCCGATTGAGTGGTGGAAATGGGTATTGATAGGTAAGCAAACTGGATGGTTAATTGCGGTAATTGCTACGATGAAAATGTTGGATTTTTTTGTTGTCAGGGAAGGGAGAGGATGAAGGGGGTTTGAGATATTCTCTTCCCATCTAGACGTGATGGTTACTGGAGAGAAGGATGATGACTGAGTTGTAACGTACGTTATTTTTATATACAGGATCATGTAACATATTTGTTCTTGATTTTCATGTTTTTTAAGCCAATAAAATATTTTAAAAAAAGAAAAAAGTAGTAAAGTGGGATTTTCATCCTCCAATACATTGTATATATTGGGCCACCACACCCCACCTTATGTGGAGTGCTGAGGGGATAAAATGTATCCCCTTTCTTACTTACCTGGCAACATTTTGTTACAATTGCGAGTTTTACATGAATGGATGGCGGCAATGGTTTTACCCTTATGACTTTTCGTCTTTATTACTTGCAGACTGGTAATTCAGTCTTGATAATGATCACAAGGGCCACCATTTTGCTAAAACGGTGGGCTCCTTTTTTTGCCATTTCTTGTGTGCTGGCTGTTTCTGAGGTCTCCCCTGCCATTCTAGGCGGGAACGACCTCAGTGGAAGTTTTGTCCTGTGGACTCCCCGCCCAGGCTCCAGAGTGTCTGGGAAGGCAGGAAGCGAGGGAGGAGTCCAAACCTCTACAGCCCTTTCTCTTCCTCCTTGCCCGAAATGAAACGACTCCCGGTGGGGGACTGACTGTCCTGATTGGACAACCACACCACCCCTTGCTATAAAATGCAGGGAGAGAATGTAGAGGTTGTCCTGTAGTTCCTGAAAAATACTCTGAACCTGGAAGCTGCAGACAAGTCGACCACTGGAACCAAATCCGAAGAGGAAGATGTAGAAATGGCGGCTGTAACCAATTTCAACGAACGGAAAGCCTGCTGTGTAACCAGAGTCTGAAGTAACCCTTCCTTCCAGTTGACCCGGGTTCCCGAATGCGATGACTCCTACCCAGAAGCAGATGAGATCCACTAGTCTCAAGCAGCCCTGCCAAACGAGCCATCCCTTGACGTGCTGTGACCTTGCTGGGCTGCAGAACGCCAATACTAGCGGACCTCAAGCCAGTGTGCGGTGCATTGTCTTCTGAAGTTCAATTTCATTCAAAACTTGGTTGACTCCTGCTGGGGCCTCCAGAGCAATGATCCAAATCCCTGAAGTCCCCTCACCAGAGTGTAGGACAGAGAGTGAAGAGAATTCAACCAGAATTATTTGCTCTTCTTCTGGCTCCTGTAAAAAGGTGCCAAATCCACAGAATCTGTAAAGAGTCCTTTGTTGGAAGCCTCCCCCGTCGATGAATGCCTCCAATTTTCCTTCAGTGTCGATGTTAGGGAGAATTCTCAGAAATGTGCTAATTCCCTCTACCTTAGAGACCCCCAGCAACTTTGCTGGATTTTGAGGACTTGATTTTTTAACCTGGAGAGAACAAGTCCCTTTTTCCCCACTCTCTCATATATTTTAATGTGATTTTGTTCTTTGTGTTTCTTTTGGTTGTGGAGTCTGACAAACTCCATAGACATCTTTTACATTGTGTCACACAGCACCTTTAGTGCAGCAAAGTCTTTCAAATTTCCTAATACCTTCTCTGGGATAAACTACTGATTACCAGAGCAGTAAAGTGAAATTTACTTTACTTACCATTGTAACTTTCTAGGCCCAGCACACACTATCTTATAATAGTGCGCTGGCGGGGTTACCTAGTATCCCCTTTTGTCTAGCTTCTCATGTAACATTTGTTACCCTTTTCTCGATGAATGGCTGGTGGCAGTGGTTTACTTTTTACTACCATTATGGGATTTTACAGCAGGCTGCGTTCAAAGCCACGGTAAAGCACCCATGGGTGGCATTTTTGTCAAAATGGCCCCGGACTTCTTTTTTCACCATTTCTTTGTGGAAAGGTCCTTCTTGAGATTTACTCTGTGTGCCAAACTAGGTTTGGTCTCTTTGTTAATTTTGCCTTTGGCGGGATTCACAAGTGAAGCCCGCCTCTGGCTCCAGGGTGTCTGGCAGGGGCAGGAAGTGAGGGAGGTGCCCGAAACTCCCTGTGCTTAGTCTCCTAGGAGACAGGAATTCACTCTTAGGTGATTGGCCGGCTGGCTGTCCGGCAAGCCCAGCCACCCTGCTGGGTGAGTGACAGCTAGGCTCGAATGAATGGGAGCAAGTTGCATAAAAGGCAAGGCTTTTTGGCTTGGAAGGCAGAGTCGACCACTGGACGAAGGAATCCGAAGAAGAACTTGAAAAGGATGCCTGCTGCAACTCCTGGACCGTTGGTTTGCCCACTGAAGTCCTGCTGCTGTGCTGAAACTCCAAATTCGTATCGACAGAGAAGCTCCTGCAAGGATGACTTCTCCCTTTGAGTTGAGGGAAAGCATCTCGACAGCCAGGAACCGCAGTGTTGCTATTTGCGGTAGACGCGAGGAGCTGAAACACCAAACAGCCACGTGTTTGAAGGTTGCCGGTTGCGAGCAGTGACCGTCCCATTGCAGTGCAGGAGGAGTCTCCAGTGCAGTGTACGACTGAGGCTCAGGAACAGTGAGATCTGCTGAGCTGCACAGTAACAGAAGTCATCTGCTGCACTTTTTCTACAATCCAAAGGTACTGTAAAGTCTGAGAGAACTGAGCTCTTGTTGTAGAGTTGCTTGCATCTTCTACCCCTCACAAGTCTAACAGCTTGTGGCCCTACATTGATTCTTCTTTTTCTTCAAAGACTTCTAAAACATTGTGCAAAGACTTTTCTTCCTTACCTGCAAAGAATTGCTTAGCTCATATAGACTTTTGCACATTCACTTTGGCTTAGCCTGTTGTTAGGCAGAAACCTGTGCAGTTCCCTCTGGGAACACTGCAAAAGATTTAAGACTACAGGTGTTAGCAGTAAACCCACTTGGTAGCAGTCTGCACCACCCAGATTTACCTGGTAGCTGTGGCTGAGCAGTCAGACTTCCCTCAAGAAGAGTTAGGCAGTATGCAAAGTATACACAATAGGCACTCAGATACAATAATACAAGCAAACACTGACCAGAGCTTTGGTATCAAAGTATATAATTATTTATTTAAAAACACACAGTTGAAACACTCCAGCACTCTTATTGTAAAATATTCTAAACACAGTTACTATTATTATGATATATACACCCCTTTTTCCCCCTATTAGAAAATCACAGTAAGACACCACTTATTTTCATACAGAGGTGAGCGCTTAACTAGATTGCACTCTAATAAGTTTGTGAAACAGGGAGGGAAGAAGACAGAATATGAAGAGGTACACCACTCTATGATTCCAGAACACTGTTAGCAAGGCAGAGAGCACAAAGTCACTGGTGAGCCAAAGTCCAAAGGCTGGGCCCACTCTTAGAGAGAGCAGAGCACAAATGCGCCCAAGATCACACAGTCACACTAGGCTTAGAAAGTCTTGCAGAAGGTTCAGAAAAGAGTTTAGAGAGGCTTAGAAAAGTTTAGCCAGGGTGTCCCAGGCTAACCCAGGTTCGAAAGCCGGGGGCTAAATCTACCCCGTACAGTCGGTTGCAAGGGAAGCCAGGCGGGACACGGTGCCTTAAGTGGGAAGGATCCTCCAGCGGTGGCAGTTGTTCCTGGTAGTGGTTGCAAGTTGCGCCGTCGTCCAGGGGAAGAGAAGAGCTCGACTTGGAGGAAAGATAAAGGTCGCTGCACTACCAGGGCAGAAACCAGCCGCAGAGTTTTCCGGTTAAAGGTGGTACCTTTGTCTCGCGGTCGTGGTAAAACGTGGCATCCCGGTTGCCAGGGTGCTTAGCACGGGCAAGGCGCCACGAGATACGTCGGGAAAGCGAAAAGACGGTGAAACTGGTTATCCCCACCAGTCAAAGGAAGAAGACTCTCCGGCGGGAGATCTCCTCCGTCGTTGGGAAAAAGTGGTGAGACGGTCCAGCAGGGCTCCACCGGTCGTGGTGTCGTGGCAGGTCGGCTCAGCTTCTCCCTCGTCGGATTCTTAGGTCCTGTGGCGACTTCTAAAGTTCCAGTCCCCAAAGCCCTGTTTTTATGCAGCAAACCCCCATTCACTCAGCCTAGTTGTCACTCAAACATGCTAAGTGGTGAGCCGGCCGGCTCACCACTTGGGCCAATCAGGACGGAGTGCGACTTGAGTTGCCTAGGCAACTCAGTCCAGGGTGCCTAAATTCCCCTCCACCCCTCCTAAGTACCCCAGACATTGTGGCACCACTTTGGAGGGCTTCTGTGGAGAAGCCCGCCAAAAAGTGGAACAAAGGGCTCGACTTGGGTTGGAGTCACAGAAGAGAACACAAACGCCATTTTAGAATCAAGTTTTGGCAAAAAATACCAACCGGAGAATTAATATTAAATAAACCGGCGGTATGTTCGAGGCTACCGTAAATAATTAAATAAAGATAGTAGCCTAAAACAATGGGAAATCCCATAGGAAAATATTCGCGGTTGAATATAAAAAGTAGTATCCACTGCCACCAGCCAAAACTTGATCAGGGGGGACGGAGACGTGCCCCCTCGACTAACAGACCCTGGGGCAATCAAATTGCCCCAGCCAGTATGTCCACAATATGATGGTTTGTACTGGTTCTGTTCAGAATTTAAGACTAGTAAAGTCAATGGTGACTTTACATGCCCTGGGAGACAGTAGTCAGTCCCAAGGTATGGAGTCTATACTGGGGGGTCACTATGACACCCCTGTGTTACTGCACGGAGGGTGCTGTGTAACACACATTACCAAAACACATGAAACCCTATGGAGTAAAAGACCCCATAGCCCATTAAACACATCTAGATTCAAAGAAACACACTCAAATCGTGTCCAAGAGTGAGGGTAAAAGAGTCTCACTCTTGGCAGGAGAAAAGAAATAAACCCCAAAAATCCAGCAAAGCTGCTGTAGGAATCACTAGGTTAGGAAATTCAGCCTAAACAGAGAATTCTCCCTTACACCTGTGCCACTGAATATCTCTTATTGGGGGGATCTGAAAGTATTTTGCCTGCTTAAGAATATTTGTGATCTCGTATGGTCTAATAATCTTTTCCTTTGACCTATTCTAAATGTAACATTGATATAGTAATGTCCCCAGCACCCTAGCTACTGATGTCACCTGAGGGTGTTAGGTTGTGTCTGTGGGCCATCCCAAAAGTGTACTTACTGATTTAGAAATTTAAGAGTGTGTATTTTTGAAGTGTATTTGTGTGTTGCTTTATATTGCTCCCTTCTGAAGAAGGCTCTAACTAACTGATGAATAAATTAATCATTGTTTATTCAAGAAACCTTGTGTGTAAGTGTTTAATTGAATACTTATCTCTGTGCAACTCCCCTATAGCTCTCATTGACCCATCTTGAGATAAGCCTGGCTGCTCAGCACGCTACCAACCTGTGTAGTGCAGACTTATACCAAAGATTGGGTTTCTCTTGCCAGAAGGTCAGGGTTGTTGTAGTGCACCCAAAGGGTACTGCATACAATCTTGCCTAACAGTTCATTTCTTCAGTCTCCAGACCAAGAACCGAAGGACCTGATCCTCTGCTGCTGCTTCTGGAACGCATCCACCCAGAAGCCCTTCTTTTCTCCTAAGGTACTGTGCTGGCTTGGGTAATACTTACCATAGGTCTTGTGCGACTCCTGTGAGGCGGAGTGGGTGATTCGTGTGGTTGGGAGTTTGCCCATACCACTTGCCCAGGCCTAATGCTGGAACACATATAGGGAACCTTCCGTTTATTAGGAGAATGGTGACCCTCCTGTGCGTTACTGCGGCTGATTTGACAGCCGGCGAGTAAGAATGACAGTCATAAAATTAGCTTCACTGCCACCAGCCATTCAAGTTAACTTGCAATTGTAACAAAAGTTACCAGGTAAGTAAGAAAGAGAATGCAGTGCAGCTCCCCAGTACTCCACATAAGGTGGGGTGTGCTCGCTCACTACATAGAATGTAGAGGGGATGGGAATTCCACTTTACTTCTTGGGAACTGTAGTTCACCAAAGAGGTAATAAGAGAAATTACTAAGGGAAGCTCAAAAGGGCAACACAGTCTAAACCGCCTCGAAGTTCTAAAAAGAAATAAGGTCACCCATAAAAGAGTAAAAGACTAGCTGAAAGCGGGAAAAAAGATTCCTCTTCACCTAGGGACAGGGAAAAATGATTACCAAGTGCAAGCAAAAATTTCTGGGGTTGACACAGGTCCAGAAGATTATTCACGTAAATTAAATTCTTACCCAACAGTGTATGGGGGACGTGGAGCGTGTGTGGGTGGGGTCGGGGGGAAAGAGTAGGAGCAGCGGGGGGAGGGCTGTATGGAAAGGGTTCATTTGGGTGTGGTGTGCGGGGTGTGTGCAGGTAGGTGGGGGGTTGGTGTTTGTGTGTGAGGGATGTTCCCATCCTAAATCGCAGGTTGGGACGGTCTGGTCATGTTTGGACAGTTTTTCTGAAGTCCAACTAAGGGCTTAGTTAAACAATAGAACCGAGACCGTACAAGACTCCACTCTTAGTATAAGGATGTACCACCTGATTATATGGTAGCATAGACAGAGCAGCCAGGCTTATCTTAGGCGGGAGAAAGGGCTGTAGGAAAGTACACTGAACCTGTAGTACACCAAGGATTCAATAGAAACACTTACAACCAGAAGTATTATACAAAATAAAGGTTTAATATAAATACAGTTGGGCCAAGTTAAGCCTTGGGGTAAGTACTGTGTCAGAGTCATAAACACATTATAAGAACACAACACAATGCTTTAAAGTACACAAACCAAAGTATAGACCCTGTTCAGAAAACTAACAGTATTCCTAGGGAAGTCAGACCTTATCAAACACACTTAGTATAGAACACACCTATTCATGGGGAGTAAAACCATAACTTACCTTTTAGATGACCTTACAGTAAGTCAAGGGTAGTAGACCCTGTTAGTCATGCAGTGACACCCAGTTAATGAATCACTTAGTAAACCAACCCTGTTACTGGGATACTTTTCTGAATAGTGGAACACAAATTACTGGGATACTTTTCTGAATAGTGGAACACAAATTTAAGGAATAGTAGAAAACTACAACTACATTCAGGGCAACACAGTTATACCACCAGATAAGACCTTTTGATGTAATCTACAATTACAGTTGCTTTTCAGAACAGTGGAACACAGAGGAAGGTAAGCAATAACTCTCTAACTTACTTTAAGATGGCACAAGGCAGACCAAGGGAAGTAAAAGCTACAATACACTTATGAATTGCACACAGCTATTCAAGGTAAGTAAAACCCAAGGCAGACTTATTCTAGACAGGCTATACAGCAGGTCAGGGGAAGCAAGACCCAGTTGGTAAACATATACACTTTCATGTGAGAACCCGGTATGCCCTTTGTATTTACAGGCACCATGCAGAATTTCCAAGATGGCCGCTGCCTTCTATTCACACTCGGCTCCTTTGAGTTCTTTTTCACCCACCTCCCCTCAAGCGGATTGGGCCACACAGAATTTGTTGGGCCTATCGGGAAACCGGCAGGCTTTAGCCAGCCCCCTCTCCAAAGGCCCGCATCTAAGGCCCTGTCTGTTCCTGTCGAGGCCTGGGTGGGCATTGTGGGTCCCTCTACGTTTCTCCAACCATCAATGTGCATCTTGAGGCCTAGTACCTCATCCAGGCGGCCTTGGGCTATGGGATCCCCTCCCTCAGCTATCATGTCAGTGTTGACTGTTGCTCTATTGCATGCAGAAGCCTCTGAACTCTGTGCCTGTGCCATTCCTGACAATCTCTCCAATCCATCTTCGAAGGCACCTCTTTTTCAAAGCACCACGCAAGAACACTTTTCTTCCTTCCTGGGCTTATACTTCCACTGCTGTCGATTTTAGCTGTGTTCATATTCTGCATTGTTTTTGCTGTTGTTTCTAAAATCGATTTTGGTGTGTGTGCATCCTGCTTTTCATGGGAATATGCTGACTTGTTACCCACCCTCTGCCCTCTGTTCTGGTCCGTTATCCCTCACCCTCTTAATTTCCCAGTGTTTCTTCCCTATACTGTTTGTGTCTCCCTGTTGTGAGTCTCACTCCTTGCCTAACTCCTCTCACGTACCTCAACGGCTATGCTGGTTAAGTGTACCACACTCTGTGCCCCTCACTATGGTGCTTTCTATCTCCCCCATCTTCTCCGACTGCTTCTCCATCTCCTAGCCTTCACCTCTCACTAGGTCTGGCAGGAAGAAACTCAAGGACATACTGGCTGTTAGACAAGATTGTGTGCAGTATCCTTTAGTAGACTACAGTAACCTTGAACTCCTGGCAATAGGAACCCATCCTTTGGTAGAAGTCTGAGCTACACAGGTTGGTAGTGTGGCTGAGCAGCCAGGCTTATCTCAAGAGTGGTCAATGTGAGCAGTAGGGTTTTTACACAGAGATTCACAGTCACAAGTATTCAAATAAACTCTTACACTCAATGTTTCTTGATTAAACAAATATACATTTAACAGTCACTTTGAATAGGCCTTCTTCAGAAGGGGGCAAGACATAAGCAACACACAAATACACTTCAAAATACACACTCTAGTTTCTCTAAATCAGCAAGCACCCATTTGGGATGGCACACAGGAGGTTCATACACCCTGAAGTGACTTAACTAGGACACTGGACATTTATCACTGGTACATTTAGCGCAATACTGAGTTTGTTGTCAAAGAAAAGGGTTTGAGAATAGAACAAAGGTTACACAAATATTCTGAAGCAGGTAAGTACTTTTTAGCCCCCAATGCAAAGTAAATGAACCCTTTCCTGGAGGAAAGGTAAAGCACAAGAGGTAAGAAGAGTCTTTCAGGGAGCCAAGCAGGCCAATGTCAATTGAACAAAAGTCTAGGTGAGCCGAAGCACTTCTTGCAGTTAAGTAAAAAAGTATTGCACAATGTTTTAGAAGTCTTTGTAGAAAAAAATAGAATCACTGTAGGGCCACAAGCTGGTATGCTTGCAAAGGGCAAAGCTGCAAGCAACTTTGCAAAAGCAACCAAGACAAGTCTCAACTGAGAACAACCAAGGCTACACAACAAGAGGTAAATCCCCTTAGTTTTACAGTACCTTTGGTTAGGAGAAATGGTTCCAGCTGGCTTCTGTTCCTGTGTAGGTCTGCAGACCCCGTTTATCCAGGGCCTCAGTTGTGGGGACAAGAGGGAGGACGTCTGGGGCATCCTGCACTACAATGTGAGGGTTGGCGGCAGCAATTCAGCGGCACTTCACAGTTTCAGCTCCTCGCGTCTCTAGCAAATACCAACACTGCGGTTCGCGGATACCACTTTGGACTTTCCTTGCACCTGCGGTCCAGCACTCTGTTGAGGTGGCTCAGGCTTGGTCAATCCCGCTACCTGCGAGTCCAGAGGATCTTCCTGGAGCTCGGATCTGACTTAAAGACACTCACTCGATTCTGGGGTTCCTCTCCCTGGCACTTTGGTTCCTGCAGCAGCAACGGAAGTACAGCCAGCTCCGAGGGGAGAAGTCGTCCTTTGCAGGTCTTCTCTAGTCAAGGCGAATTCTGAGCTTCAGCACTGCAGCAGCGCTTCACCGGGCAAACCAATGGTCCAGGAGTTGCAGCAGGCGTCTCTTCCAAGTTCTTCTTCGGATTCCTTTGTCCAGTGGTCGACTCTGCCTTCCAAGCCAAAAAGCCTTGCCTTTTATGCAGGTTTCTCCCATTCATTTGCAGCCTAGCTGTCAATCACACAGCAGGGTGGCTGTCCTCCTTCACATCCTGCCCCTGCCAGACATGCTGGAGCCAGAGGCGAGCTTCACGCGTGAATCCCGCCAAAGGCAAAATGAACAAAGGGGCCAAACCTAGTTTGGCGCGCAATGTAAATCTCAGGTAGGACCTTTCCAACAAGAAATGGCGATAAAAAGAAGACCGGGGTCATTTTGACGAAATGGGCACCAATGGGCGTCTTACTGCAGCTGCAATTGCAGCCCGCGGTAAAAACACACAATGGTAGTAAAAAGTAAACCACTGCCAGCAGCCATTAATTGCAAAAACGGTAACATAAAAATGTTACATGAGAAACTAGACAAAGGGGATACTAGGTAACCCCTCCAGCACCCTATTGTAAGATAGTTTGTGCTGAGTCTAGAAAGTTACAAAATCTAAGTAAAGTCAATTTCACTTCACTTCTCTTGCAAACAGTAGTCTCACCAAGAGAAGGTATTTAAACCTTTGTGAAATGTAAGAGACTTCCCTGTGCCACTGCACTGAAGGAGCCGTTTGTCACAATGTAAAGATGATGCCTGTGGAGTTTGTCAGACTTTAAAGTCAAAAGAAACACAGAGTCCAAATCACAGAAAAATACGAGTGGGAAAAAGGTCTCACTCTCTCCAGGTTAGAAATTGAAATTTCTTAAGTCCAGCAAAAAGAGCCGGGGGTCTCTAAGGTAGAAGGGAATTAGCACATTTCTGAGAATTCTCCCCAACAATGGCCTCCAACCCAGGCCTTCCCATCGCTGACACCTACGTCAGTGCTTCCGCCAGAGAGACTCACCAACATCCTCTGTCGTTCCTTCTCCCGATCTAAGGACTCTCCATATGGCCGCGCTGCTCTCGCCTTACTCTCCCTCACACAAATGGTGGCATCCACTGGGAGGCCCTTCTTACCTCCTCATCCACCTTCAGGGCCATCATAAATGTCTATCGAAACAGTACCTTTCTAGTACAATGGGCCTCAACCCAACCTCTTACTTTTTGATAGGCTCCTTCCTCGCCTTATCAACTTTCTGCTTTGCTCTTCACAGGCTCCCTTGCCACCTGCCTCTATGGTCGCCCAGGCTGCCTTGCCATTTCTGCCCACTTTGGCTTCCTTGCCCCCAACTAACCTCACCACCACACTCACAACTACCCCTGTGTCACTTTCAACTGTACAGGATCCCTTGCCTACTCTCACTACACAGACAACCTTGTCAGCCTCCTACACCCGCTGTCCTGGCCACCCACTGCTGCCGCATCTGGAGCCCTCCTGAAGCCCGCCACACACTGGCTCCCTTGACATTTTCCACTATTCTGGCCCCCTTGCCTGAACCCTCCTCACTGGCTCTCTTGTCATCCTTGCCTCCTCTGCCTCCTAATACCTCCATCTCTTAGGCACTCTGACCACATACGGGGGGTGGGGGGTGGGGGTGGGGGGGGGGGGGTGGCACTTCTGTTCCATGCACCGTCCGTAAGTCTTTCAAAAGTGGCAACCTGCTCCGTTGTTGCCGCATTAACTCTCGCTCTGCTGTCTAGCACTCGGCCACCTCCTTGAACTCCTGGACCTTGATGTTCTTGCTCTTTCTGAGACATGGTTTAAGGACAGCTGTGTCGCGCATTTTCACACACTCTTCTCTGTGCCCAGGCCCAACAGGCCAGGAGGTGAAGTAGCCTTGATATTTCCTGAGTGAATCCCCGTTTCCATTATTCCCACTCAGGTCCACTCCTCCTTTGAATGCCTGTTCTGCAGGCTCCCCCTCTCTCTCGCCTCTTATTCTGGCCACCTATCGCGGCCGGACCAGTCCACCTCTTCCTCTCAGAATGGGCTGACCTGGCCTCTTCTCTTCTGCTCTTCCTAACTCCTACTGCTGGAGGATCTTAACATCCATCTTGACTCTCTGGACTCTTCAGGACCTTTCCGCAACCTTTGCGACTCCCTTTCTCTTGGTCCAACGCACACTACCGGGCACACATTGGATGCTCTCATCTCCACAGACATCCCACTCTATTCCTCTCACTACCTCACTCTCATGGACTGATCATTCTCTTCTCCCTTCTCAATTGAAGGTCTCTTCTCCTTTAGCAATGGCACTTGCTGCCTTCAAGGTCATGCGACCCCTAAAAAGTGTGTGAGTGGCTCCCTTTGCCTCCACAAACTCTCCTCCTACTACTCCCGCCACTAACTCCCACCCTGATATAGGCCTCTAACTTTCACCGTTCCATCTCCAACACTCTTTACATTCTTGCCACGGTCATGATGGTCCGACTGAAGCCTGCCAAAAAGTGCAAGTCTTGGTATGACTCAGATCTGGCTGCACTTAAACGCAAGTGCAGAGCAGCGGAACGGAAATTGAGCTCTTCAGGTGCACCCTCTTTAAAAAGACAATATAGACTGCATCTGCTCCAGGCATAAAAAGAGGCTACTTCCAAGCCTGCATCTCCACGGCATCCAACAACACGGCCAAACTATTTAAAGTCTGTAAGGAACTGGCCAATCCTACTGCAGCCGCATTCTCTACTGCACCCACCCAGGCCCTTTGCTCGGCCCTGGCCACACATTTCGCCAACCAAAACACAGGATGTCCTCGCTCTCTTCTGCTCGCCCCTCTGCACCAACATCTCTTGGACCCCCCTCGGCTGCCCCCACCCCTTTCGCTCTTCTCTCCTCCCTCTCCCCTGTCACACCTGATGAGGTCTCCAGACAAGTACGATCTATGAAAGCATCTTCCAAGCAGGTGGACCCCTGCCCCTCCAAAACCATCAAGGACAAGATTGACACTCGCTCCAGCCTTGGCCGAGCACTGCAACCTCTCTTTTGCCACTGGTGTGTTCCCTTCTCCTCTCAAGCACTCTCTAGTGCACCCTCTGCTCAAAAAAACCTCAGCCAACCGGCTACGGCCAAAATTTTCAAAAAAGAAAAAACGAATGTGTGATTTGGCCCAATTTCAGCAGTTCGAAAAAATGCAAACGGCCGAAAAGTTCGACCAAATCACGTATTCGGTGCTGGGAGTTGCAGGGGTGTCCCGAAAAAAGGAAGCACCCTGCGTAGCCATTTCGGTTCCCAATCACAGGAGTGTAAGGGAACAGGCTTTGAAGCGAGTAGGGAGAAAGGTAAGTAGGGGCGTGCGGGAGGTGGGTGTGGGCCAAGTCAGAAATGTTCAGGGGAGAAAAGACTTGAGCACTTCCCTCATCTGTTCCCACTCCCTCAGGGTCAGTCCCTTATGCAAGCAACCAGTTGGTGGTAGATCTGTTCCTTCAGCAGGGGCCTCCCTCTGCAACAGCCTCCCTGCCACTTGAGGAGAACCATTGCCGGTTCCGGAAGCACCTCAAAGCCTTCCCTTATTAGGGAAAATTCTCAGAAATATGCCAATTCACTCTACCTTAGAGACCCCAAGCAACTTTGCTGGATTTTGGGGACTTGAGAGAGTGAGACCCTTTTTCATACTCTCTCAAGTATTTTAATGCGTTTCTTTTAGTTGTGTAGTCTGACAAACTCCATAGGCATCATCTTTTACATAGTGGCACACAGCACCTTTAGTGCAGTGACACTGGGAAGTCTTTTAGATTTCCCCAAGGTTTAAATACCTCCTCTTGGATAAACTACTGTTTCTCAGAGCACTGAAGTGAAATTGGCTTTACTTACATTTGTAACTTTCTAGACACAACACACACTATCTTACAATAGGGTGCTAGAGGGGTTATCCGGTATCCCTTTTGTCTAACTTCTAATGTAAACTTTTTATGTTACCCTTACCTCACTGAATGGCTGGTGGCAGTGGTTTTGGTTTTTACTACCGTAGTGTGCATTTACCGCGGCCTGCATTCGCAGCTGCAGTAAAACACCCAAGGGTGCCATTTTTGTCAAAATGGCCCCGGTCCTCTTTTTTTCTCCATTTCTTTGTGGAAAGGTCCTTCTTGAGATTTACTCTGCGTGCCAAACCAGGTTTGGTCCCTTTGTTCATTCTGTCTTTGTCGGTGTTAGGGAGAATTCTCATAAATGTGCCAATTCCCTTCACCTTAGAGACCCCCAGCAACTTTGCTGGATTTTGAGGACTTGATTTTTTTACCGGGAGAGAATGTGACCCTTTTTCCCACTCTCTCATGTGTTTTGAAATGTGGTTTACTCTTGTGTTGCCTTTGGTTATGGAATGTAACCAAATCCATAATCATAATCTTTTCATGTGCGTCACACAGCACCCTCAGTGCAGTGCTTTCCCAAGGTTTAAATACCTTCTCTGGGATAAACTACTGTTTCCCAAAGTGAAATTGACTTTACTAGTCTCTTTAAAATCCTAGACCCAGCACACCCTATCTTACAATAGAGTCCTGGAGGGGTTAATTAGTATCCCCAGTGTCTAGATACTCATTTAGCAGTCAAATGTAAAACCATTTTGAGAGGAAAAGGTTGCAACGAACTACCATGATTTTCCCGACCGCGAACACCGGTAGCGTTAAATCGAGTCAGCCATGTTTTTGAAGATGGCGTCTGAGCCCCCTTTGTTTAAACAGGCCCCGGTCTTCTTTTTTCACTATTTCTTTTTGGAAAGGTCCTTCTAGAGTTTTGCTCTGTGCGCCAAACCAGGTTTGGTTCCCTTGTTCATTCGCCCTTGGCGGGCTTCAGGACTGAAGACCGCCTCTGGCTCCCGAGTGTCTGGGGTGGGCAGGAAGTGAGGGAGGTGCCCGAAACTCCCTATGCTTAGTCTCCTAGGAGACCCAAATGCACTCTGGCGTGATTGGCTGGCTGACTGTCCAGCAAGGACAGTCACCCTGCTGGGTGAGTGACAGCTAGACTGGAATGAATGGGAAAAACCTGCATAAAAGGAGAGTCTCTTGGATTGGAAGGCAGAGTCGACCACTGGAACGAAAGAACCGAAGACGAGCTTGAAGAATACGGCTGCTGCAACTCCTGGACCGTTGGTTTGCCCGGTGAAGCCCTGCAGCAGGTCCGAATCACCAAGTTCACCTTGACAGAGAAGCCCCTTCAAGGACGACTTATCCCTTCGAGTTGGTGGGACCAATCAACTCGAAAGTAAGCCACTTGGACACCTTATCTCGGAGCTGATTGAATTTCCTCAGAGTGCTGCAGGAAACCGTATAACCAGGGAGAGGGACACCAGTTTGTGTGCTTTACTACAGCTACCGGAATCAAAGATTTGTCAAGTGCCAGCTTTTTGACCAGTCCCAGTGCAGGAGTCCCCCTACGTCCTCCCTCTTGGCTCCCCATGGACGAATCCGCAACAAACTTAGAAAATAAGAGTATATGTGCGGCTTTGAATTTTTTCACCAAGTTTGCTGAGGTTTAGTGTGGGCAAAGTTATAGGGGGGAGTCACAAAACATTTTTTTCTTCCCATAGACTGAATGTGGAAAAGAATTTTGCGCACGGCTACAGGCCGAACGGCTGGATGGGTTTTCAGCAAATTTACGGCAGGAAAGGGGGCTTGGGTCAGAAAGCATGCTTTTGTGTGTTTGGTGGAAATCCGACCAGTACTTTCTTTGGAAATTATTGAAATGTATTTCCAACAAAAAAAAAATAAAATACATTTTTTTTAAAAAAAAGGAGCGATATATGGGTCTGCTCCGCGGACCCATTTCCCTGTTGGCTCCGCGGACCGCAGTGTCATTGGCCTGCGGTACGGCGTGATGTTGGCGAACGTTAGACGCAGCCGGTGGTTGGCAGGAGCGAAGCGTGCTGTGCACAAGGTTTTTGGGAAACGTTGCCATGGTGTATCAGAGGACAGTGCAGCGGCGGAAGGGTGTGGAAAATGGACAGTACGGAACAGATGGGGGGAGTGAGAAGTGGGTTATGTGAAATGTGTGTAGGTGGAAGTAGACGGAGGAGTGCCTGTAGTATTCGTGTGTACTGGGTGAACTCGCGGGCACCTACACAGACGAGTACTCTGTGGGGTGATTGGAGGGAAGTGCCGCAACGGCCCCATAGTGTGCCACCACTTGTTTGCGCCCACCTATTTCCATGGTGAGTGGTGGCAGGTACATTTTAGAAGGGGAACATTTTGCACATGAGATAGGTTGAGTGGTAGCGCAGGTGACTTATGCGGATGGAATGCGGTACTTGGGCACATGGTGGCATGCATGGATTAAGGAAGCTGCACTGGGTTTGCATTAGCTACATGGACGAAGTTATGCAGTGAAGAGCGTGCATGGCTGAAAGCCGTAGGCCATGCACTCAAGAGGCTAGTACTGTAGGACACACACAGCACTAATGCATTTCGTAATGTGCAGTAGTTAGACTGGTAAATGGATGGTGCCATTATGTAGAAGTGAGACTGTTGAAGGGCTAGACTGTTGGGTGCATGATCCGAAGGCCGCAGGCCATGCACTCAAGAGGCTAGGAATTTAGGACAGACACAGTACTAATGTACTTTTGGAATCTGCACTACGTAGAGGGTGGTGACCTGTAAAAAAAAAAAAAAAAAAAAAAAAAAAAAAAAAAAAAAAAAAAAAAAAGGGGCGTGGAGCACATTTCAAACGCAATAAAGCATAGCAAGTGAGCTGCCATGCCTGCATGTTTGGTTTTGCTGGTGAGGACACGGTTACAACATGGAAAGGTTTTTGATGTATAGTTGGAGATGGTGATGTGAAAAGTAATGCAGTGTAGGAACTGGGTGCTGTGTCTCCATGCTGTTACTATGGAAGAGGATATGGTAGAAGTGCACCTTCATTGTGCTTGGTAACTATGCCGTATGCTGATTTGTTGCACTAGGGCCAATGTTGTGAAACAGTTGTGGTTAGGTTGGTAGTGATGCAATAGTTTGTGAATGGGTCTGGGTAGGGTTGGTGGAGGTTGTGGTAGGTTTGTGGGTTTTGCTTATAGCAACCCGTTTCAGTGAATGGGTGCAATGCAGAGGTTCATTATGTGATTGGTGGATGGATGCGTGTGCAGGTCACCTGTTTGCGGCCACCTCCTGTGGTAAGTGGTGGCAGGTATTTTAGAAGGGGAACATTTTGCACAGGAGATAAGTTGGGTGGGCGCACAGGTGGCTGTGTTATGCGGATGCAATGCGGCACTTGGGAACTTGGTGGCATGCATGGGTTAAGGAAGCTGCGTTGGGTTTGTGGAAGGATTATATTATTGGCTGCATGGATGAAGGCCGCAGACCGTAGGGCATGCAGTGAAGAGCGTAGGCCTTTCCCATATCTGCCAGAGTAAAGCAAGTGTGGGTGTACATCTGGGTGGTGCTTGCATAGTGCAGTGTGTGCACATGGATTGCAGTAGGCTAGTGTTGTGACCCAAATGCGACTACTTTGGCAGCGGCACTGTAGTTTGGAAATGGAAGTGGGGACGGCCATAGTCTGTGCATGAAAGTGCACAGGGGTGCAGGAGAGAGCGTTTTGTTTCTACATTATGGTAAGTGGTGCAATGTGTTGCTGTATAGGTCCATGGCAGTGCGCAAGTTGGGTAGTAGTGCTGGTGGTAGTGCTGTGTATGTGGAGAGGTGCAGTTGGTGAAATGGATGGTGGTATTATGTAGCAGTGGCACTTTTGAAGGCCCAGAATGTTGGGTGCATGGCTGAAGACCATAGACCATGCACTCAAGCGGCTAGGACTGTAGGGCAAATACAGCACTAATGGATTTTGGAATCTGCAGCACTTACAGGCTGGTGAATGGATGGTGCGATTATGTAGAAGCGAGACTGTTGAAGGCCTAGACTTGGGTGAATGGCCGAAGGTCGTAGGCCATCCACTCAAGAGGCTAGGACTTTAGGATACATACGGTAGTAAGGCATTTTAGATTCTGCAGCAGGCAGAGGGTGGTGACCTGTAAAGAATGGGTGTGGAGCACATTTTAGGGCCAATAGAGCAGGACAAGTGAGCTGCCATGACTGCTTGAGTGACTTTGCTGGTGAGGACACTGTTAAAACATGGTAAAGATTTTGATGTGTAGTTGGAGCTGGTGCTGAGAAAAGAGATGCAGTGCGGGCACTGGGTGTTGGGTTTGCATACTGTCACTATGGAGTTGTGGTGCATGTGTTGAAAGTGTAGCCTATTGAGTGTATGGCCGAAGGGGTTAGGTTGTTGGCCATGGATTAAAGAGCATAGAACTTCAGTTAACCCACGCCACTAATACAATGTTGACTGTGTATCTGGTAGACGGTGATGACCTGCAAAGAATATTTGTGAAGTACGTTGCAAATGACATAGAGCAGTACAAATGAGCTGGCCGGTCTGTATGTTTGGTGGCACACGTGAGGAGGCTGGTAGAATATGGTAAAGTTTTGGATGTGTGATTGGAGATGGTGCAATGAAAAGTCAATCAGTGTGCCCACTTGGTGCAGTGTTTGCCTACTGGCAATATGGCACATGTTACGGTTGAGGTGCAGCTTCTATGGTTTATTTACTATGATGTGTGCAGAATCGTTGAGGTTGTGACAATGTTGTGGTTAGGTTGGTAGTGAAAGAATAGTTTGTGAATGGCAGTGGGTAGGGGTGAGTGAGGCTATGGTATCTTTGTGGATGGTGGTAAATGCGACCTGGCTGCGTCAATGGGTGCTTTATGGTGTGAGGGAGTTGGGTTGAAATGCTGCCATGTATGTTACATTTGTGTACTATGTTAGCTACCTACATGGCCGTATGCATGCATTCACAGTGTTGTTGTGGGTGCGCCACAAGGTTATTGTGGATGCTGAAGTAGGGCATCCTGTAGGAAAGGTTTCTGGTGGAGGGGCTTTGGAAGCAAAGGGAACGTGTTCTGAGAGTGTTAAAGGGGAAATAATAGTGTGCAATTCGGAGTTTCAGTATGTGATTGGTGCAGGCGGTTTTGAAAATGTGATAGTTGTTAATAGGCGCCAGTAAGGGACTGTTGGAGAAATGGAGTGCAAAGGGAAGCAGTATTGTCTCTGCTTTACTGGGGCGTGGCCTTAGCTGTAGCTGGGAAAGCGCACATGCCACATCATGGCTTTATGAGCATGGACCCTTTGCAAATGGAATTGAGGGGATTCTCCAATGAGGATTGGAGGGTGTGCTTTAACTGAAGGAGCAGTGACTTATTTACCGAAAGGTAGATGTACTCAGGTTGGCAGACATGGAGAAACGGCGAGTGCTTATAGTGGGTGATAGCTTTGTGCACGATCTGTATAGGTATGCCGTGGAAAGAGGCTTCGATACTGACTTTCAGTTGGAAAGAGTGCAGGCTTTTTGGGCAGCACTTTATGAGTGGGTTTTCGGCTCCATGGATCTTCTTTGCGGCCTCTGTTGGTACTGTAGTTGTGGTGGTCGTGCATTTTGGAGGACTACATTTGGAGCACAAGTTGCGTTTATGTTTCCTCACTTATTTAAAAGAAGTTGATGAGAGCTGTGATGCAGATATTACCTACTGCAAAGGTGATTTTCTCATCGATGACACCAAGAGGACAATGCCGGTGTCAGGTGTCCACAGCTAGAGGTTGAGAGATGTTGGATAAACAGAAGCATGTGCAACTTTATGTCCAGTGTTGGGATGTTCTGCACGGATTATGAAAGCATTAATAACCAGCAAGAGTTCCAGTGGTTTCAAGGAAATGGCATTTTTTTTTTACCTCCACTTGCAATGATGTTGTGTTTGTCACTCTGCACGAAGTGTTGGATAGAATCCTGTAGAAATGTAAGAGAACGGTTCATCTTCAGTGGAGAAAAATGTCAGGAGGAGAAGCAAACAGACAGTGAGCAAAAGACAGAAAAAGAAGAAAATAAAAAATGTATGATGTACGTATATAACAAAAACACGACAAAAAGGAAAAAAATATATAAGTGTTTTTCGACACCATCCTAAAGACACAATCCCCACCCCTTTATTTTATTCTCCCCTCCCCCACCACCCCCAACACCCTCTGAACCCCCCCCTCCTCTTAAGTGTCTAGCACGGTAATGCTGCGCAATCTGCGGTACTTTGAGGATTATACGTGGCACATCCAGTTGTTTTTAGGATCGCAGCTATAGCATTGCCACTGTGGAGGAAAAGCAATTGGGAATGTGCTTACTGGTTGTGGTGTGTACTTGTGAGAGAAGGTAGGTTTGTACAGATAAATGTAGGAGGCTATGGTGAAAGTGTGCAAGGTAAGGGGCATGCATCACGTTTGTATGCATGCACTGCACGCATTTGCGTAACGTTGGTACGATACATTCCCTGTTGCTTTTGTGGGATCACTTTTCCGACATTTGTAGTACATGCATTACAATGGGAAGACCATATTGTGAAGTGTATAAGGTACGTGGTAGGCATGATGTTGTTATGCATCCAGTGTGTGCATCATATCATATGATGTGCTATGGTACTTTCTGCCGTTTTGTATTGTGCCTACATACAAGGGTGTGAAGGAGCGCGGGGGAAAGGGACGCAGAACGGAGGCCACACAGAGACATTGATTCCTCTAGGTCAGCTGACATTCACAGTGTGCAAGTGAATGGGGAGGGCAAAGTGCAGTATATGGGAGCAACAGAAATACATGCAACTACGGCCGGTGCTGGCATGTGGAAGGATAAGTGTTGACATTAAGGGATGTCTGCATTGTTAGGGTTCTAGAAAGTAGTCCACAAAGGCGGGGGTCGGCAGAAAGCTAGTGCAGGGGTGGAACTGTAGGGAGGGAGATGGCATGGGACACTGATTATAGGATGGGTAAGAAACCAGTGTTCCAATACTTTTTAGCCAGGAAGTGAGCAGGTGAGAGGAGGGGGAAAAAGAAGAAGTACATGGAACGGTTTTCAGGTGCTTTCACAGCCTACCATTCTTCTCCTCAAGGTCCAGTGAGAGAGAGCGTGTTGCACAGGGAGGCTGCAGCAGAAGAAACACATGTACCGCCATCTGGTTGCGTGTACAAGCAACTGACCCGGGCGGAGTAGGAGGCTGAAGAGATAAAAGGTGGAGCAAGCAGATATTTAGGAAGTGAGAGTGGAAGGTATTGAGGTCCCAGGGACCAGATGTCATTCTGCATAATGCACAGAGCTTTTATTTTATTGTTTGCAGTTAGTGGGAGGAAGTGCACACATTTTACTACAGCAGAGATAGGATACCTTCCGTGTAGGCGAAGGACAAGTTGCGCACTCTTTTATGGATGAGTTGCTGAGGACAGAAAGTGGAGGTGGGCAAATATGAAAAAAGCCTATGGCAACAGTGCAGCGTACAAAGCACCACACCTGTGCAGACACTGACCTTTTGGAAAGTGCCTGTAGGTTGCTAAAGTACATTCAGTGGTGCATTTAGTGCCTTGTTTTTACTAGTTATGTAGTGGGTGGGTTAGTGGGGAACACATTTGGTACAATTGTGGGAAGGAAAGAACAGAGTTACTGTTTCGCTAATGTAGTGTATGATATGGGTAAATAAAAACGTTGGATGCACATACCAACAAATTGCAACTTCATGGTGGCAGATGGGAGGAACATCCGTATGCTTTTTAAAGAAAAAAAGACGTAGTGGACGCTTACAAGCAGATATATCATGCGCACAGGCACTTGTAACAGAGTTGTGCACATACTGCCAAAAAAATGTACAGCACTTTCTTTTGTGGTTATGTGCATGAATGCGCATGTATAACTCCTGCAATGTTTTAATGAAGTTTCAACTGGACGCGATTCCCAATAATAGCACACGTGCAGCCTAATGTTGTAAAGGTACATATAAAGAGTTGTGGAGAACTGACATTGTAGGATGCTGAATGGAGGGCATTGGTGGATGCGTGTGTCAGTACTTCCAAATACCTAATAAGGGCGTGGTGGGAAGAGGATAGTGTAAAGGGAAGAAGGACAGTTCATGAATTGCTGGGGTGCGGCTCCAACGGTACTTTGCAAGGCTTGCACCCTATATTTTGTGCTTTTGAACATGATGGCAAATGGAAATGCGATTGTTGCAATTGTCCAATGAGGTGGCTAGAGTGTGCGTCACAGGAAAAGGCGGCCATATTCTGTTTCATTCCTGTGTGTAGTGAGGCGGGCAAAGATGGCCAAACGCAAACTTTTCATAGTGGGCGATCGCTTTGTGCTCGATCTGCTCCAGTATGCTTTGGAAAGAGGCCTTAATGGCAATTTGAACTTGGAGGAAGTGGAGACTTTGTGGTGTTGTGTCCCTGTACATAGTTTCAACCATTTGGTTAAAGAACGTCGACGAGTGGCCAGTTTAGGTACTGTAGACATAGTGGTACTGCATTATGGAGCATTGCTTTTTGGGTTCCATAGCTTGTGCAAGTGTGTACCGTCAACTGAAATAGATGATGAAAGAAGTGAAGCGCATTTTTGCCACTGCGAAGGTGCTTTTCTCATGTACACCACCAAGTCCACTATATAACTATCGCAATGAATGTTGTCGGCAGCCAGAGATGGGAAGGTGTCTTATCAACAGAAGAAGCATGTGCAACTGTTTGCGTGCTGCTGGGATGTACTCCTGTGATAATGAGAACATTGGTTATCGATACGTACACCTTCTCAATGGAAGTGGCATTTCATTGTGGCCCACTGGCAATGACATTTGGTTTTCCAATTTACAGGCTGCACTGAACACGCTATTGTAAGAATGTGAGGCACAGAGAAACAAATAAAAACCATTATAAAAGCCCAAAAAGGGAGTTGGTTTAAAAAAAAAATAAAAAAAACAAAAAACCAAAGAAAACTTTCTTTTTTTTAAAGCCACCACTACAAAGGACATCCCTTATCTTGGTTGACATTATTTCCCCTACTCCCGCGCGTGCACACCTGCAAAAATGTGCACACATCGCCACAGTTGCAGGGTTGTTTGTTATATATGCCGATTTTGCAAATGCACATATTCTGTTTGGGATTGTGGAGGACACAGGATTGTGCAATAAGCTTTCTGGGTGTTTAGTGCACATCCCGATTGTGCTATACAGTATATTTGTTCACCTTAATGCAGAGGGTGAGCTTATGGCTGTGTTGTTGTACGAGAGCCACAGCGTATGCTCTGTGGGTGAATTGTACATACATTACTTGACAGTGAATGAAAAAGTGCGTCCAATGGGAGTTGTATGCAGTTTATCGTGTGGGTTTGTACGCGTATGGATCAACTACACCGACGTGGTTGCTTTTGGTTTGTCTGTGTGAGACTGTGGTGACGCTCGATCCCGATGACATTATTGTTGATTGTGTAGGGAGAAACAGACACCACGTAACACAATGTTTAGTGGCGTTTGTGCCGAGGGAGGGGGTAGTAGGCCAGGCAATTATTCTGTTTCCGATCTCCTACATAATTTTGTTTCCCAATATGCAGCCACCCATTTAGGGAAGTTATTTTTTATTTGGTGCGAAAATGGAGAAAGCGCGGTACATTGTGAAGAAGTGTATTTGTGTCTTTTTACAACTTGTGCCGTTGTCCTACTGTGCAAATGGGAATGTATCCTTTGACAGCACAAGCATTTTCCCCCACAAATAGTGTTCTTTTTCCTATTACTGCATTTTCCTTTTGTGCCCGCTGTACAATCATTGCTTTGGTGCCCTTTTTGGAAGTACAGGAACAATGCTTCTCCTTGCTGTTGCGCACTTGCGCCCTTGAAAACGCACTGCAACACACAGAACCATCTCTTTCAACAGATACCTATTTCTACCTGTTTCCACTGCAGTGTTTTCTACACTACCACCGTTCCTTCCATTTAGCACACAATTGTGTGGTGGGTATACAATGCGCGTCGCACTTACTCCCTTCATTGCCACTTACATTGTGACACTATAATCACGCACAAAAAACATTCCTAAGGGGACGTTAAGGTGCAGGTGCGCTATTCCTAATATGGCATTATTTCTAAATACAGTATACTAAAGCAAAGTTATGTTTACAGTGCCCTAGTAAAAACCTATGAAATTCACTAAGAACATTTTTGTTAAAGGGACTTATGATGATGTTGCTCTACTAAACAACTTTTGCCTTTACTGAAAAAAGTACCCCAAAACAACGTTATCGTTAAAGTGCCCTAGTAAAAACTTATGAGATTTAATGGAAAAATGTTGCTACAGGGAAGTTATGGTTACAGGTAAAACCTAAAAACCCCAGAAATTCGCAAGTTATGGTACAGTACGCAACCATAACTTGCGCTACCACTGTGCACTGCTAAGACTAACACCCATGACATCAAAGATAGACATCACAAATGTCATTGATGACATCACATGTGTATTTTGTGGTCATGTTATGTTGTTAGCTATATTTATTTAGCGCTCGTTCACCTGAAGATATCATGGCGCTAGAGAGATGAGGAGTATTTTCGAGTTGCTGTTACTAGAAAAGCAAGGTCTTCAGTTTCCGACGGAAAGCAAAGTGGTCGGTAATCTCCTGCAGGGAAAGGGGCAGCTTGTTCCACGATTTGGGGGCTCCAACCGAAAAGATGCAGTTTTAGGTCTTCCTTTCCAGGCTAACCTAAAACGGGGCACTGCCACCCACAGAGTGGCTTGTCATCGAAGAGAGCGAGTGGGCATGTCGCGGACAAACTTGGCTCACACGCCGTAAAAGGATCGGAGCACTATGCACATAGACTTGAACATAATCCGGTGAGCAACAGGGAGCCAATGCAGTTGCCTCAGCAGAGGAGTCATATTGGCTCCGAAAGTGGGGCAGGTAATAGGTCTTGCTGCAGCATTCTGAAGCAACTGCAGGCGCCTAGTCAGGAAACCAGGTTGAGCCAGATAAAGTGAATTACAATAGTCCAATACACTGAGGACCAGGGCAGCAACCACTGGAGCTCGACTGGCCGTATGCATGAAAGGGAGGACCTTCCGAAGAACGCAGACTCTGAAATGACCAGTTTTACAGACAGCATTGACCTGTTCATCCATGGCCAGAGTGGCAGAAATCCTCACCCAAGGTTCCTGGCTGACAGAACCGGCTTGGGGATGGGGCCCAGGGAAGTAAGCCAGCAATCAGCCGTCCAAAACAGTTGAGAAGATGGAGTACCTACAACCAAGACCTCTGTTTTACTACAGTTTAGCTTTAACCAGTTTGATATCATCCATTTCCCAGTTACTCAAGATATTTTCTTAGCCGGTTAGCCGTTTCAGATTTGGTCAGGTCCAAACAGACCAAGATCTGGGTGTTGTCAGCGTAGGAGTAAAAACGAAACCCATGTGACTGAATGAGGAGCAGAAGATAGCTTCTATAAATGTTAAATAAGATAAGGGACAGTGCTGATCCCTGAGGGACCCCACAAAAAAGGGGAAATGGGGCCAGAGCGGAAAGGGGGCAGAGACTGATTGCGAGTGGTCTGCCAGAAAAGCTATGAACCAGTCAAGCGCTTGGCCAGAGAGGCCGGCCTCAGAGAGCCAGCAGATAAGAGAATGGTCGACAATGTCGAAAGCAGCCAACAGATCTATTAGCAGGACTGCTCCGACACCACCCTGATCTACAAGGCACATCAGGTCGTCCATCACTAAATTCAAAACAGATTCAGTGCCTCTACCAGGCCGAAAACCAGATTGAAATGGGTCGAGAAACAGAGGATTCCAGAAACGTAGATAAGAGGGGAGATACCAATGCTTCCAAGACTTTCATCAGGAATGGCAGAAGTGAAATAAGGCGATAGTTGGCCAGCACTTCTGGATCCAAGGAGGGCTTCTTAAGCAGAGGAATGACTAGAGCATGCCTGAGTGAGCACAGGATCACTCCCGTAGCAAATTAAACTCCCGAGGTAATATGATTAATTAAGTCAGCAGACGTCTCTTGTAGGAGAGCCAGGGGTATGGCATCTGCATGGGATGCAGATTTCAATTTCTGAATGGGTGACAAGACATCCGAGTTGGAGAAAAGGGGAAATGTACACCAAGACCCTCCAGCTGGAGGGGGTTTAAGAGGAGCTATGTCAGCTGTAGATGTCATAGCCTCAGTTTTTATGTTATCCCGAATAGTGGCAATCTTTGTCAGAAAGAAGGTAGCACCTGAGGACAGCACTGCAACTTGTCCTATCTTTGGAGTAGAGAGCGATATCAAATAGGGCTTTAGGTTTATTAATGGCCCTTTCCACTGTGTGACCGAAATAGACTCTTTTTGCATTCACCACTTCTATGTGGTAGGCAGCGAGAGTGCTCCGAAAGAGGGTTTTAAGATTAGAAGAGTAGCAGAGACGCCACTTTCTTTCAGCCTGCCTGCAGCAAAGTA
Organism: Ambystoma mexicanum; assembly: GCF_040938575.1. NCBI lineage: Eukaryota > Metazoa > Chordata > Amphibia > Caudata > Ambystomatidae > Ambystoma > Ambystoma mexicanum. The sequence goes on from NC_090927.1 coordinate 28,890,200, forward strand.
TGCTTTACCCAAGTTCCTGCGAGAACCATGGTTCCGGAGGACGGCTACGCTGTTTGCACAGTTTATAAGGGGCCAATACGCCTGCAGTAGTTGTGAAGGCGGCATGATGTCATGAAAAGCCTCCAGAAGGCATTGTCTTTGTCATGTTGCCATAAAACTATCAGAAATCATGGGGACAACTGTCATTACATAAGTAGGTAATCAGACAAGGTATTGCTATAAACAGTATTGCATTACGCATTTCTTTCCATTACAAGACCGAACTCATGTTCAAACGTAAGTAGCGTGTGCAGCATGCATCATACAGGTACAATATCCAATGTCTTGTAATGTTGCATAGTGAAACGATGCATGCTTCCCTCTTAGGCTTTTATGAACTGTTAAACATGTGATAAGTAGCTACGAATCCCTCATTTACTACATAAATGTACTACTGCACACAAAACTGAAAGACAGCACAACGCATACCAACAGCAGCATATACAAAGAAAGTAAAGTAAGCAAAAACGTACCAGTGCTACTACAACATGTTCATACCTGAGCTGATTATATTAATGAACAGAAATAATTGCTGTATTTCAGGCTTCCTTCTTCCTGTATATATATTTAGCATATGATGTCAATGAACCCTAAGGAAAGCAGTGTAAGAACATATGCGAATGGTAAGGTGTACAAATGTAGTACATTGTCACTTTGCAATTCCTCACTGCTAGTGAAGAAAAGCACCCAGTGTACATATTTCACCAAACTAAAAAAGAGGGAGCCCCACTTGTGATGTCATCAATTACATTTGTGATGTCATCCTGTCATGGGTGTTAGTCCTTGCAGTGCACAGTGGCAGCGCAAGTTATGGTTGCATACTGTACCATAAACGTGCACATTTCAGGAGTTTTTAGCACACACACACCAAAAAAGAAGGGGGATAGAGATGATTAAAAGTGGAATGTATTAAGTTCAAAAAACAAATGTAGAAATCTCAAAAAAGGGAGATGTCCAATAAGAAAAAGGTAACAGATGAATTGCAGCCAACTTCTATGGTATCACTCCCATTCAAGAGTGTCCATATATTAGTGAACCAATCCAGCACTAGCAAAAATAAAGTTATCCAGTAATAAATATATATGTGTCTTGATGAAAAACGACATATAGAATAGCATAAATAAAAGCCAATATAAACAAAGTATATACACAAAATCCATAAACAAAGATCTATCCATCAATCAAAAGTGCCATTGTTCTCCTTCAACATATTATACACTTCTGAGGAATCTACATTTAATATAAACATGGAGTACTCATTCCAACCATAAAACATACAGAACTCATTATTTATCAGCAAACAGATACATCATAGTGAAGATAAAACAACAGTAATGAAAAAATAAATGTATTCACTTAAATTGGATTCCTCGTTCATCACTTTCGGGGTCAGTGTGTCTAAAAGGTCTATCCAGTACAGTTCCCATTGGGATAATCTCTTGGCACCATTTATTTTTTAGCCTGTATGTTTTCATTTTCATTTAATTCTTACTGTACACTTCTTGTCTCTATATTTTTTATTCATTATAAAATATTCTGAGAACTCCTAGGATTCTTACAAGGGGGTCTCTCTCTACGTCATTTGTACTATTTGTTGTCCGACCTTCGACGAACAAACAGAGAGAGGCCAGCCACATAATAAGAACCGTGTGCAGAACTCGGTGCTGCTTTGCAGAATAAAGTGCAGCACAGGCCCCTGAAGCTTCCCAGATGGGGAGATGGTGTGATGGAACCAGGTGCTTGCTAGAAGTCCTCAGATGGAGAAACTCTGGTACATAAAGTGTAGGCTCTTCAGGGTTATGACAGAGAAGGGGCTCGAACATCTGGATCTGGTGATGCAGACACAGTCAGGAGCTTCCATGTGGAAGCAGGATTTTCAGAACTGCAGGCACAATGTTTCAGCAGTAGACCTAGTGAGTGGGTAAAGGGGGCTTGCTTTATAACTCTTTGGAGGCAGAAAGTGATCTCTGCACCCAATCACACACCAACCATTATTGAAACAGAGGTTCCCATGCAAAAAGAAAGGGAACCCACACTATCCCAGGCATCTGCCAGTTAGAACATGACAGACTGACACAGATCCCACAGGTCTTAGACAACCACCATTTTGTGAAATGCAGGAAAGAATAAAAAAAGAAATCCATAAAGGTACAAATGGTTTCACCAAATGGAGCCATTTCAAACAAATCTAAATGGTTTCATTAGCCTAGCCACACGACGAACAAACATAATGTTCTCTCTATGAGACACTAAGGAGTATTTCTGACTTAGAAGAAAGGAGGACCCTTAAGGCAGAGCAGTCAAAAGGAGAACCACTTTCAGTCGTGCTTTGGATTAAGCCTGACTGAGGAACAATAGACACCAAAACCCACAAAAGCCAGCAGAAAATTAAGTATAGAGGATTCTACTAACAAGTGGCCAGTCTACCCAACACCAAGATCACCCAGAATATCCAGCATCCTCAGCTACACTTTTTCACAGTTTCTGCATGCATCAAAATGTGCGTTCGTCTCTGGCCACTGGGGAATGATAATGGACTCTTGGCGAATACTAAATGGTGTGCTGTGAGGATAACTGAGAGGGTGAGGGTCTTGTCTGGCAACATTTGGTGCTTGCAACTTGAAATGTGTATCCCCTGGTCTCAATCAGAGTTTCTACTGGAGCAGTTTGCTTTTCAGTCATTTGAAGTGCACTCAAGAAATACTGAACCACTATAAAGCAATACTTAAACAAATGGATGCCTGCACCCCCTACTGATGAACATGTCCCTGGTACATGGGTCGGAGTCCTACAAGAACGTGGTGGCAAAAAAGAAAATCGTAGATAGTATAAGCAAACAATGGCTGTGTCATTCACAGACTTGTCACTTTCATGGGAAGGGATCTTGATCGACGGTAAAATGTCTGGAGAGGTGTCCATTGTTTCACTACAAAGTGTTCTGGCAAGGGTTGCTCTGCTTCGCGCAGCAATCTGAGAAGTGTGTGACCACAGTGTTATTTACAAAGGCTTTGGTAAAATAGTAAATGAACGGTGCCTCACCTGTGGAGGGTCTTTTTACATGATCTCCTCCTCCTTTGTGGACAGGCTGCTTTTCAATATACGGTTCGTCCTCCTTCTTAATCCTAAACAGAGTGTCAGGATTGCTAATGCTGTAACCTAAAATTCACAAAGGAGGTAGACTCCAGGTTACTTGTTTTCTAGTGAGACCTGCAGAATGAGAGGCTAAACACAAGCACATCTGCCCATTTCCCTGCCCTCTCCCAGCACGTGGTTTCCAGTTTTGCCATTGCTTCCTCTTTACTTAACGCTTTCTAGTGCATTTAAAAACCCTTCAATTTTGGTCTCTGTAATTGTCTTCATCACTTTTGCGAGGAGACCGGTTTATGTATTCTTTGATCACAAATTATTTGTGAGATTACATCTCAGCCCCTTCTTACTGTCTTATAGGAACCACTGGCTCTAGGTGGAGCATACTAGTGAAATGTACACTGTTCTAGAACATGAACAACCACCCTGGAGCTCCGCTAGGATGCTTCTGTGCCTGCACCAGATGACAAGGTGAATGCCAGACAAACAGGAATACTTTCCAAAGACTGGCCAGATGTATAGGTACATTAATTATGGTGTGTTTGCCTAGGTCATCAGGCAGACACCAGCTGCAATGTGAACTCAAGGCAAACTTTGTGAAGAGAACCGCGTTTGCAGTGACTAACAGGCAGCAGCAATGCAATGGTTATGTGCTTGCCTGCCATGCAGACAGCATTCACTCCTCCACTGTTCTTTTCTTTAAAAGGACTCTCTCCCCAGAATTTGATAACCACAAAAGTACACCACTAACTAGAACTGACATACTCGGCCCTGAGCCAACACACACCCAAGCGATGAGCACAAGCGCTCATATGGACCTAAAGCCCTTGATGCCCCCTACACTGCACACCTAGCAAGCTTCCAAGCATACAAAGTCCAGGGTACTTTCAATCTGCAACCTCACAACCAATCTTTGCAATCTTGCCTTTGCCGCTCTTTTCAACTAACCAAACACACCCACTCGCAGATCTCCCCCCCCCCCCCCCCCGAGCACCTGGAGCCCATGCAAATGGGGGCTGTTCACCATACAAATCTGAATTCCGTAACAAATGTAAAAAAAAGTTAATTTCAAACACCCTCCTCTCACAGTAGGTTCATGCAATATAGAGATAATAAGTAACTTTCACTGCTCCAAACTAAGAGTGTGACTATTTAATGTGTCTAGTTCCAGCCAACTATGCCATTAGAGGCCCTCTCACTCCATACCTTCCCCAATAGTATCCTTTGTTCTTGTACGGCCAAGGTCAGTGGGTGTATACGCCTGCCCTTGTGCCCATTCATCGATGTGCGCCATTTCCAATTACAGATGTGACCCTTATTAGCCGTTCCCAAGCATGGTCCAGTCCTCCAAAGACATACGCTTCTCTGTCTCCATTCGCTTTATTATTAGGAATTCTCTCAAAATTCTGATTTGACTTTCCCTAAAGACTGATATGAAAATACAGGCCCAGATGCATAAGAGGGAAAGGCAACCGCCATACTTCAGAGATCATTCAATGTTAACAGTATTATAAAGCACACCCCAGATATTGCCATCAAAGTACAGAATTGTATAACTTTCAAAGATCAGAATTTTCACCAAGTGAGACGAGAGCTGTGTGGATCTCCTCCATGACGTTGCGGTACAGCATCTTCTGCCATTCCTCCAACCGCCCCCACTCCTCCTCCGTGAAGTAGACAGCAACATCGTGGAAGGTCACCTAGAAGACGACGCACATACAAATTCTCCATTTTACATCCCATAGGAAAACAGCAATACAAAAACAAAGCAGTATCTGGGGGGGGGGGGGTGGTTAGAGAGGGGTTACTTCAAATGTTGGAGCCCAAAACAGTTACGGTACAAGTTATTGTATTCAGTCATGCAGCTTAAAGCGCGAAGAGGACTAACCACACAGCTGACTCGGCCCGACTGGAAATGAAGGCTGTCACCCAAAGGTTGAACAATTATCACTGTAACACTCACTCACTAAACCTGCACGTGAACACAAGCAGTATACAGTCACCTATTTCTGAACATGGGTAATGCTGCAGCAGAGTAAGTTATGTTATGTTATTTGGCATTTATATAGTGCCTTATGTATCATTGGTATGATCGCAAAGCACTGGTATGTTGAATGCCCTTGGGAACCGCAGTTCGAGTCAGGCGAGAAAGAATCGTATAGTGCGTGGGTGCACCAGATGTGTGTAGACGGTGTGGTAGTTGCATGATAGCTGCTTCATAGCGGTAGGTGTGGTGGTGAAGAAATCAGTTGGATGTGTTCAGTCTGGAGGGTAGACACCCAGGCTGAGTTCTGGCTGCGCTAGGCCTGGGGAGACGCATAAGATAGCATTATGTGCTCAGCTAGCTGTGTTTAATTAGGATGATAGGTAGTTTGTGGGGTTATGTTAGTATGAGAACAGCTATACCGAATGTGTCAGAGTATAGTTGTGTTCTAGTTGAGTGATGGTGTATAGGACAGAGTAAGCGTAGTAGTGTGATATGGTGGTTATCAGTAACGCGCCAGTGACCAAGCACTACATCCGTACCATTTAGTCTCAGAGCAGATCTTTTTAGCCATGCAATGTAGGTTGAGCATCTACCTTTGGGGTGGAGCCAAGACTAATGCACATGTCGTTGGTACTCATCCATATTGGCACACCAGGCACCAAGGAAGAGGCAACAGTGGGTTCTCCCTCTTACTAAGCAAGCACTATCGTTATACGCGAACACAGAAAGCAAAGCATGTAGGACGTGTGAGGAAAGGAATGGCTAAGGTGGCGAAAGCAATCTGTAGTTAAGCTTGGCGTAGGGCCGGGATAAACCGCCCAACTGCTAAGGAGACCATTACGCATCAAGGAGGGTGTTCCATGTGGCTACTACCAGTGTTCACCCTACTTGGGAGTGTGTGGTTGTGTATCGCAACATGTTGCCAACGTTGGCTGCTCTATTCGGACCTCAGAGCTATTTCTTTTGGTCCCAAATGTCACACGTCAACATAGTGAGAGTCTTCCCAGAGGGCTAAGCGTCAAGGATTCCTTTTCTGACTCAGCCTTTCCAGAAGTCACCATCATAGACCCCAGTATGTATAGACATAGCTGGAAGAGGTTAGGTGCTTGTCACTTCACCTCTGCAAGGTATGTCCAGCTCTGTCAAACAAATGCAATGGGCACTATTTTTAAGGGTGGGTTGTCTGGCGGTCCTATGATCTGGTTCTTAAAAACAGTCTCGTCTTGACGGTGTCAAAAAACAAAAGGAAGCCATTGTCAAGGCAAATAAGACACACAGTGAAACACATTGCGTATAGGCGCTATATAAATAAACTATCCTATCAAATAGAATTAAATAGTTGCCAAATCTTGCAAGCCCCTCTACAAACACCATACCCCTTCCCCCCAACAAATCTAGTACAATATTGATTTAAAAGCCAGGTTAGTAAAATAAAATAGCCAGTGGATACTTGACAGCGTGGAGGGGGTCAAGATTCTAAATTATGAATCAACTGACAGCAATGATTCAATGAAATACAAGCTCAGGCTCTCTACTATTACGCTGCCTAGCAGACGATTATCACTGCTGTCCATTGTAAAGTAAGTAGGGTCCCTAGACTGTGTTAGGCAAAGATTGTATGCAGTACCCTCTGGGAACACTACAAACTAGGACTGCAGGTATAGGCAACCCAACCTTTGGTGGAAGTTTGTACTACACAGTTTTGGTAGCATGTTGAGCAGCCAGGCTTATCTTAAGGGGTGAAATGTGAGCAGTAGTGGAGTTACACAGATTCACAGTTACAGGTATTCAAATGAACTCTTACACTCAAGGTTTCTTGTATAAACAATTATTAATGTATTTATCAGTCAGTTATAAAGCCTTCTTTAGAAGGGAGCAATACACAAGTGACATACAAATACAATTCAATACTGTACACTCCGAGTTTCTGAATCGGACAAGGCCCACAGACAACACAGGTGACTTCAGTAACAAGGGTGCTGGGGACATTAATACCTTACTGTTGGCATACAGAATACTCTCAATAGTTTGAGAAAGGCAAAGGTTATTAGAACACAAGAAATTACAAATATTCTTAAGCGGGGCAAATACTTTCAGATAGCAAGAGAATAGTCATTCAATTCAATAGGCTAAGCCAAAGTCAATAGGCCAAAGTCTTTGTATAGGATGCAATATTTCAGGTAGGTAAATGGGAAAGTCTTTGCACATGTTCTTATGAGTCTTTGATAAAAATAAGAAACAAATGTAGGGCCACAAGCTGATTAGATTTGTGAGTTGCAGACGTTACAAGCACTTCCACAGTAAGAGGTAAGTTCTCTTAGACTTATTTTACAGTACCTTGGTAAAGAAGAAAAGCCACAGCTGAAGACGTCTGTTACTGTGCAGCTCTGCAGATCTCACTGTTCCTGGGCCTCAGTCGTGGGGACAAGAGGGAGGATGTCAGGGGACTCCTGCACTGCACTGGCACCCAGCAAACTTTACTTTCAGTGGCTGTTTCGCATTTCAGCTCCTTGCAGAACAGCAAATAGCAATAAGCGCGGTTCCTGGCTGTCAAGGTGGACTTTCCTCACATATGAGGTCCCACACTCACGGAGAGGGGTCAGGTTTGGTCAGTCCTGCTTCCTCGGTGTCCAGAGGATCTTCCAAATGTTTTAGGACAGCTTACAAGCAACGCACACAATCTGGTGTCCCTCTCCCTGGCTATATGGTTTTCTGCAGCAACTCTGAAAAAAATGCAACCAGCTCCGAGATGGGTGTCCAGGTGGCTTACTTGGGAGTTGATTGGTACAACCAACTCAAAAAGGGAGAAGTCGTCCTTGCAGGGGCTTCTCTGTCGATGCGAACTTGGCGATTTGGACCTGCAGCAGCTCTTCACCAGGCAAACCAGCGGTCCAGGAGTTGCAGAAGGCATCCTCTTCAAGCTCTTCTCCGGTTCCTTTGGCCAGTGGTCGACTCTGCCTTTCAAGCCAAGAGACTCGCCTTTTATTCAGTTCTCTCCCAATCATTCCAACCAAGCTGTCACTCACCCAACAGGGTGGCTGTCCTTGCCGGACAGTCAGTCAGCCAGCCAGCCAGCCAATCACCACAGAGTGCACCTCCCTCACTTCCTGCCTACCCCAGACACTAGGGCGCCAGAGGCGGGTTTCTCTCAGAAACCCAGCCAAACGCGAAATCAACAAAGAAACCTAACCTGGATAGGCACGCAGAGTAAGTCTCAAGAAGAACCTTTCCACAAAGAAATGGCGAAAAAAGAAGACCGGGCCATTTTGCCCATGGTAAATACACACCACGGTAGTGAAAACGAAGACCACTTCCACCAGCCATTCAGTGAGGAAAGGGTACCAAAGGGTAACATAAAAATGTTACATGAGAAGATAAAGGGGATACTAGGTAACCCCTTGAGCACCCTATTGTAAGATAGTTTGTGCTGGGTCTAGAAAGTTACAAATGTAAGTAAAATCAATTTCACTTTACTTCTCTGGGAAACTGTAGTTTATCCCAGAGAAGGTATTTAAACCTTGGGAAATCTTAAGAGACTTCCCTGTGTCACTGCACTAAAGGTGCTGTGTGACACAATGTAAAGGATTATGCCTATGGAGTTTGTCAAGACTCCACAACCAAAAGAAACAGAGTACAAAAATCACATTAAAATACATGAGAGAGTGGGGGGTGGGTGGGGGGTTGGGACTCTCCAGGTTAAACAAAATCAAGTCCTCAAAATCCAGCAATGTTGCTGGGGGTCTCTAAGGTGGAGGGAATTGGCAAATTTCTGAGAATTCTCCCTAACAAGGGTCTTCTGAGAAGGATCAGGGGGAGAGAACCAAAATGTACCTTGTGCTTGTAGGTGTTCTTGGTGCTATACAGGTCAGTTTCAGGGCTCTTTGCAGAAAGACAGCTGCGGGTATCAGGCGGCAAACAGTTCCACGAGCCAGGCTGGACGGAGGCTGCAGGCTATCCTGCACAGAGGATCGGGGTCCGGAATCGTCTTAGTGCTGGTTGGTGGTTCTGAAGCACTGGTCGAGAAGTCTCGGAAGTCTTTAAGCTACTGCAGTCGGTTGCAGTTCGAGGGACTCGACTGGCTCGAAAATGTCCTTTCAGGCAGACGTTAGTAGATGCTTGTCGAAGGAACCTTCTCCCAGATTCTTGAATCGGCTTGTGTCGTCCTCCAAGGAGGACGGCCCAAAGCTGAGGAGTGTTGCAGGCAGCTGCCTTGTCCTTGGTTGTAGGTTCAGGGACCTTCTAGCACTTCCTACCTAGGAAGATTGCTGCAGAAAATAGCATGGCACGCTGTGTGCTGGCTGGGTCTCGGTTCTGGAGCGTCTGGAGTGTCCTCTGGAATCGGTTATCTCCCACTGTTCCCTGGGAGATGTTTAGGGTAGGGATCTAGCTTCCATCTTTGGAGATCCTGGTCTTCCTTCACTGGCAGAAGATGGAAGGCACACTGAACCTTCATCCAGGGTCCAATGAGGAGTTCTTCTTGCTACTCCTTATGAAGCGTTCAACTGATATGCCAAAAGAGGGGCTCGGCCCCATTTTGTTTGTTTGTTTATTAATTGTAATGCGCCGGAATACCCTAGGGTAACAAGGTGCATCCGATACAGGAATTTGCGAAGCTTAGTTGCAGACAATAAAATATATACATGGCATATACACAATAATAATAAAAGAAAAGCAAGGAGTATATACATATATACAGTTACCAATTTTAAAGCCAAATGGACCATAAGGATTGGTGTAGGCTAACCCTACTTTAATTAACAAATCCTCGGCCCTCACCAACAATTTCCTGTATGCGTGAGGTCATAACCAGAGTGCTTTGCAAAAGAAGTAAAGGGGTGAAAACATGTAATACCAAGTCCCACCCATGCCCCTGTCTGTTGTGGATCAAAGGGTCTCTGGTTAATGGAAAGCGGCAGGTCTCCCTTGAAACTGCAGCAAGACCAGACTTTCTGGCTCCTTCAAACCACATACTCGCACCTTCTGACTGGGGCCTACCGGCAGGGATGACTACTGTAACACGCAGTCCCAGACATGACATTTTACTATCAAACGATACGGAGGGCTGGAGCTGGCATCTGGTTGACGTAGTTGCATATGAAAGGTTGCTGGGGTTTCCGGTTTCCTTTGTTAGACTCTGTAGCCAGGCCCCATTTGGGGATATTTAAATTACCTGGTGAATAGCATGTGAATTGGGCCCTGTAGCTGGTGGTCGCAACAAAAGTACAAGGGCAGATCCAAGGAGCCTTTGATAGTTAACTATGCTGACCATGGCAGGGGGGAAGGTTTTGCGCGTGCCCTTCTGGAGATGTATTGTGTACTCCTCCTGTCATATACCAACACAATACGACTGGCAGGACGGCGCCTGCAGGCTGTGTCCACCCACAGTACACAGGTCTATACGTATGTTGTGCGCTGATCATAGGAAAATGTGTGCGGATTACCTCCACACATTTTTCCGGAGGATGATCTACCATCATTCAATTTCATTTAAAAAAGCCCAGATGAGCGCACACCCACCGTGCGTATGGTCGAATTCCTCACAGTCCAGAGCCTGTTACTATCGTTGTTCATGCCAGAGTCATGGGAAGAATAATAGAACACTGTCACCATAGATTGTAATATTACTTGTTTTATAAATCTTGTGTACACCAATTAGAACTCCAAACCCTGCCAATCCAGGACACAAAATTACAGATGGGCATATTGCAATAAGATCGTTCCATGCATCTGAATACCTTACGTGGTTGTATATACTGTGCAGCTGTACTGCTTTGCCCTCGGTCGCCATTGTGCGATTGCCTGCAGACCTGAAGACAGGCAGAGAGGCATGGGGAGATGTGGGCGCTCAATACATTCCCTGCAAGCGGAACCCCACTGTCAGAAATCGGAGGGTATTTACCTTCCAATATGCAATGCCTTGCAAACCTGAAATTAAACAAAGATTGAACGCTCACCGAATCTACCGCAGTAAAACACCCCATCAGTGCTAGGTTGGGGGTACAATTACTTTTCCAAATGAAACCAACAATGCAACGGAAAGAAAATATAATGCAGATTGATGGCGATGGTTTCGCTGGAGTGCGGCAATGCACGTTATATTGCTTTCCTCCCTCAACTTCCCTTTGCTTATGCTCGTCCGGTGGTTATACAAACTCTATGCAGGACAGGATGGACTATCTTAGATGGCTGGTAGAGGACAGCAGGTTCAGAGCAGTGATATCACTAGATCTATTTTGTAGTGTTGGACTCCGGTGCACGAATTGCATATGGTTTTCAGCTCCGTTGCAGCCCGCCGGCACGCATCATGGTCACTGCCAGGGCTCGTATGTTCCTCGGCTCTATGGATCAGAATGGTGAGCTAAGGGGAAGTTTGAGGGTAGAATGAGGGAATGAGTGTGGAGGAAATGGGGTCCTAAGGATAGGCACGAGAAAGAAATTGAGCAGTATGAAGATCACGAAGAGGGAAAGACAGAAAGAGAAGGGTGAAGAGCACAGATAGGGTGCAGAGGGATGGGGAGATAAGGTAAGGGTCCTGAAGGCTGTGTGGAGACTAGTCACGTTAGTTGTGCAGTGCTTTGTAAGGTCAAGGGCTGATAAGAAAGAGAAGAGAGATTGGTCAGGGGGTGGGGAAGAGGAAATTTTTAAAGAGTTGAAAAAGACGACTTGGATTAAATAGGGAGAGAATAAGGGAGAAGAAATATTGTTTTTTGGTGGCCAGAAGAAGGCAGTCATAGGAAGAGTGAAGAGAGGAGGGACGGTCAAGATCGGTGAGACTGGGTCTTTTTCCAGCAGCACTCGATTTTCTAGAGGGAAAAACAAAGAGCCATGAGCGACTGAGTGAGCCTTGGTTGAGGAGGTTTGCGGATGGGGATGAAGGGGCGAGCAGGTTAAAGAGTCAAGAGTGGAGGCAAGAGAAGATTGCAAGGTGATAGCATCTTAAAGGTGTGAAAAAGAGGGGAGACATGGAGTAAGAGAAGATAGAAAAGGTAGCGATGTCAAAAGAGCGAAGATCACAAGGCATGAAGGAGAAGGTATTTAGGGGGGATGAGATGAAGAAAATAATCAGAGGAGTAGGTAGGGTGTCGCAAGAAACGGAGGACAAAATAAGATCCAAAAAGGATCCAGAGACATGGGAAGGGGGGTATTTTAAAAGGAAACGGTGATAAGAATCAGTTTGAAGAAGATAGACTGAAGTGGAGTGAATAAAACCATGGTGCAAGTTAAAGTCACTAAGAATAAAAAGAGGAGAGACTGAAGGAAGAACAGAAGAAAGAAGGGTGTCAAAGTAAGCGATCCAAGTTGAGAATGCACCAGGGGAGCAGTAAATCGTAAGAAGAGAGTGAAAGGGTTTAGAAAAGAGAAATGGTACTCAAATGAAAGTAAAGTGGGAGAGGAAGCAGAAGGGGCATGCAGAGTCCAAGAAGAGCGAGATAGAATGACTACACCACAGCCCTTGCCAGTAGGACAGGCAGGGGAAGGTGGAAACAGGTAAGAGAAACAGGAGGAGAGGCAGAGGCAGGAATGGTAGTGTTGGTGGGAGAAAACCAGGTTTCAGTAAGGCAGAGAAATTGAAGATTCAGTCCTTGAAAAAAGATCAAGGGTGGAATGAGATGTATGGAGTATGGAGCAAGCATTCCATATGGCAATAGAAACCGGAGGAGGGCAGGGAGAGACAGGAGGAGAAATGAGATTCAAAGGATGTCAGCAAGTATGTTGAGGGGATATAGTGCGAGATGAGAGGGAATACGAGAGCCTATTGGAGGAAGAAATAGAGAAAGGAACAGAAGAAGCGCAGCAGGCTACAACATTTAGGTAGCATGAGGAGGGCAGGATGGTATTACATCAGAGAGTATGAAAAATAAATAGTGGAGAGACAAGCTCTTTGGTCGGGGCAAACGGAGGAGAGAATTGCCCTTATAAAATTTGCCCTTTGAAAGGACACCCAGGGAGGCGGGGGAGGGGGGAAATCAATATAAGGGGTCACATGTCAAATCACAAATGTCAAGTCTTGTGAGCTTGGAGACAGCATCACAGGAGTAGAATGGGGAGGGGCCAACAGTGCATGCAGGGGCCACAATGGAATCTAGGGACCTGGGGCAGTGTTCCTAAAGGGATCCACAGATGCAAGCGGTTGAGTGCAGGGAGGCACTCTGCCTCAGCGCTTCCTCGCAGAGACTTCTCACTCGACAAGAGTCAAATATCACTAGCCAATGGCTATTGGCGAATGCACATTTTGCACCTTGGTTTAGGGTACAACTTTTTATGTATTACGTATGTGCTGGATTCCAGTTCAAATCGGAAATATGTCCAAAAGGAGAAAAAAACAAAAGTTATTTGAACAAAAATAACTGTCACCCGCGGACAGTGCGAGCGCTGAATCGCTGTTTAGCAGTATCCCTGGATGGTTATTCACGCTGGTTAAGCACATGCGCATTTTCCATCGCAATTACTGCTTTTGGTCGGACCATGGGCTTCCTTACTTGCACGGGGCTTGGATCAGCTGCAATCGATTTCGAGGAGGAGATCTTGGAAACCGAGGAGGGGCTGTTAGAGCCGGTACGGCAGCATGTTCTCATTGGACATCTCGCAGGAACAAACTGTTAACATCCAGGGCGCCATCGCTTCAACACTTTCACGTCTTGGATTAGTTGAAGTCTTTGTGAATTCCAGCTTCAGCATGATATATATTGGCATCTTAATCTTAAAAGAGACTGCACATTAACTTTGCACGCCTGTGTTACGTGATCCAATGATGTGCTTTTTCTATTTTCTCAGAGGCCCTGCGCAGGATGAGATGGGATCTAGCGCCGGCAAGGTCACTGTGGCTGTGGAATGCGTGGCCGTCATGCCTCCAGGGATGGAAAACCGCTTCTGAGAGAATGTACACAGAAGCGAACAGTGCCCAACAAGCTGTAACCAGAACCCACGGGCACATTGCCCTGTGCTCAGGAAACAGTCCATTCACTTATCGCTTGGGTTCCGATTGCTACACTCCATACATGGGCCCGGATGCATGCCTCAGGCATCCCCTCTGACATGAGTAATATTGTTTAGGAATGGGATAGCCACCTAAACTGTATATAAGGATGTTGCCGGCCTGGGGGAGCAGAGCAGTCCACCCAGGCGGTTTGGATACATGCTTTCATTATATGCAAATACCCTTCTACCTCTGGTCTCCCGTGTACTTATTTCAGTGTGTTGCTGAGTGTGCAGTGAACCAGGGCGATTGCAGGAGGGAGCAGGACTTACGGTTGTAACATCCTGCCGCTTAATTTGCATACCCCCAGTAAACCGGATTTCTGGAACGTTAGAAAGGGCCTGGGTCTTAAACCGTGTCATGGCCTCGCAGCAAGCTGATATTCCGGGTTGAGGAAGGAGACGCTAGTTTCCCTGCTACTAATACCCAAACTTCGGAACACGAGAACAAGGTCACCGTGGTGAAGGCAAAGGGCACCTCCATTATCATGAACTCCTTAATGACGAACACTGAAGATGCAGAAGAGGCAGGCATCCTCTGCCCAGTCAACACCAAGTAGCACTCTGCGGTCCTCGCAAAAGTAAGCACGCGGGGGCTGGTTTGGACAGGGATCTACAACCTCTCTTCCTGGCACAGAGTTCATTTTTGTTGACTCAAGTGCTGCAGAGCGTGCATCGGACAAATGGAGTATCTTTGGTCCACAAACGGTCCAGAAATCAACTACTACAGACCCTGTGGGGTCTGGATTCAAGTGTCTCCTGGTAGCTATTCAATCAAGCTAACCAACCCCTCCCTGAATAAACGCGAGATGAATGGTTACGACCTCCTCAACACCTGTGAGCTGCCGGAGCAGCTCACCCACCCTCGCCGACATCTTGATGCATTCAGTTAAGCCTGTGGGCTTACATTGCAGCATCTGATCGAAAAACCCTATCTGCTACGCTCAACCCTTCTGCTGTCTGCACATGATCAGCACAATTCAGACCTAATCTCCGGCCCGCTTCCTGAGCATGCCAGTTGCCGAATTCTGCTATCTACCAAGTTTGATCAGCTTCAAACCGCGAGGTTTGCTCGTCCCAAGATGGCCACCTGAGGTTACTACACACCCCAAAGTTCTGGATCCGCCTGCCTCATCCCATTGGGCAGCTTCCCTCATTTAACCCATCCTGAGGCAACGGCAGGCGTAAGCCGGCCCCCAACCAACGCACACTAATAAGGCTCCTGTCCGAGCCTGACAGAGCCGTAAGAGCTCCTGTGCCCTTTTTCCACTATCCACCTCACTCAGTCCCCCGCAACGTGGAAGTCACCCCACCCTTGCCTGTGCTTTGATGCTGAACCAGATCGTATTGGATGTACAAGCTCCACCCTGCATATGATGCACCCAGCGATCAGCCCGAAGACCTCCAGTGACTGGCCCTCCGGACCGCAAAACGGATTATCACACGCCTGCGACCTCAGAGTCTACTCCACGCACGACTAGGTGAGACTTTGTCCTTGCGACACCTTGTGCCCACGGCATAACTTTATTTCCATCTATCACGACTCAATTCACCAGCTCTGGACTCCTCCCAATGTGTGTATCACTATGTGTGCTCGCACCACTCTGTTAGCAATGCCTGCATTCTGACCTCCGTACCTAGTGCTCATGCCATATAGTGCATCTAACATTGTTAGGGAACAGCGTAGTGGAGCAAGACGCCGAGAAGACAATGGAGGGAAAGAAAGAGAGAATAAAGACGGAAAAGACATTATAACTCACCTGGAAGACATAAGGGCACACAGACCAGTGAAGCAACTAGGTCCACAGTATGCCCGCACCAAACACACGCCCCTGCACAGAGACGCAGGACGGAGAGTTCAATGCACAAAAACCTAAGGTGAGCAATAACCTCAGAAACAGCCATCCCTCCCCCGGAAAGTTGCAACAAAGACAGGAGCTGGTGCGAAAATATTCAAAATGCTCTACAAAACAAAATCCGTCGCCTACAAACTACTATTGAAGGCAAAAAAATAAAACAGCCTTGAAGTTGCATAAGGCCCAACCATCTTCTGCCACTACTAGTCACCCTAAAGAGCTTCCACCCTTTGAATTCACAGAGGTTCCCAGAAGTGCTGAAAATCATCCTTGGCCTAAAACCATCTCGATGCCATGGTGATCCATGCCCACTTGCAGTTATAAAAGAGTGCACTCTCCAACTCGCCCCATTCATCCCCAACCCGATCGATACCTCCTTCAAAAGGTAACTGCGTCCCATCCGACCTAAAAGCCTGGGTACTACCCCTTCTAAAAAAATGTTTAAAAAAATAAATAAAAAATAAAATAACACACGCGCACGCACACACACACACACACACACACACACCTCTGGACTCCTAACATTCCAATTTACTACCGCCCCATAACAACAGTCCCCTTTTTTTTTAAAATTCTTGATCGTGTAGCATATCTACAGATACAGGAATACCTGGAAGTTAACATCCTAGTGCTACGTCAATCCGGTTTTCGTCCAAGACACAGTACGGAAACAGCACTTTTGCACTTAAAAATACAAATGGATAACCTGAGACACAATGGGAAACTTGCTGTGCTTCTTCTCCTAGACCTCTCTGCTGCTTTCGATCTCGCGGACCACAATATATTATGTCAACACCTATCAACAGCAGCCAACTTCTCCCCTAACGCCACACTCAGGATAAAATCTTTCCTCAGCGACACATCTATGAAAGTTATCTCCCCTAAAGCCGAGGCACCCCCCTCTCAAGTTACCTCTGGAGTGCCACAAGGGTCCACTGTTGCCCCCACCCTGTATAACATCTTCACAAAGCCACTATTTGACCGCCTTGACGACATGGGTGTCATCTACACTAATTACGCAGATTACATTCAGATCCTCATCCATCTCAGGTAATCACAACACAGACACAGCTACCATTAACTTCATCTTCTGAGCTTTCCAAGACTGGATGGCCCATCACGGTCTCTGCTTGACTGATGATTAGAACAAGTTGCTCATCATCGGCTCCCAACTCAGAATCTCCAAACTCAATCACCTCTTTAAATCATTACTCAAAGACGGACATTCCATCAAAGTTTCCAAAGCGGTAAAAACGCTTGGATTCCATCTAGACACCTCACTCAACCTTAACAAACAAACTACCACTTCAGCCACTGCATACACTTGCAAACTAATTAGATCCTGTAGAAAATTCCCCCCCCCCCCCCCCCCGACAGCTGCCTCACTCTGGCCAGAGCCCTAGTCCTCACACGCCTAGACTACTGCAATGTGCTCTATGCAGGGACTTAAAATCAGAACATCAGGAAGCTTCAAGTCCTTCAAAACAATACCCTTAGAGCTGCGCTTAACGTCCCCAGATCGGCGCACCTCTCAGCCTTCAAACACCAGCAACACTGGCTACCAGTACTGGAACAAATTTTGTTTAAATCACTCACCCCAACACACAAGTGTCTACACCAGATGGCCTACCTCTTGAACAGCTTCACGCTGACACAACGCTCCAGACCTACACGAACATCCTATCAGCAACGTGTTGCCACTCCCAGAGTCAAGCATCAAAAAGGCAAACTCTGGAACTCACTTTCCTTACAACTCAGAGCTCAAGACTCCTTCTGGATCTTCAGGAAACAACTTAAAACACACCTCTTTACCAAAGGTTTTAGCCACCCAGCCACACTTCCCGTCTAGCCACTCACCAACCTATCATATGCCCGCCTGCTCTCCATAATGGTCTTTGTTAAATGTTACTCTTTATCCAAGTGTAAAGTCTATTACTTGTTTTCTCTACTTGTACGTACTGCATAACAAATGTAACGGCTCATCGCTGTAAGTTAGCGCCCAGATGCCTCCAAGCTCTGTGCACTTTATAAAATGTCAAAAATAAAGAAATAAATACATTTCCGACAACGCCGGGTCCCTTCACGCACTTGGATGTGGACTGGCGCTGCAAGGTCTTTTTTTAAAAAAAACTTTGCGTGTCCCCCGCTTTCCTTTTCATGGAAAAGGGGGCCACTGCTGCAACCCCGAAGTCTGGCAATGTCGATCAAGGGGAGCCGGGGACACCCCCCGCAAATCTGGCTCCCCTTGATTGACATTTTTGGGATTCCTCCCCCGCCCCCCCCAATGCCATATTCAGGCTTTCCCTCCTTTCGGCGTTATGCATACGTGTACCCTGCATGTCAGATAGTGGAACCCGATCTGTGAAGCACAAGTGCTGTGCAACTTTGCGGGACACTCCGACTCTAAAAATAACTGAAAACCACCTTCCTTTTGGGAGGGTTTGGACCAAGCTCTCCCCAAAGTAATTGTACCGGGATAAATGATAGTATAGTTGTGCTTCTGTCAGATGAAGATATGGCTGGTCATCATGCTTCGCTCCTTAATGGCCAGGCTAGGCAGGCTTTTTTTGTGGCATTCAGTTTCACAAAAAAACGCTGTGGCTGTAAAGTGGTTAAGAAATGGTAACATAACATAACACTTCTCCTGGGCCTCGGTGACATCAGCTAGGGACCGTGTGGGGCAGCTCCATGGTGGTATAGTTTTTAGGAAAGTCAAAAGGTTTTGTAAACCTCTCTTTGTACCCAGATTTATTTTTACTTGTTCGTATTTGTCGTTTGTACTTTTTTCTTTTTCTTCTCCAGGGGGTGAGAAAAGAACAAGACGCTTAAAACTAATGAGGTCTTGCTCAAACGTTCAAGAAGCAGGCCCCCAGTTTCAAGTGGCCCCTCACCACCGCAGACCCTTGCCTCAAACCCCCTCATGATTAATAAACTCCTGATCTGCATCAAATGCTTCGTGACGTTGTGAGAGGTTATGTGACCCCCGCAAACCCGTCTTCCACCCCTGCCGGCCCCATACCCTCAACCCCAATTACTGTGCACAGCCACGCTCGTCAGAATGCCTCGTACTTTGTATAGGTTTATATTGTACAGCGCTCAGATTCCTTTCTTGCCACGCTCGCACCATATGAAACATTTTAATAAATAAAACCACCAGTTGTGTCATCTAAAGATATTGCTATTGGCTGCCACTTCTTGTGCTCTTGGGTGCAAGTACTGTGGGTGGTAGCTACTACCTGGAGTCCCAGAGCGGTGAGAAGGACATGATTTGAAGGAGTACGCGAGTGTTTGGGAGGGAGGCCGAAGCGATTGCGAGCCAGAGATGATTTGTCCTTGCAGGTTTGCATCTTGGTTACTGCGACTCCCAAGCCCTGGCTCAAACGCATAAAGACAAAGATGCCTTTACAACGTTTGCATTCCTGCTGCGAGTGTAGGCTTAAATAGCAAACCCCTTATTGCACATTATCACAGATTCATAAAGAACACATGCACTGCGTCCTTGCCCCACTCTTGTTTAGCATTTATGTGGTGGGGGGGGGGGGGGGGGGGATTTCTGCCTTGACCAATGAATGTTTGGATCCACCCAAGATGGTCAAGGACAGGTAAACCACTCGCAGACGATGCTGTCCTTTTGTCAAATTCCAACCAGGGTTTGAGGGCTACACTAGCCCGGTTTCTGAAGAAGTGTGAAGAATTAAGACGGTCACTAAATATTGCCAAAACTAAATGTATGGTCTTTAAGCCCAAATGTGTGAAACAGCAAAATCTAGAGGCTTGGATAGGGGATAGACTGGAGCAGGTCTAGGATTATTTAGGGATTAAATCCAATGAGGCCAGCCAGTGGACTGCCCAGCTGAACAAATCATGCCCCACACTGGGAAAGTACAGCAGGCCTGTGAAGGCCTTTTTTCAATAGGAATGGCAAGGGAGCAATTGCCCCTTCCCTTGAATTATATAAAAGAAACATAAGCATACACTGCCACACTATTTCGGTTCTTTCAAGTACCAAATCACTTACAAAGGTTGAAAACAACTTCCTTAAAAGCCTCCTTATGTTACCTCAGAGTACCCTGAACACCACATTACAATTTGAGACCGATATCTCTCCCATTGCTGATGCGTCCAAGTTTCACCCCGTTGTATTGGCGTCGCCTTAATAAAAACAAAGGTTTCATGAAGTATAGGGAAGCACTGGACCATGTCAAAAGCTTGGTATGAGGGGGCCGGGGGGGGGGATGGGGGAGGGGTCCGAGTCTGCCTTGGGTGAAGCACGTCCAGGATACCCTCTGTGCTTAATGAAACTGCTCTCTGGACAGATCCTGCTGGTGTTGACCGAATCATAATTGGTAGAGTAAGCAGGGCCATGGTTTCCTACACAAGAACAAAGATGGTGGAGGGGAAACTGGGACCATGTTATCTGGCTATCAAGGCAGGCTTCGGACTTGAAGGGTTTCTTGATAATATCAGCCCATCTCTTGCACAGGCATATCTGGCCCTTAGGTTGGGAACCCTGAGGGTTGCCACATTTACAAAATCATGGGGTCTGGGAGGCTTGGGCATTTGCCCTCTATGCCATTATGAGGAGGAATCCATGAGCCAGGATATACTTGTGTACCCTAACCCTAGTGCTTTGAGACAACAATATATCAAGCCTCTGCTAAGAGCAGCTGGGGTGCGCACTATAGTTGAAGCATTGGCTTAATGTAAACATTCTAAAAATGTGCCCGCTGTGCTAGTGGTGGCGAAGCATATACACTGGGCGTGGTACGCAAGATCAAACTCGTTAATAAGTCATGCACGCTGAATTGGGCCGCTGATGAAGCCTAAGGCCACGAGACGTACCCATTCCTTTTCATGAACTATAGCGATGCCTAAAGACGCAAGCAGTGAAATTAATGTGGTCAAGGATTTAAATAGGGGCTGCGTGGAATCCCTTGAATAGTCACCCACTACGCCATTTTATAAAGGTCTTTAACATATGTATATTATCTGTTACCTTATGAAATAATGATGAATTTGTATGTATTGTATTGTATTGTTTCTGACTTAATGGCTAAAGCGGAATAAAGTATGATTGATTAGCAAAGATTCATGAAGAACACAGGCACTTTATTTAGTCTAGTGCTGGCTGCACTGATCTGTGAAGTGAAAAGTGGTGCCCATTACTACAGTCTACGGCTGTGATGCTAAATGTTGAGATGTATTTCTAGAATCTGGCCTGAGGGAACCCTAGTTATAGTGAGCAAGGGAACTCTGGGAGCTTTGCCTAACCATCAAGGTAACCGTGGAGAGCGTCTAAGCTAAGTCTCAGGACTTGGGGAGTGGGGTCAGTGGTCCACAAAGTATCCACGCACTGAAATACACAATGATTCTACTTAGACAGTATGCCTGCGAGTTTGCTCTTACATACCATGCCTTCGGGTGGTTAGTGTGCTATACAAATACAAAAAATAAGTACAAAACTGTTTATTATAGGCCCAAAAATACACTATAAAAAAAAGAACCAAGCAGGTAATATTATCACACAACTGTCCAAATATAAAACATATATACAGTCACAGTTGGTTAAAACAATGCATACAATTCACCATATACCTGAAAGGAAAGGCAAGTAGTTAAGCAATTGTATAACTAGTCCAAATGAATACAAGCCCTAACGTTATGGGTCCAACCCTAGATTAGATGGGACTTTTATTCTGTATTTATTTGCATTTATAAAGCACACATCGGCCCTGGAGCATCGTGGCGCCGTTACAGAATACTCAGCTTGGAGAAGGCATAAACAGGTGTGACAGTAATTGGAACAGGCACATTGGTATAGACAGTGGTAACATGCGTATGTAATGCTGTTGCTTAGGTTACAGTTGAACAGCGGGTCTATACATATTGGTTAGATCTTAGCAGAACAGTGTAGACTTCAGCATTCTACAGAAGGTAGTATAGGATCTTTCGTTTTAGTGTGGTGGGCAGTGCATTCCAATTTTTAGGTCCCAAGTGTTGAAAGCTAGACCCTCCAGCTTTGGTTCTTTGTGCCCTAAAGTTCACAAAGTAACTTTAGAAGATGGGACAAAGTTAGGGAATGTTCCTATGGGTGCGACGGTTGTTCCAGAAGCCTTTCAAATGGATTTACAGTTGAGTGAGGTACTTTTCCTAACTTCTAGAGCAGCTTTTTCAATAAACATTTTTAAAAAAACAGAATGGAATATAAAAATCAAGTTTCTTCGCAAACTTTATGATAGAGGAGATGGGGGTACCGGTCAGACTAATCGCTGCCCTTACCCCGATTTTCCTAAAGGGCTTGGCATGAGATGTGTGGGGGTGGTAGGTTTTCACATTGGATCAAGTAAAAGATGTCCAGGAACTGTGGGTGCAAGGACATTTCCGGTTGGGTCCAGGAGCTGAGTGCAACAGTTTGCAGCAAACTAATGCAGCAGGCACCGATGCAAGGATCTTCAGGACACTCTACCAGACAGGGGTGATGGCCAGTTCCAGTGACAGTCACTGCACATGGCAACAGCAGGCGTCTCAGAAGTTGCAAACAAAGGAAGCCTTCCAGAACAGGACACGTTGATGCTGGGATATTGAAAGTTGGCAAAAAGGCGACTTGTAGGACTAGCAGGAGACCCCCGAAGTTCCGAACAAAAACACAGAACAGTGACGCTTCTGGCACGGTAGCCCAAAATGGAGCTGGTCAGTCCACTGGTTGTTCCAGGGACACTTCTGAAGGCACCAGGCTGCAGGATCGTGAGAAGGCATCCAGACTAGTTGGTCCCATCAGCCCAAAGGGTCGAAGCACCAGCAAGGGTCTTCTGAGATCAGGTAGTCCAGCAGGGCTTACGGGGACAGCAGCAAGAATGGTTACCAGACCTCTTCAGGATTCGTCCTCGGGTCTTCCGTCGTCTGCACAGCTAGACAGAAAACTTGGCTCCTCTTCTGATCTGCCGGAATGGCTGCAGGATGACACCTCTAATTTTAAACTCAGGCGAGTGATCAAACTCAGCCCTCCACTAGGAAGATGTGCCGCACACATACCACCAGTGGTCCAATCAGGGACCACTGTGGGGCTCACTCATGCATGCACACTGGCACCAGTTTGTGGATTTTCACCAGACAGTCCCAGCCCACTTTCTGTGCCCACACACAAATGCATGTACCAGCCCGCGAGAACAGCAGCTTTCCCGGGCAAATGCAGGACCATAAAAAGGGAATTCCAGACCCGAGAAGGCAGGAAGAAGGCCAAAAGAACAAAACGGTCAAAGAACAAGCGAAAAATCTCGTGGCACAGCCATTTTGGGCTACTAGCCACTTTTAGGAGCTAAACACGGTATATGTAAATGTGCCAAGTAAGAATATCCAAAAGTGGCAACAATGGAACTGCTGCCACTAGCTTGTCTTTACGCACATTTAAAAAGGAACTGGTGCAAGTCTACGGGGATACACACGTATCCCCATTGCACTGCACTGGAAGATGCTGTGTGCAATATGAAAAGGTTACCCAAACAGGTAACATGTCAAAAGACAAAAAGGGACACCTAGTTTTCCAGTTCTAACAGTCTGAAGGACTAGCAGTTTCCCCATGACAAAATGAGCAAAAGACCACTGGAGTGAAGCTGAAGGCTTCACTTCACTGCAAAAAGTCAGGACCAAGTGTGAAACAAAAGCAAAACGTTTAGGGGGTCCATAGCACATGGAGGGAAAGTTGCCTAAAAGAGAAATCTTTCCCAAAACTGAAGAACTCACAGGGTGCCAACTGAATGCATAGAGTAGAACTGGGAGAGAAATTCTTCCGAGTGGCATATCGCTCCTGGGCCTGGTTGTGTGGGTCAGGGGTAAAGTGACAGCAGTGCTGTGTGGGCTTCCATGCCCAAGCATGCAACCAGAGGCACTTACTGTCCGACAGCAGCACTATGGAGCCAAAAATCCTGAGGTACTGTCTAACCCCTTCAGTCAGCTCTACATGTTCAGACAAGGATAAGCAGCTTTGCTTTTACCAACAAAGGCATTGGGCCTCATTCCAAGTCTGGTGGTCTGGAAATAAGCGTGCCGGTCGCACCGTACCAGCTCCCTTTCTGGACCGCCACACTCCAGCCCTGCCTCCCAGGGCCGTTCCGCCCAGCAGGTCTGACCCGCCGGGCACAACGGCAAAGTAGGCAGAGTGGTCACGGACGCACCGGCACCGTTAGCTACGGTGCCAGTGCTTCCGTGTCCCCATTCCCATGGAGTCCTACTGGACTCCATGGGAATGGGACTTACACTTTCCGCCGCCTGATAACATGGGTCGCCGAGACCTGTAATCTCCCAATGGCACCGGGATATCAGGCGGCGGAAAAGGTGTTACAAGTTCGGAGGTAGCACCAGCAAGTTACAGCCAAACTCATAATGAGGCCCATTGTCCTGTATGAAAAGTGCTCATGAGAAAAGAGTCGGGATTGGCTGGAGAGGTCATACGTTTATACCTTCACAGACATGGACTAAGTTTGAAATGAACATTCTATCCAATGAGGTGTGCTTAACTAAAAGCAACTGAGGCGTCCGCTTTCAGGTGATGAAACCAGCCTCCATTCTACAAACTGCTTCTGGTACAGGATTTAAAAAAAGGGAAATAAAGCTGAAACGCTTTAGCAGTAGAACAATAAAGGTAGTATATACGGGAGTATCAGCGGTAAAGAGCCCAATACCATCTCAGATAAGACAAGGCACTGTGGCTAAGTGATCAGATAACACTACAGAAGGCCATGTGATTCACAACAGGATGTGTTCAGGCTCCATGTTTTATTTGGCTGAACGAAGCTGAAGAGTTAAACCAAACACGCAAGTTCAGAGCACACAATACCCTTGCCCCTTGCTGCCAGCCACCATCTCCTGCAGCAATGCAATGCAGATTCTCAACGTGTTACTTATTTGATCCGATCACAACACCATGCAGAAGGTTCATGCTTTGCGCGTTTATGTAGCGCCCACACCACCAGAAGGCCACGTAAGGGCGCACATGGCAGGTGTCAGCAGTGCGACTGGACCAGGAGGATTTGCCGCATTCATAAGGCCTGGGTCCATGTGGGGGGAAAGGGTTTTTAAGAGCTTGGAGCCTTTGAGATACAGGGACTTTCTCCAAATTGAGATTGGAACGATGTTCACCTTTATGTTTGGCGACTTTTCATGCATTCATCCCCACATAAAGACCTGCACAAGAATATTTGAGGCCGTACACCACTTGCTTGGCAATTCGAAAAAATAAAAGAATTAAAAAAATGAATCACACAGTTACCATGTTAAGGGGGTGCATGCTTATCGCAGACAACTTAACGTCTCCACAGTCCTCTCCTGTCCCTTGCTAAATCTTTCTCCGGCACCAGGCCCTCTGCGCCATTTCAGCAGTAGGCGCAAGGTTCCCAGCACCTCCCCCCGCCCCCCCAAGGGCCTCGTCTCTCCCGCTTTCAGTTTTGCGTTACGGCACGTGCATGTGTTTTCCATGTATGATTTTGCAGTTAGGAATTATCTATTCACCAGACACGCACTACATCACACGTAATACAGCTGTATAACACCGGGGCACGTCCCACCCATATCCATACATCTGCAACAAACACTGCTCGACCACCCAAAACATACATTACCACCTCCAATAGAATAAAGCCGAGTCCCACGCAAGGTTAGTCCAGCCGTTCACATAATCTAACTCTTTTGACTCTCCTGTCTCACTTGACATTTTGTCACAACACCCGTCCTCTGACCTGACAAAAATGGGATGCCTTTTGGGATGTAGCCACTCCCTACGTTAGTGCTGGCAAAAAAATGTGCACACACATTTAGAAGTCCTTTCATCACCTCTCAAAACTCAGACTACAATCTTCAGAAGGGCGATCAACCCCACAGCGCTTCGAGACCATACTAATAGCAGTAGGCGCTATACAAATGCCATATAACAACATATATGTCCCTAGGCAGTGGCAAGTCCAGTCTTTGTGACGATTCAATAGGTGTCCGCACTTCTCTTCTCCCCAGAAGGAGCCCCTTCTCAGGAGGCTAGAGAGGTGAGGCCACAAACCAATAGTCCCCCCCCCAGGGGTGGTTTAATGTGGGAGAACCTCATTGGATAACCACCCAGACCCAAACCAATGCGAAATATCCAGCAGCTTTTCACCCGCCCCCCCCTCCAACCCCCACCTAATCTGACTGACACAACCATGTGCTATTGTAATATCAGGCCAGTTTCATGAACTGAGACGAAGAAGATCGTCCTAAAAGCAAAGGCCAACCTCAATACAAGTACTGAGAAGACGTGTCCCCAAGGTGCCATGAAGAGCGACTCATGGAACCAGAGAAAACGTTTTAGGGTTCCGCAGGGGAGTGGTCACCAAAACAACATAAAAACAGATGAAAGACTCAGTGAAGGAGAGAACCATCCTGGATGCCGAGAAGGAAAGCAGAGAGTCCAGCCCGGGAGAATCAAAAAAGGTGGAGCAGAGAATGCTCCGGGGAAGCCGAAAGCAGTCATCTGCTGGAGACGAGTCGCAAGCGGCGAGAATTCTTTGCCTGGTGGTGTGTAGCTGAAGCCGGAGACGCAGTGGCGTGACCTTGTGAAGGTGGACCGCGGGGTCCTGCAACAGCGCATACACTGCCGGCCCGACGAGCAGAAGCAAAGAACCTGGAGCAGGAGCCGCAGAGACAAGGAAGGCTTGTGCAACGCACCCGAATGATGCATGGTCACAGGAAGAACCAGGAAGGCAGCAAAGGTAACAGGCGTAACGCGGGAACCGGTAGGGGCATAAAGCTTGAGAGTAAATACAAGTTCATTGGAAATACTGAGTGCAAGTTAACTGAACTGGACGATATGAGTAATCTTCCACATGGCGGTATGTGGCAGGAGCATGAACCAAGTGGGCCTAGCAAAAAACCCAAGCAAAATAAGGGCCTGGGACCCGGAGCAAAACCAAGCAAGTATCAGAGGGAGGGGCTCTCAAGACAGTGGCAGAGATAAGTGCATTGGGCACCAGGGAAGGGTCTGGGACCCTGTCCATTGCAAACAGTGGGGAAGATGAAACCACGGGTGATGCAAGAAGGGTCTGGGACCCCAACAAAGAGACATTAAAGCGGAGCGGAAATCTTCCTCATCATATTGGCAGAGATAAGTCCACTAGTCACAAGAGAAGGATCTGGGATCCTAAAAAGATTCGGGACATTGTTAAAAGCAAGTTACTAAGGCAAAGTGTGAATTAATCTGAAAAAGCAATATCAAGTGATACCAGGAGAAAGGCGTCATTCGAATGATAATAAAGCAGAAGTAGAGAGATGCCAGGAGAAGGGAGGCATTCCCCTGGAGAGAATATTGGTTAAATACTGTTTTGAAACCTACAAATCATGGCAAGGAAGTAATTCCCCATGGTGTTTATGTTTGAAGGAACATTTTGCTTAAGCAACAATCCAGAAACAGGGGAAAAGGATGAACTAGCCTTAAAAAGGAATTGTGTGTTAGTTTACTGTTTACTTTTAAAGTGTTAGGGATAGAAGTAGGTTTTGACTCAGGACGGCAGTTTATTCTTTGACGGACATCCTGACAGACTTTTTTAGTATTCGTTTTGAGGCAGGAAAACCCCTCTTTGAAGTAAGGGATAGCGAGGACCTCTTTTGTATTTTCTAAAATACAAGTCTATAACCAAAATCATGTCACCTTTGTGTCAGTCTCCTTCTTCTGCACCCTTAAGAGTCTTGGAGGATCACTTTTAGGCATGATGTGCTCTGTGTAGCGAGCTGCGCGTTACACATTATCTACACATCCATTCTTCTATCTGTTCGTCCGTCCGTCCGTCCGTCCATCCATCCATCCATCCATCCAATGTTCCTGGGAGCAACATAGAGCATTTTTTGTGTGTTAATTACCTTATACAGTCTGCCGTTTAGTAGCAATCCTTCCTAAACTAAAGATATTCAAAAATACTTCACCTGAGAACTCATTAATCCCTCAACAACTCATCAACGCATGATTTCAGGAAATAATGTTATAGGGCCCAAGCACTTGTCCCCTTCTCTTTATGAAATGGAATCTCTGTTATCGATCGAGTTTAAAACCTAGAGATGAAATGTGCATGTTTACGTGTCTTAAAGCATTGCTGTTTGTAGGAAGCCCGAATGAAAGGGAGTGATGAATTTACAAAGCACAAGCTATAGCCGAAGGCTTTCGCAGTCCATAGGCAGTGCCGCCTAAAGGCCTTCCTAGGGAAAGCTGGAAAGATAAAGCTGCCTCCCGTAGGTAAGCCTGTATGGGGCGTGGCCTAGGCAGGAGCCAAAACAACAACAAAGCCAAAAACAACAAAATCAAAAAGAGTGGCATGAAGCCGTTGGAGAGTTCAGGTAAGTGGGGTTGGGAAATAGGTCCTGCCTCGATGATGGCAGTGCAGGGATGGAGCGGAGCACCCGAAAACAGAGCGGGTTGCAAACAAAAGGCTGTACTTGCAAATGCACCCTTTTCAGTCAGAAATCTGCAAATTCAGCCTTTTGTTTGCAGCCAACAGGCATAGATCACTTTCACTCAGCGCACAATTCAAGGTAACGGCAGAAGCTTCAAGAAAGCATGCCCGGTCCTCTTGCCAAAAAGAGTAAAGTGGATTTGACCATGCCTGGCTCAGATCAGAACACGATCTACGCTTGTGCCCTACTCCATGCATCTGCAATGGGTAGTAAGACACTAAGACTGTTGTGTCTTTAGCATTTGGAAGAGGAGATGCATAGTGCAGGATGCTTCATGGTTTCAACCTCCTGTCAGAGGTCACAGGAACATACAATGCCTTAAGTGTTCTCACCCACACTAGTACAGGAGGAGGTGATGTGCCTCGAAGCCTCATCCTCCTCAGAGGACAGGGGAATGAGCACTCTGTTGCGTCGGAGTTCTTGACCCGCATGTCTCAAGTGAGTTTACAGAGTGTTGAGTGAGAATTCGGCCAGTCTCCTACAGACATCTCTGCACGGCAAGGTGACAATTTCTTTTCTTATCCCAGAGGAGCATTATATTCTCATACTACAGCGGTGTGTTATATCACTCATATGCAAAGCATTACTGTCGGGTAACAATGTCACCAGATGTATATGATGTAACTTGGCTAAAGATTGTGCTATATTGTGCCATGCAGCAATCATATATTAGGAATGACTGGTGATTTATCCTTGGGTGAAATTCCTTTAAATGGCTTTTTGTGACTGTACAACAAAATGACACGTTCATTCATATCATTGCACAGAACTCTGGTTGCTTGGAGGTTAAAAGTACACTAACAACGCTTAATTAATAAACACCATGGGGAAAATTGTAGTGTGCCCAGTGCACTCATCAGGTGGCAAAGAAGGAGCACTGCAGAGGACTCACTGTCCTCGAAACCCTCCAAAGGGAAGGACCAAGCACAGCGCTAGCTATCATGTCATGATTTACAGTAGTGTCCTCCATACAGATCAGATGGTGGCCACTTCAGAATGTTTTCAGAAAGCCACCATTTGACCTAATAGACAAAGGAATTTCATACACAAACTATGCAGATGATACACAAATCTTGCTCCCCCTCACGGGACGTTACGACACAGACTCTTTGAACATATGCTCAGTGTACCACGCCATTCAGGTCTGGATGGCTTCCCAGTATCTCTGCCTCAATGATGAAAAGACAAATTCTGGGGGTTGGCTCACAATCCACGCTTAACAATCTTGGCCATACATACAAATCTTTCATCATCGAGGGTATCACCATTCCAATTGCCAGCAAGGTCAAAACTCTGGGAATCTAGTTGGATGCCACCATGTCACTCTCAAGACAGGTCAATGCAATTGCCTCCTCTGCAGCCAACACTTCAAAATGAATCAAATTGTGCAGACCTTTCCTGACCGCAGAAAGTTGCCTCACCATAGCTAGAGTTCTCATAGGCTCGAGGCTCGACTACTGTAATGCACTATGCCGCAGGAACCTGAGCACACAACATCAGCAAGCTATAAATCATTCAGAATAATGCCCTCAGAGCAGCTCTCAACATACCAAAGCGTGAGCAAATCTCTGCAGCTAGAAGAAAACCAAATGTCTGTCAAACTCTGCTCCTAGGTATCTCTCTCAAAAATGCAATCCTCCAGGCCTACCCGCTCTGCTTACTGGCACCAACTGACTATCCCTACAATTAGGAGAAAAAGATTGGGGCGGTGAGGGTTCAGCTTTCCAGTAAGTGCCTCTAAGCGTTGGAACGATCCACCCTTGTATCTGAGAGCTGAACAATCTTACTGGGCCTTCAGGAAACATCTCAAAACCTTACTGTTTTGCCAGAGTTTGCCACAAGCATGACCTCTTCCAAGACTTATGTACTTTTGAAATGAAAATATGGCACTACTGCGAGCCAGGTGGCCGGCAGCACCTCAAATCTTCCTCGTCATGCCTTGTGTAATATGTATGCAGGTTTAAATTCTCCTTGTCATTCTATGTGTCAGTACCTTGATGCATATATTTGGGTGCAGGCATAATGGAAATGATGTACAATGCTCCAGCGTACTCTTTGGATGTTTATCATATTATAGAACCAATGGTACCTTGTATGTCTTTTGACCAGGCTTTCCTCAGAAACTGTTAAATAAACCAGTTTGCTAATTTTTTAAAAACAAATTTGCAGGTGAGAAGCCCACGACTCCTCAGAGGTTTGTTGGGCTCTAATGCACCTCCAATGGAAACGTTGGCCCCTGCAGTACAGCGTGCATTTAGAAATACACCAGGGAAGATGTCAAGCACATGCAGTCCTCCATGAGATATACATTAGTGTGCAGCCCCCCTGTGGAAGTCAGATCTGAGAGCCACTGTGCACCTGCTCCTGGACCCCTAGGGGTAGTCCCTGGTTATTGCAGGAGGCCTCCCCATCTCCCCATTGGCTGCTGCTCATCAAATCTTCCCCTGGATCTGGTGCCCCTGGACCCCTAGGGGTAGCCCCTGGTTATTACAGGAGGCCTCCCCATTGGCTGCTGCTCATCAGATCTTCCCCTGGATCTGGTGCACCTGCTCCTGGACCCCTAGGGGTAGCCCCTGGTTATTGCAGGCTGCCTCCCATCCTCCCCATTGGCTGCCCCAGGCTCCTGCTCACCAGACCTTCCCCTGGATCTGGTGCACCTGCTCATGGACCCCTAGGGGTAGTCCCTGGTTATTGCAGGAGGCCTCCCCATTGGCTCCTGCTCACCAGACCTTCCCCTGGATCTGGTGCACCTGCCCCTGGACCCCTAGGGGTAGCCCCTGGTTATTGCAGGAGGCCTCCCCATTGGCTGCTGCTCATCAGTTCTTCCCCTGGATCTGGTGCACCTGCTCCTGGACCCCTAGGGGTAGCCCCTGGTTATTGCAGGCGGCCTCCCATCCTCCCCATTGGCTGCCCAGGCTCATGCTCATCAGATCTTTCCCTGGATCTGGTGCACCTGCCCCTGGACCCCTAGGGGTAGCCCCTGGTTATTGCAGGAGGCCTCCCCATTGGCTGCTGCTCATCAGATCTTCCTCTGGATCTGGTGCACCTGCTCCTGGACCCCTAGGGGTAGCCCCTGGTTATTGCAGGCTGCCTCCCATCATCCCCATTGGCTGCCCCAGGCTCATGCTCATCAGATCTTTCCCTGGATCTGGTGCACCTGCCCCTGAACCCCTAGGGGTAGCCCCTGGTTATTGCAGGAGGCCTCCCCATCTCCCCATTGACTGCTGCTCATCAGATCTTCCCCTGGATCTGGTGCACCTGCTCCTGGACCCCTAGGGGTAGCCCCTGGTTATTGCAGGAGGCCTCCCCATCTCCCCATTGACTGCTGCTCACCAGATCTTCCCCTGGATCTGGTGCACCTGCTCCTGGACCCCTAGGGGTAGCCCCTGGTTATTGCAGGAGGCCTCCCCATTGACTGCTGCTCATCAGATCTTCCCCTGGATCTGGTGCACCTGCTCCTGGACCCCTAGGGGTAGCCCCTGGTTATTGCAAGCTGCCTCCCATCCTTCCCATTGGCTGCCCCAGGCTCCTGCTCACCAGACCTTCCCCTGGATCTGGTGCACCTGCCCCTGGACCCCTAGGGGTAGCCCCTGGTTATTGCAAGCTGCCCCAGGCTCATGCTCATCAGATCTTCCCCTGGATCTGGTGCACCTGCTCCTGGACCCCTAGGGGTAGCCCCTGGTTATTGCAAGCTGCCCCAGGCTCATGCTCATCAGATCTTCCCCTGGATCTGGTGCACCTGCTCCTGGACCCCTAGGGGTAGCCCCTGGTTATTGCAGGAGGCCTCCCCATTGGCTGCTGCTCATCAGATCTTCCCCTGGATCTGGTGCACCTGCTCCTGGACCCCTAGGGGTAGCCCCTGGTTATTGCAGGCTGCCTCCCATCCTCCCCATTGGCTGCCCCAGGCTCCTGCTCACCAGACCTTCCCCTGGATCTGGTGCACCTGCCCCTGGACCCCTAGGGGTAGCCCCTGGTTATTGCAAGCTGCCCCAGGCTCATGCTCATCAGACCTTCCCCTGGATCTGGTGCACCTGCCCCTGGACCCCTAGGGGTAGCCCCTGGTTATTGCAAGCTGCCCCAGGCTCATGCTCATCAGATCTTCCCCTGGATCTGGTGCACCTGGACCCCTAGGGGTAGCCCCTGGTTATTGCAGGAGGCCTCCCCATTGGCTCCTGCTCACCAGACCTTCCCCTGGATCTGGTGCACCTGCTCCTGGACCCCTAGGAGTAGCCCCTGGTTATTGCAAGCTGCCCCAGGCTCATGCTCATCAGATCTTCCCCTGGATCTGGTGCACCTGCTCCTGCACCCCTAGGGGTAGCCCCTGGTTATTGCAGGAGGCCTCCCCATTGGCTGCTGCTCATCAGACCTTCCCCTGGATCTGGTGCACCTGCCCCTGGACCTCTAGGGGTAGCCCCTGGTTATTGCAAGGTGCCTCCCATCCTCCCCATTGGCTGCTCAGGCTCCTGCTCACCAGACCTTCCCCTGGATCTGGTGCACCTGGACCCCTATGGGTAGCCCCCGTTTATTGCAGGAGGCCTCCCCATTGGCTCCTACTCACCAGACCTTCCCCTGGATCTGGTGCACCTGGACCCCTAGGGGTAGCCCCTGGTTATTGCAGGCTGCCTCCCATCCTCCCCATTGGCTGCCCCAGGCTCATGCTCATCAGATCTTCCCCTGGATCTGGTGCACCTGCCCCTGGACCCCTAGGGGTAGCCCCTGGTTATTGCAGGCTGCCTCCCATCCTCCCCATTGGCTGCCCAGGCTCATGCTCATCAGATCTTCCCCTGGATCTGGTGCACCTGCCCCTGGACCCCTAGGGGTAGCCCCTGGTTATTGCAGGCTGCCTCCCATCCTCCCCAATGGCTGCCCCAGGCTCATGCTCATCAGATTCTTCCCTGGATCTGGTGCACCTGCTCCTGGACCCCTAGGGGTAGCCCCTGGTTATTGCAGGCTGCCTCCCATCCTCCCCATTGGCTGCCCCAGGCTCATGCTCATCAGATCTTTCCCTGGATCTGGTACACCTGCCCCTGGACCCCTAGGGGTAGCCCCTGGTTATTGCAGGAGGCCTCCCCATTGGCTGCTGCTCATCAGATCTTCCTCTGGATCTGGTGCACCTGCTCCTGGACCCCTAGGGGTAGCCCCTGGTTATTGCAGGCTGCCTCCCATCCTCCCCATTGGCTGCCCAGGCTCATGCTCATCAGATCTTTCCCTGGATCTGGTGCACCTGCCCCTGGACCCCTAGGGGTAGCCCCTGGTTATTGCAGGAGGCCTCCCCATTGGCTGCTGCTCATCAGATCTTCCTCTGGATCTGGTGCACCTGCCCCTGGACCCCTAGGGGTAGCCCCTGGTTATTGCAGGCTGCCTCCCATCCTCCCCATTGGCTGCCCAGGCTCATGCTCATCAGATCTTTCCCTGGATCTGGTGCACCTGCCCCTAGACCCCTAGGGGTAGCCCCTGGTTATTGCAGGAGGCCTCCCCATTGGCTGCTGCTCATCAGATCTTCCTCTGGATCTGGTGCACCTGCTCCTGGACCCCTAGGGGTAGCCCCTGGTTATTGCAAGCTGTCTCCCATCCTTCCCATTGGCTGCCCCAGGCTCCTGCTCACCAGACCTTCCCCTGGATCTGGTGCACCTGCCCCTGGACCCTTAGGGGTAGCCCCTGGTTATTGCAAGCTGCCTCCCGTCCTTCCCATTGGCTGCCCCAGGCTCCTGCTCACCAGACCTTCCCCTGGATCTGGTGCACCTGCCCCTGGACCCCTATGGGTAGCCCCTGGTTACTGCAGGCTGCCTCCCATCCTCCCCATTGGCTGCCCCAGGCTCCTGCTCACCAGACCTTCCCCTGGATCTGGTGCACCTGCCCCTGGACCCTTAGGGGTAGCCCCTGGTTATTGCAAGCTGCCTCCCGTCCTTCCCATTGGCTGCCCCAGGCTCCTGCTCACCAGACCTTCCCCTGGATCTGGTGCACCTGCCCCTGGACCCCTATGGGTAGCCCCTGGTTACTGCAGGCTGCCTCCCATCCTCCCCATTGGCTGCCCCAGGCTCCTGCTCACCAGACCTTCCCCTGGATCTGGTGCACCTGCCCCTAGACCCCTAGGGGTAGCCCCTGGTTATTGCAGGAGGCCTCCCCATTGGCTGCTGCTCATCAGATCTTCCTCTGGATCTGGTGCACCTGCTCCTGGACCCCTAGGGGTAGCCCCTGGTTATTGCAAGCTGTCTCCCATCCTTCCCATTGGCTGCCCCAGGCTCCTGCTCACCAGCCCTTCCCCTGGATCTGGTGCACCTGCCCCGTGACCCCTAGGGGTAGCCCCTGGTTATTGCAGGCTGCCTCCCATCCTCCCCATTGGCTGCCCCAGGCTCCTGCTCACCAGACCTTCCCCTGGATCTGGTGCACCTGCCCCTGGACCCTTAGGGGTAGCCCCTGGTTATTGCAAGCTGCCTCCCGTCCTTCCCATTGGCTGCCCCAGGCTCCTGCTCACCAGACCTTCCCCTGGATCTGGTGCACCTGCCCCTGGACCCCTAGGGGTAGCCCCTGGTTATTGCAGGCTGCCTCCCATCCTCCCCATTGGCTGCCCCAGGCTCCTGCTCACCAGACCTTCCCCTGGATCTGGTGCACCTGCCCCTGGACCCTTAGGGGTAGCCCCTGGTTATTGCAAGCTGCATCCCGTCCTTCCCATTGGCTGCCCCAGGCTCCTGCTCACCAGACCTTCCCCTGGATCTGGTGCACCTGCCCCTGGACCCCTATGGGTAGCCCCTGGTTACTGCAGGCTGCCTCCCATCCTCCCCATTGGCTGCCCCAGGCTCCTGCTCACCAGACCTTCCCCTGGATCTGGTGCACCTGCCCCTGGATCCCTAGGGGTAGCCCCTGGTTATTGCAGGAGGCCTCCCCATTGGCTGCTGCTCATCAGACCTTCCCCTGGATCTGGTGCACCTGCCCCTGGACCCTTAGGGGTAGCCCCTGGTTATTGCAAGCTGCATCCCGTCCTTCCCATTGGCTGCCCCAGGCTCCTGCTCACCAGACCTTCCCCTGGATCTGGTGCACCTGCCCCTGGACCCCTATGGGTAGCCCCTGGTTACTGCAGGCTGCCTCCCATCCTCCCCATTGGCTGCCCAGGCTCATGCTCATCAGATCTTTCCCTGGATCTGGTGCACCTGCCCCTGGACCCCTAGGGGTAGCCCCTGGTTATTGCAGGAGGCCTCCCCATTGGCTGCTGCTCATCAGATCTTCCTCTGGATCTGGTGCACCTGCCCCTGGACCCCTAGGGGTAGCCCCTGGTTATTGCAGGCTGCCTCCCATCCTCCCCATTGGCTGCCCAGGCTCATGCTCATCAGATCTTTCCCTGGATCTGGTGCACCTGCCCCTAGACCCCTAGGGGTAGCCCCTGGTTATTGCAGGAGGCCTCCCCATTGGCTGCTGCTCATCAGATCTTCCTCTGGATCTGGTGCACCTGCTCCTGGACCCCTAGGGGTAGCCCCTGGTTATTGCAAGCTGCCTCCCGTCCTTCCCATTGGCTGCCCCAGGCTCCTGCTCACCAGACCTTCCCCTGGATCTGGTGCACCTGCCCCTGGACCCCTATGGGTAGCCCCTGGTTACTGCAGGCTGCCTCCCATCCTCCCCATTGGCTGCCCCAGGCTCCTGCTCACCAGACCTTCCCCTGGATCTGGTGCACCTGCCCCTGGACCCTTAGGGGTAGCCCCTGGTTATTGCAAGCTGCCTCCCGTCCTTCCCATTGGCTGCCCCAGGCACATGCTCACCAGACCTTCCCCTGGATCTGGTGCACCTGCCCCTGGAGCCCTATGGGTAGCCCCTGGTTACTGCAGGCTGCCTCCCATCCTCCCCATTGGCTGCCCCAGGCTCCTGCTCACCAGACCTTCCCCTGGATCTGGTGCACCTGCCCCTAGACCCCTAGGGGTAGCCCCTGGTTATTGCAGGAGGCCTCCCCATTGGCTGCTGCTCATCAGATCTTCCTCTGGATCTGGTGCACCTGCTCCTGGACCCCTAGGGGTAGCCCCTGGTTATTGCAAGCTGTCTCCCATCCTTCCCATTGGCTGCCCCAGGCTCCTGCTCACCAGACCTTCCCCTGGATCTGGTGCACCTGCCCCTGGACCCCTAGGGGTAGCCCCTGGTTATTGCAGGCTGCCTCCCATCCTCCCCATTGGCTGCCCCAGGCTCCTGCTCACC
This sequence comes from Ambystoma mexicanum, assembly GCF_040938575.1. Taxonomy (NCBI): domain Eukaryota; kingdom Metazoa; phylum Chordata; class Amphibia; order Caudata; family Ambystomatidae; genus Ambystoma; species Ambystoma mexicanum. The sequence continues at coordinate 28,926,788 of NC_090927.1, forward strand.
AGACCTTCCCCTGGATCTGGTGCACCTGCCCCTGGACCCCTATGGGTAGCCCCTGGTTACTGCAGGCTGCCTCCCATCCTCCCCATTGGCTGCCCCAGGCTCCTGCTCACCAGACCTTCCCCTGGATCTGGTGCACCTGCCCCTGGACCCCTATGGGTAGCCCCTGGTTACTGCAGGCTGCCTCCCATCCTCCCCATTGGCTGCCCCAGGCTCCTGCTCACCAGACCTTCCCCTGGATCTGGTGCACCTGCCCCTGGACCCCTATGGGTAGCCCCTGGTTACTGCAGGCTGCCTCCCATCCTCCCCATTGGCTGCCCCAGGCTCCTGCTCACCAGACCTTCCCCTGGATCTGGTGCACCTGCCCCTGGACCCCTAGGGGTAGCCCCTGGTTATTGCAGGAGGCCTCCCCCTCTCCTCATTGGCTGCTGCTCATCAGATCTTCCCCTGGATCTGGTGCAGTGGTCCAGGCCCCCTGCAGCGGTGCCATGCATGCCCCAAGGGCCACTACCATGCACCCGTCTCACTCCCAGCCCCAGGAGGCCTGGCACCCCCCCCAGTGCTGCACCTCACCCCCTCCCCCTCCACCTGCAGTGCTGCAGCCCGCTCACCAGGGGGTAAGTAGACATGGCTCCCGCGCGCGACCCTCCGGCCCCGGCCGCTCCCCTTCCTTGCCGTCCGCCCTTTGTGCATTTATGATCGATGACAGAATCAGATCAGGTCACTCCTAGCCATAAACCAAATACACCATGCTGTGCTCTGCGCCTGCGCACGCGCCGGGCAGCGCTCCGCGGGCCGCGCATGCGCGCTCCGGGGGCGGAGGCCGGGGCGTGCATGGAAACCGACGACAGACTCTGACGCCGAGTTCCGCGGCGTGTGACGCGCATGCGCACTCCAGTGGCGAGGGCCAGGAGGTGCAAGGAAACCGACGAAAGACTGTGACACCAAGCGCCGCGGCGTGAGACGCGCATGTCCTCGAGCTGGACGCAGTGGAAAGGGAGGACAGACTGCGCGTCATTGTTCAGCAGCGTCCCGGCGCAACGTAAACATTCGAAAAAAGAAGACAGACTTTTCCCAAGCTGGGCAGGAGGCGGAGTTCACACCCACCTTCCAATAACATGCCCCTCCTCTCGGCTGGCCCGAATTTAAACTTAAGTAGAGGAACATAAATTATACAAAACATGCCAGTTGTGTACAAGGCACATTTGTTCTGGTCTATATGTATTTTTCGTACTGAAAAATGCTACCGAATGTAATGTGTTTTTCAATTGCATTACTGTCAGTGTTATGTGGTCTGGTAAGTCCAGACCGGACCCCAATTGCATGCTCGCCCTAAAACTTGCCAACGTTCAGTGAGCAAAAAAGATGGCCAGGGAGCTGAAACAGGAAATACCCACTGAAAAGCTATACATCCTTCTGTGTCACGAAGTGCCTATTGTGGAGGAATAAGTGTAAAAAGTCAAGAAAGTGATATCACAGGGCTTCTGCAAATGCAGTTTGTAAGGCAATCCCTAGAACAAAAGTAATATAGAGACAAATATATTGCTGTGCCCTATAGTCCATAACCCAGATAGAGTACATGCAGGGGATAATACATTCCTTCAAAATGCCGTACGACATGGACGATCGGGTGGCAAATCTTTACCAAAAAAATGGCCTCACGCTTTTCCTTCTTCACTGTACAGTGAGCGAAGTCAACGTGCGCCTTCCAAATGCACCTAAAGCAGTGCCTGCCGAGGTGTCTCCTTCACGGACCACTTAAGGGATTCTGGTACTACAAACTTGTATTCCCAAAGTTGGTATTTGACTCTGACCCGCATGAGCCAGGCAGCCCAGGCAGAAGAACTTAACTGGCATGCTGAGCTGAGCATGCCGGCCTGCACCGGATCCAGACAGGGCGAGCCGGTAAATATCCTGGCCCTGGACCATATTAATGGTGCAATCTGGTTAAGCAGAGACAGTCTGCAGGAAGTCATTCTGCCTCATTATTACCTGAAGTGGCCGTGATTAATTACAACAAAGGCACAGAGCACACACGGGCCGGCCTCATGGCCAGAGGAACCAAAAGATTTCTAAGGTATGTGCTCAGTAAATGGGCAGGAAAGTTGCGCTGATGGAGGGCAATTCATGTTATGTTAACCACAATCTAGTACAGTGTTACCTGAGCTGGAAGCACCACTGTGCTCCAGCAGTCCCCAGCATATGAGCACAGTTTTAACTGGCCACGCAATTTGGAAAGACGACAAAGGTACATATGAAAAGTAAAGTACGAATGAAACATTGTGTAAAACAATTACACAATATGTAAATATTATCACATTATCCAGAATTCCGTGCATAAAACCAGTCTGACACAGAATAGCTAGGTAAGATTACCTGATACACACTCAAAGTGGCTGATGACTCCAGGCAAGACATGGATGTTGAATCTTGTTGCTTCATATTCGGTGGATAGTCATGGAGCTGTAAAGGGAAAGTATTATTCCATTTAGAAATTTCAACATTAAAAAGTGGCATGTTTGGAGACTGAATACGAGAAAATTATGCTTATGTAAATACATAATATAGCATAGTTCTGTCCCCATAAATCCATTTTCTATGTGGGTTCTCAAAAATAAGGACTGATGTTTAGCAAAATAGTCATTTTTTAAACAGCTATTCAATCACATAAATATCGAAAGTATTATAAGTTACATTTACACCGAAAATACAGGCGTAAAGCTAAATCTGGAAGCGTGACTCACCTGTGGCGGCATTTTCACGAATAAAGTCGGAATAGCGTTTGGGAGCAATTTACGAATTGTTCTCAGTTGATTCCACTTTGTGTACAAGGATGTGTCGTACATATCCGGTGAGAAGTGCAGGCTGCAGATGCGGTATCGATGACCCCTCTTGTCCTCCAAGACTTGTTTGACTCTACTTTCAAGCTCTTCCGGTGGATATCCGCAATATCTGACCTATTCTCTTATTCGATCAACAGTTTTAGGGAATACATGCATTGTAATGCCTTCAGATTTGTCATGGGTCTTTGAAGGGCAACTGAAAATAGAACATGCAGGCATTGTTGTAAATTCTGAAAAATAAAGGTCAACATTATTAGAACATTATTTTGCATAAAAATGTGAAAAATAATTAATTGGACCATGCATTGTTCATTGCACACTTTCTTTTGGGAACCACAGCAAAACCAATGCAGCGTGGGTGGCTGTATTATAGGATAAATTTCACAAACGATTCATTGATGTGTTCAAAATCAGAACATGTTACTCGTCCCTTGAATGTTTTATCATGCACGAAAAGGAAACATGCTTACACTATAGACACGGACCGCGAAGGATGCAATACGATACCAATTGACACTGATACAAATTGATATATCGATAGCATAAAAAGAAACTCAAATCAATAGCAATAAGACAAATGAACATAGCACTAGTGAGTACGTTACTTAAAAATAGATATAAATTTACAAATGAAGGATATGATTAGGATGCATGCCCTTACCTTGACCAACAAACAGTTGGATTCAGCAAGCAGAGTAATTAGTGGCAGGAGAACAGGGAGATGTTCACAGGTAGCACACTGACGAGTTCACTCGAAGCGGTCACAGAGTAGCACATTTACGAGTTGACTTGCAGTGCTCAAGGATGTTCTCATGGTAAATATCCAGTGGTTTATAAAGAATAACAAAAAGGGGTGTGTTTGTGAATGAATGACGTGTATATGTCGTGGTATTATGTGTATTGCCGGGGAGCGCCCTGCTTCAAGGGGCGCCTGCCTGGAGACACGGGGTCTGAGAAGGCCATGTGAACATTGACCCCTGGGCGTAAAATACCTTTTGAAGTGTACATGTTGTTTGGCACCTTAGCCGTTCGCGCACCTGACAGCACCCCTTGGCAGCGCACATCCACTGGTGTGAACTGCCTTTGATAGTGGAGGGCGGATGGATGGGCCTGGGGCGTGCAGACAAGGCACAAGAACACTGCTGAATGGAGACACACTTATGTGTATTGCCGGGGAGCGCCCTGCTTCAAGAGGAACCTGCCTGGAGACATGGGGTCTGAGGAGGCCATGTGAACAATGGCCCCTGGGCGTAAGATACCTTTTGAAGTGTACATGTTGTTTGGCACCTTGGCCGTTCGCGCCCCTGACAGCACCCTTGACAGCGCACATCCACTGGTGCGAACTGCCTTTGATAGTGGAGGCAGGATGGATGGGCCTGGGGCGTGCAAACAAGGCACCCGAACACTGCTGAATGGTAACACACTTAATTCACTTAAAAACTGAAACAACAATTGATAAAAAAATATGTTGTGTTTTATTTGGTTTCTTATTTTGATGGCACAAAAATACTACACATTGTAAAGGTCTGGTTGCAGCTCTCACTGGGGAAAGTTTGTCTAATGGCACCAACGACACAGGCGGGTATTACTCGTCGAACACGGTGTCCAAGCCTCCAATGAAGCCACCATGTGTACGAACGATAGGCCACCAGTCGGTACCACCTGTGAAAGAGAAAGATACAACCTGTTTTTAAATGACCAAAATAAGTGTATTAAACCTTAGTTGTCAATGGCAATTCTTGTATGCAATGGCATTTTTGCCAGGACAAATGCTAACTAGACACTGCACAATATTGAACGACTTTTATGCAACTATTACTAGAGAATTGCAAGACTAAACTGATATGACAATGATATATTGAAGTTACGAGAATACAGGGGACAACCATGAAATAGTAGTGGCCTAACTGACATCACAACCAGACTATACTTACTCATTACTGGGATTACGAGGGCGAACTGTTGCGCGAAGTTCGTGCATAAGCACCATCAAAATCCTCAATACGGACCGTGTGAGGCAGGCTGCCGTGAAGTTTGGCAGCTCGGTAACGCATTGCGTCTGTGGATCGCCTCGCGATATGTAGGACAAGCATCCAGAGTTTTCTCGGCAGCAGCAGTTCTCCTTGGTTGGCATTAGCGCGCACCGATTGCAGGTACACCAGGTGGAAACACCATCCATGCGACTAGGCCCAGGCTCTTCATCTGTTGAATCGTCCTCCCAACTGTTGTCCAAAGCCCCATCATTTCCACATCTTTCTCTTTCCAGTAATTCCTCCTCGGAATACTCGGGTTCGTACAGGTAGGGCATTATTGTTGCCATTGTGTGGTAAACAAATGAAAATTATTTATAGCGGTGTTACTGGTATCTGTTCACACGGGTACAGGCAACAAAGGTAGCTGACCAGAGCACAGAAACGAGTCACAGAATAGTCAAAGAAATACAGTGAGAGGAATGGAAAAGAAAATCTGCTGTTGTGTGTTGTGAAACAGTCGGTTTATACTTATCGAGGAAAGAGGCTTCGTGCTGTTTCCATGGCGACACATCATTAGCTGAAGGGCAGAGACCGTTGACACGAGACGTGCTTTGGCGTTGTTAAATGGGCGGTACGCGTCTAGTGATGTCAGGCTCAGGGGCGGGGGATATGATTTTGTGCCACAAACGCAGGTCGCCCAGGGCGATGCGGCAAGTGATAAGATTATCACAAGATGGCCGCGCCCTGCTGCCTGATTTCGCTTGTGTTCAAGAGATGAAAACTCGGGTAAGGTGCATAGGAAACGTTTGTAAGATCGATCGACTTATGGTTAAAAACACATGGCCGAACCATAGGGACAATAATATTTCTGACCGAACCATTTCTTTAAACTCTGAGCATCATCATCAAAGAGGATATTCAGCACCTAATATTTATAGACGGTTAATTACGTACCCAACACCTGTGACCACGGTGGGCATGTTTAGAGGGTGTGCATTTTCCAAATTTGAACTCCCATGGCCATTCAAATGATCAAAATATGGAGGCTCATCCCAACCCTCTATTTCAGGAAGCTTGTAGTAACACAGATGTTGAAATAGCACTGTTACAGCAGCATGATAACTGATTTGCTTCCCTCTGCTTTTTATAAATGTTTTACCACGTGCAGCGCTCAAAGTGATTGCGAGATGATGTACAGCACTATGCAAAACTCCTAAATAAATTGCATTATACATGTATTTATTTGGTTATGCAAGTTCCCTGAGATCTACATTTTTAGCTAACACCTTAGAATAAGTGGAGCCAGATAATCCTCACCCACACACGTATCCAGGAGTAATAACAGCCCCCCCGCAGCACTTACCTGTTCATGCACTCTCCCTTTGCCCCTCTGCCCTGGCACTTCTCCTCCCCCCTCCCCCTGCCCTTGCACGACACAAGGCCTAGTAAGATTGTTTGTCTTGCCTCCCTCTGTCTTCCCTCCCTTGTCTTGTCGCACCTAGAAACACTTGTGTACAGCCGCGTGCCGTTATAAATGCCACATCATATCATATGATCAATATACCTGTTTATTCAGCTATGTTCGCTTTCTTGGTCACGGTGTATGCAGTTAAGGTGCAGGAGGGGCTTGACTGGCAGCCGTCGGTCACCATGGACTGTAAAGTGTACAATTTGCATAGAACTGCAGTCCGCACTGGTCTATGGACCCTACAGGGGAGCATCTCTGTGATACTTTTGGTTGCATCTGCTCAGGAGTCTGGCCGTTTCATTTCAACTTCCCAAGCATGCGCTGAGACACCCTTGGTTTTTCTAGGGGCAGAGGTGCTTCCTCACTGTCACATGATTCCAGCCTCAGCCCAGCCATACCCCGTGGCTACTCGCTCGGGCTTAGTAGCAGGAACATGATTACTTTGAATTACAATGGGAAGGGCGTGTCTGTTGTTCTTGAAGGTTTGGCTTTTCCAAACCTGCTTTTGTTTTCAAAAGCCTCAGGGGTGTTTCTAGATGCAGGGTCAGCTTAGGCTACCCAGCCGAAATGACAGGTTTAACTCTTTCTCATCTGCAGCTTGAGCTACAGGCTCCGTGTCGGATCTCGCTCAGAGGCCTCAGCGCCTGGCGTGGCATAAAGCAACTTGACAGACTGAGACAGACTAAATTAGCGGTAGGATTAAACGCCCATATCGGTAGGCGGTAGGAGTGCTTAAAAAGCTGTACCCTACCGCCTAAAGCGGTAGGGTTGGCATGTATGCCACACCAGAGACTCAGTTGGCTGGTCGGAAACTGGCGCACAGAGTGTCGCGTGTCGCCTTTATCAACTCGTGACACATGGTCACCCATCTGATGCCAACACGTAACGCGGCATGAGCCCCATGCAAGGTAGCCATCCACAACATCACATACCAAATATAACAAAACAACTTTAAGCACAGCATAGGAAACCTGCTTCACACTCCATCACTCTCGGTCAGCCTTGTACTATGCCCTTCTTCTGGAGCTGTGCTGCCACTTTGTTCCGCAATCTTCTCCTGGCTACATCCTGTACGCCACCACTTAGGAAAAACACATCTTCATCTCGTTGCTCGCAGACAGTCGTCAGGCCGCTCTGTAGACCGCCTCCTCCGGGCCACTCATTCTTCACTCCCGGTTGCTATCTGGGCAGCCACATCAGCCTCTGGTTCTTCCACAGCTCTGCTGTCTTAGTGACACTTAAGAACGGCCTTGGGGTCTTACAGCGAGGAGCAAAGTGCCCTGACTTGTTGCATCGCCCACACTGCCGCCCCATCGCCGGGCACCCTCCAACGTGCGGCATTACACTGCCACAGGATTAACATGATCGAGGGAGCGCTTCTTCCATTCCAGTTTTCACAGCTGTTAATATTCCCCCTCCACTCTTCTTGTTCGGCCCTCTGACTGAATACACTTCACCCATCTTCAAACCCTTAATGCATCCTCTATCATAGCCGACCGTGTCTTGGCCAACTTATGGGCTCTTCCCAACTCCAACATCCTAGACAGGGCATCCCCGGTTCTTTCAATATCTAAGTGCGCAACTTGTTGGAACGACACGCCTGAATTATTTGCCCTCTGAGCTCTCCCTCTTCAGCCACGAAAGCACAAATAGCAGCCCGTAGGCAAAGCCTTATGCAAAACGAGTCAAGGGACTCACCTGGACGGCTTGCCGCAATCCAAAGGTTTCAAAGTCAATGTTTACCATTGGTGACTCTGCAAGTGCCTATCTCACCTCTTGGTATGTTCCAGCTCCTGGGGGCAGTGTCTTATAGAATTTATGGACGTCACTCCTGGTATAAAACAGAAGTAGGGTGTAAAGTTTTGTTGTCTGAATATTTATAGGAGGCATGTTGTATGTTCTCAAGTTACTTTATTGATCAAGAACAGCTGTAATAATAAAATCAAGAGCAAGGTATTAAGCATCCACCAGCCCCGGTGGCAAGCTGGCCCCAACTGTCAACCTTCAAATCCTAAGCTACAGCTTGCCCCTTAACTTTCTAAAGGTGACATCACAAGCAACTGGCTTGTGCACTCACTCAGCTGCATCATATTCTTACGTAGGGTCTTCCTTTTCGTGTCATCCACTAACTTAGCTGCCTCATAAAACATGTCCAGCCTTTCTAGTCAATGTGCACAGTTGGCCCCCAGGGATGTAGCGCTCCCTTTCATATCGAACTCTGATACTGGATAGCTATGGAACAGGGGACCTTGGAGTTGGACATGTCCGCCCACTCCCTGTCTTGGTCCTGGAGCGTTACTCGCCCTCTGACTGGACCCTTGCATGTTACTCGCCCCTGGTGTACTAAATATGACATTTTATGTATTGAATTTTTGTATGACATCAATACATCAAAAGATGTTTCCAGGCACCACAAGACAAGAAGTAGGGGGTGGGGGGAAAGGGGAGTGAAAAAACAATAATAACAGTCCTACTGGGCCTTGTGACATTCAGATCGTCCAAGTGCAGTATAAAGAAATACAGGTGTGGATAGATACGAGAGGAAGGGGTAGGGAGAGAGTAGAGAGAGAGCAGTGCTGGAAAGGTGTGGGGGGGCATATTGCTAAAATATGCCCAGAAGGGCAAGTGCAGGGGGGGACAAGGTGGGTAAGGCTAAGTGCAGGGAGAGGGGGTGGACCAGCCTCAGAAGGCTAGTCAGGGAAGGGTGCCCAAGGGCAAGTGCTGATAGGAAGGCGTGCGGAGGAGACTGCTCGGGGGGGGGGGGAGACCTGAACCAAGTACGATTTATAAGGAAACACAGGCAAACCAGTCGCTGAAGCAGGGGGAGACTAGCAGGAGAGGGGGAGAGAGAAGGATGAGAAGAAAAGGAATGTCTTCAGAAGCATCCAGAACTTTAGTTAAAGTCAGAGAGGGGCAGGGACGCTGTTCCAGAGGGAGGCCCCTGCCAAAGAGAGAGATCTACCCCCCACTCTCTGCTTGGTGAAACATCAGATCTGCAGAGAGTTGGAGGAGCTAGAAGACTGCAGGACTCTAGCAGGGAGGTATTTATGGAGAGAAAGTTGGATGTAGCAGAGTCCCTTGCCCTAGAGGGCCTTGTGGATGATGCAAAGGTCATGAATTTGATCCTTGCAACCACTGGGAGATTTTAGGGCTGGAAAGATGCAGTCCCTGGGCTTGAGGCTAAAGATAAGTCTTGCAGTCCTATTCTGGATTAGTTGAAGAGGGTGAAGGGAGGAGAGAGGCAGATTAAGGAAGAGGCTATTACAGTAATTGAGCCTTGAGAGAACCAGAGCTCTGGAGACATCAAGTTTCGGTGGGAAGGTAAGAAAAGGGAGAATGCCTCAGGAGGTGAAGCTGATAATGGGCCTCCTTGGCAGGGACCGCAATGTGAGGTGAGAAGGAGAGAGAAGAGTCGAAGATGACACCCAGGTTTTTACCCTCACACAATGTTTTGGGGAGGAGGCCCAAGGAGGGCAGCCAGAGTGTAGGAGGGAAGGAGGGGACAGGAGTCCCAATGAGAATGATCTCAGTCTTACTGGCATTAAGACAGAGATCATTGGCCGCACACCATGCCTGAATAGCTGTCAGTCAGTCAGGAATGAGAGTGGAGGGAGAGGAGGAAAAGGAGGAAAGCTTAAAGGAGAGCTGTGTGTCATCAGCATACCACTGGACATGAGGTGAGAAGGTTGAGATCAGGTGGGCCAGAGGGGCAAGGTAAATGTTGAAAAGCCACAGCAGGTGGATAGGACACTGGGGGATTCCGCAAGTCAAGAGTTAGGTACAGGAGAGGAAAGGGTCCAGTTGCACTTGGGAGGGGCGATTCGAGAGGAAAGAGTCAGCCAAGCCAGATCCCGATCCGTGATACCCATGGTATCACAGAGCTGTTTTATGAGGATGGAATGGTTGACCGTGTCAAAGGCAGGGGACAGATCCAGGAGGATTAGTGCAGAAGGAGTATTGGAATCAAGGTTTGAGAGCAAATCATCACAGGTGTTCAGGAGAGCAGTTTCCATGCCTCTGGCTGCTCAGAAGCCAGACTGGTGGTCATAGAGGCAACCACAAGATTTAGTGTGTTGGATTAATTGGGAGATGACCAACCTTTGCAGGAGTTTGCCCAAGAAAGGGGTAGTAGAGATAGAGCGGCAGTTAGCCAAGCAGGAAGGGCCCACAGACAGCTTTTTTAGAGGGGATGCACAAGGGAGTGCTTGTGGGGTGAGAGGAAGGTGCCAGTGGCAGAAGAGTGGAGCGAGAGAGGCAATGTTGTCCTTGATGGCTCACCTGTTTGGAGGAGACATTCATAGAGCAGACTGCATTGGTAATCTCATCAGGTACTATGGGAGAGAAGGAGGAAAGTAGAGGGTGGGATGAGGGGTTCAGGGAAGGAATGCATGCAAGAGGGGGAGGGTTGAGCAAAGAGGAGAGAGAGGACAGGATGTCCTGAGTTTTTCTTGTGAAGTAGGAGGCCAATGCTGTGCAGAGGGTCTGAGAAGGAAGTGGGGAAGTGGAGACTGCAGTAGGATTGGCAAGTTTCTTACAGATTTTGAAAAGTTCAGCCGTGCTGTTTGAGGCCCCAGCGATGCAGGATTGGATGTGGCCCTATTTCTTGGAGCGGATGGAAAACCTATGGAGCAGGCAACAGGCTAGTGTGTCAGAGGATGTGGTAGAAGCCAACCACTTCCGTTCAGCACCTTTGCATTTGCGAGACTAGATCAGAATCATACCAATTATTGCACTTGGAGGCTGACTTCATGCAGATCCCCATAGCAGGGGCATGGATGTGAAGGGTGCTGGAGATTGAGAGGTGAAGGTTAGAAAGGGCTGAGTCAGTGGATAGTAGGAGTGGACAGAGGAGTGAAGTAGGCGGTAAAAGCAGCAACTGATTCTCGCCTCATTGTTCAAATGGTGGAGAAGGAGATTGGCAGTGCAAGAAGAAGCCTAGTCATGGGGCCCAGGAGCTCAGGTTGGGAGGAGAGAGTGGTCAGACTAAGAGAGAGGAGTGGTCAGAGGGATAGCGAGGGAGATATCAGCTGAGATGAGCGCATCCAAGATGTGAGCGACTGAGTGGGTTGGTCCGGAGGGACAAATGGTGAGGGAGAGAGAATTGGATGAATCAGGAGAATCAAGATGAATATTGAAGTCCCCAAGGAGGAGAATCTTAGAGGTCAGACGAGAGGAGACATGGTCAGTCCACTCCGAGAGGAAGGGGGTGATTGGCCCAGGAGTCCTGTAGATAGTAGCGAGAGTGAGCGAGAGGTTAGGAGAGACACAGAGCTTGCTGAGAAGACATCCAAATGAGGGGTATGATCGAGTCAGTATCATGGTAGCAGGAACCCACTCAGGGAAGACAAGGGCCACTCTGCCTCCAGACAGGTTAGACCACGGCTTGGAGAGTATCTTGTCGCCCTCAAGGAAGAGAGTGACAGAGATGGCATTGAACCACGTCTCAGTGAGAGCGAGGACTTCAAGGTGGTGACAGATGTCAGAGGAGTATTTGACAGCGGAACAAGAGTTGAGGATAGCTAGCTGTTTGCCACCTTTAAAGGTCTTCCGAGGCAGGGTACAGGGGCACAGTACACGCGGCAGAGGGGAAGAAGAGGACATAGGGGTGGCAGCCAGAGGAATGGCATGGGAAGGGAGGAAGTTGATGAGAGATGGGAGGCGTCTGCCAAGAAGGAGGAGGTTGTGCTGGGAGCCCTGGGCCATAATAGTGTCATTCTGGTAGACATTAATGATGCACCTAGATGATTGGAAGTGTGCCAAGAGAATTTCCCATCTGGTTCCACCATTAATAGGAGAGGAAGAAAAAGGGGAGAGTATGGCGACCATATGGGAAGTCCATAGGTCAGAGAGGGGACAGTGAAGAGGATGTCAGTAATAGTTTGCCTGAGGTAGCATTGACATAAGTATCAGCAATGGGCAATCATGGGTTGGAGAACAGGGATGCTTTCTTAAATTGTTTCCTTACAGACTTCGAGAGAGGGTAGTTAAGGTGATAGAGTAGCAATTACAATGGATAGGAGAGATAGAGAGCACCATAGTGACAGGGGGTGTGAGGGTATGGAGCAGATGGAGGGATGGCACAAAGCACGAGGAATTAACAAGGCGGCCTAGCAGTAGGACAAAAGAGGAAGAGTCAAGTGTAACAGGAGAACAGTAAATCAAGGTTACAGAGGGCAGAAATGAGCAAGAACAATTCACACATGTGGGGACGCTGCCACCATTAAGGAGAACATCAGAGTGATAATCAAAGGTAGGGCAAGAAGGCCTAACAATTGCAGGCAGCATTATACAGATGTAGCTCAATTGAATTGGACTCAGATAGATAGGCCTAGTGTCTTGGCAAAGCCCGAGGAGGAAGAACAAGGGGATTTGATTTTAACAAGTTGCAGCAGTGTGAATAAAGCAGGCAGATTTGAACCACGGCTAGATTTTATTCAAAGACTACAATAAAAAAGCAGCATCCTAATGGAGCCAACAGATGGTTAAAAGCAAAGCTAGATTCCAGAAACCACAATAGCAATTGAAACGCAGCATCTTAATGGAACCAACTGACTGATGAATTAGGTGGTGCAGTGGGTACATAAGTAAGTCCAACCCGCAGTCTTGAAGTCTGTAGCGAGATACCAACTTAGTGGGAAGGTGGGAGGTAGTTCATATGCACAGCATGGAGACTGTAACACCAGGGAAGAAGAATCCGGGTTAGCAAAGGTGGGTTCAAAGTCGCAGGCGAGGAAGTAACTGCTTGGGAGGGGATAGAAGGAAGGCACAAGGCTGCCGGTGAACTCTATCACAGATGGGCTCCGTGGGAGCTGGGTGGGGGTCACTGTGCAGAGCGGCACGCTGCGGCAGGGTGACGCACCGATGCACGGATTAAGGCTAGATGAAATGCCTCAAGGAGGAGGGCTTACCAGTGGGGATATGGTGCAGGTCGATGGGCCCATGATATAGGAGCGAACAGAAAACAAAAAGAGGCATGTGGAAATCAGAGGCTTACTAGAGCTCCAAAGTTGCAGGGTCATAGGCAGTGGGGTATAGATTTCGGATCAGCGAGGAGGCAGGTGGCCCACCCATACCCAGACCAGGCCAGACAGTGGTATTCAAGACCATTTTAGGTGGTCCTTTGAGGGGACCGTCAATTGCCTGTCGGCTCCCGGATCTGTCACAGTATGAACAAAGGCCCAGCAAGCCTAGGTGTTCCCCTTTCCCACTTTACTTTGGGTCTCTGCCCATCCTCTCTCTCTCTCCATCTCATTGCTGACCCCTTTTAACTGGGCATTCATGAGGCCCCTGGACCACACTGCACAAGCACTCTCAGGGAAGAGAGCCTCAGCAGGCAAGATAGCAGCACCCCTCGATGGCAACAGTACTTGGGAGTCACATCACATGTCTTGTTAACTCGTCTTCCTCCTCTCTGGATGGGTCTGCTCTTCCCTCTTTAACCAGAGCCTCCCCTGTGGGCCTTGGACACAATGCACAAGCACCCACTTAACAAGGACTACAATAGATGGGGATCTACACACCACCAGCTATCCCACAGAACACCCGTAGGTTTTTGAGAAGTGTCCTCTTGAATGGCCACCCTTCTACTGGTTTGAGAGACACTGGGGCAAGAATGCCAGTGGTGGACAGGACCCTGCTCAAGCCAGAGGACTATGTAGGTGCTCCTCTGGGAACTACCAGGTTAGCTGCACTAACTGCACTGATTCTGCAACTGGACCACTCTTAACGGCCTCGGTCCTGGGCCCAGCCACTCTCCACTTGCACTGATGCCTTGGAACCCCTCTGCACTGCGGGACTGTCTCTGTATCCCTACAGCCCCCCCCTTTCCCAGCACTTGTTCTGCACCTACCTTGCACTTGCCACCAGCTGGCCCTATTTATTTATTACTTTACGCCACTTACCTTGTACTGCACTTCCCCCCCTCCCCTTCCCCTTGCACTTTTTCCCCCTCCCCCACCCCTGCACTTGCGCGATCTGAATGACACCTGGCCTAGTAGGATCGTTGTCTGTCTCCCCTGGTTCCTCCCCTCCCTGCCTCGTCGCGCCTTGAAACACCTGTGTATAGGCGCGTTACAAATGCCATATCATATCATATCATATCATAGCTGGTGGGCCTCCCAAATTATCGCCTGTAGCCTTAGTCACACTCATGATTGGAGACAAGACAGCAAACCTTCCTGTCCTGGTTCAGGACAATCTCTCTGCTAATATTTTGTTAGGCTATGATCTAGTAGAGTTGGGGTTGATCTCTGATGGTCTCCCCATGAATGCTGCTGCAGTGTTTTAGGTCGATTATACCGCGAACAAATGGTCGTAATGACCAAAAGTTCTAAAAATGCTACCACCAAAGGTTCGAACACCAAAAGTTTGTACCTTTGGTGGTAGCATTGCAGGTGAGTATAATAAAAGAAAAAGACTGCGGGGGCGTCCCCCACCACACCCGTAAAAAAATAATAATTAAAAAACAGGGGCTGCAGGGGTGTCCCCCGCAAAACCCCGCTTGACAGTATAGTGAGCGGGGGTTGCGGGGGACACCCCCTGCAGCCCCCGTAGGACGTGTGTTCGCATTAGAAAGGTGCAAACCTTTGGTAGTTTGCACCTTTCTCATGCGAACGTTCCGACTGCAGCCAAATCAGCCGGGGTCGGATCACTCGGATTCGCTGCAGTCACTAGGTCACAGGTGACATCGGGTCTGACTGAGAGTCAGGTACCCAAGCCAAAGGCAAGGCCAAAGGCAAGAAGGAGGACCAAGAAGGCCACCTCTTTGAAGGGTGCTCCTTCTCCTCCTGCTGCTCCTGCAGCACCCATTGGGATTCATGCTCCAGACGGGCTGGGTCCAGTGGTAAACCCAAACTCAACTCCTGAGGGAGAAGAGGCATAAGACCCTCCTGCGGGAGAGGTGCTCAAGCCAGAGGACCACCCCGATCTTTAATGCCTGCTGGCTGAAAGGGGGCCCTCTAGGGGCGACTTCTGCAAAGGACAGAGAGAGTGCCACTTTCTCGAGGGTCTGAGGAAACAGGCCCAGGCACAAGGAGAAGTTCCTAGGTCTTTCCAGATTTATTGGGAGGGTGAGCTCCTTGTTAGTGAGCCCACTAAGCCTGAACCTGGTGCCCTCAAGAGGTTGATGGTACCCCAGGTTTGCAGGCCCTTCCTACTGCAGTTGGCGCAGGAGGTGCCCTTAGCTGGTAATCTTGGTACCCAGAAGACTAAGCAGAGGCTCTCTGCTCATTTCTACTGGCCCCGGATGGGAGGAGTAGTGGAGCCCAACTGCAGGACCTGCCCAACTTGTCAATTATCTGGCAAAACTGGAGGCAGTGTCATTGCCCCACTGCAGCCCTTGCCAGTGGTTGGTACACCATTTGAGTGGATGGGCATCGACATTGTTGGTCCCCTTGACCCTCCCACTTCAGGTGTACATCAGTTCATCCTGGTCTTGGTAGATCATGCCACCAGGTACCCTGAGGCTATACCCCTTCGGACTGTTACTGCCAAGGTGGTTGCCAGGGCTCTCCTGGACATTTTCACCTGGGTTGGATTCCCTAAGGAGGTTGTCTCTGACAAAGGATCCAACTTCATGTCGAGTTAAATGAAAACCATGTGGAAAGAGTGCGGGGTAACCTACAAGCTCTCCACTTCTTACCACCCCCAGACCAATGGTCTGGTTGAGAGATTTATTAAAACTCTCAAGGGCATGCTAGGTGCTTTGGAAGAGTCCCTAAGGAGGAAATGGGATCTCTCTCCTCCCATGCCTGCTGTTTGCTTACCAAGAGGTACCTCAAGTGGGTGTTGGTTTCAGCCCCTTTGAGTTACCATTTGGACATCCTGTGAGGAGGCCCCTTGCCTTGATCAGAGAAGGTTTGGAAGCCACCCCTCCAGATCCTGCCAAGCAAGTGGGGGACTATGTGTTAGGCCTCAGACAGAGGATGATACAGATGATGGACCAAGCGACAGCGAACCTTAAGGCAAGCCTGGAATTGAACAAGTACTGGCATGACCTTAAAGCCTTTGCAAGTGGATTGGACTCCAGGACAGGAGATACTTGTGATGGAGCCTACCAAACCGCGGGCTTTGGCAGATAAGTGGACTGGACCCTACAGGATCATCTCCAAGATGGGCGAAGTCAATTATCTGGTTGACATGGGAGTCCCTAGGGTAGTCCCTCAGGTATTCCACGTCAACAGGCAAAGCCTTTCCATAGGCCAGCAGAAGTCACATGCCTCTTGCTGGATTCAAAGCAAGAAGAGGATGAGAGTGACCCCCTTCCTGATTTGCTGCATAGCAACCTCCAGGATGGCACTGTGGAGGGAGTGCATCTCTCTCCAGATCTGACACCAGAGCAGCAGAGGGATTGCCGGGCTTTGCTCCAGCAGTATGCGCCTCTGTTCTCGCTGACACTAGGCCTCACTCCATGGTGCAGGCACGAAATTGACACTGGTGACAGTGTACCTGTCAAAAGCAGATTCTACATCTACAGGATGTCAGACACTGTGAAGAACCACATCCAGGCTGATGTCGCCAAGATGTTGGATCTGGGTGTTATTGAACCCTCAACCAGTCCCTGGTCCAGTCCAGTGGTCCTTGTCCCCAAGGCAAGTTCCCAGGCAGGTACCAAGGATTGGCGGTTCTGTGTGGACTACAGAGGGGTCAATGCCGTCACCAAAACTGACGCACACCCATTGCCCAGGGCTGATGAGCACCTTTGACCTTACCTCAGGCTATTGGCAAATAGCTCTGACAGACCATGCCAAGGAAAAGACTGCATTCTCACAACTGAGGTGCTCTACCAGTTTATAGTCATGCCTTTTGGGTTGAAAAATGCACCTGCCACGTTCCAGAGATTAGTCAATCATTCACTCAGTGGGCTGGAGGCCTTTTGTGTGGCCTACCTAGACAACATTGCTCTCTACAGTTCCACCTGGGAAGAGCATTTGACTCATTTGGATAAAGTATTGCTGGCATTAAAGGGCTAACCTCACTATCAAGGCTACCAAGGGACAGATAGCTCAGGGGAAAGTCATATATCTTGGTCATGAGGTAGGAGGGGGTCAAATCCAACCTCTCCCCAGTAAGGTACAGGATATACATGACTGGGAGACACCCACTACTCACACCCAGCCTTTTTGGGCCTTACTGGGTATTATCACAACTTCATGGCGGACTATGGAACCATAGCTGCCCCTCTGACAGCTCTAACTTCACCCAAACAGCCTAGGAAGGTTAATTGGACCGAAGACTGTCAGAGGGCCTTTGTTGGCTTGAAAGAAAGTCTGTGTCGGGCACCTGTGTTGTGTGCGCCTGATTAAAGCAAACCCTTTATCGTCCAGACGGATGCCTGCGTACACCGGAATTGGAGCTGTCTTGTCCCAGTTAGATGACAAAGGGAGGGAACATCCGATCATCTTCATCAGTACAAAACTCAAGGGTAGAGAACTTGGGCTACTGTTGAAAATGAATGTTTCAGTATAGTTTGGAGCCTTAGGCATTTTATGCCCTACCTTACATGGTCTACCTTCAAGGTCCAAACAGAACATAAGCCCCTGAAGTGGCTTATGCAGATGAAGGATGAAAACCCAAAACTGCTCAGATGGTCCATTAGCCTGCAAGGGCTAGACTTCACCATAGAGCACAGACAAGGGAAGAGTCACGATAATGCAGATGGCCTTTGCAGAAGGTATGCTGACCGTATGGATGAGAGCGTCAATCTCGTGGGAGATTAGATGCCCTAACCTTAGTCTGGGGGAGGTGACTGTGATGCTGGAAATGCATTGGAGGGACAGGGCCTCGCTGTCCTTTTTTTTTTTTTTAAACTTTATTTTTGGTTATATTCAATAGTCAAAGAAAAAATAACATAACAAAAGGAAAAAACATGGAAGTAACATTTGCTTCGTATACTGCTTCCCCCACCACCGCCCAACCACTGAAGATGCACTTATGCATGAGTTGATGGACATTAACAGTTTACCGTCCCTCACTGGCTAGGACGTGTGCCTGTGTGGTTCTGTTAAGGTTCTGGGGATGTTTCCCTTGATGAGTCACTGTTTCCGGTGGACAGCAAGTACGCGATGTAGGGGCCCCAGATGTCAGGAGGCCGAGCATGTAGGGGTAGTAGCTTGATAAAGTTTGTTTCCATGTCCTGACAGTAGGCTATGTCTTTCAACAATTGCTGTATGGTCGGTGTGGGACCTTTTCCCCAAGACATTGCAATTCTTCTTCGCGCTAGTAGTAGCAGCAGTCCTCCTAGTTTGCGTGTTGAGGGGGGAAAGTGTTTGGTGAGTCCCAGAAGTGTGATCCTATAGTCGGGTTCTATAGGCATGTCTAAGATTGCAGCTGCTTTTTCGAGAATTTCTTCCCAGAATTGTTGAATAGTTGGGCAGGACCATGCGAGGTGGATGAAGTCTGCCGACGGGGCACCGCCGCGGCCGCACACCGGAGGGGTCGATGGGTGGTAGTGATGGATTCTGACGGGGGTATGGTACGCTTGGTGGATGAATTTTAGGTGTATTAGTTTGTATCTTGTGTTTAGCAATACCTTCTGGGTTTGAGCTAGAATGTATTCCCAGTCCTCGTCTAGAATTGACACCTGGAGGGCCCTTTCCCATCTCACCTTGGATGTTGTCGGGTTCGAGGATGTTTCCGTTAGCAGTGATTTGTAAAGCATCGAGACCAGTTTGCCCTCCCCCTGTGATTGAATGACACCGTGCAGTAATTGCCATGTTGCTGGTTGTCGTGCGAACGAGGAAAGTATGGCTTGAAGGGCGTGTCTGAGGCGGAAATAGATAAGCTTGTCAAGGGTGGTGGTTGCTCTGCACGTTTTGGCCTGTTGGGGAGTAAGGAAGCACCCTTTAGCTTGTCCACCCAGTTTAAATAGACCTTTTCTGTGGTCATGGGGATTCCAGGAATGAATTTTGTCGGTAGGAGTGGGGAGAACCTGGTCTGAACGTCACACTTCAGCGCAATTCTTTTCCATACTGCTATGGTGGAGAGAACTGTGTTTAGCGTATTATGCGGGGTGTGAGTTTGGCTGAAGATAACTTCTCTGAGCAGGTTAGGGGATGCGAGAGCTTGCTCTAGTTGGACATGGGGGCGGACAAAGTGTGTGGCGAACCAGTGGCCCAGAAATTGGGCTTGTGCTGCCCAATAGTAACGTTCGAAGTCCGGGAGTGCCATGCCGCCCTTTTTCACTGGTTGGATTAGTGACTTGTAAGCGATTCTAGCTGGTTTGCCCGCCCATAGGAGTTCCAGGACTAGGCTCTGTATGTGTTGGAGGTGTTTTTGGGGAACTAGTAGGGGCAGGTTTACAAAGAGTCTATTTTCCCCTGAAGTGATTGGATTACTTTACCATAGTTGTCTTGGAAGAGGGTTTGGTGGTCTCTGGCCACTTGGATGCCTAAGTAACGGACGTTTGTGTGTTCCCTTTTGAAGTTGAAGTCGTTTGGGAATTCTCGGGTTTCTGGTGTTAGTGGGAATATAATCGACTTATTGTGGTTGATCTTTAAGCCGGAGAAGTTACCGAATTTAATGACATCTCGTATAAATGGGTTTAGGTTTATTGCCGGGTCTCGTATGTAAAGGGCGATGTCATCGTCATATAGAGAAATTATTAATTTGCGTGGGCCGAAGGACAGGCCTCTGTGAATGTGTCTGGCTCTGAGATCTGAGGCGAGGGGCTCCATCACCAGCGCAAAGAGCAATGCGGACAGGGGGCATCCCTGCCTGGTTCCCCGCTGTAGGTCGATTGCCGTCGATCTGGTTTTCCCCAAAGTGATGTGAGAACGGGGTTGATTATACAGGAGGGCAGTCAGCTGGAGGAAACGTTTACCGAGGCTCATTTGTTGGAGAACCTCAAAGAGAAAGGGCCATTCAATGGAGTCAAACGCCTTCTCGGCATCCAGGAGGACCGCCACCACATGTTGTGGGGGATCTAGTGCTTCCATGACTCTGAACATGCGTCTGATCCCAAATGTCGTGTTGCGGCCTGGTATAAATCCGGCTTGGTCAGCGAGCACCAGCGCGGGCATCAGGGGAATAAGTCTGGAGGACAGGATCTTGGCTAATATTTTATTGTTGAGGTTGATCAGTGAGATCGGTCTGTACGAGCCGCATTCTTCTGGGGGTTTGTTAGCTTTATGTAGCAAGATCATGTTCACCTCGCGGAGGGTCGGGGGCAGTGAACCGGTCTCGAGAGCCTCCTCGAAGACTTGAGGTAACAGTGGGGCAAGGATGGGTGCAAATGCTTTATAGAACTCACCAATCAGCCCGTCGGGGCCAGGCGCTTTAGTGCTTGGCATGTCTTTGATGGCCTGGACGATTTCCTCTAGTGCATGGGTTCTCAACATACGGCCCGTGGGCCAGTTGCGGCCCGCCATTCCATTTTGTCCGGCCCGCCAGCAACAAAGACTTTCCTAATGTAGGGCGGCCCGCAAGCAGCATCGGCCGCCCTCCATTAGGAAAGTCTTTGTTGTCTTCCGGGCTGGACAAAACACTGGCCCTCTTTGGTTCAGTGCACACGAACCACGCAGCTCCTACGAACCACGTAGTGCGTGTGTGCTACACCAATGGAGTGCCAGCACTACGGCTGGCGTGGCCAGTAAGGCTTGATGCCGGAAGGCATTTCAGCCTTGTTGCGCCCACGCCAGCCGTAGTGCCAGAAGCCTCGCCAGCTTTCCAGCACGTCTGGGTAAGTACATGGTGGGGGGGGGGCTGTATGTTTGCGTGTGTGTGTGTGTGTATATGTGTGTGTCTGTCTCAGGTCCGTCCTGACTGTGTTTTTTGTTTTTGTATGTATATTGAGATGCAGAGGTGGGGGGTGTGTATCGGGTGTGTATGGGTGTGTTTGTATTTGTATGTCTGCAGTGTATGTTGAGATGCGGGGGTGGGGGTGTGTCGGGTCTGCTTGAATGTGTTTGTATGCAAGTGCAGTGTGTGTTGAGATGCAGAGGGGGTGTGTGTCAGGTCTGCCTGAATGTGTTTGTGTGCAAGTTCAGTGTATGTTGAGATGCAAGGGCGGGGTGTATGTCGGGTCTGCCTGAATGTGTTTGTGTGCAAGTTCAGTGTATGTTGAGATGCGGGGGTGGGGTGTGTGTCGGATCTGCCTGAATGTGTTTGTGTGCAAGTTCAGTGTATGTTGAGATGCGGGGGTGGGGTGTGTGTGGGGTCTGCCTGAATGTGTTTGTGTGCAAGTGGATTGTGTGTTGAGATGCCGAGGGGGGGTGTGTGTCGGGTCTGCCTGAATGTGTTTGTGTGCAAGTGCAGTGTGTTTTGAGATGCGAAGGGAGTGTGTGTGTGTCGGGTCTGCCTGAATGTGTTTGTGTGCAAGTTCAGTGTATGTTGAGATGCAGGGGTGGGGTGTATGTCGGGTCTGCCTGAATATGTTTGTGTGCAAGTTCAGTGTATGTTGAGATGCGGGGGTGGAGTGTGTGTCGGGTCTGCCTGAATGTGTTTGTGTGCAAGTTCAGTGTATGTTGAGATGCGAGGTGGGGTGTGTGTGGGGTCTGCCTGAATGTGTTTGTGTGCAAGTGGATTGTGTGTTGAGATGCGGAGGGGGGGTGTGTGTCAGGTCTGCCTGAATGTGTTTGTGTGCAAGTGCAGTGTGTTTTGAGATGCGAAGGGAGTGTGTGTGTGTCGGGTCTGCCTGAATGTGTTTGTGTGCAAGTTCAGTGTATGTTGAGATGCGGAGGGGGGGTGTGTGTCGGGTCTGCCTGAATGTGTTTGTGTGCAAGTGCAGTGTATGTTGAGATGCTGGGGGGAGGAGGGTGTCGGGTCTGCCTGAATGTTTGTTGTTGTTGTGTGCACGTTTAGTGTATGTTGAGATGTGGGGGTGGGGGGTCCGGGTCTGTATGCGTGCATGCTTGTGTGTTTGTTTGGTGAGTTGGCGGCTGGGGGGTTCAGGTCTGTATGGATGCATGGTGTATGCTTGTGGTTTTGTGTGCTGAGTTGGGGGTGGGGTCTGTATGGGTGCATGGTGTATGCTTGTGAGTTTGTGTGCTGAGTTGGGGGTGCAGGGTTCGGGTCTGTATGGGGGCATGGTGTATGCTTGTGGGTTTGTGTGCTGAGTTGGGGGTGGGGGGTTCGGGTCTTTATGGGTGCATGGTGTATGCTTGTGGTTTTGTGTGCTGAGTTGGGGGTGGGGGGTTCGGGTCTGTATGGGTGCATGGTGTATGCTTGTGGGTTTGTGTGCTGAGTTGGGGGTGGGGGGTTCGGGTCTGTATGGGTGCATGGTGTATGCTTGTGAGTTTGTGTGCTGAGTTGTGGGTGGGGGGTTCGGGTCTGTATGGGTGCATGGTGTGTGCTTGTGGGTTTGTGTGCTGAATTGGGGGTGGGGGGTTTGGGTCTGTATGGGTGCATGGTGTGTGCTTGTGAGTTTGTGTGCTGAGGTGGGGGTGGGGGGTTCAGGTCTGTATGGGTGCATGGTGTATGCTTGTGGGTTTGTTTGCTGAGTTGGGGTTACGGGGTTCGGGTCTGTATGGGTGCATGGTGTATGCTGGTGGGTTTGTGTTCTGAGTTGGGGGTGGGGGGTTTGGGTCTGTATGGGTGCATGGTGTATGCTTGTGAGTTTGTGTGCTGAGTTGGGGGTGGGGGGTTTGGGTCTGTATAGGTGCATGGTGTATGCTTGTGAGTTTGTGTGCTGAGTTGAGCGTGGGGAGTTCGGGTCTGTATAGGTGCATGGTGTATGCTTGTGAGTTTGTGTGCTGAGTTGGGCGTGGGGAGTTTGGGTCTGTATGGGTGCATGGTGTATGCTTGTGGGTTTGTGTGCTGAGTTGGGTGTGGGGGGTTCGGGTCTGTATGGGTGCATGGTGTATGCTTGTGGGTTTGTGTGCTGAGTTGTGGGTGGGGGGGTTCGGGTCTGTATGGGTGCATGGTGTATGCTTGTGAGTTTGTGTGCTGAGTTGGGGGGTGGGGGTTCGGGTCTGTATGGATGCATGGTGTATATTTGTTAGTTTGTATGCAGGGGTGGGGGGGTTGGGGTCTGTATGAGTATGTATGCATGGTGCATGCTTGGTGGCATGGGGCATAGTGTTTGCTTGAGGGGTGGGTGTCTTGGGGCATAGTGTTTGCATGAGGTGTGGGTGTCTTGGGGCATAGTGTTTGCTTGAGGGGTGGGTGTCTTGGGGCATAGTGTTTGCATGAGGGGTGGTTGTCTTGGGGCATAGTGTTTGCATGAGGGGTGGGTGTCATGGGGCATAGTGTTTGGTCGGGGAGTGGGAGCCATGGGGCATAGTGTTTGCTTGAGTGGTGGGTGTCTTGGGGCATAGTGTTTGCTTGAGGTGTGGGTGTCTTGGGGCATAGTGTTTGCTTGAGGGATGGGTGTCTTGGGGCATAGTGTTTGCTTGAGGGGTGGGTGTCTTGGGGCATAGTGTTTGCTTGAGGGGTGGGTGTCTTGGGGCATAGTGTTTGCTTGAGGGGTGGGTGTCTTGGGGCATAGTGTTTGCATGAGGGGTGGTTGTCTTGGGGCATAGTGTTTGCATGAGGGGTGGGTGTCATGGGGCATAGTGTTTGGTCGGGGAGTGGGGTCCATGGGGCATCGTGTTTGCATGAGAGGTGGTGTTTTGGGGCATAGTGTTTGCATGAGGGGTGGGTGTCATGGGGCATAGTGTTTGGTTGAGGGGTGGGGGCCATGGGGCATAGTGTTTGCTTGAGGGGTGGGTGCCTTGGGGCATAGTGTTTGCATGAGGGGTGGGTGTCATGGGGCATAGTGTTTGGTTAAGGGGTGGGTGTCTTGGGGCATAGTGTTTGCTTGAGGGGTGGGTGTCTTGGGGCATAGTGTTTGCTTGAGGTGTGGGTGTCTTGGGGCATAGTGTTTGCTTGAGGGGTGGGTGTCTTGGGGCATAGTGTTTGCTTGAGGGGTGGGTGTCTTGGAGCATAGTGTTTGCATGAGGGGTGGTGTCTTGGGGCATAGTGTTTGCATGAGGGGTGGGTGTCTTGGGGCATAGTGTTTGCATGAGGGGTGGGTGTCTTGGGGCATAGTGTTTGCATGGAGGGTGGGTGTCATGGGGCATAGTGTTTGATTGAGGGGGGGCATGGGGCATAGTGTTTGCTTGAGGGGTGGGTTCCTTGGGGCATAGTGTTTGCATGAGGAGTGGGTGTCATGGGGCATAGTGTTTGCATGAGGGGTGGGTGTCATGGGGCATAGTGTTTGGTTGAAGGGTGGGGGCCATGGGGCATAGTGTTTGCTTGAGGGGTGGGTGCCTTGGGGCATAGTGTTTGCATGAGAGGTGGGTGTCATGGGGCATAGTGTTTGGTTAAGGGGTGGGAGCCATGGGGCATAGTGTGTGCGTGAGGGGTGGGGGCTATGGGGCATAGTGTTTAATAAAAATTGGGGGTTGAAAAAGCCTCCTGCCACGCCACGCCCCACCGCGCCTACCGCCCCACCCACATTTACTTTTCGGCCCACTATAGCCATCATGCAAGGTACTTTCGGCCCTCTGTCAAAATCAGTTGTGCACCCCTGCTCTAGTGTGATGGGCAGGTTTAGGGGTTCTCTCAGTGTGGCGTCCACCCAGTACAGTTCTGTGTCGGCTAGATAGTGCGCTAGTTGCTCTTGGGTGGCGGTGTAGTTGGCCCTGTATAGGTCTTGATAAAAGGCGCTGAAGGTTTCAGCAATTTCCATGTCGGTGTGTACTAGGGCGCCCTGGGGATTCTGGATCTGCTCTATCTGTGTGGGTTTACGGTCTGCCGCTATCAGCCTCGCGGGGAGGGCACCTGGTTTCTGCCCCTCTCCATATTGGCGGATGCGGTGGCCTTGCGATAGGAATTTCAGTTCCCGATCCGCCGTCGCCCTGAACTTATCTAGCTCCATTTTCAATGATGCCAGCACTTGTGGTTTTGGTGATGTGGTCTGTAGTTGTTCCAGCTCCTTTAGGCGGGTCTCACTTGAGGACAGTTCTTGTCTAATGAGTTTTAAGATTCTTTGGTTAGGCAGATCCCTCTGACGTAGCATTTCAGGGATTCCCACAGGGTTCCGGAAGATGCCACCGAGCAATGGTTGAGTTCGAGGAAGCCGCTGATCTCTGTACGGAGTTCATCGGCGAACACCTGGTCCTGTAGGGAACCCGGTTTTAACCTCCAATGTCTCCTCCCCTACGAAGGGTCTGGTGGGATGCACTCGACTGTGACTGCCGCGTGATCCGATATTGATCTAGGCAGTATTTGGCTGTTCGCCCATTGGACTTGGCTGTGTGCAGAGACCAAGATGTAGTCAAGGCGGGAACTGGTCTTGTGGACCCAGGAGTGGAATGAGTAGTCTCGGGTCTCACCATGTTGGCGTCTCCAGATGTCCACTAGGTCGTACGCTTTGCAGATTTCAAGAACCTGATGGGCTGCTTTGGAGGCGGAGATGGATGATGGGTGAGATCTATCCTTCTGTGGGCCTAGTGTGGT
Organism: Ambystoma mexicanum; assembly: GCF_040938575.1. Classification (NCBI taxonomy): domain Eukaryota; kingdom Metazoa; phylum Chordata; class Amphibia; order Caudata; family Ambystomatidae; genus Ambystoma; species Ambystoma mexicanum. The sequence goes on from NC_090927.1 coordinate 28,952,446, forward strand.
GTTCAGATCGCCTACCCATATGACTGTTGCGGATCTCGCTTCTCCCAGGTGTGTCAGTACGCAGTCGAAGTTATTATAACCGTCTGTGTTTGGCCCGTAGGAGTTTATGATGATAAATTCTGTGTTCTCCAGGGTCCCTTGTACCAAGAGCGTCCTTCCTTCTTCATCATTTTTGACTGTAAGTAGTTTGAATTTTAGGGATCTGTGTATTAGGATTGCCACTCCTCTGGCGTATGAAGAATACGAGGCGAAGTATCTATGGCAGCCCCAGTCCCGGGCCCAGCGGTTCTCTGCTCCTGGAAGGAGGTACGTCTCCTGGATTAGGGCAATGTCCACTTTGTGTCTCCGGAGGTATTGTGAAACTTTCCTGGTTTCGGTTGGGTTGTTGCCCCCTTTTTTTTTTTTTAACAACTTTATATTTGCACACAGGTTATGCATATACTTTAGCAGCTTACTTTGATTATACAGACATATTACTTATACAGTTTATTAGCCTTCTGTGTTCAGGTTCTCCACTTCACTGAGGTCAGCCAGATATTTCTGGGTCTGCTTTGTGGTGTGACCAAGTCAATATACAGTTCCTCAGTGTCATTAATCCACACCATATCTCTGTTCCAGTCCTTTATTGTAGGGGGTTGTACGTCCTTCCATCTCATCAATATGACTCTTTTGGCTATGAGCAAACTCAGATTCAATAATTTCCGCCACGTCGGATTCAATTTCCCTTCTGCCCCCAACATACAAATCTGTGGTGTCCATGTCACCGGCTGGTCTGCCATCTTGTCTAGCGCCCCGCATATCCCTGACCAATAATGTCTCAATTTGGTGCATTCCCACAGCATATGAAATATATTAGCGTTTCCAGCATTACATCTTGGACAGGCACCATTCGATGTGGGGTATATCTGCTTAAGCCTTAATGGAGTGTAATGTATCCTGTGCACTATTTTATAGTGTATCAATTTGAACCTTGAGTTACACAATATCCCTTTAGTCAGTGCGCGAATCCGAGACCACTCTTGATCGTCTATCAGTTGCCCAAATCCTGTTCCCATCTCCCTTTAGCTGTGTGGTTTACCGCAGGGCGTGTTTGTATTATAGTTTTGTACATCATAGAGGCAGTGAACCTTTGGGTACCTCCTGTGAATATATAGCCTAATGCCATATTTATTTCTGGTTCTTCTGGAAATGTTGGGTGGGTTCGTTGTGCCATGGCTGCAACCTTGTGGTATTGCTGCTTGTTTGTATGTGTGTCTCACAGTGTATCCTTAATATCCTCCCAAGATATAAAATGTTGGTCCAAGAATAACTGGCCCCACTGTGTGATACCTTTAGCGCTCCAATGTCTTGCTATTTCACTATCAACACTGAGTGATGTGTATGGATCTCCCCATATTGGCATGCTTGGATGATATAGTTTACTGGCACCATATATGTCAGTGATTCTGGACCATGCCGTGGATGTGACTTTGGAGGGGTTGATTGTATTGTATTGTTTCGGGGTGGGTCTGGACATTCTTTGCAGCGCCCCTATCGCCTCTCTCTCTTGTGGCGACAGGGAAACGTCAGCAGGGTTAAGAAAGGATGTGGCCCATCTTGCCGCCTGTTGTGCCTGTGCCGTCAAGTAATAAAGTTCCTTGCCCGGTGCCATCAGTCCTCCCCTTGGATATGTGTCTGTCAGGACTCTCCAGCTTAGTCTGGGGTGTCCGCCCCAAGCGAAATTTGCGCAGGCACTATTGATTTTGGTGAACAGAGCGCGGCCGGGCCACACCGGAACCGTGCTAAAGAGGTAGAAAAGTTTCGGTAGTATCACCATTTTGATTAAGGCTAATCGTCCCGCCATTGATATTGGGAGTACACTCCATCATTTCATTTTAGCGCAAAGGGTGTCTGCTGGTGTCGTGTAATTTAATGCTAGGTATAGTTGGGCCGTTCTGGCTATGTGGGCCCCTAGATATGTGTATCGGACTCCATATAAGTCCGTGAAGATTCCGGGGTTGTGGTGTGGCGTCTGTGATCGGGAATATTTCAGATTTGTGGGGGTTGAGGTGTAGTCCTGAGTATTCGCCAAATCTTTCTACTTCTGCCAGGATCTTGCCGAGCGTTCTGTCCGGTTTTTTAGGTATAAAAGAATTTCATCTGCATATAGCGTTATAATTAGCAGTTTGCCTTCAAACCATATCCCAAACGAGCTGTAACGAGACCTGAGGATATCTGCCAGTGGTTCTATAACTAGGGCAAAGAGCAAGGGGGAAAGCGGGCAACCTTGTCTGGTGCCTCCCAACAGCTCCAGTATGCCCGTGAGGGCTCCATTCACTCTTATCCTCGCGTTAGGCCGAGTATATAGCACCCTGATCCACTTTATAAATTGTGGGCCAAACCCGTAGTTTCGCAGTACTCCAAATAGAAAGGGCCATGAGACTGTATCGAAGGCCTTTCGGTCATTATATGATGGCATCAACTAATATTAGTGGCTGTGGATCTACCTGTTATAAACCCGGCCTGGTCTTCATGTACCATGTATGGCATATATGGTGTGAGTCTCGTAGCAAGTATTTTGGTCAGGATCTTGGCGACAGTGTTTATTAGTGATAATGGGCAATATGATCCACATTCTGTAGCTGGTTTACCGGGCTTCAGTAGAAGCGTGATTATTGCTTCTCTGGTGGTTTCGGGGAGTTCTCCTATTTCCAGAGCTTCCTTCCAGACAGCCTGCAGTCTGGGTGTAAGGACTTGACTAAACTCCTTATAGAACTCTGCTCCTACCCCATCTGCACCCGGAGCTTTTCCATTGGGAAGAGCTTTAATTGCTTCATGTATTTCGGCCTCCGTAATGGGTGCCTCTAGTAATTCTCTAGTAGATTCTGATATAAGTGTTGTTGGTATCTTGGAGAGGTATTGTTCAATCTCGATGTCTGTGACCTTGCCCTGGGGGGAGTATAATTCTTTATAGAATTTATAAAACGTGACATTCACTTCATTCTGGTCTGTGGACACCGTACCATCATCTATTTGTATACAGGGTATGCTAGTGGGTCCCCTTTCTCCACGTACTGTTCTGGCCAGTAATTTCCCAGGGCGCTCTCCCTCCCCGTATCTACGTGCTGCTATAGGCCTATCAAAGTATCTTATCTCTTGGTCTGCCGCATCCCGGTACTGCTCCAGTTTGGTCTTAATTTCAGCACCCAATTGGGGGGTCGGGGTCGTGGCATATTGGGTTTGTAGTGATGCTAATTGCGTCTCAAGCCTCTCTAATCTGGCCCTGATGTCTTTGAGGATTCCCCCTTCGATGGATATCGATTGGCCCCTTATACAGACTTTAAACGCTTGCCAAAGCATGGCCTGAGTTGAGACTGAGTGCTCGTTGTTCTCAAAATAGTACTGCACATATTGCGCCATCGAGTTTTTGTATACTACGTCCCTTAGTGCTGCTGGTTTAAACCTCCATGGCGGTCTTGGAGTGGCCTTGTTCATGATTTGCAATGTTAGTTGTATCGGTGAGTGGTCGGAGTAGGTTCTGGGGTATATGTGAGATTGCGTAACCCAGGCCATGCTATCCGTGTCTATTAACCACAAGTCGATCCTGGAATGCATATCGTGGACTGTTGAGTAGTATGTGTATTCTCTGCCAGTAGGGTTTAGCGTTCTCCAGACATCTTTTAATTGCAGATCTGTCATTTGTGGGTTTATTGTCTGTGCTGCCTTGGTTAGTGTTCTGGTTTTTGTTGACGTACGATCTAACTGTACGTCCAGTATTGTGTTGAAGTCCCCACCACATATTAACCGAGCTGTGGGGTATCTCGCTAATTTTTCAAACACTGTGGTGTAGAATTCGGGTTGGTCAATATTTGGGCCATATATGTTCAGAAAAACTATTTCTTTGTCGTATAGCATACCATGTACTATAAAATATCTCCCTTCGGGGTCGCGTTCAGTCCCTTTACATACGAATGGAATTGTTTTGTGTATTAGTATCGCCACCCCCCTTGCCCTAGTGGAGTAGGTCGTGAAGTATTGATGAGTGCCCCAATTCGAAATCAATTGGTCGCCCTGTCGAGGGCCTATATGTGTCTCCTGGAGGAAAATTATCTTGGCTTTTTGTCTATTGAGGTAAGCCATGATCTTCCTTGTCTTAATCCTAGATCCCAACCCCCTGACATTCCAGCTCAGAGCATTGATAGTTTCGGTGTTAGGCTTATCCATTATCAATGTAGTATTTGCGATGTTGTGTGTCTCTATATGTCTGTATTTTGGCCTGAGAGTTTCTGTGCCTGGTACCTGTGTGCTTTTTGTGCTTACAACCTTGCTTTTTTAAACAATAATCAAACTCCCCCAGTCTTTTCCCTCCCCCCTCCCTCACAGTTCCCCGAACTTCAACCGTACCTTGATTTCCTCCCATCTTCCCACCCCACATTTTCTCTAGCACCTGCTACAGGGGGGGCTGCAGCGTTTCCTGTGCCCAAGCCATCCATTATTATCAGCGTTGTCTCCAGTTCTGGTCTGTTGCTCTCCTTTAGTTGGCATCTTCGAATCAGCATTTGTGTTATGTTTGTTCTTGTTGTTTCTCGACATCCGTAGTATGCGGCTCCTGACTTGGAGCTGTCTCTTCGCTGGTCCTGTTTTCTTCTTGATCATAATGTCTGCGAAGTTGACTCGAATTTCTCCTATTGATTTTACTTCCATTTCAGGATTGTCCTTTATTCAGTGGTATGTGCGTCTCTATGAAGGTCACGGCTTCCTCAGGAAATGTAAAAAAGTACGCTTTATTTTGATGTTGGATCTTGAGTCTGGCAGGGTAGAGCATTGCATATTGTATCTGCCGATCACGCAGCATCTTTTTGATTCCTGTGAAAAGCTTTCTCTCCTGCTGGACTGCTAGGGTGAAGTCTGGGTAGATGCGTATTGTGCTGGTTCCCATTTAAGCTCTTGTTTCTCTCGTGCAGTTTTTAGGATCAGGTCTCTGTCTCTGTAATTAAGTAGACAAGCTATAATGGGCCTGGGGTATGCTCCTGGTTTTGGTCTTGGGGCCAATGTTCTGTGCGCCCTTTCCACCATGAATACTGGCGACCTTCCTGGTTCTCCTAGCAGTGTTCGCAGGAGATTTTCCACCGCTTTCTCCATCGTTCCTTTAATTGCCTCTTCCGGAACACCTATTATACGGATATTATTCCTCCTTGATCTCGCCTCTAAGTCTTCACACTTAGATTTAACTGTCCCCAGTTCAATGGCCATCGTGGACACCGTGTTCTGCAGTGTTTCCATCTTGTCTTCTACTCCTGATATTCTGGTTTCTGCCTCCGTCATGCGAGACGTCGTTTTGTCAAGCTGTGTTTTGATTCTTGCAACACTTGCCGTGATTCCGTCCAGCTTGTCTGTTAGCGTCGCAAATCCCTGTTGCATAGCTTGGAACACCGCTTGTGGGTCCATCATGGAGGCAGCCGGGGTCTGTTCAACCTGTATTAGCATTGCCTCTTCTTCCTCGGACTCGGAACCTTTCGGCTTTTGGGCATTGCCTCTGGTCTGGGAGCTATGCCAGTGTATATCTCCTCTGTATACCTTGTTATTATATTCACGTAGCATGGGTTTGGTCGGTGTCCCGATATTCCTTGCATAGTTCTCTGCCAGGATCGGGGTGTTATCGGTCGACCGGGGGATTTGTTCAAGTCCAGTTCAGTGTGGGTTGCATTGGCTTCACTCCGTGGGGTCGCCGAGGTGCGGGTTTGTGTAGTATCGTGTCACCTCTGTGGCAGGGGGGAGGCAATGTTATTTGCGCCCCTTATTTAGTCACTCTTTAGATGCGGGGGGAGCTGTCCCAAACCGGCCTTACCCCGGTTTCAATCATCAGTCTCTTAAGGCCAGCACCGGTAGGTCGACAGTCGTCCGCCCGCCCGCCTTCCCAACTCGTCAGTTGAACCACGGTCCCACCCGCAACCCAGCGGTGACACGCTGCAACGGCCGTGCGGCCTACCTTTCTGCTGTGGGCCGGGTTCTCGGATATTCTCCTCTTGTGTGGGGAAGTCGCTTTGTTGTGGGTGGCAGGGGGTCGGCAGGGCGCTCTACGAGGAGCGGAGCACCCACGACACTTCCCTCTGCGCCGAGCGGTCTCCGTGCATCGGGTTCCGCCTCCGCTTTTACTGCTCCCGCGCCGGGCTCCTCCTCTCGATCTTGTGCGAGTGCGCCACACCGAGTCCCACTCAGCTACGGAGTCCCAATCTTGCGAACCGCTGTACCATTTTTCCCAAGATTTCGTGTGGGTGGTCTTGGTTCACTGAAGCATGTTTCCCTTAAAATTTGCGCCAAACCGGAGTGTATAAATGTTATAGGCAGGCTTTGTGGCCCAGGATATCGCCGGAGCTTACACGGACGCCGCCATTTTGTTCCGTGCGCAACAGCGCCCCCCCTTGTTGCCCCCTTTAATGTTCCAGGTAGCTAACTTGAATGCTGATGGTGTTGTACTGTTTGGTTGTTTTTTGGGGTATAATGACGTTTAGTTGTGACAGGCAATCTTGTGGCGGTGTTATGTCCATGTTTCTGCTTTCCCAGATGGAAGCCAGTCTCGGTGCATCCCTTGGGCGATCCCGGGCGTAGGCGGGGGGGGGTGCGGACCCCTGATAAGCACGCTTCCAAAACATTGAACAATTTCCCTCCCAATCACGGGCAACCCCCAACTTGCCCATCAGAATTCCCCACCCAATGTCCCAAAACATAACAGTGCTGCGCTTGGGGTGCTAGGGAACTTCCAAGGTCTGGAGCACCCTGCGAACCAGCGTGGTTGTGGAAGACAGGGGCTCTTTAAGAGGCGGGCGGCGGCCAGGCTGTAGACGAGTATGGGCATCATGGCGGGTCTCTGTCTGCTTGGTCTCTCCTTTGTGGTCTCTGATTGCCTCTGGGTTGTTTGCAGCCCAGCTTGTCGAGGAATGAGTTTGCCTCTTCGGGTGTGTTAAAGAATTGTGATTTGCCATCATGTTGAATTTGCAGTTTGGCTGGATATAGCATGGAGTATAGCAATTTGTTGTCTTGTAGTCGACGTTTCACCCCAGTGAATGTTCTGCGTAGCGCCTGGACAGACGGGGAGAAGTCGGAAAAGAACTGGATGTCGTCTCTGTCGTATTGAAGATTCCCTTTCACTCTTGCGTGGCGGAGAATTGTGTCCCGGTCTTTGAAGTTTAGCAATTTAGCTATTATTGGGCGAGGGGCTGTCCCGGGGATGGGTCGGCTGGACGGGACCCTGTGGGCTCTTTCTACCAAAAATATGTTAGACAGCGTGGAGCTACCAAATACCTCCTTGCATAGGGTCTCCACAAACTCTTCCATTTTCCTCGTGGTTTGTTGTTCTCTCACCCCTGGGATCCTGACGTTGTTCCAGCGGGATCGCCCTTCGAGGTCCTCGTTTTTAGCGATGACGGCTCTCATTTGGGTTTCCAGTGTGGAGACCTTGGTGGACATGGAGGACACATTGTCCTCGATGTCGGAAATTCGTTGTTCCGCTGTGTCAAGCCTGTCGCCGTGTTTGTCTAAGCGATGCTGTAGCTGGTCGACCTTTGTGGACAGGGAGTCAAGCTTACTGTCTATAATGCCAATGCCAGCTTTTAGATCGAGGAGGATTTCCCTGATGTCAGTGGTTTGAGCGGGATCAACGTCCTGGGGTATGGACCCGCCTGGGCTCTCTGGTCGTTCGTTCGCTTTTGGGGTTTTGACTATGGCTCCTGCCTCAAATGTTAGCTTCCGCTGGGATTTGTCGGAGTTCCCCATCTTGGCGATATAGTTACTTTTTGCGCCCGGGTGTAGGACTTGTCCTCCGAGGGATGGTTGGCGGGGGTTGCGGTTTGTGGGTTGAGCCAGGGATTCCTCTTCCGTGTGGGGTGTCCCCGGTCGGGGCGGCTATGTTGTGGTGCCTCTTGTTGAACAGTGGGTTATGTTGTTACGTGGCTGGGTAGGTTTCTGCTGTTGGCCACCTTGTGCCTCCCTTCTGTAGGGGTTTGCTGGGCGCCGTGGGAGCAAGTTGCAGGTTTTCGCCTGCTTGGCGAGTAATTGGGGCCGCTGGCCCGATCGAGCAGACATTGTGTTGTCGCTAATGTCTGACCCTCTGCCGCGGGGGCGGCATGGCCGGGGAGGGCGGGGGTGCATCCGAGCCGCGGTGCTGTGTGTCCCGCCTCGACCCGGGGTCCGGGGTGCTCCGCCTCAATGTGCGCCGGGGGGAGGATGGCTCACCTGGTCAGCAACCGCCTCTGGCTTTTCCCCGCGTTTCCGCTCGGGCCTCCGGGCGGTCGTCGGGCGGGCCTGCAGTCCGTGCGCCCCCCGATCCCGCCGACCAGTGCGCGGCACGGGAGCCGCACCGATGAAGCTGTTCCGTGGGACCGCCGCGGCTTCTCCTCTCCGCGAGCTGATGTAAGGCCGCTGATAGCCAGATCTGTTTCTGGGGACCACAGACGCTGTCTCTGGCGCCGCCGCTGGCGGAACGAATGGCACCGGCATCCTCCTCCCCCGGCGCTGCCGTGCCCCGTTTGCCGCAGTGAGACACCACCACCACGGGCTTCGCTCCTTCCAGGCTCCGCGCCAGTCAGCCTGCCCAGACGGCCGCAGGTGTCTCCCCTCCTACGAGGGACATCGGGTTGTTGTGCCTGATCTTGGGGTGTCTGTCCTGCCACTGGGGAGATGGATGGCCCCTGATTGCGTTCTTTTTTCCCAGGATTGATATGGGTGCGCCGTCGGAGCTCACACAAGAGCCGCCATCTTGGTTGCACTCTAGCGCCCTCTCTTCCTCCCTGTCCTTGTCCTGTAGTCATTTTTCATGTATGTTCTGCATTGTTTTCTGCCCAGGAGTCCATGTGGGACTCCTGGCAGTACAGCATTTCCTCTTTTTGGTTTGGTGTACAGACCCTTATGGCACCCATGGTTGGGGGTACAACCCTGTGCCCCTACTGTATGTTTTTGTGCACCTGTGACTGGCCCACAGAGCAGGGCATGGGCTGGTGGCAGCTCCATGCTGAATTTGACAGATGCTCTGAGTATCCTCCATTTTGGGATACCCAGGCCCTGCCATTGGAATCAGTTGACACCTGTGGCCTCTTGCTTTCTATTGCCTGTTACCTTATTTTTCCCAAAGTCCTGGGAAGCTCTGACTCTGTCCCTTCGCCCTGACTGGCTGTTGGGTGGAAATTCCATATATGGTATTGTGGGGAAGTCCAGGCCAGACTGGCTGGAGCCTTCCCAGTGACTGTATGTTATGGGTACACCCTGTGGTTGGGACCTGGGTGAATGGAATGTATGACCAGGATGCACTTCATGCTATGGGTGTCTGGTTTCTGATATGTAATACAATGAATGAGACAGCCCTGCCCGAAACTGGTATGAATGGAGTATGGAGTGCTGAATGGCTGGGTACTTGTCCCAATACACATTCCTTGTTGTGAGTGTCTGAAGGAAGGAGAATGGGCAGAATGCACTGTGAGCCTAATTGGCTGCCTGACTGCATGAATGCCCTTCTGAGTGATTGGTTGCCTGAGTGTGACCCAGCAGAGTGAATAAGAGAACAGTATATCTGGGGGCCTCTCACTGCTAGAATTCGTTCAGAAGCACAGAAGTCGAAACTGATGCTTGATCTCGAAAGCCGAGCCCAAGAAGAAGGTTGGCTGATGTTACCTTCACTGCAATCTGAAAGCCGCTGTGACTTCGAGACTGTCCCGAGAAAGGTCCTGGCTGGGAGACCTCTTCCCTAGCTACGAGGGACTATTGTGCACCGCTAACCTTCGCTGGAAGCCAGCCTTTGATAGACAGTCAACCGGAGACAGGAAATGCCGAGGAGCACGAAGAGAAGCACCGGACAGCCGTCATCCGTCGTCGACCAGTGTTCGCAGGTTTGCTATAACCTCCGGAGGTCCGTTGAAGCTGTGTTGCAACAGAAGCAGGAACCACTTGACACCGAGCCGCCGACGACCAGAGCCGCAACGCTCCATTGATTAAGAGACTTTGAATTCACCTGCTCTCACCAGCACCTCCGACCGCGTTGTCCTGCCGGAGAAAGTCAAGGCTGCCGACGCGCCGAGGAGCATCCGCCGGTGGGTTTTCTGCCACCTGAAGTCCACAGAGACGCCAACGACTCGACGCCCTTGCTGAGCCAAAGTTCTTCATAGACTCTTTGCGGCAACAAACTACCAACGTTGAGGTGCACCGCATGCCTCATCTTCGCAGGACGTCCACGACCGGTCATCGACGAGCAGTGCCAGGACCAAAGCTGCTACCTCAACGCCTTTGTTCACCATTTCTTTGAGGGATTGCGACGATCCGTGGCTCCTGCCTTAAAGGGAGTCGCTCAAGAAGGATCTGTCGACGACCCGATGTCGCAATCGGCTATTCCAGGTACATTGGGGGGGTAGAACTATTTAGAAGGAAATAAGACTCATATAAACAATATATGGACTGGGCTTGTATTATATCTTTACTTACATATTGCCCAGGTGGGGGGATCCTCACACAGAATTGTGACTTAGTAGCTGAAGTACTATTCTGCTTATTGTTTTAACCAACCTGCTTTCCTCCTATGTCTATTGTTGGTTCACATTATTAACTGATTTGTATGACATTTGAACTGAGTACAGTTAATGAATTTTAATCCAATCTAAGAAGTAATTGTGGTACCACATAGAAACTGTATGTATTTACCATTTTAGATTAACCTGAGCACAAAGTGTGTTATTGTGATTGTGTACATAACTTGAGCCTATTTATATAAAGAACTGTGTTTTCACTAACATAGTGTGTGGACATTCCTTTTTGGGTGCTTGGGGACTACACTGTACTTAAGAACCAGCCTGCATCACCTCCTGAGAGCTTAAGCCTTGATTGCTCATCCTTCGCTACCACATAAAGAATCTTGGCTGCGGTGCTCTGTGCTTTTACTCTGACACATAGAGAGCAGGAGTACAGATACCCCCTTCCAGTCTTTGCAATACCGTCCAACATTTGCACCCAGAAGAGGGTGGTTTGTTTTTTCCCCTTTTTAATTGCATTGATTGAAAGAACTAGTTGTATTTTTCTGGCACATTTATTTTATTTAGTTTAGGATGTGAAGACTGTAGGAGAGAGAGCCAGCGTACAAGAGCAACAGCATTTGAAATGTTACCAAGATCCTCTGGGAGGTCCACATCATGGGAAACACCAAATGCTTCTTTTAATGGAGAATAGAAATGGGCACTGTTATTATATATGGAGCAAGCCCCATACATGCCAACTGTGAGAAACCTGAAGGTGTCTCACCCGCTAGTCCCCGGGATCTGTCATCCAGTTGGCCAGGACACAGCCATCGCTTTTGGGTCCAGTTCCTGGGGGTGGACCAGTGCGGTAGGATCACCTGGATGAGGGGTCTTTGGGGAATGGAAGTATGACACCGGAGGGCGAGACGCAGTATCCACTTCTCTGTAACACCTTAACCCCATCCTACCTGGTGGGATACTTAGGAATTCAACCCCCTGCCCTTTTCCGACGCAAACACTTTCCCACAGACAACTCACTTGGAAAGAAAACAGACTAACACCCGGGCCGTATACCTGGCGTGTCCCACTACAATGCTCAGGCAGGATCAGGCAATCACTGATCATTACACACACTACACACACCTTACTTCCATGACACTTCCCCATACGGATAAAAGGCGGAGCAGGAAAGCACACTCTGAGCAAGGTAAAACGCACGAGGAAGCAGCAGTTCCAATATGACAGTTAATACAAGGTGGAAGACGGCAAGACCAAATAGGATTGCAAGAAGGGGAGTGCCTTTGACCTTTTCACTAAAAGCCAGTATCTTTCATGAGCCTTAGAGAATAGGAAACATAAGACCTGGAATTATAGATAAAGAATCCTGCATTGTGTGTTGGAGGTAACCCGGTCTCTCCCGCGTCAACAGTCAAGGCAGGGAGAAGAGATTGCTGCCGTGGTACAGTCCTTGGCTTCTACAACAAAGTGGCACCAGTGAAGTCAGAACAGCCAGTGAGTTGGGAAGACTGATACCAAACCAGTCTGTGTGTAAACTAAGGTTGCAAGCAGCAACATTGTATAATGATTATTGAAGAGAACAGTGCATGAAACGTGTGTGGCGAGCAACGCAAACAAAATCAAAAGAGCCGGTGAGTGATGGAACTTTGAAGCTAAGATACGATACCATAGACGGAGTGGTCCGGCACCACGTGGGTGCTCATTCGAAAATCTCTGTTAGGTATCCAACGAAAAAGTGGAACATGATAAAAAAAAAGAGGAATTGTAAAATCAAAGTGGTCCTGCAACAGGTCAAGCCAAACCCTGTTCACATTAAAAAGTCTTTGATATCTGAAGTAAATTGAGATTGGTCTGAGCCATGCTGAGGGAGACTAATTGTAGAAAAAGGGATCTGAACCTGGCTGAGGGGGATCAGGGTGAACCGTGAGTCGCCCGAGAAAAGAATATATACAAACATTTTGTCAAATGGATCTGAGCCCTGATGTGTGGGATCTAAGGTGACGCACATTGTGAAAGAGGGATGTGAGCCTGGCTGAGGGCGATTCGGGATGAATAGTGAAACAGCCAAAGTGAATACTTGTGCAAATCGAAGGAGGAAAATGACTTGTTTCAGGCCCTCTGAGCGGGAGACTTGTAAAAGCAAGGAGACGTGTGCATCCGAAGGCCCCGATGTTAAAGATTTGTATCCTTTTGATAAAAAAGCCAGAGACTGTGTCACGCTCGAGTGAACCTCCTTGCCCCGGCTGAAAACATGGGAAAGGGAGGCCAAAGTCCTGAACAACCTGACATATCATTTTGAACACTTCTTTCTTTACATAACATTGTTTCCCATACTATTTGTATTTAGAGGTAAGGATTGGCAATAGGTTTTATTTAGTATAGGCCTTTTATTTTGACAAAGACCCCACTAGGACTGCGTTATTATTATTTGATGGTCGTGGCTTGCTCCCATCGGTAGATTTAGGCTTCGATAGGCATTTATCAAACCCTTTTTGAAATTCAATAAACACCTTTGAACTGTGGTCACTTATTTATTTATTTCAATTTTTATAATGCCCCACAAGCCCGTGGGCCTCAGAGCACTTGTTTCCGTCTTACTGTTGATGCCATGCCTTTTTTCACATTCCCGCAGCACAACCTCTGCATAACGTAGTCTTACTGGGTAGGCGTTTCTAATCCACGCTTCTTGCTGAACAACCTCTGCGGTTTGGAATTTTAGAGGCACAGACCCACTTAGGGCCCGTCCTGGTCCCAGCGGCTTCTTGCTCCTTTACTCCTTCCTCCAACTGCATGCACGGCCAACACTATCTTCTCCAGTCCTGCTTCCTCTTTACCTGCACCTGAAGGGGGCCTTTTCAGCCTCTCAGTCTCCCTCAGGTGTAGGTCATTTTTACTAATAAGCTAACCACTCCTGCATCTCTGAACCTATGCATACCCCTTCCTTGTCCCAGTACTGACACAATTCTGGGACTTGTGGTCCCGAATGATAAAGTTTGTTTTCTTAACCCATTCTTTATTATAAATTCAATTTCTACTTTTCTAAGACATTTAACAAAGGAATATCACAAGAATCAGTCATATGGCAGGTTTGAGAAGAGGAATATGGATATTTGCTCTTAAGACAACTTCCTCTTATGATTTTGGGAGCTAAGGGAATGTATAACTGTGTGTATTTCTTGGGTTATAACAGAATGTTTATTACTTTTAGCACCACATGGGCTATGGCTGAATTTGTTCACATTCAGATGGTCTACTTGTGCAACAATGGAAATATGATGACAACAAGCCATTATATACTGTGGTATTTGTAGGATGTCTTCTTTAAAAGAGGTTGAATACCGTATCTCATCCCACAAATATCCCTCACTCCCCTGGCCCTTTTCTCCTCCCAAGTGATGCTCCCGCAGTACACAACAGGTGTGGGAAAACAACTAGTCACCATATTGCAGTTCAAGTTCTTGTCATCTCGCATACACCTGAGTGGTTATGGGAGCTGAAGTCCATAACTTTTTTTGTGTTTTTAATTCCTGGGTGTTTCTTCTTATGGAATTCGAAAAAAGGTTACCTTTGGAGACTTGATTCTTGCATTTAGAGGCACATCAAGAACCAAAGGTGTTACATGAACATTTCCAGTGCAAAAAGAGGCGAGGGCATTTTTCTGTTAACCAAAAGAGTTTAAAGAAGCGAGTTACACATTTCTACATTTGCTAAATTACAAGGTGATAGGTTTATACAGAATCCTATGAGCTGCAAGCGTTAATTACCTGAAGAAAGGCAGATTTGGTTCTTGGATTATTTTTGGCACAGTTCTCTCACCTGCACTATATGGGCACTACATTACAGTCAACTGCACCAACACTGGCATCCTGCGAATGGTAGTTTAGTAAACACTGTTCACATAATTTTGTTATCAGGATTTACAGCCGCCAGAGTGAATGAGTTCCTATCAGTAAACCCTATAATGCATTATTTCTCCCTTTGTCCACAGGGAAACCCACGCAGGTATCATCATTTCTGAGAACACAGACGCAGAAGTATACCGGTCCATGCTGAAGTTTCCAACACACAATAATAATCCAGTCTCTTTTGAGACAAGAGTGAGTGCGCATCATTTTTGCGCCACACGCTTTTGTTTTACCCAGAGGTTGGGTATATCATCTCAGTCTGGAGGTGCCAGGGATCCACAGGTAAGTGTTACACTAAGGGATATCTACCCCTCACACTTATACAACAATCAATCCAAAAAGGAAATATATGGCAATTCAATTCAACAGGATTATATAACGTAGGACCTGATTCACAATATGATCAATGTCTCTTGCCATGATCTGGGCTAACTTCCCTTCCCCAGATCCAAACAATGCTTTTCTCCACAGTTCAAAAGGAAAACAAGGAAATCCGAATTTAACACAAAGTTCAAAAACAGTTCTTAAGTTTATGTACACAATTTCACAAAGTTCTGTTGCTTCAATAAAGTATCTTGAAATGAAAGGTTATATGCTCTCACTCCTCCTGGAATAAGAACTGTTCTCACATTTGTGGCAACAACAAATAGTTTGATCAAGATGGTTCACCACAATTGACACTGCAGCCTGAATTCTAACCTTTCTTCAACTAGCTTTCACAATTCTGCCCAAATATCACATTTTTGCCATCTTTCTTTCCCGTCCACATCAATAACAAAACAGTGGTCAGGATAAAGGGCCTTGTCGCGAGTTGTGCAGTCAGCAGCCTATATTTCTGCCGAGCGGAAAAAGCATTACCGCTGGGACCCGTGGCACAAATAGCACTGTATCACAAGTATGTGAGTGTTATGGAACCACTTACGGGATATGATACTTGTGAGACACCCAACTTCGGAATCCCAATCCGGCAGTAGCGTAATCCCCTACCCGGGGTCTCCTGATCTCAGGGAGACCTTTTTCCCTAAACACTCCTCTGTCTGTTTAGATCAATAGATAGATTTGTGGTTAGAGCAAAAGAGCATATTCTACCATCATAGTATGCACCAAGCTGTAAAGAAGAATAGTCTTAATAGAGGTGTAGGCACAAAAGAAATGGAAGGGCAGTATGGAAACTAACCTGAATAATGGGCAACTGAGCAGGAAACCTATAGTGGTATGAAGCCTCTGATTACTCTTGACTTATAGGTAATGTACCAACAAAGTAACAATAGAAAACGTGGAGGAGAAAACAATTAACAGGAAGGTTAGTGGGGACCCACCGGGGCGGCATGAGGACGCTCTAACAACCCCACCAATGGCACCTGAAATACTGCAGAGCATTTTGCAAAGGAAGATCCACAGCAGTCCAAAAGGCGATCCGAGGTCAGTTGAAGAAGTGAGCCGAGGGTATCCAAACAGTCCGTTAGCAAGCCGAGGTCGGTATGGGAGAAAGGCGTAGGAGTGTAGAGCCGAGGCAGCCAGCAACCCACTGTGCGATCCGATGTTATAGCTGGTAAGTACAGGCACAGCCCGTCAGCTGGTTGGAAGTCGAGGAAAACAGGAAGCCCGTTAGTAAACAGGCGTCATGAAGTGAGGGACAAAAGCTTATGCGGAATGTCGGGAGACCGCTCACCGATGTTTGCTCCAAAGGGGATGAAAGGAGAGGAGGCGAAGAATCCTCTCGAAACAGCAGACCAGGGTTCCCAAGAATGTCAGACATCCAGTAGAGCAGCGAGAAAGTTTTAACAAAGAACTTTGATCAGAAACACGGTATGTTGGGGGGAGTTAGTAGTAGCGGGAAAGAGTGATCATATTGTCCTTTTATTAAAGTCATATCAAGTTTTATTTCTGTGTTGCATTCTTTCCTATCATTGTATTTCCTTGAACCATACCAAATATTCTCTGCTACATTATTCTTCCTATTCCGACTCCTAATTGATTAAGGAGATTGTTGATATTGTAATATTACCCATTGCTGATCATTGTTCATATTCATGAGTGTGATATTCAGATATTATTCATATTCGTAAAAGTGTAATCTATATATTGTTCAATTCTTCAAATAAATCTTTTAATTTGCAAAACAAACCTAATTCTTGGTTCAGTGAGATCGGGGTAATTCAAAGAGAGGGGCGTTATATAAGGCTACTTCATCCAGAATTAAAAGAACTTTGACATAAAAATATATAAATAAGAGTTTCCATTGGGCATCCCATACTAGCCATTGACTTAGTTTGAGTGCCGGATTGAAATCACTTACACAGCAGTGACAGTGACCGTGCGGCAGCGCCTGCAACCCCTGGCCGCAGTCTGCGCAGGCAACTCACCGCCAAACTGGTGAGCACAACACGTGGCCGACAGCGTAGCCAGAATTCCCAGAGCTCACCACACTGCCGGCGCATGCACACCCCTGAGCCGGCCATGGACACCGCCTCCATTGGCTGCCTGTTGCCAGCACACCACGGCAACATACCCCCGAACCAACGCAGCCTATGGCCACATTGGGTATGGTAAAGAAGAGGCTGGGTGAAATAGAGCAGAGGCAAAGGGAGATGGAGGCCATCGGCCGCACCCACTCAGACCATATGTAGTCAATCCGAGATGCTATCCAGGGTGCAACAAGAAGGATGGCGCGGGACAATGCGAGGACCCGGAGGGTCGTTACTGAATGCACCATAGCACTTGCGTTTGGCCAAAGGGTGTCAGAGATGATAGAGGGTCTCTTGGACCTTGCTGTGCAGATCCGTAAGGGCAATGAGCTCCACCAGCAACAGCTGCAGGGGACAGGATCAATTTCTTCCAGGTCAACAACACCAACCGAGGAGTCCCAGGAATGCACCCCTAGGTGCCAGACTCTGCGCCAACTGCGGAACAGATCACTGGCTGTTCGGAGTCAGGGAAAGAGTACACAGCCAGAGTGATTGACTTGCCGACTGTTGGCCTGGGTGACCATGCCATGGACACTGTGGGTGGCAAGGGGAGGGGATATTGTGTGCTGGGGTGTTGGTGGTGGGCGGGGGAGAGGGATTGTGTGCTGGGGTGTTGGTGGTGGTTGGAGGCAGGGGGGATTGTGTGCTGGGGTGTTGGTAGTGGGCAGGGGAGGTTGTTCAGTTTGTGCAAAATGTTAGATAAAAGTTAGTTGAACATCAATAATGCGTGGACATTCCTTATTGTGTACATGTCAAATGTATTGACAGTGCTGGTAGTGGACAGGTGTGGGGTGTTGTTCTGAAAATAATTGTCTATTAATGTCTCCCGGGCCAGTCTCCCTTCCCTCACGTCATCCCTGTGAGTGTCTACTCTGGCACCTGCCTCATGCTGTTCTTCAGCATTTTCATCTGGGTTTGGCCCGTCTGCGTTGGGGACGAGGGGGAGTGGCACATTCCTCCTCATACAAATGTTATGGAGCATTGCACACACCAGAAGAGTGTTCCCAACTTTCTCAGGGGCATACATTAGGTTTCCACCAGTGCGATATAGGCAACTGAATCGTTCCTTGAGGAGTCCAAAGGTGCGCTGTGGGCATGGGTGTAGGCGGTCTCGTGAAGTGTTTGTGGGACACGCACAGGGGTCATCAGCCACGCCAGCTGTGGATATCCAGAGTCACCTGCATGGGGTGACATACCGACATCAGTCAATTGTCTCATACTTGGGTTTGCTTTCAAAATGTATCAGGGCTTTGTTAGTCGTGTGCATGCAGATGTGCATCCTGCGCGTTTAATGTGAATGTGTGATGGCTTGCAGCATTTGTAAATGGTGGCACGCGTTCCTTTGTTTGTACATGCACCTTGTGTCAGTATGGCGGGTGTGTAAAGACCGGAGGGGGGTCTGTACTTCCACTCCCTATATGATAGAGGGGAGACACAGAGACCCCTGCCAAGATTCTCTAGTATTGGTAGACGTAGTCAAACAATCAAGGCCTAGCTTCTCAGGAGGTGATGCAAGCTGGTTCTTAAGTACAGTGTAGTCCCCAAGTACCCACGGAGGAATGTCCACACACTGTATTGGTTTAAAACACAGTCTTTATATAAAATGTTCAAAGTCAACTGCACGATCACGATAACTCACTTTGTACTCCGAAAATCAACAATGCTAAATATGTGCAATTCTAAAGTGGTACCACTAACTTTATTAGATCTCATTAAAGTGCACACGGTCAGAATGACACACAGATCAAAATAAAGAGGAAACCAGCAGTAGAGAGAGGGAGGAAAGCAAGATGGTTGAGCAATAGGCAGAATACTGGCAACTACTGTTAAACACAGCTCTGTGTGGAGATCCCCCACCTGGGCAACCTGTAGAAGAAAGATACAAGCCCAGTCCATATATTGTTCCCACTGGACTTTCCAATAGTTCTGCAAGCCCAAAGTACCTGGCGTTGTAGCGTTCCTCGTCGGGGAAATCAACAACCCTTCCTGAGTGCCCTCTCTTTAAGGCAGGAGTCACGGGTCGTCGAACGTCCGACGGAGAACAGGTCGAGCTACGACGGTGAAGTGGTGGCGTCGTTCCTAGTGGTGCTCATTGACAGGGAAGCGTAAACGTCCTGCAAGGAAGAGGCGTGCGGGGCACCTCAATGTCAATAGGTCTGGACCGCAAAGAGTTGAAGAACTGTGGCACAGCAAGGGCGTCAAGACGTCGGCGTCTCTGTGGTCTTTGGGTGGCGGGAAACCCACCGGTGGATGCTCCTCTGCGCATTGACGGTCAGACTTTCTCCAGCAGGATACATCGGTGACGATGCCAACAAGAGCGTCCTTGGATCAATGAAGTTCTTAGGCAACGGGAGCACGGCGGCTCCAGTCGGCGGTCGGCGGCAGTGGTGGACAACAGTCCGAGCGCTTCTCCGTATAGGGTCGGCAGCCTGTCAAAGGTCTGACTACCAGAAAGCCTAGGCAAAGATCAGCTAAAGATCAGCTGTGCACGATGGTCCCTCGTAGCTCGGGAAAAGGGCACCTTACCAGGTCCTCTCTGGGTCGGTTCTTGAGGTACAGCAGCTTTCAGATTGTGAAGGAGAGCAACGGCAATTCTTCTCGTCCAGCAGGGCTCAAGGTTAAGCTTCAGTTACTCCAGTTACTCGTCGTAGTGGACTTCAGCTTCTGAACACGATTCCTAGCAGTGAGAGGTCCCCAGATATACTGTTGATCTCCCATTCATTCCGCTGGGTCATACTCAAGCATCCAATCACGACTACGGGCATTCATGCAGGCAGCAAGCCAATCAAACACACAAGGTATTCAGGCCATTCACTTCTCTCCAGACACTCACAACAAGTTATGTGTATTGGGACAAGTACCGAGCCATTCAACACTCCAAGCTGCATTCATACCGGTTTCGGGCAGGGCTGTCTCAACCATTGTGTCAACCACCAGATACTAGACAGCCACAACATAGAATGTATATTCGTCACACACTCCATTCACCCAGGTCCCACCCACAGGCGTACCTACAACATACGGTCGTTGAGAAGGCTCCAGCCAGTCTGGTCGGCACTTCCCCACACTACCATATATGGAACTTCCACCCAACAGCCAGTCAGGAGGAAAGGACAGAGGCAGGGCTTCCCGGGACTTCGGGAAGATCAAGGTAACAGGTGATGAAAGGCAAGAGGCCATGGGGGCCGTTTTGTCTCCATAAGGAATCTACCGATTCCCAATGACAGGGCCTGGGCATTCCAAAATGGGGGACGCTTAGGGCACCAGTCATTTCAGCACGGAGCTGCCACAAGCCTATACCCTGCTCTGTGTGTCACACACAGGTGCCCAAAAACATACACTAGGGGTTGTACCCCTACCCATGGGTGCCATAAGGGTATCCCACAGGTCTGTTCACCAAACCAAAAGAGAGAGAGCTGCACCGCCAGGAATCCCACATGAACTCCTGCGTGGAAAACACGACAGAACACACGATAAAAAGCAGTAAAGGTCAAGGATACGGAGGCCCTGTCCCTCCGATGCATTTCCAGCATCCCAGGGTGTTCTGTGGCATGTTCCAGGTGAGTGCACATGGGCATGTAGCCGTGGCACAGGTGGACATGCTGTTGGGTGCTGCTGTGTGGATTTGCGGTGTGCCGCATTACAGATGCACTGTGGTACATGTGGTGTAATGTGTCGTTGTGATGGCAGCAGTGTGTGCCTGTCAGCATGTGTGTCCAGGTGTGTCCAACGTGTGCATGCTCCCTTGGATGCCCCCTGTCGCTGGTGCAGGTGCGGGCCTGGTGCTGGCCGTGCAGCCACTTGTCATGCCAGGATTTGTTTCTGTGTTGCTACACACACCCTTTTTGGTCAGGTTCTTCACTGTGCATGTGTGGATGGGATTGTACTCACCCACTATCCATGCCCGTTGTCCTCTGTGCCTCTCTATGTATCCTATATGATAAACCCAAGGGTCTTTTCCCCCGTTCTCTCAAACTGAGCAGAAAGCTCAGGGAAGAATGCCAAAAGAGGAGAACACCATTAGGCGAGACAGGGTGTCCCCGCTCCTCTATTCTAATGTCCTTGCCCGAAGTCCCCTCAGCTTTTGTAGTTTGCTGTCGTTCTTCCTACACCTCATCCCAACCATGTTCTTCTCTGAAATGTAGAACCATCCCTACCAGACCTCTTTACAATAATCTACCGGACCTCTACCCTTTGAAATCAACATCCACTGGAAGGAAGGGAGGACGATCAAGGCAAGGGAGAAACACACAAAACCCTCTATTTCGCAATATACCGTCCCTTGTCTCTCTGATGCAACTACCTTTATGCCTACTCAGGAATACTATAGCACCCAACATCCCAGTCATTGCTCTCCCTGTCCCTATGACTATTATGTTCCAAACTCCCAGTCTGCTTTTATAAAACACTACAGTTCCCACAATCCCCCCTATTCATTCCGCGATCCAGATACAAAATCCTAAAACAAAGCTAAAAGAAATACCTCTGACTTTTTCCTGCAAACCTGTCCCGCTAGTGAGATCAGGCATAGCCAGGCACACACCTTGACAACACACACCTGATCTCCATTTCTCTTCCCCATTGGAATAAAAGGCGGAGCTCGAAAGCACATAGTAAGCAAGGCGAGCCAGGCGAGAAAGGCTGCGGTCCTACAAGCTGCAGAGCGAAGGTCGCTGCAGACTTTGTAAGGGAAACCACCTTGCTAATGCCCAAGGTTAAGGTGGCAACTCTTTCGGTTGAAACGACAGAGATGGAAGGAGGCGAGCCGTGCCGTGCTGATAGCCTTGACTTCAACTGAATTCTAAATAAACTGTATCGAACGCTACCAGTGAGTGAACTGAGAAAACGGTTTGCATTAACTAGTGAAAGAAACAGAAGTGTTTAAAAAGCTTGCTGGGTTTCGTGAAGCCGCGAGCGAACATACATTGTAACCAAAGTGAGAAATGCAGAGGCTTTGCGTGTGATGAGAAGCCGCAAGAGAAGCCTGAAACATTGTGATTGTAATAGCGGAGTGGTCTGGTTATTGGGAATTACCTTATCGAAAGGCTCTGCACCCAAAGTCAAACTGTTAACATTAAAAGTAAGATGAGTGGAAAGACTACTAATCCCAGAAGGCCTTAGGAGGGGCCATTGAAAGGGAGAGAAAGTCAAAGTGATCATACGAAGGTGTAAGCAAAGTCTGTATACAATCGAAAGTCTTTTTCAAGTAACAAACCCAATGAACAACTACAAAGTAAAACTAAGTGAACTATCTTATGGAGACAAATGTGAACCCGACGGAGGGATGCCAAAAGAAAACTAAGGGTAATGAATCTCGTATTGTGAGAAAGCTGATAGGCAAGTGTGAACCCGACGGAGGGATTGTAAAGACTGGAGGGGGTATCTGTATTTCTGCCCCCTATATGGTAGGTGTAAGGAACTCATGGTGGCAACAGTAAAGACGGACACAAGTGATCACAGTTCAAGGGTGGTTATTAAACTGTAAGTGCAGTGTGGAAAAACGGCTAAACTAAACCTAAGTTTAAGATAGGAGCAACCGTCGACCATCAAAAGAAAATAAGGCAGTCCTAGTGGCGTTGTGTCAAAATAAAAGGGCCTATACTAAGAGAAAAACCTATTGCCAAGTGTTACGCTAAATACAAAAGAAGTGTGAGATGGAGTTTCAATAAAGAAAAAAGTTCTCTCAAAATAATAAGCCAGGATGTGATTGCCAGGGGTCTCCCTTCCCCATGTTTTCTGCACCGGACAAGGTGGGTCTCCTGAGCACAGCACACACTCGAGCTTTCCCGGCATGAGTCAACAATTCCGTTCCAGCTATCAGGTTCTTGGAAGGTTAAAGTCTCTTTCCAATAAAAAGTCTCTTGCCCTCGAGGGCCTTATAGTATCAACAAACGAACACAAAAGTTCTGCTCCAAGAATGCTTTGGATGTTGGCTTCGCCCCTGCATCCCCCTCTTCTGGGCGCAGCCCCCTCTCATTCGTGCTCAACAAATCAAATAAACAGTTCCTTTCTCAATGAACTTTGGGTGATGACTTTTCACCCCTTGATCTCCCTCGGCTGGGCTCGGATTCCATATGACAAGCAATATAGTTCACTTTTACTTGCTGTTAGGTAAGAATTGATACCGTCACACTGTGTGAGACTACACAACACTTATCTGCTTGGTATAAGGTAACCCACCTTTTGGTATAGGTCCATACTACACAAGTTGGTAGTGTGACTGAGCAGCCAGGCCTATCTTAAGAGGGGTAAATGTGAGCTGTAGAGCTGTACAAATGAAATCTGTAAATACAAGTAGCCAAATAACACTTGCACTCAAGGTTTCAGTTATAAATAGTTATTTATTTAATTAACAGCCATTTTTAAATACGCATTCTTTAAAAAGGCAATTAATTGTAAAAATGTAAATATACTTTAAAATTACTTTCCAGCCAGAATCAAAACAAGTTAGTGGATAATCTTTGAATATGCTTCTTACACAATTCCTACACCCTGAGGTGACTTCAATCACAAGGACAGTATTGACATTTATATATATGACTAGTATACTTTGCAGATTCTGAGGTTGCAGAAAGGAAAGGTTAGGGAAGGAAAAAGGTTAGACAGTTTCTCAGTATATGTGAGGACAACTAAATCTTCCAATGAAATCTAGATAAGCCTTTCCCATCAGTGACAGTTTACAACAAGCTACCGCCTATGAGGGACGAGCAGTATCAAAGTCAATGAACTAGAAGAGTATTAGAAGAGTCTTCAGGGAGCCAGGTCAGCCAAAGTCATTAGGGACACAGTCTATGGATCTGATGCCCTACTTAGAGCAAAGTCTTGCACAAAGTTAGAGAGTCTTTAGGAAAATCACGTATAGGGTCACAAGCTGTTAACCCTATAAGACGAGAGTCGAAATCAACTCTGAAAGGTGAGACCTTGCAATTCCCAACTGAGAAGAGCGTGGCTAAAAGACAATAAGGTAAGTGCCCCAAGCCTAAACTGGTTTGAAGAAGAGTGGTCCAGCTGGATTCTGTCTTGCTACAGCGGTGCAGACCCTTGTTCCTGAACCTCATTTGTAGGGACAAGAGGAAGGACGTCCGGTTGGCTCCTTCAGCAGTACTTGGGGAGTTATCGACAGCTACAAACTCTTTTTGGTTCAGCAGCACTTTGTGGTTTCAGTGCTTAGCAAACCGCACCATTGCGGATCTTGGATACTGATTGGACTCTCTTTGCTCCCTCGGTCCTGCACTCTAGTGAGGGGACTCTGGATCTGGAGGTCCTGCTTCTGGATGATCCTTAGGAGACTCCTGGAGCTTCTAGCTGGATTCATTCCGCGGCAGACGTTGCACTCGACTACGGAAACTCACCCCCTGGCATTGGGCTTCCGAAACAACAGAGAGGGACAGCAAGTCAGGGAGGATGCTCCAGTGGAGATAGTCTCGGGGTTAGTTGGTCCCACTAACTCAAGGGGAGAAGTCATTCCATCCAGAGTTTCAATGTCGAGGTGGAAAAGGAGCTCAGCACAGCAGCAGGGCTTCACCGGGCAATTCAAAGGTCCAGGAGGATACAGCAAGCTTCGTTCATGGTTTCTTCGTCGGGTGTTTCTCCCAGTGGTTGACTCTGCTTCTAGTCCCAAAACCCTCGCCTTTTAAGCAGGTTTCTTCCATTCATGCACAGCCTAGGCTGTCAATCACACAACAAGGTGGCTGTCCTAAAAGGCCAGCCAGCCAATCAGGATTAGTTGCATTCAGGCATTCCTAGAGACAAAGGGCAGGGGAGTTTTGGGACCCTCCCTCACCTCCTGTCCTTCCAGACACACTGAAGCCCGCCAAAGGCAAGACAGACAAGGGCACACACCTGTCGTCTCAAAGCACGGAGTAAAACCCAAGAAAGACCTTGCAAACAAAAATGGCGAAAAAAGAAGACAGCAGCCTTTTTGAAAAAATGGTCACCCATAGGGGCTGTACTGCAGCTGAGGGTTCAGCCTGCAGTAGAAAAGCACAATGGTGGGAAAAATTAAACCACTGCCACCAGCCATTTAAAGTAGTGAGGGTAACATAAAAAATGTTACATATTAGGGTAGGATAAGGGGCTACTAAGTAACCCACAGCACTCCACATAAGATGGTGTGCGCTGGACCTACAAAGATAAAAGGTAAGTAAAGTGAATTTCACTTTACTATTCTTGGGAACAGTAGTTCACACAAGAAAAGGTAGTTAAGTAGTTAAACCTTATGAGAAATCTAAAAGGATTTCTCTGTGACACTGCACTGAAGGTGCTGTGCGTCACCATACAAAAAGCAGATGCCTATGGAGTTTGCACAGGATGAAGATTAATGATTTCATAAATTGCAACAGTAAAACAGTAGTCTATGCTATCAAATGCATGTGCAACACAATATATGTTGGAAGTACAACGAGAAAACTAAAAATAAGAATTCAAGAACATTTAAGAGCCATCATGAAACATGACATCAGATATCCACTAGGCTACCATCACATAACAGAGCATGCAAACCAACCAAAGAAAGAAATAACTTTCTTCGAAATAGAGAACATATCTAAGCCACAGAGAAGTGGCAACCTGGAAAAAATCCTCAGATCCAGAGAAGCCTACTGGATCTGTACCTTGGACAGCTGCCATACGGGTCTGAATTCGGACACTGACCTTATACATCTTTTGTAAAGAAGAAACATCATTTCCTACTGTTCAGCCGAGAGGAAGTATCCGCAAATTATTGAATTGTTTTTGAATAATCTTCAAAAGATAAATGTATGCTAAAATGTTCGTTTCAATTTATGTACGGAACACTCAGTAAACAATAGCCAAGACAGGAATGTCACAATATTCCAAACAATTATTTGGGATTGCAGTCAAATTCAGAATCAATCACTAATACTGAATTTGTTCCTAATCCATAAACGGAGATGTAGTGATCATGTGACACTATGGCCAGATCAATACAGTATGGTTCCAATCTTTATAGGAGTAGAAGTGATTTTATGTCATTAAAAGTTAGAACTAACTATCATTACTAAACTGCTCCCAATTCAAAATGGAATCGTAACAATCATGTGACAATATTGATCACATGATTGAGGTTCCACCAATCACAACATTATAATTAAGAGAGACATTATATAGATTATCAAGTCTTTAAAAACACAAATTAAATCGCCGTAATAATAACCAAGTCAGCATAGCTTCTAGACTAGAATTGTATACTTCAAATACGACTAAAGACATTACCAATCCAAAATGGATGCACAGCGGTCACGTGATCATAACTTTCAGGTGTCCGCAACTCTGCAATTACACAAATACGGAAGTTGAGAGTACAAGATACAGGTTAACAGGCCGCGCATCCACCGGAAGGATTGCAAAAGAAAAATTAAGGTAAGGAAGAAGCAGCAGTTAACATACAAAGTATAACTTTTGAAAAGAATCAGGATATTTGCCCTAAAATTGAAAACCATCTTTGGGTTTTTCTATACTCAGATCGTGTTCAAACATATCGCATTGTGAGGCGAGAAAGCGGAAGATAGAAAAACACAGAGGCACGAATCCCTTGGTTATAAAACACCAACAGCAGAAAAACCAAGAAGCAAAGCAAAAGCCATAACAGTGAGTGCCCGTACTACTATTACAAACAGTCTTCTACACTTAGGGTTCCAATTTCAAATACCACTTGCTGTAGTGTTTATAGTTAAACAAAGTTTACAAACAATGGTACTTAAGTTTAACTTTGAAGTAATAGTCAAGATTAAAATTTTTCTTTTGAAAAATGCTATGGACACAAATCGTAAATATTGATGATGGAATAGCAAATGCATGAGTGAAAATGTTTTTTCTTTTAAAAAACAAGGTTATTAAGTACAAAACGTTCCAATTATTATTTTTCACTTTTTAGATATAAATTGATGTCACAAAAAAACCCTCCTGCAGAACTGTCTGAAATGTTTAAAAGACAGTGAAACACGTGTCGAGGGTTTGAACTAAGCTGTGCACTAAAAATTTGAAAGCACAAACAGCCTAAAGCATTGAAAAACAACAATTAAATATCACTGTTCTATTCAACAAACAAGAGTTCCTCTCTTTATTTATCTATATAAAGAGATAAGGCATTGGGCGCACAAACAGGTTTCATTTTCTTTTTACAAAGAGGAACTAATGATTGCCTATGGAGTTAGTCAGACTCCAAAAGCAGTGAAAAAACAAAATCCAAACCAGGTAAAAACACAAACAAAAAGGTCTCACTCACTCCAGGGTTGACAATAAAAAGTCCTAAGTCCAGCAAAAGAGCTGAGGGTCTCTAAGGTGGGAGGAATTAAGCACTAAAATGAACGTTCTCCCTAACACTTGCCTTACAATATCTCTAAGTTTCATAAACCTTAATGTTCTTTTGAACAACTCTTCAGGGTTCACCCGTGCTTGTCGGCTTCCCTCCACCGGGTTCATTCTGGCCAACCTTTACGATACTCAGTTCATGCATTTATTTTTACCAGGTGGGATTCACTTCCCTTTCACTTCACGATCATCTGTTGGTCAAAGAATTTCGACTGTATGGAGGATTTTTACATGACCCCCATAGGACCATTTTGACCTCTCTGTTCTCCTTTCACCCAAGGATTTCTGGGACATGCAGTTCTACAATAGGGTAATCACCACGAACGCGCACCCATGTCGTGCCTGTCTATGCTCTGCTGGTTTTCCCCTGTTCTCTTAGTTCTTTGTATTCAAAGTTCAATTAACCTTTTGCTAATTCCCTCGACTCACTGATTGTCATGAATGGCTTTGCTTTCTTGCCTGTAGAGTCAAGGCCGGTATCACTTGGCCATGCATCTCTCCCCGGCTTGCCTGTCAGCGGAGGAGGCACCCGGGTACAGTGGACATCTGCTGCAACACATGCTGGCTATTGTTCCTAGCCTTACGATTCTTTCTCTCAAGGTTTCAAGGGTCTCTATCGATAAGGGCAAGGCCACTCCTCTTCTTGGTAGCCTCTCAACTCGCGCCGTATTTCGCCTTCTCTTGAACTGCCGGACTGAGTTAGCTCTCACGTCGTGCGGTCTGCCTTGCTCGTCCTATGCTCCACCTTTAATCCCTGTGGGGAAGGGAAAGGGCCGTCGGGTGTGTGTTTGTGGTTCTGGTCAATTGTCTGACTTTGCCTGACCCTTGTATTGGGACATGTCAATGGCTCTAGTGTTGGTCCGTTGTCTTTCATGTTGTGCAAAAGTGTTCATGTCGGAAAAGGGGGTGGAGGGCAGTGTTTTGTAATAGCCTACCTGGTAGGATGGGGAAAAGGTATTTAAGGAAGGGGAATACTGTGTCTCACCGTCGATGTCCCACTCCCACTCCCCAAGGACCCCCATCCAGGTGATCCTCCCGCACTGGTCCACCCCTAGGAACTGGATCCAAAAGCGATGGGCCGTGTCCTGGCTTCCTGGATGACAGATCCACAGTTCTTATATCAAAATAAGGTTCAGAGATATATATACACACAATTCAATAACACACTTTGTACTCTGGTAATTCTATAATGACAAATCTATACAATTCTATTTGGTACCACACTTAGACTTTAGATTCCTTTAAAATACATCAACTGGTGGCATTTATAATAGAGCATAGAACTCATTCAGCAAGGTGTATCAGCAAAGATAATAAGGAAGGAAGCAGGTTAAAGTTAAGCAATGGCATCATGCTTTCTTTGGATATAGGTACACAATTATGAATGAGGAACCCCCCACCTGGGCAAACTGTAGTAAAAGAATTAACAGGCCCAGTCCATAAATGCTCAATAAGTCTTGCTTCTTGGTTAAAAAGTTCAACCACCCCGATGTACCTGCAGTAGGAGAGTTTCTTCGACGGTTTGTTGACGGTATCCTTCGAGGGTGTACTCCCTTTCAAGCAGGAGCCACGGGGCATTGAGGACCTCGAGCAAAAGTGGAACACTGGTGCCGGTACAGCAGCTTCGACCTTTGTGGTGCTCTTCAATGATCGTTTCCTTGATGGTGGAAGTCCTGGGAAGATGAGGCGTGCGGTAGACCTAGATGCAGTGTCCGGTGCCGTAAGTAAGACCCTGTGGATTTGAAAGACCTTCGGCAGTGATGGATGCAGGGCGTCGGATGTCGGGGATCGCGGTTGCCGTCCTCTGCCGTGTCATTGCTGCAGCCGCAACACGTACTTTGGGATAGCTTTGGCGATCGGGACTCGACCATGCGCTAGACCTCAGATCTTCACTCCGTCAGTGCCCTCGGGACTTCTTTGTCAGCTTCTGCTGGCGCGAAACCCACCGGCGGACTTTCCTCAGTAGCCGGCGACCTCGACTTTCTCCGTTGGGACGAAGTGGTCGACGGTGATGGCAAGGGAGGTCAAATGGTCTTAGACAAGGTGGAGCTTTCTCGGCCCTGGCCGTTGAGCTGCACAGCATCAAGGTGTCCCCGCTTCTGGGTGACATGATTCGACTGGCTTACAACAATCATGGAAATCTTCCAAACCCTGGTCGATGCCAATGGACTTCAATGACCCTCGATGTCCAGGCACACTCTTCAGGATTTTCGGCGGACCCCTTCTCCGGACGTCAGATTCACATAACTGGCTTCCAGGGTGCCTCAATCAAGAACAGCAGTTTTTGTACGATGGTCCCTTGTAGCTTGGGGAGAGGTCTCCTAGCCAGGTGCTCTCTTGGATCAGTCCCCGACAGACTCGACAGCTCTTGGATTATATCGAAGGAAATGCAGCAGCAATCTTCTTCTCCAGCTGGGCTTCAAGGATCAGCTTCAAGTTTCAACTTCAGCTTCTGAACAAATTGGTAAGTGAGAGGTCCACAGATATAAACATCTGTCCCTCATTCACTCTAGCTGAGTTAAGCTCAGTCAGCCAATCACACAGAAGGGTATTCATGCAGGCAGGCAGCCAATCAGTCTCACAGGCATTCAGGCCATTCACTTCCACCCAGACACCCTTAACAAGGAATGTGGATTGGGGCATGCACCCAGCCTTTCAGCACACCACACTACTTTCATGTCAGTTTCAGACAGGGTTGTCTTATTCTTCACACACACACAATCCAGACACCCATAACATGAAGTGCATATTGGTCACACACTCCATTCACCCAGGTCCCACCCACAGGGTGTACCCACAACATACAGTCACTGGGAAGGCTCCAGCCAGTCTGGCCTGGACTTCCCCACAATTCCATATATGAAACTTCCAACCAACAGCCAGTCAGGGGAAGGGACAGAGTTAGGGCTTCCCAGGACTTTGGGAAAACATGGTAACAGGTAATAGAAAGCAAGAGGCCACAGGGGCCATCTTGCCTTCTATCAGGAATCCACTGATTACTATGGCAGGGCCTGGGTATCCCAAAATGGAAGACACTCAGAGCCCCTGTCATATCAGCATGAAGCTGCCACCAGCCCATACCCTGCTCTGTGGGCAACACACAGGTGCATACACAGGGGTACAGGGTTGTACCCCCACCCATCGGTATCATAAGGGTATCCTAAGGGTCCCTGTTCACCACAACCAAAAAGAAGAAGAGCTTCTTTACCAGGAGTCCCACATGGAAAACAACACAGAATACACATAAGGGAGTACAGGACAAGGACATGGAGGCCCCGTCTCTCCAATGCATTTCCAGCATCACAGGGATGCCAAGAGAAAGCTAAGGGGAGCGAACCCCCACATTGTGATGAAACTAATAAATCTCCTATGCTGAGAAAGCTGCAGAGAGTCTTAACAAGAGAGAGTGAGAGACATTGATCCGATAGGCCCTACCGTGTGGAAAGAGACTGTTTTCTGGTGCCTAGAGAATCAAGTGTGCTCCAAGACTTACCTGTGTTCCGCCTTGTACCGTGATGTAACGTGGGGAAGGGAACACTCCAGTTCTGCAGTCCTGAACTACCAGAACCCTTTGGACATTTCATTTTGCTACACACCATTTGGTTATACATGTCATTTTCCCACACCCTTTTGTTATTTAGAAGTAGGGATTGGTAATAGGTCTATTAGTATAGGCCATCTTTATTTTGACACAACACAACTAGGACAGCGTTTTCTTTATGTTGATGGTTGTAGCTTGCTCCCATCGTTAGAAAGTAGGTTAAATAAGCTTTTTTTCCAACTGATGCAAAGTTCAATCAACACCCTTGAATGGTGGTCACTTGTGTCTGTCTTACTGTTGATACAATGCCTTCCTTACACCTGGCAGTGTGCTGTTGCGTAGGACCATGGAGTCATGGGTGGAACCTGGGTAGCAGGCACAGCAGTGGCTGATGATGAGGTTAGGGCCGCAAGTCACCTGCACGCTGAGAGAGTGGTAGTGCTTCCGGTTCCTGTATATGGCCTCATGTGCCTGGGGCGCTACCAACACGACATGGGTAGAGTCAATGGCTGCTATGACATTGGGAAGTTGAGCAGTGGCATAAAACCTTGCCTTCATGTTGTTGACCTGGACCGGGGTGGTGGGCACTGCAATATGGTGGTTCACATGGCACAGGAGAGCATCCAGCACCTGTCCCAGGACTGCACAGAATGTGGGCTGTGCCATGCCGTGCATCATGGCCACAGAGTGCTGGAAGGTGCCTGTCCCCAGGAACTGCAGGACTGCCACAAGCTTCACCGGTGGGGGCACAGCTGTACAGATATAGATCCAGCATCCCTATGTCATCCTGGATTGTGGCCAGCAGCTCAGTGATGGTTTCCCTGTTGAGGGGGTATTCAGTATCCAACTGGGTGTCGCTGAGGGCCCAGGGTGATGGCCTGATCCAGTGGATGGGTGCTGGCCTTGCTGGGGCCGCTCTCCTCCTCCTCCTTGTCCTTCTTATTCCTCCCCCCACCTGTACTCACTGTGCTCCAGCCTGGTTGGCCTGCATCTGAAGGTCCAGGTGCAGCATGAGAAGCTGCCTGTCCCATCTTCCAGCAAATAATGATAGAATGGTGTTGGAAACAGTGTTGGGGCCTGGGTGGATCTTATGTGGCCCTCTGGTGTGGATTATGTGCACCTGTGGCTTGATTCCCCTTCACCTGGGATCATTTACCTCCAGCTGGAGGCTGGAGGTAATTCTCAGCTGTATTTGTGCCCATTTTTCGGTGCTAATACCGCTGTTTATGCACTTGTGATACAGCTGTAATTGCGCTTTGGGTTGTCGGCGCTATTAGCGCCGGCCGTGATAGCGCGAGCTGTAAAAGCGCTAGTACGTTTTGGGTCCAGCGTATTTGCGCCGACTTGTAATCCGGCAGAGCAGTATTGGCGGCACTAATATCTTTAACGACGGATTTAAGGGCTACCGTCCAACCCGTGATCAGGCCCAAAGTCCTTTCATGCTTCTGCCTTGGCTGTGGCAATGTGAGTTTAAACCAACCACAATTATAGGTGTCCCAGAACCTGAGCCGCAACCTTGACAACCCTGAGGCTTTTTAATATTCCCTTCTTGTTGTTGGCAACTTCTGTTTGTCTGATATTACCTGTTCTTTAATTTCTCTTGGCTTGGGCATTGGTGGTATGCTTGGGATTCTAATATGGCCACCCCACCGAGTTGTTGGTGTTTGCCCAAACTCACATTTTCAGTTCTAGGGTTCTTTTGATTTAACAACGCTTAGTCGTAATGCTTAGTATCATGCTTTTCACCCGCTCAGGAATCTACCTGCGCTGAACACCCGGTCTGTACCAGAGCGCCCCAGAGTCACACATTAATCTCAGACTCACCTGATAAGTCGCTCCTGGTGCTCCACTTTGGCTTTGCAAGACTGCTGGACCTGTGGCTTCTCCCGACCAGGCGCACTCTCTCTCTTTGGTCACTGCCACTTCCGCCATGCTGGTTTGAAGCCTCCCTGACTCCCAAGAGTCTCTGGTGCAAACCAGCCACCTGAGACCTCTCAACTGCTCACCCCACCTCTACTTCCCGTTATGCAACCTCTGCACAACGTGTTCTTACTGGGTAAGTGTTTCTTCTCCACGCTTCCCGTTGCGTGACCTCTGCGGTTTGAAATTTAGAGACACAGACCCTCTCAGGGCCCGTCCTGGTCCCCGTGGCTTCTTGCTCCTTTACTTCTTCCTCCCACTGCATGCACGGCCTGCACTGTCTTCACCAGTCCTGCTTCCTCTTTACCTGCACCAGACGGGGCCTTTTAAGCTTCTGAGTCTCCCTCAGGTGCAGGTCATTTTTACCAATTAGCTGACCACTCCTGCATCTTTGTTCCTCTTCATGCCTCTTCCTCGTCCCAGTACTGAAGGAATTCTGGGACTTGAAGTCCCTAATGATAAAGTTAGTTTTCTTCTTTATTACAAATTTGATTTCTACTTTCTAAGACATTTAACAAAGGGCTATCACAAGAATCAGTCAAAGGCAGGTTTTAGAAGAGG
The DNA here is from genome assembly GCF_040938575.1 of Ambystoma mexicanum. Taxonomy (NCBI): domain Eukaryota; kingdom Metazoa; phylum Chordata; class Amphibia; order Caudata; family Ambystomatidae; genus Ambystoma; species Ambystoma mexicanum. The sequence continues at coordinate 28,985,663 of NC_090927.1, forward strand.
AGTATGTATCTTTGGTCTTAATACTTCTATTACTATACAACTTCCTCTTATTATAATTTTGGGAGCTAGGGGAATTTATAACCGTATGCATTTCTTGGGTTATAACAGAATGTTTATTATTTTCAACACCACATGGGTTATGGCTGAATTTGTTCACATTCAGGTGGTCCACTTGTGGAACAATGGAATTATGGTGGCAGGAAGCCATTACATACTGTGGTATTTGGAGTATATCATCTTTAAAAGAGGTTGACTACCGCGTCTCATCCCACAAGTATCCCTCACTCCCCTGATCCCTTTCTCCTCTCAAGTGATCCTCCCGCGAACAGCGCCCCCAAGATCAGGATCAGGAAGCCTCTGTCTTTCCAAGGCAGCTGGGAGGATACTTTAGGCAGGGCTTCAGTGAGGGATCCGTAGGATTCACCACACACTACAAGGACAACATTTATTGCACTATGACAGTCAAGGTGAAAATAGTTCTTTAATATTTGCAACAGCACAAATCCTGCAAAGACGAGTAATTGGTCCACAGTGGATGATGGAGTGTACCTTCAAAAGTTATCCAAAATCCTTTAGACAATTCAGCAATAGAGAAAGAATTCCTTCCATTGGTCAATGCACCAATGCGCAATAGATCAGATCGCGCATACTGAGAACGTGTGCCACGCTCATACACCCATCCAAGCACATGCAGCATGGGTGTCGAGAAGTCACCAAGCATACAGATCTTTCCCGAAACTGGAATTCAGGGGTGCTTTTTCATTTCAGCCAATGCTTGTGGCAAAATATACAAAAATATGGTCTTCAAACAAAATATTCTATACACTGCAAATTTCAGTCCCACATCTGTAAATTGTGCGCTTTAGCATTTGTGCCCAAAACCGGCTACATGGCTACAGTTAGTGAAAGAGAAATGAACATGAATTGCCAAATGTCTTAAACTACTTGGAAGGCACTTGGGGTGGGTCTGCGGTGGCGGTAATTAGGAAAGAACCCACGCTTGAGATAGATGTTATGAAGCGAGCCTGCACGGGTCACCAAAGGCCAGTACAACAATTGAGGGATGGCTTCACAGCCCAAACATCGCAATGGGACAAACTAAACCGTCCATATGGACATGTTTAAGTATTATCCTAAAAGCAGAACACGGTGAGCAGGAAAGCAGCATTCTGCCAAAACTGAGTGTAACAAACATGCAAAGAAAATCATCAGAAAGTGTCCAAAGTTATCAACAAATTGAAGGATATTGCAGGCAAATTCGCGACATTAAGCTTGTCAAATTAAATGTAAAGCCGTGCCTTCAATGCTGCCTTATTACTAGTATTGTAGCAGCCTTAAAATGGAACTACATGCAAACAAAAAACATTGCACATGAAGAGAGGAGAACCCAGCACCGCAGAAAAAAAGCTCTTTCTTAGTTTAGCCCCTATTAAAGCCATTATTTTGGAGGTTCCTACTGTTATTTTTTTTTAAATGAAGAAAGACAACATATTTAGAAAATGTTTGTAGTTGTAACAGTGTAAGAGAGACATGACACATTAAACTGATGTAGTCTTTGGTGGTCGATCAAATGTGGATTCCCGGCATTTCTTTCAACGGCCACTTCCTTCTGTACCCAGGGTTTGGTGCCACTCCAGCCGGGCCAACAGAAAAGAAGCGAAGGGAAAGAGAGAGCGAATGAGAACCGAGACCCAATGCGCCAAAGGGTAAGGAGTTAAGCGGATCTCAAAACAAAGGTGCGATTGAAAATGAATGCGTCATTGTCAAAAATGGGACATTATCAAAAATGCGACAATGTCGGACAGGCAGTTTTCGCAGTAGTGAGACAAGGAAGAGGGACATGGAGGTTATTCTGGGCCAACGAGCTGATTTTGGAGGTTGGGTAGAGGGTGGGAGTGAGAGGGGATGTGTGGGGGCAGAATTGTGCAATAAATCATAATGGTTGTCCATGTCCAGGCTAAGCAGGCATGATATGTGGGATTAGTGGCTAGAGAGGCATTTTGGTGTAGCCAATCTAGTCATTCCTGGTATGACTTTCTTTTAACTGGGAATTTCTGATAAAGCAGTCCTGCTAAGTGTAATTACCTGGCTAGATTGGCATTTGGGAAGTGCAAGGAGAACAAGGGACTGTAGGGTTACAGTTACTACCCCTAAATGAGCTTCTTGGAGAAAGTGAGAAAGGGAAGAGTCCCTTTGAGGAGGAGCAGCTGGTAGTGGGATTTCTTGGCGACATCCGAGATGTGAGGAGAGAAAGAGAGAGTGGAGTCGAAGGGTGTCCAGTCAACTGGTCGACTGCAATTTGGTCGACTGCAATTTGGTCGACGCAATTTGGTCGAATGCCAAATGGTCAAATTTTTTTTTTTTATATATATATATGTGTTTTGTGGGTTTTCGTGTGGGGAAAAAAATAAAAAAGAAAAAAAAGGGGGTGGGGGGGGACCCCCCCAAAAAAAACCAAAAAATGGGTAAAAAAAAAAAAAAAAAAAATTCGACCATTTGGCATTCGACCAAATGGTGTCGACCAAATTGTCTGTCGACCAAATGTTTTCGACCATTTGACTGGTAACCGAGTCGAAGATGATACCAAGGTTTTTTGCCTCACAGGAAGGCAAAGGAAGAAGGCTCAAAGCGGGCGGCCAGAGTGTGAGAGGGAAAGCAGGGGACGGGGTCCCAATGAGAAGGATCTCCATCTTACTGGCATTAAAGCAGAGATCTTTGGAGGTGCACCAATCCTGAATCGCAGATAGAGAGTCAGGAATGTGCGAGAGAGGAGAGGAGCCTGAAGGAAAGCTGTGTCTCATCCGCATAACACTGAAAGTAGAGGAGAAGGTAGGGATCAGGTGGGCCAAAGGGCCAAGTAGAGGTTGAAAAACCAGGGTGAGAGGATAGAGCCCTGGGGAACGCCACAGGTAGCGAGAGAGGTGGCAGAGAGAAAGGGACCAAGTTGGACCTGGGAGGGACAGTCCAAGAGGAAGGAGGTCAGCCACTCCAGGGCCTGATCCGTGATGCCCAGGTTCTCACATAGCCGATTGATCAGGATGGCATAATTTACCATGTCAAAAGCAGGGGAAAGATCAAGGAGGATGAGGATAGAAGGAATGCTGGGATCAAGGTTAGAGAGCAGATCTTCACTGGTGTTCAGGAGAGCAGTTGCCGTGCCAGCTCTGAAGCCAGACTGATGGTCATGGAGACAACCAACAGATTCTGTGTGGAGAGTAAGCTGGGAGATAGCCAGCTTTTCCAAGAGTTTGCCCAGAAACGGGTGGTGGAGATTGGGCGATAGTTTGCCATGCAGGTAGGATCGGCAGACGGCTTCTTGAGGAGGGGGTGCACAAGGGAGTGCTTAAGGGGAGAGGGGAACGTTCCAGTGGCGAAAGAGTGTTACATAAATCGGCCAAGGCTGGAACAAGGGTGTCAATATGGTCTTTGATGGTTCTGGAGGAGCAGCGGCACCAGTTTCAACGTCACATTCATAGACCGGACTTGTCTATAAACCTCGTCAGGTGTTGTCAGAAAGAAAGAGTAGAAAGGAGGAGGAGAGGGAGAGAAGTGCAAAGGGGGGCCGGGAGAGGAAGAGGAGATAGAGGAGAGGATGTTATGAGTTTTAGCTGAGAAGTGAGAGGCCAGTGCCATACAGACAGCATGGGAGGGAACAGGAGAGATAGAGACTGCAACAGGATTGACCAGTACCTTGCAGATTTTAAAGAGATTGGCCGTGCTATTAAAGGCCGCAGAGACGCAGGCTTGAATGTGTGCTCTCTTGTAGATGAGTGTTATTGCTTCGACTGGCATTTGGGTGCAACAGTCTAGGTATATCTAAATGTGGCCTGGCATGCTTTACTGTAATGTTATCACGTGTCTACACTGGTCTACATTGTGCATCCAGTTGGACATGTTTTTATTGTGGCATGGCATTTTTAATAGCAAAGCATTAATGTTCCTGTGCACTGTTGGTGACTTGTATGTATTGGATTGGTGTTACCCTACAAAACAATTGCAAACACTGTGGCTTTTTAGCCAATTTTTCTCTGAAATATGACATTAAAACACATATTTATATCTTTCTCCTAGTGCATTGTGCGGTATACCCCTTCAGCAGCACGTTTGTGTGTGTTGCGCAAGCGTGGTAATCTAGGCCGGGCCAGAGTGTGGCGCGACCCGTGATTTGTTGCTGATTTGGGGCAGGGGGACCTCAGTATGGCTCGCAGGGGGACCCCCACATTTTGTGTTACACCACTGCTGGGGTACAGTGGGAAATCTACCCCAGTGTCTGGACAAGCTTTGTTGTCAGAAGTTTATTTAGGTGGAGATGGGTACCACATTTAAGCAATAAGCACCCGTTCTGGGGACTTCACTGACTGGTAGAAGCCGGTGTCCCAAGTTATAGCGCTGGGCTCCAGCTGAGTTTTTGCTATCAGCAACCTAGGTTTACAATTAGAAGACCCGGGGTACTAAGAAAACCCCATAAGGAAAATCGGGGGCGTAGAGGTTAACCATGCAGGATCCGCGTAACATGGTCAGCCCACAATGTGGATAAGGCGGATAGATATATTGGTAGATCCCAGCGACATTCAAGACGGGTAGCATGATCACTGCCTTCATCTTGCTTCACGGTCATGCTTTCTATTATATGGAGAAGCAAACACTTAGCAAATAAATAGTCTAGTGTGACTTTCTTCTTCCCAAATTGCCAAGTATAATTAATTGCCCGGGCAGTCCCCACTCGTACGCCCGTTCACCATTCTTAGGTCCCAGTCCCCCATATATTTCAGCCAGTTCTTGCCCTCTGCCTCAAAGCACTTCTGCCACTGAGATGATTCAAGATTTCCCCTGTATGGCAGATGAGGACTCCCCCCTAAATGATTATGTCGCTATTTCCCCCCCTAGACCAACGTACAAATAATTCTGTCAGAGCGTCATGTATGATCTCCTTCGAACTAGCTCCAGGCGGGTTATATATATTGATAAATAATGTTCGACCAGTAGGGTCTGGGGTTATGCCATCTACCTCAACCGCCTCAACCGCCAATATGAATTCCTGGCAATTTGCCGTTTTTACCACTGGACACTAAGAGTATGTATTATTCCTCTCAATAAACCCCTGACGGGTCTACCTCTTTTGCCCATTCTTGCCATGGTTTGATAAATAACTGTTAGGCAGAATTACATGCAGTACCCTTTGGGAACACTACATATAATTAAGACTACAGGTGTAAGAACAATCTCACCTTTGGTACAAGCCTGTACTACACAGTTATGTGGTAGCAGTGGCTGAGCAGCCAGACTTATCTCAAGAGCAAATGAACAGTACAAGATGTTAAACAAATGACTTGCAATCACAGTGGTTCAAACAAACACTTACTCAAGGTTTCTTGGTAAAAGAATATACATTTATTTACACATTTAGTTAGAAAACATTCCACTAGCAAGAAGCAGCTCAATATCACACTATAATACACTACAGTACACAACCAATACGTTTCTGAACAAGTTACGCTCCCCTGAAGTGGGAGCAAAATAGCACTTCAGTAACTTTCAAAAGAGGTAGAAAGACAAAGCTTATAAGAATCAAAAGACAACTACTTTCAGAGGCAGGGCAAATAGTTTCAGTTCACTACAAGAGGCAATTCAATTCAATAGGTCTGGGACAAAGTCAATGGTTCAGTGTCTTGGATAGGATAGCACAGTTCTGGTAGTAAAAGGTTAAGTCTTTGCCAATGTTCTTAGAAGAAGTTTGCCAGAAAAAGAGTTATTGTTACGACTGGCCTCCGGCGCAGTTCGTTATGGCACCGTTGGCGGCTTCAGCCGAGGATAAAACTGTGTGCTTCCAACATGGCATCTGTGATCGGAAGCAACGGTCTAGTTCTTAGGACGAGAGACGGGAGAGAAGCTCCACCTCTCCTCCCGGAAACAGTACAAGGTTCCTGGACACCTGAGCAACAATGCGTTGCTACTGTTTTCAGAGGCTTCACTCCGTGAGTTGCCGTCGGTAGCACTACGTTGCTTTTGTTGACTTACTTTCCAAATACTAACCCTTATTTCCTTTGTTTACATACTCGTGCAGGGAAGCTCCGCCTCTCCTACCATCTACACTCGCGTTGTCGACTTCCTTCGGCCATCGAACGTGGAATTTCTTCTTGTCTACTCTCGTAAACTACTTTTTTCATATTGGGTCACGAGTTTTTTAGGTCGGACCCATCCTCTACTGTAGTTGATCTCCTCACCTTGTCTATCCTTAGAATACCATCTTTTCCGGTTACAATCCTGCTTCATTTCTGAATCCCAACGCAAACCTCCACCAGAACCCCTCTCCGAGGCTCACACGCATACAAACATTGGTAGGAATACTCTCCACATACCTCCTCCTTCCGTCCTTATTCATTCTATCTCTCAATAATAAGCACCTTTTCTATCTATTTCCTAAAGATTGGGAACCCTCTACAACCACCCAGTTCCACCCAATAGCCCCACCGTGGCTTCCAATCAGGTACTACCACCCCCATCCGAAACTCATAGGAAAGCCACTATAATACCTCAGTTAACCTTTTATTTTTTGTTCCTAGTTCATCCCAAGACCGTTACCTCTCATGAACCCACATACCTGCCTACAAGAAGCATCATCACGCAAGACCAGGGAGAGACTGATCCAGTTCCTCTTTCAGAGCTCCCTACCTGCTACCGGGTTTTCTTCCCCACAAGCGTTTCCCGGGAGCTTCCTTTCGGCGCCTGAGTTTGAAGGTGTCAGAAGATTGTTTCAGATAGACTTCTCTATTCTTCGTTTCATACCGAAGACAAGGTAGGCATTGTTTCCTTTTTTGTGTCGGCGGGTTTGCTTGTGGGGTCTCTCCAGAAAAGGAAACCATTTATAGATAACAGATAGCAACGCCCGGTTATTTTGGAGGACGCACAGGCAAGACTTAGCAGACATTAACAATGGAACAACAGCTACAACAGTTGATGGCCGCCATGCAGACCCTTTCTGCAGAGGTCCAGCAGTTAAAGCTAGAGAATACCGCATTGTGACAACAGGCAGGACATTCGGCTCAGAGTTGGGAATTTCCTCCAGGGCCGTTACAAGGCGGTCGCTTTGACGGCAATCCACAAGCCGTAAAAGAATTCTTAGAATCATGCACAGTGCAGTTTGCCTTCAAGGCAGCCTTTTTCCCAACGGACAGAGACAAAGTGGGACATATGATTGCCCAAATGACAGGAGCTGCATTAGCATGGGCCACTCCCTTAGTCACCAATAACAATCCTATTCTAGACTCCTATCCGGCATTTTGAAACAGTGTCCGCAGCATGTTCAGTAGACAAGAGATGGTAGTGGCCTCTCAGGAAAGGCTCTTTGATCTAAAACAAGGGAACCACGATATCCTAACCTATATTACTACATTCAAAAGGATGGCTGCCGACACTTCCTGGGCAGATGATGCATTGATAACCCTCTTTAGAAGGGGATTATCGGAAGATCTAAAAGATGAAGTGTCCCGAGTCCCACGACCTTCCAATCTGACTGAATACATTGCACTAGTTATGCAGCTAGATTACAGACTCCAGGAAGGAAACAGAGAAAAACAAAAGGGAAAGAACCCTAGATACCATATGGAAGTCCTCTCTTCTCCCCACAAACCGAACCCTAGTGAGGAACCCATGCAATTAGGAAACGCCAGGGGTCCTCTTTCCCCGGATGAACGAGCCCGGAGAAAATCACAAGGATTACGTATGTACTGTGGACCCAGCAGCCATACTGTTAAAGAATGTACAGTTGCCACCCCAAGAAAGCCGGGAAATGCCAATGCCCGACCGTAAAGGGGACAACGGCATCGGGTTCCTCAGCAGCAATTAGTCCCATTCCAAATTACACTATCAGCCCCTCTACCCTTGCAGCAGGAAATACCATGATTACTCTGGGTGTTTCGTTGTCTTGGGGTAATGTTTGTCTCGTCAATTTTCCCGCATTGATAGACAGCGGAGCCGCGGGCAATTTCATTGACGATGTTTGGGCAAAGAATCATGGCATTCCACATACAACCAAGACCATTGCCATCCCAGTGGAAAGTGTGGACTGTAGCCCTCTTACATCTGGGCCCATTAAAGATCACACAAGAGCCCTTAAGATGATGGTGGCCTCCCATCAGGAGAACATTGAGTTAGACATCATTAAGACCGCCCATTATCCGGTAATTTTAGGGATCCCATGGTTAAGGGACCACAACCCCTATATTAACTGGACGGCGGGTACTCTTTTTCTAGGTTCAGAACAGTGTGTCCACGGGCACCTCGCATTTAATTCCACTCCACCGAATCCTGAGCAGGAATTGGGTATTACTAATACCATTGTTAATGAAATCTCCTCTTTACCTGCAGAATACCAATCTTTCCATTCCATCTTTTCTCAGTCTGAGTTTTCAGGACTCCCCCCACACCGGAGGGACGATTGTGCAATTGACCTTATCCCAGATCATCCCCTTCCTTTTGGAAGAATGTACATCCTATCAACCAAAGAAAAGGAAGTTCTGAAAGAATATTTACACACACATATCAAGAACGGTCTGATCTCTGAATCCACTTCCCCCGCAGCTGCCTCATTATTTTTTATCCCCAAGAAGGACACTTCCGAGCTCCGTCCTTGCATAGACTTCCGGGGTTTGAATCAGATCACTATCCCTGACAAATACCCTATGCCTCTCATCCCAGATATACTAGAAGCGGTACAAGGAGCCAAAGTTTACACCAAGCTAGATCTAAGAGGATCTTACCACTTGATCCGCATTAAGGCTGGGGATGAGTGGAAAACGGCTTTTCGAACACCATTCGGTCACTACCAATATAGAGTCATGCCATTTGGACTTATGAATGCCCCATCTGTCTTTCAAAGATTTAGGGACCACATTTTTGCAGATATCAACTTACATCATGTTATTATTTATCTGGATGACATGTTGATTTTTTCCTCCACATGGGAAGAACATTTGTTACATGTAAAGGAGGTTCTGAATCGTCTACAACAAAACCATCTATTCTGTAAATTGGAAAAATGTGAATTCCACAAAACCACTATCTCGTATTTAGGCTACATCCTTTCCCAACAAGGCATTGTTATGGATCCTGTTAAGATACCATCAATCACTGAATGGCCCTCTCCCCGGTGTGTCAAAGACATACAAAGATTTTTAGGTTTCGCCAACTTTTACAGACTATTCATTCCACATTTCTCCTCGCTAACCAAACCCTTAACACATATATTAAAAAAGGAGATCCCATTTCTCTGGACCTCTGAGACACAGAGATCGTTTGAACAACTCGAAATCCTCTTTACCCAGGCTCCTATCCTAATGGTACCGGATCAACGGCGTCGATTCATTGTAGAGTCCGACGCATCGCAGCATGCCTTGGGGGCAGTCCTACTTCAACCAGACGCACAAAATTTAGAAAGACCAGTGGCTTATCTATCCGAGACTCTTTCACCGGCAGAGATCAATTACACGGTACTGGAGAAAGAACTCCTAGCCATTAAACGGGTGTTTGAGGAATGGCGCCATCTTCTTCTAGGGGCCCAATATCCTATAGAGGTCAGAACAGACCACCACAACCTCCAAACTTTACAATACACACAAACCTGCAATAGCAGACAGGCTCGGTGGGCTCACTTCTTTGCCCCGTAACGAATAAAATTCACCTTTATTCCAGGAAATACCAATCTGAAGGCAGATGCATTATCAAGAAAAACCCCTCTGGAAAAGGTCCCTTTTAAATCTGAACCTATGTTCCCATAGGTGTTTGTGCCTGTAGTACATCACTTCCTACAAAAACTGGAGGACAAGTCCAGAGACCTTGAGATCTTAGAACCTAACCTATTATCAACACAGGGATTGACAAGAAGCCAAGGTCTCCTATTCAAAGGAGAAAAGGTTTACGTTCCCGATACAGATCTCCAAAAAGAAGTGTTAAGCTTTGCCATAATTCACAGGCAGTAGGTCATCGAGGATTTTCTAATACCCTGGAACTTATCCAGAGACATTTGGTGGCCTGCTATACGGACTGATGTACAGGAGTATATCGCTTCCTGCACCATATGCCTGCAGACCAAGTCACCTCAAAATTCCCCCTTGGGTGAACTGGTGGCTCCTCAACTACTGGTAAAACCCTGTCAGATAATCTCTACAGATTTTATTGTTGACTTACCCCGATCCAAAGGATGTACCACCATCATGGTCACCATAGGCAGTTTAACTAAAATGGCTCATTTCATCCCCTTACCTACTGTTCCCTCAGCAGCACTCATGGCACGGATCTTTTTGGAACGCATCTTCTCCCTTCACAGCCTTCTGGAAACTATAATTTCCGACAGAGGGCCACAGTATACCTCGAGGTATTGGAAGCAAATTTGTCAGATTCTGGGAATCTCTAGAGCCTTAAGTTCGGGTTTCCATCCGCAAACCAACGGACAAACGGAGCGGCTGAACCAAACCCTGGAAGGGTACCTCCGATGTTACATCTCTTCTGCCCAGGACAATTGGAAAGATCTACTACCCTTGGCAGAGTTTGCATATAACAATGCAGCTCATTCTACCATCAGAGCCAGTCCTTTCTTTTACACTTATGGATTTCATCCTACTGTTTTCCCACTAGTGGCTTCTCCTCTTACCAAATTCCAGGATATAGAGGGGTTGATCGATACCATTCAACAAGGCCATGTCAAAGCAGGTTTGGTCCTACAAGAAGCCCAGGCCAGAAGCAAGAAACAGGCCGATAAACATCGTACTCCGGCCCCACAGTTCCAAATCGGGGACCATGTCTGGTTGGCCAGCAAATTTCTTCCCAGGCGACTCGTTCCTTCAAAGTTGTCACCCAAATACTTCGGCCTATTTCCCATTATGGCCAGATTAGGGCCTGTGGCATACAAACTACGGCTCCCTAGGTCTTGGAGTCGCATCCATCCCACCTTTCACGTCTCCCAACTAAAACCTGATGTACCTAATCAGTTCCATCTGACTTCATGTGGCTCACCCCCTCCTGTGATAACGGACTCGGGTCCAGAATATGAGATCTCTGGGATCTGTGACTCACGCTATCATAGAGGGGTTCTTCAATACCTGGTGGATGGAAGTGTTATTCCTCTTCCGACCGTTCCTGGGAACCTGCATCCGCGGTTCATGCACCGCGTCTGGTTCGTACCTTTCATTGATTCCACCCGGGGAAGCCGGGGTTTTCCTCCCTTAGGAGGGGGCATACTGTTACGACTGGCCTCCGGCGCAGTTCGTTATGGCACAGTTGGCGGCTTCAGCCGAGGATAAAACTGTGTGCTTACAACATGGCTTCTGTGATCGGAAGGAATGGTCTAGTTCCTAGGACGAGAGACGGGAGAGAAGCTCCGCCTCTCCTCCCGGAAACAGTACAAGGTTCCTGGACACTCGAACAACAATGCGTTGCTACTGTTTTCAGAGGCTTCGCTCCGTGAGTTGCCGTCGGTAGCACTACATTGCTTTTGTTGACTTACTTTCCAAATACTAACCCTTATTTCCTTTGTTTACATACTCGTGCAGGGAAGCTCTGCCTCTCCTACCATCTACACTCGCGTTGCCGACTTCCTTCGGCCATCGAACGCGGAATTTCTTGTTGTCTACTCTCGTAAACTACTTTTTTCATATTGGGTCACAAGTTTTTTAGGTCAGACCCTTCCTCTACTGTAGTTGATCTCCTCTCCTTGTCTATCCTTAGAATACCATCTTTTCCGGTTACGATCCCGCTTCATTTCTGAATCCCAATGCAAACCTCCACCGGAAACCCTCTCCGAGGCTCACACGCATACAAACATCGGTAGGAATACTCTCCACATACCCCCTCCTTCCGTCCTTATTCATTCTATCTCTCAATAATAAGCACCTTTTCTGTCTATTTCCTAAAGATGGGGAACCCTCTACAACCACCCAGTTCCACCCAATAGCCCCACCGTGGTTTCCAATCAGGTACCACCACCCCCATCCGAAACTCATAGGAAAGCCACTATAATACCTCAGTTAACCTTTTATATTTTGTTCCTAGTTCATCCCAAGACCGTTACCTCTCAAGAACCCACTTACCTGCCTACAAGAAGCATCATCACGCAAGACCAGGGAGAGACTGATCCAGTTCCTCTTTCAGCGCTCCCTACCTGCTACCGGGTTTTCTTCCCCACAAGCGTTTCCCGGGAGCTTCCTTTCGGCGCCTGAGTTTGAAGGTGTCGGAAGATTGTTTCAGGTGGACTTCTCTATTCTTCGTTTCATACCAAAGACAAGGTAGGCATTGTTTCCTTGTTTGTGTCGGCGGGTTTTCTTGTGGGGTCTCTCCAGAAAAGGAAACCATTTATAGATAACAGTTATATGTCGGATTAGGAGCGAACAAGATTCCAAAGTTGGGAAAGTTTCACAAACCTTCACCGCGGCAGAAAGGATTTCCACACCGCGTTTGCACAGTACCTTAGAATGAACAAAAGCTGTAGCTGAGGCAGTTGTTCCTGGTAGTTCCTGCAGATCTCGCTGTTCCTGAGCTTCAGTTTGGGGACAAGAAGGAGGAAGTCGGGAGGTTCCTGCACTGCCCAGGGAAGAGGCCACAAGTTTGGCAAAACGTCAGTTTTAAGGTGTGAGTGTCTTAAAGCCCACAAACTGGTATCCTGCTCACTGGCTATCCGGTTTTCAACAACACTCTGATGAAAATTCGACCAGTATGAAGACGGTGTCCAGGTTGTTCCCACCAGCTCAAGGGAGGAAGTCATCCTTCAAGGGGCTTCTCTGTTGATGGAGTTGATGGAGTTTTAACTTCAATTTTCAGTTTTAAAGTCAATTTAACTTTACATGCTCTGGGAGACAGTAGTCATTCCCAGAGAAGGTATTTAAACCGAGGGGAGTCTGAAAGACATCCCTGTGCCACTGCACTGAAGATGCTGTGTGACACACAAGAAAAAAGATGATGCCTATGGAGTTATCTAAAACTCCATATCCAAAGAACACAAAAGTAAAACACACATCAAAATCCATGAAATAGTGGGAAAAAGGCTCACACTCTTTCCAGGTAAAAATTCAATTCAGAAATTAGAACATTCCTGAGAGTTCTCCCTAACACTAACATACCCACCCATATATAGTTTGGGCATTAGCCAAGTCTCCTGCAGCATAAATATTTGATTCTGTAATAAAATGTTTGAAGACATTATGGCTATAGCTGCACGAGGCCTGGCCAGAGCCACTGGGAAGCAATCAGCCAACCATTTTATATCAGCCACGTCTGCATTTTCATTATTTTGGCAGAGATTATGAATAGATGCTGTTTGCCATGTGCCTTAATATGCAGTTCAGGGTCTGCTTTATACACCTCAGCATCCAATAGCTGAGTATAATGATTGCGGAGCAACAATACTGTGCCCAAGCTCTTACAGTGAACCTGAGTTACACTGGGGTTTATACTTCCTAGTGGCTCAACAAATTCAAAGTCTTGCGTAACCAGGAATTTGTTTTAAAATTTGGAGTAATGCTGAGCGGTTAATCCATTTATTCCTGGATTTCTAATGCAGATTTTCCATGTCAAATTTTGCTACGGAAGCCGTGGCATTTTCCCCTCCCATGTCCCTGGAGGCATTCACTGTAACCATGCTAATTGTGGCACGTTCTGGGGTGGAGCTATATTCCAGGCGCTTTGCCCTATTGGCTCCCAGGTTACCACTCTTGTGCACCAAGTTCCCCAGGTCTTCAGCAAGGTTTGCACTAGCCAGAGTGTTATCACCATTCTTTAACCAGTTTGTGAGTGTTCATAGCTGTTTGGATTGGTGCTTCTTAGGGCGCGCCGCCTTTTCTTTGGCTTTCATAGAAGACGTAACGTTATTGGGCATAATGTTCATTTCCAGCTGAGCTTTTCCCCTCAGCTGAGCCTCACAAGCTCACAAGACCAGTCGTCTTTCTTTTTGTGATGTATACATTTTTGATGAATTTGGGATTGTCACGGTTTTATTACACGGCACACTGCAGCCAGGGACTCTTTCCCCGACAATGAATGTGGTGTACAATAAAGCGCTTTTTATTTTTAATAAGCCATGGATTCTTTTGAGTAAGCCTCCAACCCGTTTCGCACCCGGCCTCCACAAACACCCCGTGTCACAATGGACCAGGCATCAGGCCGGTGAGTATCAATAACATATTTATTAATTTATCATTTAATGAAAGGAAAATCAAACAATTTCACAGCCACTAATGTGCTATACAATTGCACTAATCTCTACAAAATAATTGGCTTAAGATATCCTATTACAATTCACACAATCTTTAATGGCAACACAGAAAAATAACAATTTTATAAAGAGATAATGCCACGGTTTAGCACTCCCCCCTGCAACACTCACCCCCAAACATCAGCTAACTTGATTCCTTTGAATGGAAGGCAGTGGCAAGGATTAGGGATAGAGAGAAAGCATGGGATTTGGAGTAAAGCCCACCACCCCGAGATGGGAAGCTAGCAAAGAAAGTGAAAACCCGTTTTGGGAGCAAAATGGCAGAATGGGATTTTGATTATTACTCGCTAGGGGACCGAATAGAAGGAAATCCGGATTGCTTACACTTAGGAGATAGGGAAAGTTTAAAGAACACTAATCAGCACACCAGGGCAAAGTAGAAATGAAATGGGAAAATCGGTTTTAGGAGAAAGCAAATGCAAAAGGGGAAAATACAGTGGCAAATGAAATTTGTTTTGCAATGGGTTTACAATGATAGGCAGCTCCGGGAAGGGGTTTTGCTTATACTAGGGAAATCGGTTTTCAAGGACAGAGGCACATAACAGATAGACTTGTAGGCAAAAGGGATTGCTCTCAATGGGACTATGGTTTGAGATTTTAATAGGACAGATGCAAATAAGAATTTGTGAGGTAATGCACACAATACACGGACAAAGTCGGTTTTCAGTTACAAAGAGACTCATTCTTTTGAGGCAACACTTTAATGACTATAGCAATTAAAGAAAGACACCAGGGACACAGAGGTTAATTTCGAATTTCAACCAACTTGTACTGTGAATTTCAATGGGGAATTCATTGATTTACTTCAAAATATGCTAAGGATTTACACAGACACTGAAAGGTTTACCAAAGGGAATACACTAACATACCAAGGCTAAACACAGATTCTTCTATGGGAAGGTGACTGAATTACTCAGGCAATCTGGGGGTTTTCAATGGTGTTTTCAATAGGGGTTTTCAATGGGGTTTTCCTACAAAAAGGAAGGGCTTATGCAATTTAAGGCTGGGGTTATTTGCTACTTACAAAGTAAGCCTTGGTTTGGTATTCTGGAAAGCCAGCTGGATCTCAGGACACTCTGGACAGCTAGGCAAGGGATCTGGTCACTGCACTCTGCCTTGGTTTGTGACTCTGGACAGCCAGCTGGATCTCAGGACACTCTAGACAGCTAGGCAAGGGGTCTGTTCACTGCACTCTGCCTTGGTATGATTCAGCTGCCTCCTCTCCGTCCTCCTTCTCCTGTCTCCCTGGATTTTTGTATGTCTCTAACCTAGTACAGTCCCCCTTACATAGCACAAAAGACATCACAAACTTTACAATCTAGGGGGGAGTACTCTGTAATTATCCCTACCGCTCGGATAGGACTGGTTACCATTCCTCTCTCCGCCCACTGGCATGATTGGTCCAAAGGAAGAGAGCACCATCTGTCTATTTGCATTTATTACCATTCTTTGTTCTCATGGCCACTTTTTGACAAAAAGCAGTTATGTCTCATAACGTCATAATTCTACTAGCTCCTGCCATATGCATTAGATATGTGGTTTTAATTGGTCATAGGGAATTAGGTAAGCCAATCACCAACTCTGTATGATGTAGCATGGCCTGTTGGCACATTTATTTCCTTTTCACAAAATGTATAACAGTTTTCAATGTGCAATTGATCAAGCAAGTTCCAAATCTCATTACACATATTTACACCAATGTCATATTTGTCCCATTTTTAGATCAGCCAGAAAACCATCCTGACTGGCCATTTCAGTCTCCAAATTCCTAGGAAAATGTACTTTATCTCTTTAAAACTGCCTGGAAATTACATAACAACATAGTATAAAACGAAATTATTTCTCATTCTAATTGCTGCAAAAATGTCTAAAAATGAAATCAATCCTTTAATTTCAATTGGGAGGATCTGTCCCCATCTGTGGGAGGGGCACTTTATCCCCCAGAGCCAGTGACAAGAGATGTTTATGAACCCTTTGAAGTTGTCAGTTTGTTCTTGGTAGTGGGTGCAGGAAGGAGCTCACACCTCCCAGTCAGGTTTTAGCCACACTTGCTTTCCTTGAAATCCCTAAGCCCCTGCCTTCAAGTCTGGCAGAGCAGGGAATTATGATGCCCTCAGTCACATCACATGTCATTGCAGGATGATTCACTAGTAGGTGCGACTTCCAGTGGGAAGCACTTTTTTTTACAGGTGTGCAGGCCGTTTTTGCGTCTAATGTTTGAAATCCTGTCTTGTATGTCAGAGGATTCTTTAATTTCTTCTTTTTGGTGAGTCTGCATTTGCTGTTGGTCTATTGACTATGAGAGGTAGGCCCCTTTCACATGGTTCTTTGATTCAACACGAACAAAAGGAAAAGCCAAGCCGTTTGTCATTTGCAATGTTTTAAAGGGCTGCTGTTTAAGTGAAATGAAAGCAAAAGCTGTGTCAAGTTGTAGGATTCAAATTCTTGCCCCTCATGTGAATGAAATCAGGCAGTTCTTGATGCAGTGCATAACTTCATGTTATTCAGGTGAAACAAAAGCAATGCAGGGTCATTTTTGGATTGCAGTGTTCAACTGCTTGCCACTCATGTGACAGGGAAAGCGAGCACAGACGTTTTTGGTGCAGAGTTTCAATGTGGTTTTTCAGGTGAAAAGGATTTCTGTTTAGGGCCTTAAATGCACCCCTCAGGGTAGCACAACCAACCTCCCCCTGCTGCACCAGCCACACAGTGCATTTTCCAGCACCTATTTTTTTTATAAGGAATTACAAATACCCATATGTTTTACATCCAGCTTTAAGCATATAGCATTTCAGCAACACTCACCCAACCTGCTGTGCTACCATGGTACATTTCTACTTTAGGACCTGTCTGTCTACCTTCAAAGAATTCAACATTAGAGATGGTTCACTGATTATCCTAAAAATCACTGAATTACCTACAGTGCAGATCACTATAAGACTTTAAAGCCAATAATGTCATTTCCAGCCAGAGTGACACTGCACATGCTCTCATGTAGGGTCTACACTTGCATGTAGGGTGTAGAACCGTAAGCCAGAACCTGAAAACTGTCAACATTTCTAGGGGGGCAAAGTCAGGTTGTTACCACCATTGCTGGAGGGCTAAGGACCCTCTTTCCCCTGTATTCAGCGCCCATGGGTGATATCTCTTCTGTTAAATGGACTGTCTTTGACTATTTCTCATTTGAAAGTGCCCTATGAGTGATATCTTTTTTCTTAAACTGTTTTTGACTGTGTATTATTTGAAGCTGACCTGGGAGTGATGTCTCTTCTGCTAAACACCATCTCTAACTAACTACATATTAGCACCCGGGGGCGCGAGAAGCAACCAATCGGGTTGCTTGGATGGTGGGTTGAATCCCACAATCTAAGCCTGCGTTTTGTACAGCAGGTGGCTACTTCCTCCCCACCATCTGCTCCCTTCCCCTCGGGTGTCCAGTTCCTTCTCACCCCCAAGCCCCACTTACCTGATTTGTGCAGCGGAGCCCTCGCCTCTGCTGCCGCCACTCCATGTCCCAGTTGCCATGTAAATGGATGAGATGGTCTGTATGCAGCCCCGTGTTCCAGATCCATGGCGGCCATCTTATGTATTTTGTTGGAATAAACAGGGAGCCACGAGGCATGCCGTTCATTAAAGAATACATTGCTATTAGTACCCCAGGTTCACAGGTTTAATACCCGGGGTTCTAATAGCAATAAGCACCTGTTCGCTGGCTGGTAATGGCTTGTGACCCACGTTATAGGCACAAGCAAAGCCCCCCAAAAGGGGTCTTATTGCCATATTATATTATTTGAGGATGAGTCTGGAGTGATGTCTGTTTTAGTTCAAGACCTGTGGTTTCTTGCGGAGTGCATGCTATTAGGTGGTTGAACTATGAGTGATGTCTTCTCATTAAATCAACCTTGTTTTCACATTGTGCATAACAACAAGCTGCATGCCTTCATCAAATAATGACTAAGAGCAGGTGAGTATCTCATGTATAAACCAGTGGGACGATTAGCGCTTGTCAGGTGTGAGATGCTAAACCAGTTCTTATCATCTCATTGCAGTCTGAAACTAAAACTATGATTGCTGGCCGAGAATAGTGAATGAAGTGTGCTGAAAATGAGGACTTGAACATGTAAGCCATAAGGGAACAGCTCAAGAGCTTCATTTCTGCATGATATATAGAAGCAGTAGTGAGTTAGTGCTGCACCCCCATAGCTCATCAGGAATCCCAGAAAATCCTCACCCTTCCTCACTGTTTCAATCTAGCACCTTCAGACTACATGCCTGCAGCTCCATCTCAACAAAAGGAGCACTGGGAAGCAGCTCAGAGCTCATTGCATCTGTAACTCCATCACATGCTGTGCTCTCTGCTGGGGGCTCACCCAGTGCCTGGGGCTGTCATCCAACCGTTCTGGAGTTTATCTTTCTAGAGAGAACACATACCCAAGTGTTGATGCTAGAAACCACGTAGAGCCACACCACACTCAGCGCTCCGTCACTTCAGAGCCACATGTTCAGTACCTGCCTGTCCCTTATTGCCAACCCCTCCCACTCCCTTATTGCCAGCCCCTCCCGCTCCTTTACTGCCAGCCCATCCCTCTCCCTTATTGCCAGCTCCTCCCGCTCCCTTATTGCCAGCCCTTCCCACTCGTTTACTGCCAGCCCCACCAGCTCCCTTATTACCAGCCCTTCCCGCCCCTTTACTGCCAGCCCATCCATCTCCCTTATTACCAGCCCTTCCCGCCCCTTTACTGCCAGCCCATCCATCTCCCTTATTGCCATCCCCTCCCACTCCTTTACTGCCAGCCCATTCCTCTCCCTTATTGCCAGCCTCTCCCTGTAAGGGAGAATTCTCAGAAATGTGCCAACTCCCTCCACCTTAGAGACCCGCAGCAACTTTGCTGGATTTTTAGGACTTGATTTTTTTTAACCTGGCGAGAGTGAGACCCTTTTTTCCCACTCTCTCATGTATTTTAATGTGAATTTTCCCTCTGTGTTTCTTTTGGTTGTGGAGTCTGACAAACTCCATAGGCATCATCTTTTACATTGTGTCACACAGCACCTTCAGTGCAGTGGCACAGGAAAGTCTTTCAGATTTCCCCAAGGTTTAAATAGCTTCTCTTGGATAAACTACTGTTTCCCAGAGGGGTAAGGTGAAAGTGACTTTACTTATCACTGTAACTATCTAGAGCCAGCACACACTATCTTAGAATAGGGTGCTGGCGGGGTTACTTAGTATGCCCTTTGTCTAGCTTCTTATATAACATGTTCCTCACTGAATGGCTGGTGGCAGTGGTTTCATTTTGAACTACCATGGTTTGCATTTACCGCGGCTGTCCTCAGTTCCGGTAAAGCAATATCGTGAGCCATCTTTGACAAAATGGTGCCCGGTCTTCTTTTTTTGCCATGTCTTTGTGGAAAGGTCCTTCTAGAGATTTCCTCTGCGCGTCAAACCAGGTTTGGTCTCTTTGTTCATTTCGCCTTTGGCGGGATTCAGGAGTGAAGCCTGCCTCTGGCACCAGAGTGTCTGGGGTAGGCAGGAAGTGAAGCAGGTGCCCGACACTCACTGTGTTTAGTCTCCTATGAGACCCAAATGCACTCTGTGGTGATTGGCTGGCTGACTGTCCGGCAAGGACAGCCACCCTGCTGGGGTGGAATGAATGGGAAAGAATTGAATAGAAGGCAAGTCTTTTGGCTTGGAAGTCAGAGTCGACCACTGGGCGAAGGAACTGAAGAAGAGCTTGAAGAGGACGCCTGCTGCAACTCCTGGACCGTTGGTTTGCCTGCTGAAGCCCTGCTGCAGTGGCAAAACGCCAAGTTTGCATCGACAGAGAAGCACCTGCAAGGACGACTTCTCCCTTTGAGTTGGTGGGACCAATCAACTCCAAAGTAAGCTACCTGGACATCCATCTCAGAGCGGGTTGAATTTACAGAGTTGCTGCGGGAAACCGTAGAGCCAGGGAGAGGAACACCAGATTGTGTCCCTTACTTTCAAGCTGGCCTAGAGCTTTTGGAAGATCCTCCGGACTCCCAAGAAGCAGGACTGACCAAGCCTGGGCCCCCTCAACAGAGTGCGGGACCCCAGATGCATGGAAAGCCCACCTCAACAGCCAGGAACCGCGTTGTTGCTATTTGCAGTAGCCGTGAGAAGCTGAAACGCGAAACAGCCACTGCGAGTGAAGTTTGCCGGTTGCAAGTTTTGACCGTCCCAGTGCAGTGCAGGAGTCCCCCGACGTCCTCCCTCTTGTCCCCATGACTGAGGCCCAGGAACAGTGAGATCTGCAGAGCTGCAGAGGAACAGAAGTCTTCAGCTGCATCTTTTCTTCTTTACCAAGGTACTGTAAAACAAGTCTAAGAGAACTTACCTCTTACTGTGGAAGTGCTTGTAACTTCTGCAACTCACAAGTCTAATCAGCTAGTGGCCCTACACTTGATTCTAATTTTTATGAAATACTCCTAAGAACTTGTGCAAAGACTTTTCCACTCACTTACCAGAAGTGCTTCATCCTATACAAAGACTTTCTGCCTATTGACTTTGGCTTAGCCTATTGAATTGTATGACTTTTCAGAGAGGATCTAAAAGTGTTTGCCTACTTAAGAATATTGGTGATCTCTTGTGTTCTAATAACCTCTGCCTTTTACCAACTTTTAAGAGAGTTCTGAATGCCAACAGTAAGATATTAATGTCCCCAGCAACCTTGTTATTGAAGTCACCTGTGGGTGTAGGTTGTGTCTGTGGGCCTTCCAAAAAGGGTCTTGTCTGATTTAGAAAGTCAGAGTGCACAGTATTGAAGTGTATTTGTGTGTTACTAGTAGGTTGCTCCCTTCTAAAGAAGGCTTTATAACTGACTGATAAATACATTATTATTTGTTTATGCAAGAAACCTTGAGTGTAAGAGCTTATTTTAATACTTGTCCCTGTGAATCTCTGTGTAACTCCCCTACAGCTCACATTGACCCCTCTTGAGATAAGCCTGGCTGCTCAACATGCTACCAAAACTGTGTAGTACAAGCTTATACCAAAATTTGGGTTGCCTATTACCTGTAGTCAGAGTTGCTTCCAGTGTTCCCAGAGGGTACTGTATTCAAACTTTGCCGAACACTCTCGCTCCCTTATTGCCATCCCCCCTCTCTCTTATGGCCTGCCCCTCCCACTCCCTTATTGCTAGCCCATCCCTCTTCCTTATTGCCAGCCCCTCTTCTATTTTTGGGAAAAGCAAATGCCACAAGGCCACCATCATTTCCTGGAAGCACAATACATTATATTCCATTACCATGAATCTGGGCAATATTAACACATATTGGGGCAGTTTGATGGCGGGGGGAGGGGGGTATCTGCATTGGACACGGGCTCACACATGTGATATTCTTATGGCTCACCTTACAATAATGCACCAGGGTTAGATGGAACATTGTGGTGGATTAGTTATGTGGAATGCTGAGTGTGCGCTTTAAACAAGACCGTTGAATGTCACGTTGAAATGTTTTTTTGTAAATTAAAATTTGATAGCATTTGTATACAACGCATACAACCAAGTCACGTGACAATTGTAATATGGAGGTGTAGCTGGGCACCATTCAGGGTGCTGTGGCTGGACGATGAAGGCACCCAAACAAAGACTGTAATCCCACCCTACCAGCGCTTGTAATCCCACTCTACCAGCGCTCGTGATCCCACCCAACCAGCGCTTGTGATCCCACCCTACCAGCATTTGTAACCCAACCGCAGTTGTAATCCCATCCTACCAGCGCTTGTAATCCCACCCTACCAGTGTTTGTAATCCCACTTTACCAGCGCTTGTAATCCCGCCCTACCAGCGCTTGTCATCTCGCCCTAGCAGCACTTGTAATCCCGCCAGCATTTGTAATCCCATCCCACTAGTGCTTGTAATCCCACCAATGCTTGTAATCCCGCCCTACCAGCATGTGTAATCCCACCCTACCAGCACATGTAATCCCACCCTACCAGCATGTGTAATACCACCCTACCAGCATTTGTAACCCAGCCACAGTGGTAATCCCCTCTACTAGCGTTTGTAATCCCGCCCATCCCACTAGTGCTTGTAATCCCACCAATGCTTGTAATCCCGCCCTACCAGCATGTGTAATCCCACCCTACCAGCACATGTAATCCCACCCTACCAGCATGTGTAATACCACCCTACCAGCATTTGTAACCCAGCCACAGTGGTAATCCCCTCTACTAGCGTTTGTAATCCCGCCCATCCCACTAGTGCTTGTAATCCCACCAATGCTTGTAATCCCGCCCTACCAGCATGTGTAATCCCACCCTACCAGCACATGCAATCCCACCCTACCAGCATGTGTAATACCACCCTACCAGCATTTGTAACCCAGCCACAGTGGTAATCCCCTCTACTAGCATTTGTAATCCCGCCCTACCAGCGCTTGTAATCCCACTCTACCAGCGCTTGTAATCCAGTCCTAGCAGCACTTGTAATCCCACCAGCATTTGTAATCCCATCCCACTAGCGCTTGTAATCCCACCAATGTTTGTAATCCCGCCCTACCAGCATGTGTAATCCCACCCTACCAGCACATGTAATCCCACCCTACCAGCATGTGTAATACCACCCTACCAGCATTTGTAACCCAGCCACAGTGGTAATCCCCTCTACTAGCGTTTGTAATCCCGCCCATCCCACTAGCGCTTGTAATCCCACCAATGCTTGTAATCCCGCCCTACCAGCATGTGTAATCCCACCCTACCAGCATGTGTAATCCCACCCTACCAGCATGTGTAATACCACCCTACCAGCATTTGTAACCCAGCCACAGTGGTAATCCCCTCTACTAGCGTTTGTAATCCCACCCTACCAGCGCTTGTAATCCCACTCTACCAGCGCTTGTAATCCAGCCCTAGCAGCACTTGTAATCCCACCAGCATTTGTAATCCCATCCCACTAGCGCTTGTAATCCCACCAATGCTTGTAATCCCGCCCTACCAGCATGTGTAATCCCACCCTACCAGCATGTGCAATCCCACCCTACCAGCATGTGTAATACCACCCTACGAGCATTTGTAACCCAGCCACAGTGGTAATCCCCTCTACTAGCGTTTGTTCTCCCACCCTACCAGCGCTTGTAATCCCACTCTACCAGCGCTTGTAATCCAGCCCTAGCAGCACTTGTAATCCCACCAGCATTTGTAATCCCATCCCACTAGCGGTTGTAATCCCACCAATGTTTGTAATCCCACCCTACCAGCATGTGTAATCCCACCCTACCAGCACATGTAATCCCACCCTACCAGCATGTGTAATACCACCCTACCAGCATTTGTAACCCAGCCACAGTGGTAATCCCCTCTACTAGCGTTTGTAATCCCGCCCTACCAGCGCTTGTAATCCCACCCTAACAGCGCTTGTAATCTCACCCTACTAGTGCATGTAATTCCACCCTACCAGCGCTTGTAATCCAGTCCTAGCAGCACTTGTAATCCCACCAGCATTTGTAATCCCATCCCACTAGCGCTTGTAATCCCACCAATGTTTGTAATCCCGCCCTACCAGCATGTGTAATCCCACCCTACCAGCACATGTAATCCCACCCTACCAGCATGTGTAATACCACCCTACCAGCATTTGTAACCCAGCCACAGTGGTAATCCCCTCTACTAGCGTTTGTAATCCCGCCCATCCCACTAGCGCTTGTAATCCCACCAATGCTTGTAATCCCGCCCTACCAGCATGTGTAATCCCACCCTACCAGCATGTGTAATCCCACCCTACCAGCATGTGTAATACCACCCTACCAGCATTTGTAACCCAGCCACAGTGGTAATCCCCTCTACTAGCGTTTGTAATCCCACCCTACCAGCGCTTGTAATCCCACTCTACCAGCGCTTGTAATCCAGCCCTAGCAGCACTTGTAATCCCACCAGCATTTGTAATCCCATCCCACTAGCGCTTGTAATCCCACCAATGCTTGTAATCCCGCCCTACCAGCATGTGTAATCCCACCCTACCAGCATGTGCAATCCCACCCTACCAGCATGTGTAATACCACCCTACGAGCATTTGTAACCCAGCCACAGTGGTAATCCCCTCTACTAGCGTTTGTTCTCCCACCCTACCAGCGCTTGTAATCCCACTCTACCAGCGCTTGTAATCCAGCCCTAGCAGCACTTGTAATCCCACCAGCATTTGTAATCCCATCCCACTAGCGGTTGTAATCCCACCAATGTTTGTAATCCCACCCTACCAGCATGTGTAATCCCACCCTACCAGCACATGTAATCCCACCCTACCAGCATGTGTAATACCACCCTACCAGCATTTGTAACCCAGCCACAGTGGTAATCCCCTCTACTAGCGTTTGTAATCCCGCCCTACCAGCGCTTGTAATCCCACCCTAACAGCGCTTGTAATCTCACCCTACTAGTGCATGTAATTCCACCCTACCAGCGCTTGTGATCCCACCCTACCAGCGCTTGTAATCCCACCCAACCAGCGCTTGTGATCCCACCCTATCAGCATTTGTAACCCAACCGCAGTTGTAATCCCATCCTACCAGCGCTTGTAATCCCACCCTACCAGTGTTTGTAATCTCACTTTACCAGCGCTTGTAATCCCGCCAAAATATGTTATCCCACCCTACCAGCACTTGTAATCCCACCAGCATTTGTAATCCCATCCCACTAGCGCTTGTAATCCCACCAATGTTTGTAATCCCGCCCTACCAGCATGTGTAATCCCACCCTACCAGCACATGTAATCCCACCCTACCAGCATGTGTAATACCACCCTACCAGCATTTGTAACCCAGCCACAGTGGTAATCCCCTCTACTAGCGTTTGTAATCCCGCCCATCCCACTAGCGCTTGTAATCCCACCAATGTTTGTAATCCCGCCCTACCAGCATGTGTAATCCCACCCTACCAGCACATGTAATCCCACCCTACCAGCATGTGTAATACCACCCTACCAGCATTTGTAACCCAGCCACAGTGGTAATCCCCTCTACTAGCGTTTGTAATCCCGCCCTACCAGCGCTTGTAATCCCACCCTACCAGCGCTTGTAATCTCACCCTACTAGTGCATGTAATTCCACCCTACCAGCGCTTGTGATCCCACCCTACCAGCGCTTGTAATCCCACCCAACCAGCGCTTGTGATCCCACCCTACCAGCATTTGTAACCCAACCGCAGTTGTAATCCCATCCTACCAGTGCTTGTAATCCCACCCTACCAGTGTTTGTAATCTCACTTTACCAGCGCTTGTAATCCCGCCCTACCAGCGCTTGTAATCCCACCCTACCAGCGCTTGTAATCCCACCAAAATTTGTAATCCCACCCTACCAGCGCGTGTAATCCCACCCTACCAGCATTTGTAACCCAACCGCAGTTGTAATCCCATCCTACCAGCACTTGTAATCCCACCAGCATTTGTAATCCCATCCCTCCAGCGCTTTTAATCCCACCAATGCTTGTAATCCCACCCTACCAGCATTTGTAATACCACCCTACCAGAGAGTGTAATCTCACCCCACCAGCGCTTGTAATCCCTTCAAAACGTGTAATCCCACCCTACTAGCGCTTGTTATCCCACCCTACCAGTGCTTGTAATCCAGCCCTAGCAGCACTTGTAATCCCGCCAGCATTTGTGATCCCATCCCTCCAGCACTTTTAATCCCACCAATGCATGTAATCCCGCCCTACCAGCATTTGTAATACCACCCTACCAGAGTGTGTAATCTCACCCCACCAGCGCTTGTAATCCCTTCAAAACTTGTAATCCCACCCTACTAGCGCTTGTTATCCCACCCTACCAGCGCTTGCAATCCCACCAAAATTTGTAATCCCACCCTACCAGCGTGTGTAATCCCACCCTACCAGCATTTGTAACCCAACCGCAGTTGTAATCCCATCCTACCAGCACTTGTAATCCTACTCTACCAGCGCTTGTAATCCAGCCCTAGCAGCACTTGTAATCCCACCAGCATTTGTAATCCCATCCCTCCAGCGCTTTTAATCCCACCAATGCTTGTAATCCCGCCCTACCAGCATGTGTAATCCCACCCTACCAGCACATGTAATCCCACCCTACCACCATGTGTAATACCACCCTACCAGCATTTGTAACCCAGCCACAGTGGTAATCCCCTCTACTAGCGTTTGTAATCCCGCCCTACCAGCGCTTGTAATCCCACCCTACCAGCGCTTGTAATCTCACCCTACTAGTGCATGTAATTCCACCCTACCAGCGCTTGTGATCCCACCCTACCAACGCTTGTAATCCCACCCAACAAGCGCTTGTGATCCCACCCTACCAGCATTTGTAACCCAACCGCAGTTGTAATCCCATCCTACCAGCGCTTGTAATCCCACCCTACCAGTGTTTGTAATCCCACTTTACCAGCGCTTGTAATCCCGCCCTACCAGCGCTTGTAATCCCGCCCTACCAGCGCTTGTAATCCCAGCCTACCAGCGCTTGTAATCCCACCAAAATTTGTAATCCCACCCTACTAGCGCTTGTTATCCCACCCTACCAGCGCTTGCAATCCCACCAAAATTTGTAATCCCACCCTACCAGCGTGTGTAATCCCACCCTACCAGCATTTGTAACCCAACCGCAGTTGTAATCCCATCCTACCAGCACTTGTAATCCTACTCTACCAGCGCTTGTAATCCAGCCCTAGCAGCACTTGTAATCCCACCAGCATTTGTAATCCCATCCCTCCAGCGCTTTTAATCCCACCAATGCTTGTAATCCCGCCCTACCAGCATGTGTAATCCCACCCTACCAGCACATGTAATCCCACCCTACCACCATGTGTAATACCACCCTACCATTATTTGTAACCCAGCCACAGTGGTAATCCCCTCTACTAGCGTTTGCAATCCCGCCCTACCAGCGCTTTTAATCCCACCCTACCAGCGCTTGTAATCTCACCCTACTAGTGCATGTAATTCCACCCTACCAGCGCTTGTGATCCCACCCTACCAACGCTTGTAATCCCACCCAACAAGCGCTTGTAATCCCACCAAAATTTGTAATCCCACCCTACCAGAGTGTGTAATCTCACCCCACCAGCGCTTGTAATCCCTTCAAAACGTGTAATCCCACCCTACTAGCGCTTGTTATCCCACCCTACCAGCGCTTGTAATCCAGCCCTAGCAGCACTTGTAATCCCGCCAGCATTTGTGATCCCATCCCTCCAGCGCTTTTAATCCCACCAATGCTTGTAATCCCACCCTACCAGCATTTGTAATACCACCCTACCAGAGTGTGTAATCTCACCCCACCAGCGCTTGTAATCCCTTCAAAACTTGTAATCCCACCCTACTAGCGCTTGTTATCCCACCCTACCAGCGCTTGCAATCCCACCCTACCAGCGCATGTAATACCACCCTACCAGCGCATGTAATCTCACCCTACCAGAGCATGTAATACCACCCTACCAGCACTTGTAATTCCACCCAACCAGCGCTTGTGATCCCACCCTACCAGCATTTGTAACCCAACCACAGTTGTAATCCCATCCTATCAGTGCTTGTAATCCCACTCTACCAGCGCTTGTAATCCTGCCCTAGCAGCACTTGTAATCCCGCCAGCATTTGTAATCCCATCCCACCAGCGCTTGTAATTCCACCAATGCTTGTAATCCCACCCTACCAGCATTTGTAATACCACCCTACCAGAGTGTGTAATCTCACCCTACCAGCGCTTGTAATCCCACCAAAGCTTGTAATCCCACCCTACCAGCGCATGTAATACCACCCTACTAGCATGTGTAATCTCACCCTACCAGCGCATGTAATACCACCTTACCAGCGCTTGTAATTCCACCCAACCAGCGCTTGTGATCCCACCCTACCAGCGCTTGTAATTCCACCCAACCAGCGCTTGTGATCCCACCCTACCAGCATTTGTAACCCAACCGCAGTTGTAATCCCATCCTACCAGCGCTTGTAAGCCCACCCTACCAGTGTTTGTAATCCCACTTTACCAGCGCTTGTAATCCCGCCCTACCAGCGCTTGTCATCTCGCCCTAGCAGCACTTGTAATCCCGCCAGCATTTGTAATCCCATCCCACTAGTGCTTGTAATCCCACCAATGCTTGTAATCCCGCCCTACCAGCATGTGTAATCCCACCCTACCAGCACATGTAATCCCACCCTACCAGCATGTGTAATACCACCCTACCAGCATTTGTAACCCAGCCACAGTGGTAATCCCCTCTACTAGCGTTTGTAATCCCGCCCATCCCACTAGTGCTTGTAATCCCACCAATGCTTGTAATCCCGCCCTACCAGCATGTGTAATCCCACCCTACCAGCACATGTAATCCCACCCTACCAGCATGTGTAATACCACCCTACCAGCATTTGTAACCCAGCCACAGTGGTAATCCCCTCTACTAGCGTTTGTAATCCCGCCCATCCCACTAGCGCTTGTAATCCCACCAATGCTTGTAATCCCGCCCTACCAGCATGTGTAATCCCACCCTACCAGCATGTGTAATACCACCCTACCAGCATTTGTAACCCAGCCACAGTGGTAATCCCCTCTACTAGCGTTTGTAATCCCACCCTACCAGCGCTTGTAATCCCACTCTACCAGCGCTTGTAATCCAGCCCTAGCAGCACTTGTAATCCCACCAGCATTTGTAATCCCATCCCACTAGCGCTTGTAATCCCACCAATGCTTGTAATCCCGCCCTACCAGCATGTGTAATCCCACCCTACCAGCACATGTAATACCACCCTACCAGCATTTGTAACCCAGCCAAAGTGGTAATCCCCTCTACTAGCGTTTGTAATCCCGCCCTACCAGCGCTTGTAATCCCACCCTAACAGCGCTTGTAATCTCACCCTGCATGTAATTCCACCCTACCAGCGCTTGTGATCCCACCCTACCAGCGCTTGTAATCCCACCCAACCAGCGCTTGTGATCCCACCCTACCAGCATTTGTAACCCAACCGCAGTTGTAATCCCATACTACCAGCGCTTGTAATCCCACCCTACCAGTGTTTGTAATCTCACTTTACCAGCGCTTGTAATCCCGCCAAAATGTGTTATCCCACCCTACCAGCACTTGTAATCCCACCAGCATTTGTAATCCCATCCCACTAGCGCTTGTAATCCCACCAATGTTTGTAATCCCGCCCTACCAGCACATGTAATCCCACCCTACCAGCATGTGTAATACCACCCTACCAGCATTTGTAACCCAGCCACAGTGGTAATCCCCTCTACTAGCATTTGTAATCCCGCCCATCCCACTAGCGCTTGTAATCCCACCAATGTTTGTAATCCCGCCCTACCAGCATGTGTAATCCCACCCTACCAGCACATGTAATCCCACCCTACCAGCATGTGTAATACCACCCTACCAGCATTTGTAACCCAGCCACAGTGGTAATCCCCTCTACTAGCGTTTGTAATCCCGCCCTACCAGCGCTTGTAATCCCACCCTACCAGCGCTTGTAATCTCACCCTACTAGTGCATGTAATTCCACCCTACCAGCGCTTGTGATCCCACCCTACCAGCGCTTGTAATCCCACCCAACCAGTGCTTGTGATCCCACCCTACCAGCATTTGTAACCCAACCGCAGTTGTAATCCCATCCTACCAGTGCTTGTAATCCCACCCTACCAGTGTTTGTAATCTCACTTTACCAGCGCTTGTAATCCCGCCCTACCAGCGCTTGTAATCCCACCCTACCAGCGCTTGTAATCCCACCAAAATTTGTAATCCCACCCTACCAGCGCGTGTAATCCCACCCTACCAGCATTTGTAACCCAACCGCAGTTGTAATCTCATCCTACCAGCACTTGTAATCCCACCAGCATTTGTAATCCCATCCCTCCAGCGCTTTTAATCCCACCAATGCTTGTAATCCCACCCTACCAGCATTTGTAATACCACCCTACCAGAGTGTGTAATCTCACCCCACCAGCGCTTGTAATCCCTTCAAAACGTGTAATCCCACCCTACTAGCGCTTGTTATCCCACCCTACCAGCGCTTGTAATCCAGCCCTAGCAGCACTTGTAATCCCGCCAGCATTTGTGATCCCATCCCTCCAGCACTTTTAATCCCACCAATGCTTGTAATCCCACCCTACCAGCATTTGTAATACCACCCTACCAGAGTGTGTAATCTCACCCCACCAGCGCTTGTAATCCCTTCAAAACTTGTAATCCCACCCTACTAGCGCTTGTTATCCCACCCTACCAGCGCTTGCAATCCCACCAAAATTTGTAATCCCACCCTACCAGCGTGTGTAATCCCACCCTACCAGCATTTGTAACCCAACCGCAGTTGTAATCCCATCCTACCAGCACTTGTAATCCTACTCTACCAGCGCTTGTAATCCAGCCCTAGCAGCACTTGTAATCCCACCAGCATTTGTAATCCCATCCCTCCAGCGCTTTTAATCCCACCAATGCTTGTAATCCCGCCCTACCAGCATGTGTAATCCCACCCTACCAGCACATGTAATCCCACCCTACCACCATGTGTAATACCGCCCTACCAGCATTTGTAACCCAGTCACAGTGGTAATCCCCTCTACTAGCGTTTGTAATCCCGCCCTACCAGCGCTTGTAATCCCACCCTACCAGCGCTTGTAATCTCACCCTACTAGTGCATGTAATTCCACCCTACCAGCGCTTGTGATCCCACCCTACCAACGCTTGTAATCCCACCCAACAAGCGCTTGTGATCCCACCCTACCAGCATTTGTAACCCAACCGCAGTTGTAATCCCATCCTACCAGCGCTTGTAATCCCACCCTACCAGTGTTTGTAATCCCACTTTACCAGCGCTTGTAATCCCGCCCTACCAGCGCTTGTAATCCCGCCCTACCAGCGCTTGTAATCCCACCCTACCAGCGCTTGTAATCCCACCAAAATTTGTAATCCCACCCTACCAGAGTGTGTAATCTCACCCCACCAGCGCTTGTAATCCCTTCAAAACGTGTAATCCCACCCTACTAGCGCTTGTTATCCCACCCTACCAGCGCTTGTAATCCAGCCCTAGCAGCACTTGTAATCCCGCCAGCATTTGTGATCCCATCCCTCCAGCGCTTTTAATCCCACCAATGCTTGTAATCCCACCCTACCAGCATTTGTAATACCACCCTACCAGCGCGTGTAATCTCACCCTACCAGAGCATGTAATACCACCCTACCAGCACTTGTAATTCCACCCAACCAGCGCTTGTGATCCCACCCTACCAGCATTTGTAACCCAACCACAGTTGTAATCCCATCCTATCAGTGCTTGTAATCCCACTCTACCAGCGCTTGTAATCCTGCCCTAGCAGCACTTCTAATCCCGCCAGCATTTGTAATCCCATCCCACCAGCGCTTGTAATTCCACCAATGCTTGTAATCCCACCCTACCAGCATTTGTAATACCACCCTACCAGAGTGTGTAATCTCACCCTACCAGCGCTTGTAATCCCACCAAAGCTTGTAATCCCACCCTACCAGCGCATGTAATACCACCCTACTAGCATGTGTAATCTCACCCTACCAGCGCATGTAATACCACCTTACCAGCGCTTGTAATTCCACCCAACCAGCGCTTGTGATCCCACCCTACCAGCGCTTGTAATTCCACCCAACCAGCGCTTGTGATCCCACCCTGCATTTGTAACCCAACCGCAGTTGTAATCCCATCCTATCAGTGCTTGTCATCCCACTCTACCAGCGCTTGTAATCCTGCCCTAGCAGCACTTGTAATCCTGCCAGCATTTGTAATCCCATCCCACCAGCGCTTGTAATCCCACCAATGCTTGTAATCCCACCCTACCAGCATTTGTAATACCACCCTACCAGAGTGTGTAATCTCACCCTACCAGCGCTTGTAATCCCACCAAAGCTTGTAATCCCACCCTACCAGCGCGTGTAATACCACCCTACCAGCGCGTGTAATCTCACCCTACCAGCGCATGTAATACCACCTTACCAGCGCTTGTAATTCCACCCAACCAGCGCTTGTAATCCCACTCTACCAGTGCTTGTAATCCCGCCCTAGCAGCACTTGTAATCCCGCCAGCATTTGTAATCCCATCCCACCAGCGCTTGTAATCCCACCAATGCTTGTAATCCCACCCTACCACAATTTGTAATACCACCCTACCAGAGTGTGTAATCTCACCCTACCAGCGCTTGTAATCCCTCCCTACCAGCACTTGTAATCCCACACTACCAGCAGCTGTAATCCCGCTGCACCAGCGCATGTAATCCCGCCCTACCAGCGCTTGTAATCCCGCTGCACCAGCGCGTGTGATCCCACCCTACCAGCGCTTGTAATCCCGCCCTACCAGCGCATGTAATACCACCCTACCAGTGCGTGTAATCTCACCCTACCAGCGCATGTAATACCACCCTACCAGTGCTTGTAATTCCACCCAACCAGCGCTTGTGATCCCACCCTACCAGCATTTGTAACCCAACCGCAGTTGTAATCCCATCCTACCAGCGATTGTAATACCACTCTACCAGCACTTGTAATCCCGCCCTAGCAGCACTTGTAATCCCACCAGCATTTTTAATCCCATCCCACCAGCGCTTGTAATCCCACCAATGTTTGTAATCCCACCCTACCAGCATTTGTAATACCACCCTACCAGAGTGTGTAATCTCACCCTACCAGCGCTTGTAATCCCACCAAAGCTTGTCATCCCACCCTACCAGCGTTTGTAATCCCACCCTACCAGTGCTTGTAATCCCACCCTACCAGCGTTTGTAATCCCACCCAACCAGTGCTTGTAATCCCGCCCTACCAGCGCTTGTAATCCCATCCCACCAGCGCTTGTAATTCCACTAGCGTTTGTAATCCCACCCTAACAGAGTGTGTAATCTCACCCTACTTGCACTTGTAATCCCACCAAAACTTGTAATCCTGCCCTACCAGCGTGTGTAATCCCACCCTACCAGCATTTGTAACCCAACCACAGTTGTAATCCCATCCTACCAGCGCTTGTAATCCCGCCCTAGCAGCACTTGTAATACCGCCAGCATTTGTAATCCCATCCCACCAGCGCTTGTAATCCCACCAATGCTTGTAATCCCACCCTACCAGCATTTAGCAATACGACCCTACCAGAGTGTGTAATCTCACCCTACAAGCGCTTGTAATCCCGCCCTACCAGCGCTTTTAATCCCGCCCTACCAGCGTTTGTAATCCCATCCCACCAGCGCTTGTAATTCCACTAGCGTTTGTAATCCCACCCTACCATAACTGCTGAACCCATATGCATGCACTAGTAATGCCCGAACCCCAAACCCTCACCCATAATGATAGGCTCACAACTTGTATCAAGTGTTGGCAATAAAAGGCAGTAGGATTTTATTGTACAGATATGGGTTATGGCAATAACAATATCACATATCATGATGGTATCATACTTTTGGGCACCGGGTCCTGAGGTTACCCCCTCGGACCCGTGCCGCCTTCTTGTGTCCCACGACTTGTTGTGGGCACCGTACAGTGCCTTGTGCTTCTTTTTGTTCTTCTCCCCTTTTTGTAGGGTGGGTGGGTTCTGTGGTAAGGAAGCAAGAAGATTTGGAAGACACTGAGTAAACAGTGAACCTCCTGTTTGCTTGGGTCCCCGTTCAGGGTCCACAAACAGATTGTGTTTACTCTGAGCATGTTGCTCTCATTTATAGGACCCAGGGAGGCCCTGGGTCTTTCTTGTGTATGTGGTGGGGGCTGCTGTTGTCGCATCCTTGGCCGGGGATATCCCCGGCCGGATATCTGACTGTCTGACCCCCTGGTGGGGGCAGATCATTTGAACCTGGGCCCGGCCTGACGGTTGTTATCCTTATGGCGCTTAGCACCTTGCTGTTTGGAGGAAGGGTGCGATGACTGTTCACACCTTACCCTTCCGTGGCTTTTGTGCTGCCGAGACTGCGTGTCTCCGTAGCTGGGGGGAGGAGAGGAGCAGGCGCGGGGAGGTTGGGGCTGTGGGATTCTATTTTTTTGGGGTCTCTGAAAGCGTCTTTCACTTTGCGTTGGGCTTCTATTAGGGAAAAGATTTCTATAAATTCTTTGGCCCATATGGCTTCTTTGATTGTGGTATCAATGTTCCATGCCAGGCATCTTTTGTATCTATTTAATATCTCTGTTTGGAAAGATTTCATTTTTTGGTCTAACTGTGCATTACAGATTGTTACAATGTCAGTTGTATTGCCGCTGGGTGCCCCTGTCACGCCCGTGTTGTCTGTGCCTGGGGTTGCCCATGCTTTTAGAGCACCTGCTGAATCTTTGCTGGAGTTGTGGAGGCTGTTGTATTTATAGCTGTGGGCGCTATTGGCAACTGCTGTACTTGTTGTGGCGGGATTGCTGTAGGTAGTGTTACGGGTGGGTTGACAACCGTTATTGTAGGTTCTATTGCGATGGTAAGGTTTGAGGCCCCAGGTTCCCTTGTGGGCGGTGTCTGTTTCCCCCTTATTTCTACCATTAGTTGCTGTAATTCCGCTACATTCTCACATAGTTTTGACATTTTTTTGGTACCTTTTCTGGCGTCTTTGGATATTTTTCTCCTTTTTAATGGTGCAGAAACCTCCTCCTGGTTGGGTGGGCTGGTAATTCCTTCCCTGGGTAGGCCGTACATGTTTTCTCTAACCCATGTCCATCCATAGTGCTCTGCCGCTTCAATGGCTGCTAGCAATTGTGGTGATTTGGGCTTCTGCACCGGTGTTGGGGGTGCCCGTGCTTTCCGTTTGGGCCCCATGTTCTTCTATGCCTGCTATAGGAAAAGGAAAAAGGTTTTATCAAGGAGTTAAACTGTTGTCATCGGCGAGTTCTCTGCGCCTGTTCTATTTGTTGCCCTTGATGGGTAACTGTTGACTGGTGCCTTCTTGACCGGGTTCAGAAAATTGGGCAGCCCCCAGGCTTGATTTACTGGATTTAATTTAATTGGTTTCGCTTGTGAGGTCGCCCTGCAATATTACAGAATGTATTTTAAAATTGCAGTGTTTGGGCCCGCTGAGCTTGAAACTGTGTTCGCCAGCTCTGCGTGGCTGTCAAGAAAAGACGAGCTCCCGGCTCGCCGTGCTACCAAGCTGGCTTGTGACTCTGCCCGAGTTTAAAACTGGCTCTTGTTATCTTGCCCCGCCTGCCTTATAACGCGGGGGTTCCGGTCCACTGTAATAAAATGTATCATAATTGTCTATTTTTCCTCCCTCGTAGCCCCAGCGCGGTGGCTCACCTGTAAATTGTTGAATCGGAAGCCGTCCGCGCCGTGCTGTTCGAGTGCCACTCTCTCCTTCGTTTGCACTGGTTTTGTTTGTTTTGTTTTGGACACGCTCGCCACTCGCTTTTCCTTCTATGCCGAAAATGTTGAAGTTGACAGCGTCCGCGCTGGCCGTTCGGTTGCCGCTTCTTCCTTCGTTAAGGCTGCATTGCAATTGCTTTGAACAGTACAATGTTCAGGAAAGAAAAAAGACACTGCGATGTACAGCGAACTTCAAGAATTGCTAAAGAAGCAAGAAGATTTGGAAGACACTGAGTAAATAGTGAACCTCCTGTTTGCTTGGGTCCCCGTAGCTGGGGGGAGGAGAGGAGCAGGCGCGGGGAGGTTGGGGCTGCCCCTCTCCCAGCTGCCGATGGTAACAGCAGTTACCCTGCCTCGCTTGTGGGATGCCCATGCAGCATTGCCCAGAGTGTGTAATCTCACCCTACCAGCGCTTGCAATCCCACCAAAATTTGTAATCCCGCTGTACCAGTGCGTGTAATCCCATTTACCAGCACTTGTAATCCCATCCTACCAGAGCATGTAATCCCACTCTACCAGCGCTTGTAATCCCACCAATGCTTGTAATCCCATCCTACCAGCGCGTGTACTCCCACCCTACCAGCGCTTGTAATCCTGCCTTACCAGCGCTGGTAATCCCACTCTACCAGCACTTGTAATCCCACTCTACCAGTGCTTGTAATCCCACTCTACCAGCGCTTGTAATCTCATCCTACCAGCGCTTGTAAACCCGCCCTACCAGCGCTTTTAATCCCACCAGCATTTGTAATCCCATCCCACCAGCGTTTGTAATCCCACCCTACCAGCACTTGTAATCCCACCCTACCAGCACTTGTAATCCCACCCTACCAGCACTTGTAGTCCCGCCGCACCAGCGCGTGTAATCCCGCCCTACCAGCGCTTGTAATCCCATCCCACCAGCGCTTGTAATTCCACTAGCGTTTGTAATCCCATCCTACCAGCATTTGTAATCCCATTCTACCAGCACTTGTAATCCCACTCTACCAGCACTTGTAGTCCCGCCGCACCAGCGCGTGTAATCCCGCTGTAAATCCGTGGGACCAAGTGAAGTAACAGTATTCGAGTTTTGTGGTATTTTTGCAGATTTACCACTGAAACTCCACCAAACTTGTAATGAGGCCCACTGTTTTAAACCTCCTCTGATCTGGCATATTGTCACTTTTGTTTTAACAGTTTGGTAAAATGTTTACTTAATCCAGTTTAGTGTTGTTGACCCTTATTTAATGTACCAGCACCCTGCCACCTTTGTTTTATTTGTGTAAAGTCCTCCCCCCACCCCGCCCCACCCCCCTTCTCTCTCACTGCCCGGGTGCCCAGCAGGTGGCACTCTGGGGAGGCCCCTCCTGCAGAAGGGATATTGCGAAAGAGGAAATAAGGGAGTGAACAGTCCGCGGACTGGCATACGGGCACTCCACGCCCGGAAGGGAGTCCAAGGAGTCCGCGGACCGTGCCCCGCTCCCAGCCCCCTGCAGGCCACAGCTGGCATGGCGGGCTAGTCTGAGTGGCCCGGGGCGTCTGGACTGGCCTGGAGGAGCATCTAGTGACGTGGGCGCACTTAGTGTGGCGGCCCGCCCGTGGGTATGGTGTGTTCATGCATGAGCTGCTATAGAGTGATGGACTGGCCTGGGGGTATGCATGATTCGTGTGGTGCCGGGCGGGCTAGGTTATGTGTGTGCGCACACAGCGTCGTGGGTCAGCCTGGCTAGCTTGCATGTAGTGCCGGAAATACTGGGAGACCCTCTTGATGCATATGTGCTCATAGTTCGGCTAGGACTGGCCTAGCCTAGTGCCCGCATCCTGCTTGACGGCTCTACTCGTGCATGTACCTACCAAGCGCTGGACTGGCCTGGGTCCCGACCCAGGGGCGCAACGAAACCTACACCTGGTGGGGGGAGGAGGAGGGGCTTTCAGAAACTGGACGGGGCAAACGCATACACACACATGACGTGCACACCATACATACATACATAATGAGCTAACGTGCACCCCCTTTAGTTTCAGGAAAGGACTCCCTGCGCCCCTCCCTCCCCTCCACATAGCATTGCTGTATGTTCGCTGGCATCCGTGGGCAGGGGGCAGCTGTGTGCATTTGAGGGGTGAGAGAAGCCTCGCCCCCGGTTTCAGGGAAGGCTGCTCTCCTGATGCCCACACAGTGTGCTGGACTGGCCTGCACGAGCATGCCACGTGTTGGACCACGGGGGAAGGCTTAGGGTTTCGTCTGGCCAGTCTTGAATGTTTAGGGTGCTGTGCAGCGCCCTCTGCCCCGCCCCCTCTGCCCCCAGTGCTGCGCGCCACTGCACACATGTCCTTGCAAATGCGCTCAGTTATATCGCCACACGAGCAACATGCGTGCAGTCCACTCCCCATCACTGCCTGCACTACACACACTGCTAGTGAGATGCCGAGGGAGGGTACCACACTCCCACTATGCCTGATGAGGAGTGTGCTGTACTAAGTCACTGCTGGGGCGGAAGATGGGTTCCTCACACCCATCCCTGCAGATGCTGAGGATGGTTCCACACACCCATCCCAGCTGATGCCGAGGGAGGGTACCACACTCCCACTATGCCTGATGAGGGGTGTGCTGTACTAAGTCACTGCTGGTGCGGAAGATGGGTTCCTCACACCCATCCCTGCAGATGCTGAGGATGGTTCCACACACCCATCCCAGCTGATGCCGAGGGAGGGTACCACACTCCCACTGTGCCTGATGAGGAGTGTGCTGTACTAAGTCACTGCTGGGGCGGAAGATGGGTTCCTCACACCCATCCCTGCAGATGCTGAGGATGGTTCCACACACCCATCCCTGCTGATGCCGAGGGAGGGTACCACACTCCCACTGTGCCTGATGAGGAGTGTGCTGTACTAAGTCACTGCTGGTGCGGAAGATGGGTTCCTCACACCCATCCCTGCAGATGCTGAGGATGGTTCCACACACCCATCCCTGCTGATGCCGAGGGAGGGTACCACACTCCCACTATGCCTGATGAGGAGTGTGCTGTACTAAGTCACTGCTGGGGCGGAAGATGGGTTCCTCACACCCATCCCTGCAGATGCTGAGGATGGTTCCACACACCCATCCCAGCTGATGCCGAGGGAGGGTACCACACTCCCACTATGCCTGATGAGGAGTGTGCTGTACTAAGTCACTGCTGGGGCGGAAGATGGGTTCCTCACACCCATCCCTGCAGATGCTGAGGATGGTTCCACACACCCATCCCTGCTGATGCCGAGGGAGGGTACCACACTCCCACTGTGCCTGATGAGGAGTGTGCTGTACTAAGTCACTGCTGGTGCGGAAGATGGGTTCCTCACACCCATCCCTGCAGATGCTGAGGATGGTTCCACACACCCATCCCTGCTGATGCCGAGGGAGGGTACCACACTCCCACTATGCCTGATGAGGAGTGTGCTGTACTAAGTCACTGCTGGGGCGGAAGATGGGTTCCTCACACCCATCCCTGCAGATGCTGAGGATGGTTCCACACGCCCATCCCAGCTGATGCCGAGGGAGGGTACCACACTCCCACTATGCCTGATGAGGAGTGTGCTGTACTAAGTCACTGCTGGTGCGGAAGATGGGTTCCTCACACCCATCCCTGCAGATGCTGAGGATGGTTCCACACGCCCATCCCTGCCGATGCCGAGGGAGGGTACCACACTCCCACGATGCCTGATGAGGAGTGTGCTGTACTAAGTCACTGCTGGTGCGGAAGATGGGTTCCTCACACCCATCCCTGCAGATGCTGAGGATGGTTCCACACGCCCATCCCTGCCGATGCCGAGGGAGGGTACCACACTCCCACGATGCCTGATGAGGAGTGTGCTGTACTAAGTCACTGCTGGTGCGGAAGATGGGTTCCTCACACCCATCCCTGCAGATGCTGAGGATGGTTCCACACGCCCATCCCTGCCGATGCCGAGGGAGGGTACCACACTCCCACGATGCCTGATGAGGAGTGTGCTGTACTAAGTCACTGCTGATGCGGAAGATGGGTTCCTCACACCCATCCCTGCAGATGCTGAGGATGGTTCCACACGCCCATCCCT
The DNA here is from genome assembly GCF_040938575.1 of Ambystoma mexicanum. NCBI lineage: Eukaryota > Metazoa > Chordata > Amphibia > Caudata > Ambystomatidae > Ambystoma > Ambystoma mexicanum. Next base: position 29,025,218 of record NC_090927.1, read on the forward strand.
GCCGATGCCGAGGGAGGGTACCACACTCCCACTATGCCTGATGAGGAGTGTGCTGTACTAAGTCACTGCTGGGGCGGAAGATGGGTTCCTCACACCCATCCCTGCAGATGCTGAGGATGGTTCCACACACCCATGCCAGCTGATGCCGAGGGAGGGTACCACACTCCCACTATGCCTGATGAGGAGTGTGCTGTACTAAGTCACTGCTGGGGCGGAAGATGGGTTCCTCACACCCATCCCTGCAGATGCTGAGGATGGTTCCACACGCCCATCCCTGCCGATGCCGAGGGAGGGTACCACACTCCCACGATGCCTGATTAGGAGTGTGCTCTACTAAGTCACTGCTGGTGCGGAAGATGGGTTCCTCACACCCATCCCTGCAGATGCTGAGGATGGTTCCACACACCCATGCCAGCTGATGCCGAGGGAGGGTACCACACTCCCACTATGCCTGATGAGGAGTGTGCTGTACTAAGTCACTGCTGGGGCGGAAGATGGGTTCCTCACACCCATCCCTGCAGATGCTGAGGATGGTTCCACACACCCATCCCTGCTGATGCCGAGGGAGGGTACCACACTCCCACTGTGCCTGATGAGGAGTGTGCTGTACTAAGTCACTGCTGGTGCGGAAGATGGGTTCCTCACACCCATCCCTGCAGATGCTGAGGATGGTTCCACACACCCATCCCTGCTGATGCCGAGGGAGGGTACCACACTCCCACTATGCCTGATGAGGAGTGTGCTGTACTAAGTCACTGCTGGGGCGGAAGATGGGTTCCTCACACCCATCCCTGCAGATGCTGAGGATGGTTCCACACGCCCATCCCAGCTGATGCCGAGGGAGGGTACCACACTCCCACTATGCCTGATGAGGAGTGTGCTGTACTAAGTCACTGCTGGTGCGGAAGATGGGTTCCTCACACCCATCCCTGCAGATGCTGAGGATGGTTCCACACGCCCATCCCTGCCGATGCCGAGGGAGGGTACCACACTCCCACGATGCCTGATGAGGAGTGTGCTGTACTAAGTCACTGCTGGTGCGGAAGATGGGTTCCTCACACCCATCCCTGCAGATGCTGAGGATGGTTCCACACGCCCATCCCTGCCGATGCCGAGGGAGGGTACCACACTCCCACGATGCCTGATGAGGAGTGTGCTGTACTAAGTCACTGCTGGTGCGGAAGATGGGTTCCTCACACCCATCCCTGCAGATGCTGAGGATGGTTCCACACGCCCATCCCTGCCGATGCCGAGGGAGGGTACCACACTCCCACGATGCCTGATGAGGAGTGTGCTGTACTAAGTCACTGCTGGTGCGGAAGATGGGTTCCTCACACCCATCCCTGCAGATGCTGAGGATGGTTCCACACGCCCATCCCTGCCGATGCCGAGGGAGGGTACCACACTCCCACTATGCCTGATGAGGAGTGTGCTGTACTAAGTCACTGCTGGGGCGGAAGATGGGTTCCTCACACCCATCCCTGCAGATGCTGAGGATGGTTCCACACACCCATGCCAGCTGATGCCGAGGGAGGGTACCACACTCCCACTATGCCTGATGAGGAGTGTGCTGTACTAAGTCACTGCTGGGGCGGAAGATGGGTTCCTCACACCCATCCCTGCAGATGCTGAGGATGGTTCCACACGCCCATCCCTGCCGATGCCGAGGGAGGGTACCACACTCCCACTGTGCCTGATGAGGAGTGTGCTGTACTAAGTCACTGCTGGTGCGGAAGATGGGTTCCTCACACCCATCCCTGCAGATGCTGAGGATGGTTCCACACACCCATCCCTGCTGATGCCGAGCGAGGGTACCACACTCCCACTGTGCCTGATGAGGAGTGTGCTGTACTAAGTCACTGCTGGTGCGGAAGATGGGTTCCTCACACCCATCCCTGCAGATGCTGAGGATGGTTCCACACACCCATCCCTGCTGATGCCGAGGGAGGGTACCACACTCCCACGATGCCTGATGAGGAGTGTGCTGTACTAAGTCACTGCTGGGGCGGAAGATGGGTTCCTCACACCCATCCCTGCCGATGCCGAGGGAGGGTACCACACTCCCACGATGCCTGATGAGGAGTGTGCTGTACTAAGTCACTGCTGGTGCGGAAGATGGGTTCCTCACACCCATCCCTGCCGATGCCGAGGGAGGGTACCACACTCCCACGATGCCTGATGAGGAGTGTGCTGTACTAAGTCACTGCTGGTGCGGAAGATGGGTTCCTCACACCCATCCCTGCAGATGCTGAGGATGGTTCCACACGCCCATCCCTGCCGATGCCGAGGGAGGGTACCACACTCCCACGATGCCTGATGAGGAGTGTGCTGTACTAAGTCACTGCTGGTGCGGAAGATGGGTTCCTCACACCCATCCCTGCAGATGCTGAGGATGGTTCCACACGCCCATCCCTGCCGATGCCGAGGGAGGGTACCACACTCCCACGATGCCTGATGAGGAGTGTGCTGTACTAAGTCACTGCTGGTGCGGAAGATGGGTTCCTCACACCCATCCCTGCAGATGCTGAGGATGGTTCCACACGCCCATCCCTGCCGATGCCGAGGGAGGGTACCACACTCCCACGATGCCTGATGAGGAGTGTGCTGTACTAAGTCACTGCTGGTGCGGAAGATGGGTTCCTCACACCCATCCCTGCAGATGCTGAGGATGGTTCCACACGCCCATCCCTGCCGATGCCGAGGGAGGGTACCACACTCCCACTATGCCTGATGAGGAGTGTGCTGTACTAAGTCACTGCTGGGGCGGAAGATGGGTTCCTCACACCCATCCCTGCAGATGCTGAGGATGGTTCCACACACCCATGCCAGCTGATGCCGAGGGAGGGTACCACACTCCCACTATGCCTGATGAGGAGTGTGCTGTACTAAGTCACTGCTGGGGCGGAAGATGGGTTCCCCACACCCATCCCTGCAGATGCTGAGGATGGTTCCACACGCCCATCCCTGCCGATGCCGAGGGAGGGTACCACACTCCCACGATGCCTGATTGGGAGTGTGCTCTACTAAGTCACTGCTGGTGCGGAAGATGGGTTCCTCACACCCATCCCTGCAGATGCTGAGGATGGTTCCACACACCCATCCCTGCTGATGCCGAGGGAGGGTACCACACTCCCACTATGCCTGATGAGGAGTGTGCTGTACTAAGTCACTGCTGGTGCGGAAGATGGGTTCCTCACACCCATCCCTGCAGATGCTGAGGATGGTTCCACACGCCCATCCCTGCCGATGCCGAGGGAGGGTACCACACTCCCACGATGCCTGATGAGGAGTGTGCTGTACTAAGAAACTGCTGGTGCGGAAGATGGGTTCCTCACACCCATCCCTGCAGATGCTGAGGATGGTTCCACACGCCCATCCCTGCCGATGCCGAGGGAGGGTACCACACTCCCACGATGCCTGATGAGGAGTGTGCTGTACTAAGTCACTGCTGGTGCGGAAGATGGGTTCCTCACACCCATCTCTGCAGATGCTGAGGATGGTTCCACACGCCCATCCCTGCCGATGCCGAGGGAGGGTACCACACTCCCACGATGCCTGATGAGGAGTGTGCTGTACTAAGTCACTGCTGGTGCGGAAGATGGGTTCCTCACACCCATCCCTGCAGATGCTGAGGATGGTTCCACACGCCCATCCCTGCCGATGCCGAGGGAGGGTACCACACTCCCACTATGCCTGATGAGGAGTGTGCTGTACTAAGTCACTGCTGGGGCGGAAGATGGGTTCCTCACACCCATCCCTGCAGATGCTGAGGATGGTTCCACACACCCATGCCAGCTGATGCCGAGGGAGGGTACCACACTCCCACTATGCCTGATGAGGAGTGTGCTGTACTAAGTCACTGCTGGGGCGGAAGATGGGTTCCTCACACCCATCCCTGCAGATGCTGAGGATGGTTCCACACGCCCATCCCTGCCGATGCCGAGGGAGGGTACCACACTCCCACTGTGCCTGATGAGGAGTGTGCTGTACTAAGTCACTGCTGGTGCGGAAGATGGGTTCCTCACACCCATCCCTGCAGATGCTGAGGATGGTTCCACACACCCATCCCTGCTGATGCCGAGGGAGGGTACCACACTCCCACTATGCCTGATGAGGAGTGTGCTGTACTAAGTCACTGCTGGGGCGGAAGATGGGTTCCTCACACCCATCCCTGCAGATGCTGAGGATGGTTCCACACGCCCATCCCTGCCGATGCCGAGGGAGGGTACCACACTCCCACTGTGCCTGATGAGGAGTGTGCTGTACTAAGTCACTGCTGGGGCGGAAGATGGGTTCCTCACACCCATCCCTGCCGATGCCGAGGGAGGGTACCACACTCCCACCATGCCTGATGAGGAGTGTGCTGTACTAAGTCACTGCTGGGGCGGAAGATGGGTTCCTCACACCCATCCCTGCCGATGCCGAGGGAGGGTACCACACTCCCACTGTGCCTGATGAGGAGTGTGCTGTACTAAGTCACTGCTGGGGCGGAAGATGGGTTCCTCACACCCATCCCTGCCGATGCCGAGGGAGGGTACCACACTCCCACTATGCCTGATGAGGAGTGTGCTGTACTAAGTCACTGCTGGGGCGGAAGATGGGTTCCTCACACCCATCCCTGCCGATGCCGAGGGAGGGTACCACACTCCCACCATGCCTGATGAGGAGTGTGCTGTACTAAGTCACTGCTGGTGCGGAAGATGGGTTCCTCACACCCATCCCTGCAGATGCTGAGGATGGTTCCACACGCCCATCCCTGCCGATGCCGAGGGAGGGTACCACACTCCCACGATGCCTGATTAGGAGTGTGCTCTACTAAGTCACTGCTGGTGCGGAAGATGGGTTCCTCACACCCATCCCTGCAGATGCTGAGGATGGTTCCACACACCCATGCCAGCTGATGCCGAGGGAGGGTACCACACTCCCACTATGCCTGATGAGGAGTGTGCTGTACTAAGTCACTGCTGGGGCGGAAGATGGGTTCCTCACACCCATCCCTGCAGATGCTGAGGATGGTTCCACACACCCATCCCTGCTGATGCCGAGGGAGGGTACCACACTCCCACTGTGCCTGATGAGGAGTGTGCTGTACTAAGTCACTGCTGGTGCGGAAGATGGGTTCCTCACACCCATCCCTGCAGATGCTGAGGATGGTTCCACACACCCATCCCTGCTGATGCCGAGGGAGGGTACCACACTCCCACTATGCCTGATGAGGAGTGTGCTGTACTAAGTCACTGCTGGGGCGGAAGATGGGTTCCTCACACCCATCCCTGCAGATGCTGAGGATGGTTCCACACGCCCATCCCAGCTGATGCCGAGGGAGGGTACCACACTCCCACTATGCCTGATGAGGAGTGTGCTGTACTAAGTCACTGCTGGTGCGGAAGATGGGTTCCTCACACCCATCCCTGCAGATGCTGAGGATGGTTCCACACGCCCATCCCTGCCGATGCCGAGGGAGGGTACCACACTCCCACGATGCCTGATGAGGAGTGTGCTGTACTAAGTCACTGCTGGTGCGGAAGATGGGTTCCTCACACCCATCCCTGCAGATGCTGAGGATGGTTCCACACGCCCATCCCTGCCGATGCCGAGGGAGGGTACCACACTCCCACGATGCCTGATGAGGAGTGTGCTGTACTAAGTCACTGCTGGTGCGGAAGATGGGTTCCTCACACCCATCCCTGCAGATGCTGAGGATGGTTCCACACGCCCATCCCTGCCGATGCCGAGGGAGGGTACCACACTCCCACGATGCCTGATGAGGAGTGTGCTGTACTAAGTCACTGCTGGTGCGGAAGATGGGTTCCTCACACCCATCCCTGCAGATGCTGAGGATGGTTCCACACGCCCATCCCTGCCGATGCCGAGGGAGGGTACCACACTCCCACTATGCCTGATGAGGAGTGTGCTGTACTAAGTCACTGCTGGGGCGGAAGATGGGTTCCTCACACCCATCCCTGCAGATGCTGAGGATGGTTCCACACACCCATGCCAGCTGATGCCGAGGGAGGGTACCACACTCCCACTATGCCTGATGAGGAGTGTGCTGTACTAAGTCACTGCTGGGGCGGAAGATGGGTTCCTCACACCCATCCCTGCAGATGCTGAGGATGGTTCCACACGCCCATCCCTGCCGATGCCGAGGGAGGGTACCACACTCCCACTGTGCCTGATGAGGAGTGTGCTGTACTAAGTCACTGCTGGTGCGGAAGATGGGTTCCTCACACCCATCCCTGCAGATGCTGAGGATGGTTCCACACACCCATCCCTGCTGATGCCGAGGGAGGGGACCACACTCCCACTATGCCTGATGAGGAGTGTGCTGTACTAAGTCACTGCTGGGGCGGAAGATGGGTTCCTCACACCCATCCCTGCAGATGCTGAGGATGGTTCCACACGCCCATCCCTGCCGATGCCGAGGGAGGGTACCACACTCCCACGATGCCTGATTAGGCTAGGTTATAATGATTGCTGATGATGCTGAGTGTACGTTGAACACTCCCATCTCTGCCCAGGATTGGTCCCACCATGCCTGATAGTTTGGGTGGGTGCCCTGACCTCTGGTGCTAGATTCCAAATGCGCATTACTGCTGATGCTGGGGTCTACACTGCATCACCGATGACCATAAGGGTGGGTTTCACTCTCCCGTCACTGCTGGTGCTGAGGGTGGGTTCCATATGCCCATCAATGCTGGTGCTGAGGGTGGGTTCCATATGCCCATCACTGCTGGAGCTGAGGGTGGGTTCCATATGCCCATCACTGCTGGAGCTGAGGGTGGGTTCCATATGCCCATCACTGCTGGAGCTGAGGGTGGGTTCCATATGCCCATCACTGCTGGAGCTGAGGGTGGGTTCCATATGCCCATCACTGCTGGTGCTGAGGGTGGGTTCCACTCTCCCGTCACTGCTGGTGCTGAGGGTGGGTTGTACTTTCCATCACTGCTGGAGCTGAGGGTGGGTTCCATATGCCCATCAATGCTGGTGCTGAGGGTGGGTTCCATATGCCCATCACTGCTGGAGCTGAGGGTGGGTTCCATATGCCCATCACTGCTGGAGCTGAGGGTGGGTTCCATATGCCCATCACTGCTGGAGCTGAGGGTGGGTTCCATATGCCCATCACTGCTGGTGCTGAGGGTGGGTTTCACTCTCCCGTCACTGCTGGTGCTGAGGGTGGGTTGTACTTTCCATCACTGCTGGAGCTGAGGGTGGGTTCCATATGCCCATCAATGCTGGTGCTGAGGGTGGGTTCCATATGCCCATCACTGCTGGTGCTGAGGGTGGGTTTCACTCTCCCGTCACTGCTGGTGCTGAGGGTGGGTTGCACTTTCCATCACTGCTGGAGCTGAGGGTGGGTTCCATATGCCCATCAATGCTGGTGCTGAGGGTGGGTTCCATATGCCCATAAATGCTGGTGCTGAGGGTGGGTTCCATATGCCCATCACTGCTGGTGCTGAGGGTGGGTTCCATATACCCATCACTGCTGGTGCTGAGGGTGGGTTCCATATGCCCATCACTGCTGGTGCTGAGGGTGGGTTCCATATGCCCATCACTACTCGAGCTGAGGGTGGGTTCCATATGCCCATCACTGCTGGTGCTGAGGGTGGGTTTCACTCTCCCGTCACTGCTGGTGCTGAGGGTGTGTTCCACTTTCCATCACTGCTGGCCCTGAGGGTGGGTTCCACGTTCCATCATTGCTGATGCTGAGGGTGGGTTCCATATGCCCATCACTGCTGGTGCTGAGGGTGGGTTCCATATGCCCATCACTGCTGGAGCTGAGGGTGGGTTCCATATGCCCATCACTGCTGGTGCTGAGGGTGGGTTTCACTCTCCCGTCACTGCTGGTGCTGAGGGTGTGTTCCACTTTCCATCAATGCTGGTGCTGAGGATGTGTTCCACTCCCCCCGTCAATGCTGGCCCCTAGGGTGGGTTCCACTTTCCATCATTACTGGTGGGTTTCAGAAGGGAGAAGCACAGTGAGCTTGAGTGATCAGAGAGGGACTGAAAGGAGACCATAGGAGGAGGTGAAGAAATGATCACACAGAGAGAAGGGAGGAGCATAGTGAGCTTGAGTGATCAGAGAAGAACTGAAAGGAGACCATACGAGGAGGTGAAGAGATGATCACACAGAGAGAAGGGAGAAGCATAGTGAGCTTGAGTGATCAGAGAGGACCTGAAAGGAGGAAACCATAGGAGGAGGCGAAGACATGATCACACAGAGAGAAGGGAGGAGCATAGTGAGCTTGAGTGATCAGAGAGGAACTGAAAGGAGGAGATCATAGGAGGAGGTGAGGAGAGGAGGTGATCACACACAGAGAAGGGAAAAGCATAGTGAGCTTGAGTGATCAGAGAGGACCTGAAAGGAGGAGACCACAGGAGGAGGCGAAGAGATGATCACACAGAGAGAAGGGCGGAGCATAGTGAGCTTGAGTGATCAGAGAGGAACTGAAAGGAGACCATAGGAAGAGATGAAGAGATGATCACACAGAGAGATGGGAGAAGCATAGTGAGCTTAAGTGATCAGAGAGGAACTGAAAGGAGGAGACCATAGGAGGAAGCAAAGAGATGATCACCCAGAGAGAAGGGAGAACCATAGTGAGCTTGAGTGATCAGAGAGGAACTGAAAGAAGGAGACCATAGGAGTAGGCGAATAGATGATCACTCAGAGAGAAGGGAGAAGCATAGTGAGCTTGAGTGATCAGAGTGATCAGAGAGGAACTGCAAGGAGGAGACCATGGGAGGAGGTGAAGAGATGATCACACAGACAGAAGGGAGAAGTACAGTGAGCTTGAGTGAACAGCGAGGAACTGAAAGGAGGAGACAATAGGAGGAGGCGAAGAGATGATCACACAGAGAGACGGGAGAAGCATGGTGAGCTTGAGTGATCAGAGCGGAACTGAAAGGAGGAGACCATAGGAGGGGGAGGTGAAGAGATGATCAGACAGACAGAAGGGAGAAGCATAGTGAGCTTGAGTGATCAGAGAGGGACTGAAAGGAGGAGACCATAGGAGGAGGCAAAAAGATGATCACACAGAGAGAAGGGAGAAGCATAATGAGCTTGAGTGATCAGAGAGGAACTGAAAGGGGAGACCATAGGAGGAGGTGAAAAGAAGAGATGATCACACAGAGAGAAGGGAGAAGCATAGTGAGCTTGAGTGATTAGAGAGGACCTGAAATGAGGAGACCATAGGAGGAGGCGAAGAGATGATCACACAGATAGAAGGGAGAAGCATAGTGAGCTTGAGTAATCAGAGAGGAACTGAAAGGAGGAGACCATAGGAGGAGGCGAAGAGATGATCACACAGATAGAAGGGAGAAGCATAGTGAGCTTGAGTGATCAGAGAGGAACTGAAAGGAGGAGACCATAGGAGGAGGCGAAGAGATGATCACACAGAGAGAAGGGAGAAGCATAGTGAGCTTGAGTGATCAGAGAGGAACTGAAAGGAGGAGGCCATAGGAGGAGGTGAAGAGATGATCAAACGGAGAAGGGAGAAGCATAGTGAGATTGAGTGATCAGAGAGGAACTGAAAGGAGGAGACCATAGGAGGAGGCGAAGAGATGATCACACAGATAGAAGGGAGAAGCATAGTGAGCTTGAGTGATCAGAGAGGAACTGAAAGGAGGAGACCATAGGAGGAGGCACGACATTGCTGATTGGGAGCCACTGGAAGAGGGCATTTGCCTTCATAACAATGCTAGGTCATGCCAGGCTCCTCCCGATTCTAGATATTAATGCCTGGAGAGAAGCCAGCGCCGCCCACATCTCTCTAATCCCCATGATGCAGAGTTTTGTAGAAGACCCCCAACTCTTCTCTCCCTTCCCCCTTTGAAACTGAGCATCTCTTTCTGAAATTAAACATCCACGAGAATGTCACACAGCCTTGGACACAGTGTGGTAACTGTCCTATGGGGACTTTGGCATCCCAGAATGGAGGGTTAGGGTTAGGGTTAGGGTTAGGGCAAGCTAGAAAGCCCTTTTGTGTTTGCTGCTGGCTTAATGAAAGGGCCAGAGACTGCCTGGAGGAATATCAGGTAGGCACAGGGAGGGCGTGGGGCCAGGGATTCAAGACAAAATTAAATAGCCAAAGGAATTCATAATACATGAGGAGCAGAAGATTTATCACTGATATATGCGCTTCGGGCAGCGGACTAGGCTCACGCTTGTTTTTTATGTTTACTGTTTTATGGTGATTGAATGAGGAGCCAGTGTCGTCTGGTCACTGCTACAGTGCTTTAGAAAAATAATTGTTTTCTGGTATGTTAATCTAGTTGATACTGTGAGGAACTGATGGTGGCAACAGTAAAGACAGACACAAGTGATAACAGTTCAGGCTTTTTTTTAAACTTTAAATGCAGGGTGGAAAAACGCCTAACCTAAACCTAAATCTAAGATGGGAGCAAGCTACAACCATCAAACAATAATAAGGCAGTCCTAGTGGCGTCTTCATCAAATAAAAGGGCCTATACTAAAAAACAAAACTATTGCCAATCCTTACAACTAAATACAAAAAGAGTGTGGGATAATGTTCACGAGAAAGAAAGAAATATTCACAAATAATAAGTCCGTATTGTAGCCAGTGTCTCTCTTCCCCACGTTTTGAGCACGCTACAAGGCGGGACTGAGACCACAGTTCCGTCCTCAGGTATCCGGATCTTCGGTGCTTAAGTTTCTCTTCTACAAAAAGTCTCTTACCTCTGAGGATCTGATGAATTCAAAATAATAAACAAAATGTGCCTTTCCGCATGTACGGTGGGTGATGGCTTTTCACTCCTAGATCCCCCTCTTCTGAGTTCAGATCCCTCTCGAATAGCAGCTTCCCTTCTGTCGGGTTCACCCTGGCTTTTTTCAACAATTTGACCTGTTGCACTCACAGGTCTTAAAGGGATGGTCTAGTAAAAAATTTTATTTAAAAAATAGATAGGCAACATAAAAAAAAAATACTAGCATTCTCCGTTTTAAAACTTCCTATGTAAAATTTTGAGCTATTCAAGCTCAAAATTCGCAAAAGCAAGCACATGGGCGCATCCATTTTGTGAAATGGAGGCCCTCCTGTGCTGGCTTTTGCTTTTGCGTCACTAATGAAGGAAAAGCCAGCCAGCTGTAGTAAACAAAGGCTACCGCTGGGTGGCTTTCCCTTCATTAGTGCTGTAGGCGGAGGACGGGGACCGGAGACCAGAGCAGGAAAGCTGCAGCTGAATCTCGGTAAATGCTATTTATTTATTTTTTAAAAATAAGCACTAGCTGTGTTTTTTTTTCTAAGTTTTCCGGGCTGGAGGAGCCCGGAAAACTTAGAAATAAAACCGCAGCTTTAAAAACGTTGTATTTATGTTTGCGGTCGCTTTTGAAGCGACCGCAAACATAAATACAACGTTGTGTTTGAAAACGCTGCGGTTTTTCTTTCCAAGTTTCTCAGGCTCCTCCGGGTCGGAGGAGCCTAAGAAACTTGGAAAGAAAACCGCAGCATTTTCCAACACAACCGCGTGTGTTTCTGCCTGCTGTGGCTATCACTTTGGGTCTCCGGTGCGGAGCACCGGAGACCCAAAGTGAAAGCCACAGCAGGCAGAAACACACGCAGTTATGTTTACATGCCGCATAGTGTTTCTACCTGTAGCTGATTTCCCATTTGGGGCTCTCGGGCTCCCCGTGGGGAGCCCGAGAGACCCAAATGGGAAATGCTAAATGCTGCGTTGTCTGCCTGAATCTGCTTTCCCATTTGGGGCTCTCGGGCTACCCGTGGGGAGCCCGAGAGCCCCAAATGGGAAAGCAGATTCAGGTAGAAACAACGCGGTTGTTTTCAGCAATGCCGCATTGTTTCTGCCTGAATCTGCTTTACCATTTGGGGCTCTCGGGCTCCGCATAGGGAGCCCGAGAGCCCCAAATGGGAAAGCAGATTCAGGTAGAAACAACGCGGTTGTTTTCCGCAATGCCGCGTTGTTTCTGCCTGAATCTGCTTTACCATTTGGGGCTCTCGGGCTCCCCGTGGGGAGCCCGAGAGCCCCAAATGGGAAAGCAGATTCAGGCAGAAACAACGCGGTTGTGTTGGAAAACGCTGCGGTTTTTCGAGCCGGAGGAGCCTGAGAAACTTGGAAAGAAAAACCGCAGCGTTTTCCAACACAACGTTGTATTTATGTTTGCGGTCGCTTCAAAAGCGACCGCAAACATAAATACAACGTTTTTAAAGCTGCGGTTTTATCCTCCAGCCCGGAAAACTTCGGAAAAAAAACGCAGCTAGTGCTTATTTTAAAAAAATAAATAAATAGCACTTACCGAGATTCAGCTGCAGCTTTCCTGCTCTGGTCTCCGGTCCCCGTCCTCCACCTACAGCACTAATGAAGGGAAAGCCACCCAGCGGTAGCCTTTGTTTACTACAGCTGGCTGGCTTTTCCTTCATTAGTGCCGCAAAAGCAAAAGCCAGCACAGGAGGGCCTCCATTTCACAAAATGGATGCGCCCATGTGCTTGCTTTTGCGAATTTTGAGCTTGAATAGCTCAAAATTTTACATAGGAAGTTTCAAAACGGAGAATGCTAGTATTTATTTTTATGTTGCCTATCTATTTTTTAAATAAAAATTTTTACTAGACCATCCCTTTAACATATTTCACCTCGTTCTGCAGATATCCCTCAATTGGGTTCATGACCGCTTTGGCTCACACGACTTCGTTAGTTAAAGGTTTTTACATTCAAATCCACCTCTCCCGGGCTCAGACCCCTCTTGAATGTCTGCCTCCCTCCGTCAGGTTCACTACGGCATTTACTCACTCTATTCCTAGGGTCTAATATTTCACCCCATTCTACCGGCATCCCTCCGTCAGGTTCACATTTGCCAGCTTCTCCATTTCTTCTACTTTTCTTACTGTGCGGGATTCACCTCTGTTGGTTTTTCAATGGTTTGTCGGTCAAAGACTTTCGACTGTACAGTGGATTTTGCTAGACCCCAGTTTGACCACTTTGACTTTCCCAAGGTGTTCTAGTATCAGTTGTTTCAACAATGGGGGAACTAACCAGAGTCTTTCGACTGAGCACCCATGTGGTGCTGGTCCCCTCTGCAGCTGTTTTTTCCCTTTAGAAGTTTCACAGTTCTTTGATCTTCTCTTAATTTGTCATTTGTAACTTTAATTCAACTCAGTTTGGTTTCTTATTGGTTCTCCCCTCGACTCACCGACTGTGATGAACCGCTTGGCTTTTCTTATCCCAGGAGTCAAGGATGGTACCACAGTAGCAGATGTCTCTCCCTGTCCTGTTGATTAGTGCAGAAGGGCCTTTTGTACCGCTGACACGTGCTGCTACACACATAGGCTACTGTTTGCAGTCTTATAATTCCTTTCAGGTTGTGTCTCTCCTTGCCACCCGTTCCATTCTCTCTGCCTTTATCCTCCTCTTGAATTGCCATACTAGGATAGCTATCTGGCTGTGCTGTCTGCCTTGCTTATAATGTGCTCTCATGCCCCACCTTTTATTCCTGTGGGTAAGGGAAAGGGCTGTCAGGTGTGTGTGATTCTGGTCAATTGCCTTACTTTGCCTGATGCTTGTATTGGGACATGTCAGGTAAACAGCTCGGATGTTAGTCCGTTCTCTTTCGTGATATGAGAAAGTGTTCGTGTGGGAAAAGGGGGGCAGAGTTTCTAAATATCCTACATGGTAGGATAGGGAAAATGTGTTGGAAGAAGGGGAATATTGCGTTTCACCCATCAGTGTCCCACTTCCACTCCCTGAGGATCCCCCATCCAGGTGATCCTCCCTCAGTGGTACACCCCCAGGCACTGGATCCAAGTGATGGCCGTGTCCTGCCCACCTGGATGACACACCCCCAGGGACTAGTCAGGGAGATACTTTCAGGTTTCTCACACATCCTTACCCTATGCGAGGTGGATATACCTGTTCTTTGGTCAGGTACTTTGTTGTTAAGACCCGGCAGAGAACATGGATAAGAGATGTCCAGGAACTGTCGCATATTCCACTGATTGGTTTTAGTAGGTCGAAGTGGAGATATTTTATCAGTCTCTTTACAATAACCTATGAATTGTGTTTCAAGGGCTGTCTTGTTTTTTTTTGGCTATGGGTTTTCCCAGTCCCATATTGGAGAGTTTTGGGAGTCGAAGTTGACCTGCCAGGATCTCTGGGGTCGAAAATCTCAGAAGGGAGGGGGAGATTCCTGCAAGATAGTAGAGAAGATGTGGAAGTCTTGCCCCAGAATAACCTCTTCAGAGAGTCTGGGAATTATGGCTGATGATATTTCACAGGATTTGCCCCGGATTTCAATGTGTACCGGTATTATAGGGTATACTCTGTTGTCTCCATGTAGATATGTCAGTCTTACTGGTGCTGCATAGTGTAGGTCTTTTGTTGTAACTAAATCGGCCCATATAGTGGTTTGCTTACTACATGAGTCGCGTAAGGCCCTTACCTGTTTCCCATTTACCCAAGTCTTTTCATATGTGAATTTGGGTAGGAGTTAGATGTAAACAGATGCTTAAGGTCTCTAGCTCTTCCTTGGGTTCTTCCCATTCTTCAACCTTTAAACAACTTATTTCCATATGTCGCTTGTTTTGTTCCTCCCCTCCCTTTCTGCACCCCTCTCCCTCACCTTTTGTTTTTCTCTGGCTCTACCAGAAATGTCGTCAGGCCTAGTACGGTAGTCGCCTGTCTGTTTCCATTTCCTTCCCACTCTCCCCCTCCCATCCTTATCCATGTTTTAGCTCTTGCACTATCTGAAATGTCATCAGGCCAAGTATGATTGTTAATTTCTCATCCTTACTGTTCATGGCCTGTAAGAATGTCATTGTATTTTCCCTCCCTTGCCTTGAAGTGATTTGAAACACATTGTGTATAGGCGCAACATAAAAAACGTTCATATCATATCATATCATATCATACGTTTGTCTTGTATATTCTTTGGACAGTGTCCAGCTAAATGTCCTGTTTCTGTACAACAGAGGGGTTGGTCTGTTTCCCTTTAATTCCTCCCTTCTGCTTTCTTCCTTAGTCTTTGGATCGTTCTTCCTGATTTCTATTCTCTCTCATGGCATCCCCTCCTTAACCCTATGTGATCCCCGTTGTTTATCTATTCCCCGAGGTTGAGGTTGATGGACGGGTTTATGATCTTTCCGTTCTTCCCATTGATGGGCTAGGTGGAAATGTTTAGCTGCTCAATGGCCATGGATAGGGTCGGTCGATTTAATTGAAGGATGGATTTTTGCACAAAAGGGGGTAGGGCATTAGTAAATTGTTCTTGGTTAATCATCTCCGTCAGTTCTTCTAAAGATGTATTAGTAGTCCACATGGCTACTGTGTTTTTGACCTGTTCACCCAGCTCTAAAGGAGTTTCTCTCGGGTTCAACCTAATGGCTCGTAATTTCAGTCGATTAATATTGCAGGTTTGTCCCACTCTTTTTAACAATCCTTCCTTGATGGATAGGAAGGAGGCTCCCTGTGGAAGGTTGAGTAGCTGATAGGAAGTTTGGAGTTCACCTTTCAACAAGGGACCCAAATAGCATCTCTTAAGGTTACCTGCCCTTCCTAGTTGTTTGGACAGGTTTTCGAAGTTTCAAAAGAAACTTAATAAATCTTTGCCTTCGAGATATGGTTGGAGTATGCCCTGTGGCAGTAAGGCCTCGCTTGCAATTCAATTAGTCTGGTTACATTTTCGTGAAGTCTGTTTTCGGCCTGAATTTAATGGGCTGCCAATTGGGCAATTATATTAGCTAGGTCGACCATTTTTTCCTGGGGTGTAAGGGTTCCTTCTGTGGTGTCCGATTCAGAAAAGAAACAACTCTCAACTCCCTCGGATAAGGTTTCAGAATACTCTGAAACCTCTCATTCTAAGTCTGTTGAATCAGTGGGCTGGAGTAGATTAAATTGTAACCCTGATGGTCCCGCTACGGATGAAGGCTGAATACCATGGAAAAAGAAAGGCTCAGAAGGAGGTGGATTCAGAGCTCTGGGTCTGATGAAAGAAAAGACTGGTCAAACTTTTAGAATGATTTGGTGCCACGATTGTATGTTATAATGGGAGAGAGGAAGGGTATCTAACAAGTTTTGAGTCTTAAAGAATAGATCCTGTTGAATAAATGGAATAAGTAATTTAGAGGACAACATCTCTTTCAATGTGAACACGTGGTCAGACTCTAGCAGAACAACTATTTTGTTTTCCCCATTTATTAGCATGGGTTTACATTTTTATCAGTTGGATCATATCCCACGTCAATATGTAAGCAACGCATGGTGGCAACAGTAAAGAAAGACACAAGTGATAACAGTTCAAGGGTGTTTATTAAACAGTATAGGTAGTGTGGAAAAAAACGCCTAATCTAAACCTAAATCTAAGATGGGAGCAATCTACAACCATCAAACAATAAGGCAGCCCTAATGGCTTCTTGTCAAATAAAAGGGCCTATACAAAAAAAATTATATTGCCAATCCTTACAACTAAATATGAAAAGAGTGTGGGATAATGTTCACAAGAAAGAAAGAAGTGTTCACAAATAATAAGTCAGGATATGGTAGCCGGTGTCTACGTTCCCCACTTTTTGAGCATGGGACAAAGCAGACAAAGCGGGACAAAGCGGGACTTCTGAGGACGGCACACTCTCGAGCTTTCTAAGAATCTTTGGTGGTTAAGTTTCTTTTCTACTTTTCTACAAAAAGTCTCTCGCCTCCAAGGATCTGATGAATTCAAAATAATAAACAAAACGTTCCTTTCTGCATGTATGGACCGCCATCTACCCGGAGCTATTTAGTTCCTTCTGCAGCTTCGGGTAGGTGCGTCGCTACTTGCTACTTGCTTGCTTCTACGCTACGCTCCGCTTATTATTTCTTTTCTTACCTTTTCTCCTCCGTTATATCATCCCTTGCCTTGCACTTCTCGCAGCGCTCCCTGCTCTTCACCTTTGGTGCTCCGGTACCGAATTGCTCCTGTCTCGCCTTGCTGCTTTCCGCTTGCCTTCTTGCAGTTCAAAATTTAAGCTACCTTCCCCCTTCCTTGTTGCTGTTCGTTGCTGTTCACTGCTGCGGATTACGAGAAGGAATTCGGCTACACTCCATTGCTGCCGTTGTTGCTACTGTGGAAACAACACCATCAGAAGTCTTACCTGCATCTCCACCGAAAATCCTTGGACTCCGTGACGGCATCTCACAGACAGGTTTTTTTCCCCAGAGGGTTTCCCGTGGATGCTGCCCTCCGGTCTCTGTGAATCCAATCATTGGCCTCATAAGAGACTCGTGGGAGGCATACCATTTTCTTCAAAAGAAGCAAACTTATATCGTCAGAAGTTCCGTGAGTACTTCAAACTATCTAGTATTGTTACAGATAGCGATGCCTAGGAAGATGAATCAACAAGTGCAACAGCTGATATCAGCAGTCCAAACCTCTAAAGAATGAAAACCAACTGTTGCGACAATTGGTTACCTCACGCTCTGAAATACCCCCCGGGCCATTACCTATGGGCAAATACGATGGTAATCCCAAGAAACGTAAGGAATACCTGGACTCCTGCACCGTGCAGTTTTCTCTCAAACCTACATTCTTTCCTACAGACAGAGCAAATGTTAGTTATATGATATCAAACATGTCTGGTAATGCTCTGGCATGGGCTACGCCCCTGGTCACCACAAACAACCAGTTGATGGATTCACTTGCTGGATTCACAAATAGTGTACACGCAATGTTTGGAAGACGACAATTGGTGGTCACGGCTCAAGAGCAGTTACTCGACCTACGCCAAGGCAACACTGAGATTCTCTCCTTCATTACGTAATTCAAACAATTAGCAGCAGAAACTGCATGTTCTGACGATGCCTTAATTACCATATTTCGGAGAAACCTGTGTGATGAACTTAAGGATGAAATTTCCCGGGTACCACGACCCTCTAACCTTGCAGAAATGATTTCACTTGTACTCCAGATGGATTACCGTGTACAGGAGAGAAATAACGAGAAACGCAAATCTCGAAGTCGTCAAGCTTCTCAGTCAATTCGTCCTGAAAGACCTTATCGAGGATCAGAAGATGGAGAACCTATGCAATTGGGAGCAACCAGAGGTCCACTGTCCTGGGAAGAAAGGCTTCGACGCAAGACCTTAGGTCTTTGCATGTACTGCGGTTCGGACAAACACATGATCACCGAGTGCTCCCTGATTCCTCCAAAACGCTTGGGAAACGCCAATACTCGCCCATGAAAGGGACCATGAGCGGGTATCGCGCCAGTAGTTCCCTTGGATGTCTTCCCACTTCTCAAAACATGATCGTACTCCCGGTAACTCTAGTACTTCATGACAAGAGCTTTCCCG
Organism: Ambystoma mexicanum; assembly: GCF_040938575.1. Taxonomy (NCBI): domain Eukaryota; kingdom Metazoa; phylum Chordata; class Amphibia; order Caudata; family Ambystomatidae; genus Ambystoma; species Ambystoma mexicanum. Next base: position 29,043,506 of record NC_090927.1, read on the forward strand.
GGATCCCGGCACTTATTGATTGCGGGGCTGCAGGAGTATTTATGGATGCAGAATGGGCTACCCAACATTCCATTCCCAGGAGAACCAAGGAGGTGGCCGTTCCTGTCGAAGGAGTGGATGGAACGCCCCTACTGTCTGGTCCTATAAAGGAGAACTCAGAGGAAGTCATTCTAAAGATCAATTCCCATCAAGAAAAGATCGTCTTTGATCTGATTAAGGCCGCTCATTATCCTCTCATCCTTGGACTTCCCTGGCTAGTTAAACATAATCCCTTCATAAATTGGACTGCAGGAACTCTCTTTTTGGGGTCTGAACATTGTTTGACGAACTGCCTTCACCAAGGAGCTATAGGGTTATTCACTTCCCCATCCAAAGAAAGTACTTCTTCTGACACATCGGTGATATCAAATCTCAATCTATTACCAGAATGTTATCATGACTTCCAAGCCGTATTTTCTGACAAAGAATTCAAAGAACTGCCTCCTCATCATCAAGATGATTGTTCTATTGACATTTTTCCTGAGGCACAAATACCGTTCGGGCGGATGTATACCCTCTCGGAACCAGAAAAGGAAGCATTGAAAGACTACCTTCAAGCCAATCTTAAGCATGGAGTTATTACTGAATCCAAGAGTCCTGCGGGAGCTTCATTGTTCTTTATTCCAAAGAAGGACAGCAAGGAATTAAGACCATGTATTGACTATGGAGGGCTGAATAAGATCACTTGCAAAGACTGCTACCCTCTTCCATTGATCCAAGACATTTTGGAAGCTATCAGAGGGGCCACTATATTCACCAAATTGGACCTTAGAGGGGCGTATCATCTGATCAGAATTAAGCCTGGTGACGAATAGAAAACCGCCTTTCGTACGCCATTTGGACATTACGAGTATCGAGTAATGCCCTTCGGGCTAGCTAATGCTCCTTCCATATTTCAACGCTTTGTCGACCACATATTCTCAGATCTTTTGTTACATTCTCTCATAGTCTATCTTGACGATATACTCATCTTTTCAAAAGACCCTCACGAACATGTTAAACATGTGACAGAAGTTTTGCGAAGATTACAAAAGAATCATCTTTTTGCCAAGATCGAAAAGTGTTCTTTCCATCAATCCAGTATCCCTTATTTAGGTTTCATCCTTTCCTCAGAGGGAGCTGCAATGGATCCCAGAAAGGTTAAGGCTATTATTGACTGGAAACCCCCTCATAATACCAAGGAAATACAAAGATTTCTGGGGTTTTCAAATTTTTACCGGAAATTCATTCCAAGATTCTCTGCAGTAATCAAACCCTTCACGACATTATTGCAAAAAGGGAAGAAATATTGTTGGAGCCCTGAAGCACAACATGCCTTTGAGACCCTCAAAGCCGCCTTTTCGACGGCCCCTGTCCTAAGGTTGCCAGATCAAAGTAGACCCTTCATACTGGAGACAGATGCCTCGTTTTCAGCTATAGGAGGTGTACTTAAACAGACATCATCCAATGGTACAGAACACCCAGTTGCCTATATGTCAAAAACCCTCACTCCAGCCGAATGTAATTATACCGTACTGGAGAAGGAGCTATTGGCCATGAAGAAAGCATGTTCAGAATGGAGACATTTGCTACTAGGAGCTCGGCACCCCATTCTAGTCAGAACAGACCACCGAAACCTAAAATCTCTTCAAAACTTTGAATGTCAGAACTCACGCCAGGCTAGGTGGGCTCATTTTTTTTCTTCCTATGACATGGTCATTACTTTTATCCCAGGAACTAGCAATCAGATTGCGGATGCGTTGTCACATAGTCTATCTGAAGACAGATCTCTTTCTGCGAGTGAAAAGATGTTACCCCAGACACCTTTCATTTACTACATCTCCTCCTTCTTCCAAGAGGGTAAGAAGAACAGCAAAAACGTCACTCCCGAAGAGACACAGCAATATCAACTGGTACAAGAAAAGGAGCTTTGTTATCATTCAGGACAATTGTACATACCATCCAAAGGCCTACGGTCACATATTCTTCAACTTTGTCACAACCACAAAACAGCAGATATTTCTGGTGGCCTCTTGTGCACAAAGATATAAAAGATTACATAGCATCCTGTGCCATTTGTATCCAATCAAAAAGCCCTCCTACTCGAACCATGGGGAAGCTAATGCAACTGTCATTGCCATCCCAGCCTTGGGAAAAAATATCCACGGATTTCATTACGGACCTACCTCCTTCTTCTCAATGCACTACCATAATGGTGACAATAGATTCCATGACGATGATGGCACACTTCATTCCCTTAACAAAACTACCTTCTTCAGCACAAATGACTTCCTGTTTTCTGCAAACGATTTTTCGTTTACACGGATTACCCCAGAGTATTTTGTCAGATCGAGGACCACAATACATCTCAGCCTTCTGGAAATGTTTATGTCGCTCCTTGGGTATACAGCGGAATCTAACATCTGGCTACCATCCCCAATCTAATGGGTAAACATAGAAACTCAACCAATCCTTGGAGCAATACCTCTGCTGTTTTGTGTCTGCATCCCAGGACAATTGGAGTACCCTGCTACCCTATGCAGAATTTGCATACAATAACGCATCTCATTCAGCCATTCAAATGTCACCATTCTACTGTTCCTACGGATTCCATCCTTCTGTCTTCCCTACTAACATTCCTTCCTCTGCAAAAATCCCTTCAGTGGATTCTTTGGTAAAAGAGATTCAAGAGAATCACATGAAGGCCATTTCCACCTTCAAAGATACCAGGGCCAAAGTCAAGCTACAAGCGGACAGAAAACATTCCCAGGAATCCAACTTTAAACCTGGTAATCAAGTGTGGCTTTCTTCTAAATACTTGCCGAAACATCTGGCCCCCACTAAACTCTCACCACAGTATTTTGGGCCTTTTCTAGTTCTCAAGGCAGTAGGACCTGTGGCCTATAAGATTCGACTACCCAAAACTTGGCATCGGATACATAACGTATTCCATGTGTCTCAACTAAAGAAAGACGTTGTAGACACTTTTCAAAGGCGGCAGAACACTCATCCTCCGCCGCAATTAACCTCTGACGGACCGGAATACGAAGTTGCTGCGATATGTGATTCTAGGTACTACAGAGGTTCTCTACAATACCTTATTGATTGGAAAGGTTATGCTCCATCTGATCGTTCCTGGGAACCGGCTTCATCGGTACACGCTCCAAAACTCTTAAGCAAATTCCACCATATGCACCTATGGAAGCCGGGACCTACTACCCCATGGGGAGGGCATACTGTCAGAACCACTAGGAGATCCTTATGGTTGCAGTAGAAGAGGCATCATCCCACGTATTCTCGGAAGAAACCAAGATGGCGCCTCTTTTGTTCCGTTCTTCCAACTCCAGCGCAGCGGTCTAGTTCTTTTTAAGATGGCGACCGCCATCTACCCGGAGCTATTTAGTTCCTTCTGCAGCTTCGGGTAGGTGCGTCGCTACTTGCTACTTGCTTGCTTCTACGCTACGCTCCGCTTATTATTTCTTTTCTTACATTTTCTCCTCCGTTATATTATCCCTTGCCTTGTGCTTCTCGCAGCGCTCCCTGCTCTTCCCCTTCTGTGCTCCGGTACCGAATTGCTCCTGTCTCGCCTTGCTGCTTTCCGCTTGCCATCTTGCGGTTCAAAATTGAAGCTACCTTCCCCCTTCCTTGTTGCTGTTCGCTGCTGCAGATTACGAGAAGGAATTCGGCTACACTCCATTGCTGCCGTTGCTGCTACTGTGGAAACAACACCATCGGAAGTCTTACCTGCATCTCCACCGAAAATCCTTGGACTCCGTGACGGCATCTCACAGACAGGTTTTTTTCCCCGGAGGGTTTCCCATGGATGCCGCCCTCCGCTCTCTGTGTGTCCAATCATTGGCCTCATTAGAGACTCGAGGGAGGCATACCATTTTCTTCAAAAGAAGCAAACTTATATCGTCAGAAGTTCCGTGAGTACTTCAAACTATCTAGTATTGTTACAGAAGCTCAATTTCTCTAGAACTCTGGTCCTGTCCAGGCAGGGATTACTGTAACAGTCTCTTCCTCAACCTAGCTATCTCATACTGAGTGTGTTGCTTGCCTACACGATCATTAATCTGGATTCCGAGCATCCAGAGGTACGGAAACTGCTCTACTGAAAACCAGTGAAGATCTCTCATTCTACGTGATCTGTCCCCCACATTTGACACGGTTAACCACTCCATCCTCAGTAAATGAATCCACAATACACTAGATATCTCAGTGTGTGCACTGGACTCACTGACCTCCTTCCTCACTGACTGTCCCTCCCAGGTTATCCTGGGCTCTTTCTTCTCTCTCACCTCTATCTCCACCTATGGCGTCCCCCATGGCCCCAACCTGTCATGACCCACATGACGTGCCCCTTTTGGTCTTCCTGGTCCTTATCACAACGGGCCTTGGATTCCCTGACACTCCCAACATGGCCCTCCAGCGTGACACGCCTTCCGCGGTCTATACGTTGGACGTAATGTATTCTACTAATAGAACGCACCCCCGCGGCTCCACGCGTCTCAATGCTATTGCCAAGTAGTGATCATACGTGTGCTCCGTAGTTCGCTGTATTGCTTTCCTGGTTCCTAGCTTTTCTACTTCCATTCCTTGCCCCTTTCCCTTTCCTCTTGCTTCCTGGACTCGTGCGCCATCAGCACGTCTTCTTCGTTTCCCGGATCCCCGGATTGCTACATCCCGGAATCTTAAACGCACGCTGGAGTCGGAAGAGACTCGCTCAGCCTTATTCAAGTCCAGGTCTGTCCACAAGAAGACACTGCCCACGGAGTCCAGCAAGGATCGGTCTCAGGTGAGAAGGGGGGAACTCCGTGACAGTTTGAGACGCCTACCGACCGCACTCGAAGTCGACATGGAAGCAGCCCTCCAGGACCTGATGCGAGGTGTGCAAGAATTAACCACCGAGGTGCAGAATTTAAAGGCGGAAAACGCAGCTCTCAAGCAATTAGTTCTATCCCGTGATTCAGCCGCAAAAGAAAGTGTGTTACTGGGCGGCATTGTTGACAAATACGATGGGTCGGCAAAAACCCTTCGTGGATTCCTGCACTCATGTTTGGTTCACTTTACATTTAAGCCCTATTGCTTTTCCACTCCCAGGGCTAAGGTGGGTTTCATAATCTCTCACTTTTCCGGAAATGCTTTAACCTGGGCTACACCCCTAGTTAACTCCGGCGACGCTCTCCTAGATGACTACGATGGTTTCATACGGGCCCTAAAGACCATCTTTGATCGCCCAGAGCAGGTCTTTACTGCCCAGGAACGCCTCTTAGACTTTCAGCAGGGATCCCAGGATGTGCTCACGTATGTAACCCGCTTCAAGCAATTGGTCAAGGAAGCTGATTGGTCTCCGGAGGCAAGTTTTACCCTTTTCAGGAGAGACCTAAATGAGGAGATTAAAGATGAGTTAGCCAGAGTGGCCCGACCGAACTCATTCCAGGCTCTTATGGACCTTGCCATGCAAATAGACTTTTGCATCCAGGAAAGGAAGACAGAGAAGAAAAAATCTAGAGGAAACCTCCGAAGGTGTCCTTTGAGAGTACCTCCAAATCTGACACAAACCCAGGATCAGTCACCGAACCAGAACCCATGCAGATAGGAGCCTTCCGTGGACCCATATCCCCGCAAGAAAGGATGAGAAGGATTAATACGGGGTTGTGCATGTATTGTGCCTCAGACAAACACTTGGTTAGAGAATGCCCTCTGGCCCCTCCTCGGCATTCGGGAAACGCCAAATTCCCGATCCTAGATGGAGCAGGGCTTCGGAAGAGAGATGTTTGCTCCACATCAATTCCATCCTTGAACTCTCCTGGACAAAACAATCGAATGATACTACAGGCCTTCCTATCAACCTCCGGGAATAAGACCTATCCTGTTTTGGCCTTGGTAGACTGCGCGACTATGGGAATATTCATTGATCAAGATTGGGTTTTTAGTCACCACATCCCATACGAAACACGAAGCATCATGCAGCCGGTGGAAGCGATCGATGGAAGACCCCTCACTTCGGGGCCCATAAGCCTGCAGACGAAAGAGATCCAGCTTTCAATTAACCACCACCAAGAGCGGATTCGATTCGACATTATTAAGTCAGCTCATTACCCCATGGTACTGGGCATGCCCTGGTTACAGAAACACAATCCGTATATCAATTGGACAGCAGGATCACTATTCCTCGGTTCAGAGTTTTGTATGTCTCACTGTCTAATCCTGGATCCCTCCTTGACCCTTTCCAAACAACCACCAATAGACCATCAAGCACCTCTCATGGTTTCCAATATCGTGCAGGTTCCTAAGGCCTATCAGGGATTTGTTGATGTGTTCTCAACTGCCATAGTCCAGGCCGTACCCCCTCACAGGCCTGAAGACTGCGCCATAGACATGGATCCCTCAGCAGTGATTCCTTTTGGCAGGATGTTCATCCTTTCCGAACCTGAGAAAAAGGCCCTCCGAGAATACTTGGATACCAACCTTGAGAATGGCACCATAAGACCTTCAAAATCTCCAGCCGGAGCTTCATTGTTCTTTGTTCCTAAGAAGGACACTAAGGAACTCAGACCCTGCCTCGATTATCGTGGATTAAATCAATGCACCCTCAAGGACCGGTACCCTTTACCCTTAATCTCGGATATCCTGGAAGCGGTCAGAGGCGCTGTGATTTTCACGAAACTGGATCTCCGGGTGCCTATCATTTGATTTGTATCCGGGAAGGAGACAAATGGAAAACAGCATTCAGAACACCCTTTGGTCACTTTGAATATCTGGTCATGTCCTTTGGATTAGCTAATGCCCCAGCATTCTTTCAACGTTTTATGGACAGGGTGTTCTCTGACATGCTATTCCTCTTTGTCATCGTCTACCTGGACGACATTTTGATCTACTCCAAGGACCTTCTAAAGCATGAAGAGCATGTAAAGGCAGTACTACAGCGACTCTGTGAACATAAACTCTTGGCCAAACCCGAGAAATGTCTGTTTCACGTTGCTTCTGTTCATTACCTAGGATTTATCCTTACTCCAGAGGGAATTGGCATGGACCCTTCAAAGGTAAAGGCTATATTATCCTGGCCTGCGCCCACGTCCGTGAAACAAGTTCAATCCTTCCTGGGGCTTGCCAATTTCTACCGGAAGTTTATACCCACCTTCTCTGAGATTGTTCAACCGATTGTTGCTCTCCTGAAGAAAGACACCCCCTTTGTCTGGTCTATTCCGCAAGATAAGGCATTCCAACTCTTGAAGACAAGATTTACTCAAGCCCCCATTCTGGCCCAACCCGACATTGATCGACCATTCCTTGTGGAAACGGATGCCTCTAACTACGCCATTGGAGCGGTGTTGAAGCAAGAATTTGAGGATAAACTAGAACACCCCATTGCTTACCTTTCACAAACCCTGACTCCCAGTGAGACACACTACTCTGTCCTGGAAAAAGAACTTTAGCCATCCGCCAAGCCTTCACTGAGTGGTGACATCTACTCCTGGGAGCTAGATATCCAGTCCAGGTCCGCACAGACCACCGAAATCTTCAAATTCTACAATCATTAGAGTGTCGGAACAGTCGTCAGGCTCATTGGGCCTTCTTCTTTGCCCAGTACCAGTTCCTCATCACTCATGCTCCTGGATCACAAAACTTGATTGCATCTGTAGTCAGAATAAACATGACAACAAGAGGCCGGCGGGTCTTCTGCTACAACCCGCACTGCCAACAAGGCCATGGGAATTTATCGCTACAGACTTCATTGTGGAATTAACGCCTTCCAGAGGGTACACCACCATCATGGTCACCATTGACTTGTTCACTCATATGGCTCATTTCACACCCCTCAATAAGCTACCATCCTCATCTGAACTGGCTTGAAGCTTCCTGGAGCACATATTCCGCCTTCATGGACTTCCTTCCAAGATCATTTCTGATCGAGGACCTCAATACGTCTCACAATTCTGGAAACACCTCTGTCAAATATTTGGAATCCAACGCGCTCTTTCATCAGGTTATCACTCTCAAATCAACGGGGCCACAGAACGTGCTAATCAGACTCTGGAACAATATCTTCGATGTTTTGCCACTAAGGTTCAGGATGACTGGTCGCTCCTGATACCCGTGGCTGAATTCGCCTATAACAATTCCGATCATTCAGCAGTTAAGACCAGTCCCTTTTATTGCAGCCAAGGATTCCATCCATCAGTTCTGCCCTCTGTTCTTCCACAACCCACACCGGTACCTACTGTCGACTCCTGGATTGAAACGCTCATCAACATACATAAGGAGACCAAAGAGCACTTAGAGAAGGCCAGAACACAGACCAAGAGATATGCGGATTCCAAAAGAAGACCCAGGCCTTCTTATTCAGTTGGAGATCAGTCTGGTTGTCCTCAAAATTACTACAAATTGGCCCCCCGGTATTATGGTCCGTTTTCCATCAAGGAAATTATAAACCCAGTCTCATATCGGCTCAAGCTACCAGAATCCTGGAAAAAGATTCACCCAGTTTTTCACACCTCCTTATTAAAACCTTACATTCAATCCTCCCGGAAATCCTGCAGACACAGTCCGGTGGTGGTGGACAATCAACTGGAATATGAAGTGTCCCGGATATGCGACTCCAGGTATAAACGGGGTCAGCTTCAATACCTGGTTGAATGGAAAGGATATCCCCCCAGTGAAAGAACTTGGGAACCACTTTCTAATCTGAATACCCCTTGACTGCTCAGAAGATACCACCTCATACACCCAGGCAAACCTGGAGGAACAGGTTTTCGGAGGAGGCATGCTGTCATGACCCACAGGACGCGCCCCTTTTGGTCTTCCTGGTCCTTATCGCAACGGGCCTTGGATTCCCTGACACTCCCAACATGGCCGTCCAGCGTGACACGCCTTCCGCGGTCTATACGTTGGACGTAACGTATTCTACTAATAGACCGCACCCCTGCGGCTCCGCGCATCTCAATGCTATTGCCAAGTAGCGATCAGACGTGTGCTCCGTAGTTCGCTGTATTGCTTTCCTGGTTCCTAGCTTTTCTACTTCCATTCCTTACCCCTTTCCCTTTCCTCTTGCTTCCTGGACTCGTGCGCCATCAGCAAGTCTTCTTCGTTTTCCGGATCCCCGGATTGCTGCATCCCGGAATCTTAAACGCACGCTGGAGTCGGAAGAGACTCGCTCAGCCTTATTCAAGTCCAGGTCTGTCTGCAAGAAGACACCGCCCATGTAGTCCAGCAAGGATCGGTCTCAGGTGAGAAGGGGGGAACTCTGTGACACAACCTTTCTCCCTGGCTCTTTAACACCTATATTGCCCCGCTTGCACGCCTAATTTCCACCTACTCCCCTCACTTCCAGTGTTATGCAGATGATGCACAACTCGTCTTCAAAATTCCCTCTGATCCTCTCTTTACCTCCTCCATCATTCCTGACTGCCTATCTGTCATCCAGACCTGGTGTGCCTCCAATGATCTCTGCCTCAATGCCAGAAAGACTGAGATCCTTCCCATTGGGACTCCTGTCCCCTTTCTCTTCCCCTCACTCTGGCCACCTTCTATGGGTTCTCCCCCTTCTCCTTCATCTGAAGCCAAAAACTTTGGAGTCATCTTCAACTCCTCTCTTTCCTTCCTCCCTCACATCCAGAACCTTGCCAAGACAGCCCACTTTCAACTCCACCTCCTCAAAGGAATCCTTCCTTTCCTCACTTTTCCCCAGAAGCTCAATGTCTCCAGAGCTCTGGTGCTCTCTAGGCTCGACTACTGCAATAGCCTCTTCCTTAATCTACCCTCTTCCTCTCTACGTCCCCTCCAGCTAATCCAGAATAGGGCAGCAAGACGTATCATTGGCCTCGAGCCCAGGGACTGCTCTTACTCCGCCACTCGACTAGTATTGTGTTTTCTTCTGAGGGGTTTGTCTGAATGGGTGGGCTCACTCTCTGGCTACGCCACCCCCCAGTGTCTTCCACTTCTTTTGGTGCAGGGTCCAGGCTTAGGGATTCCTACTCAAAAACCTAGAAAAGAAAAGAATACAATCTTCTCAACAGTTTGGCAAGGGGTCCTGGCCCCCTACGTTAGCACTTTTATAACAAAGAACTCATCTGTGCAGAGGCAAAATGTATATTGTCTGATTAGAATTCCGGCCTTTTCTCTATTATCAATTCTGAACCTTGGACTTCCTTTGGCCCCACATGACACTGAGCCGATGACTGAGGTATTTTATTCTCTGTTTTGAGAGTTACATTTCTGAGGTCAGGGTGGGGGGCTTCCACAATGTCTTTCCCGTCGATTGTATTGGTTTTTTAATTTCAGGTTGTGAAAAAGGAGTTCCCAAATCTTAAACTGCAGGTATTGACTTTGTAGGTGTTGCTATGAAATCCTCTCCCAGACTGTTTGTTCCTGATAGGCTTGGCACTCTTACTGGGCCTGCAGGCCTCGCCATGGCCTGTTTCTGCAAAGTGTTCGGTATATCACTATCTGGCATTGGGTCATTGTCGGGCCTTCATTCCGAAGCCTTTTGTAATATATGTTCATGTGAGGCCGTTGCGCGACCTATTTCCACCCTGATATCCAAGGGGCACTGGCCTAACGATATAGGCTCCCTCGTGCCTTCCAGTATGAATCCCTCCGCCGGCCCCTCTGCTGGCCCATTCTCTCCTCCATGGGGGAAGTCGGGTGACCGCCCTCCAATTCTTCGGAATTCTAGACCCTGCATATTACATCTCCCTGCAGACTGGAAGAGTTTTAGGGAAAGCAGCTGTGCGTTCCGGGCAGAGTTTGTTTTACAGCACACAGAGTTAGCGATTGAACTTTCAAACGCCGACTTATTGGAGTGATTACGAAGCAACTGAGAACCACTGCTGGGATCAAAGGGTGGACCCCCAGAGTCTCCCAGTAGCTCCCAGTTTCTCCAGATGAGCACTCACAGCAGGCTTATCCTCGTGGGGCTTCCACCACAGAGGGTGAAGTCAAGGCCCACTCTTGCTCAGGTGATGGGCCTGGGAAGTAGACCGTCGCCGAGAACCGCAGCTGAGATCGAGGGCAAGCCCCCACAGTCTTCAGCCAGGCAGTTAGGATGCTGCTAATTAGAGTTCAGCCTTTAGGCAGCCCATGGATTAACAGTAAGCGTGCAGCTGCAGCTCGAACGCTAGAAGGGAAATGGATCATGTTCCCTCCAGACTGTTTACTTACAGTTATGATCCTCCTGTTCGATGGTTGACTCAGGGGATAGCAAACCTTCAAGCGGTTACTGACCTAGCAATCCCTGGTTTCCGATGTCTCAGCCGTGTTAGTTAGGTACAGGCTGAACTTCCCATCAATCCCCTGTCCTTCTGATGTTCCCTCCTTCTGTCTCCCACCTCCAGCCTTTGATGTTAACACTCCTACCTGCACTCTTTCTCCCCCTCTACTGCTCCCACTCCACCTCCCACTACTTCTACACTCCCCCACTAATACCTTTCCCACTCTACTATTCAGTAACCCTCCTTTGACTCGACACCAGTCTACTCACACTCGCACCTTACACATCACTTTCTACACACACTTTTGATGACCATGCACACTCATTACAGAGCTGCTAGAAATCCCAAGTCAATGCCTCATCTGCTCCAATACTATTGTCCACAATCCGCTGCTTCCTCCTTCCTCCTGCTGGTCTTTTGGTCACTGTCCTCCTCCTCCGTGAACCTCTCCCGGTTTACCAACACTACCTGTTTCCTGTCCCCTACTTGTATATCCCTCCATTGCTGAGCGTTGGTCAATTGTCCCTAACCAATCTCCTGTCGCCACCCCTTCCCTTGGTGCGTATGTGCAAGAAAAGGCCCCACTTTCTCTGAGTGGGCTTGCCGAGCGGGAGATCCCTTGGTGATGGAATATGCAGTTCAAAGTACGTTGTCAGGGTTATGTCATTGGGGAGCCTGTGGGTATATCCAGGGGATATTCTCCTTTCAGGTCCATGGAGGTCTAGTGTTATGGGGCTACCAGCAAGCTCTGCTGGTCCCGTTTGTAGCGTAACCGCTCCGGGCTGCCTTGTGGCTACAATGGGCTTCTATGTGGCTGCCCTATGTCTCGGAGCGGTTGGAATCGGCGTGTCTCTCCTTTTAGCCGCTGGTGAATGGGTCCCTGTGGCGTTGGAGTCTTGCTTGTGCTGATGGTTGCTTCTGCTTTTCCTGGTTTTTCTTGCATCTGTCTTCTCTGGGTGCTCTTCTGTGAACTCTGCATGTGAATTCTGGCGAGCATATGCACATTAAGGCAAGGCTGGAGGCCGGACTGGCATGACTGGGGGAGTGGGAATAGGGCTGTTTTCCCACAGGGCCAGGGCTGGCTCTGTATCTCCCTCGACACCCTCTTCCTCCCTTGGAAATTGATGTATTTGTTGCATTGAGAAGGTTAAGTCCTTGATCTTGTCACAGATCCGAGGTGGGATTCTGAGTACATGGTTCCGTGTTGGGCCTTTTATAATGCATCAAGCCCAAGTCATTCAGCCATTTGGCTACTGGCACGCGGCTTAGCATACTCCCGGATCTGACTGGCCAGTGACTATTCTAAAGCTGGAGTGGGTCCTCAAATCAGAGAAAAGGCAGCTGGCTCTGTTTTCTTCTAAGCAGTGGTCGTTTCCTGTACCTACAATGATTCTAGTGCAGCGCAGGTCACCTCCTCCTAAGGCAGTGCGCAGAGGCTGCAGAATACCCTAGCCTAGCACCCTCCCCCAGCAACGTGCCAGCAGGGTCTCCGTTTCTCCACTACATTGGATTTCACCGTCAGGGAATGATGGCCCTATCCTAAAATTGGTCAAATGAGTCAACATGGGAAGTACAATCGCTTCCAAGAATTTCTGCTTATTGGTGTATGGATGATAGATGTACTCCGGGCATTGCAAAAATATGTCTTAATCTCTGAAGCAAAAAAGTGCCTTGAGGTTCCGCTGTGATTTCGTATCGCTATGAAAGCTAATATGTGTGACAGGTTTGTGGGGACATATTGTGATATTGCTGTTCCTATGACTTGTGAATATATGCCCAGCCTTTGTTTAGATCAGTCCCGCTCAGTCATGGTAGAGCCCTCTCCTTCTCCCCTCAGACGTCTCCTCGCTTGAGTCATGGGGAACAGAGGCAGCAGGACCAGTGATATCCTGCTGTATGCCCTGGAGGATCTCTCTCATGACGACTTCAAAAGATTTAAGGATAAGCTATCTCATGTTGACTTCAATGGACGGCGTAACATTCCCAGAGGGAAGCTGGAGAAAGCGGACCATATCGACACCAAGAACCTCCTGACGAAGTTCTATGGCACCAACGCTGCTGTAGATGTGACCATAGAGGTCTTCACCAGGGTCATGCTGATGGAGGCCGCAGCCAGGCTCCAAGAGGAGAGAGAAAGAGGTGAGAAGGGGATGCTGTGTCTAGGAGGAAGGAGCAATCTCCAAGATAAGCCTGGGTTGGCAAAATCAGATATTTCTATGATTCTTAAGGCCATCATTTCTGTGGGGTGCAACATCGGGTGCTAGAGAAATGTATAATGTGGCTCTTCTTCTGAGTATGTTCTATGTCATTGTGTACCTGTATCTGAGTATATGTGTACACTGCTGCCACACACCCGCATCCACCCTCGCTGCATTGTCTTCCACCATGAATGGCACGCATACTCTACCACTCTTTGGTGCTTTGCAACATCACCCACTTGTGCATAGGCCAATCTCTCGACTCCTGTAAACCGGCAGGATTAAGGTCACTTCATGGTAAAGTGACTGATGACTGGTTCTATTTCTTTCTAAGCCACACCTCCTTGCCAGTGTAACCTGTCTACTATCCTCTCGTCTCTGTCCTTTTAATCAAGACCATGCCTGACCTCCCCCTTCTGGAATTAGCCCCATTTCAGGTGAAGTCCATTGCATGCACCATATCTCTCCACCAATGCCATCATTAGGCAAGTTCAAAATCATCTTAGATTCTTGCAATATGGTGCGTGACATCTCCTCTCCCCCATCACCATTTAGGACTACACCTGTTCATTTGTCACAGACCACCTCCAGTATGTAACCGCACGAGATACTAAACCATGCATAGCTCTCATTACATTCCTGTTGGTGGAATACAGCAGTTTTATGGACATTGTTCAAACATTGGAAGAACTCGGTCCTGTTTTGTTGTTACACTAGTGCCTAGTTTTCACAGTTTTAGGATTGTGCTGGAAACCTAATCTGCAATGCAAGAATGCATGAGTCTAATCTTTGAATTGTGTGCACCCATGTCCCTAACTGGCTGTCATGTCTGTTGCAGCATTGACTTGCCATAAAGCTCATGGGATCACCGAAGCGGCCGCAGGTAGGTGGTGCTCCTGGGCAGGTAGGTGGTGACTGGATTTTATGTGATCCGATAAGAGTTTGCCAAGTGATGGGACATACACTCATCCTTGCTCCTCACATCGAATGATCTGCTTAATTGATCACACAGGGAGTCTAACATGGGCAGAGTCTCACAGAGGGCCCAGAGAATGCACCAATTCTCAGAAACGATTCACTGCTTTTTATTGAACTCTCTGTGGGCGCTAGGGCCATCCCTCTCTCTCATATCCTTTTATGGCCCTCCTTGCTAACGCATGCGTCCGTAACCCCAGGTTAGTGTTACCGAATATTCACCCTACTGTCTAAAAACTGGCTCATGCTATGAAGGGTTCCCGAATGATGCCTGACCGGACTCCCTCAGGAACTTCCTAACTGTCCCTGCTCTACACAGTGTTACCTTTCTATCGGGAGAGTGAATGTGCCTGCAGACACCCGCTTCTAGACAGTCACAACCAATCTCTCCTTTCTCTTTCCAGTCTCCCTGCTGCGCTCCCCTCCAATCACCTTGGCTCTTTCCCTTCTTCTCTTCTATCCTTCTGATCTCACCTGCAGCCCTAGATTTCACTACTTACTCTCTCCCAACCACTATTGCTCTCTCCACCGCAGTGCTTCTACTCCCTGCTCCACTCTACTACTCCTTCCTCCACTCTACTACTCCTTCATCCACTCAACTACACTTTCATCCACTCTACTACTCCTTCCTCCACTCTACTACTCTTTCACCCACTATACTACTCCTTCCTCCACTCTACTACTCATTCATCCACTCAACTAAACTTTCATGCACTCTACTACTCCTTCCTCCACTCTACTACTCCTTCATCCACTCAACTACACTTTCCTCCGCTCTACTACTCTTTCATCCACTCTACTATGCCTTCCTCCACTCTACTACTCTTTCCTTCACTCTACTACACTTTCCTCCGCTCTACTACTCTTTCATCCACTCTACTACTCCTTCCTCCACTCTACTACTCTTTCCTTCACTCTACTACACTTTCATCCGCTCTACTACTCTTTCATCCACTCTACTACTCCTTCCTCCACTCTACTGCTCTTTCCTCCACTCTACTACTCTTTCCTCTACTCTAAAACTCCTTCCTCCACTCTACTACTCCTTCCTCCACTCTACTACACTTTCCTCCACTCTTCTACTCCTTCATCCACTCTACTGCTCTTTTATCCACTCTACTGCTCTTTCCTCCACTCTACTACTCTTTCCTCCACTCTACTACTCCTTCCTCCACTCTACTACACTTTCCTCCGCTCTACTACTCTTTCATCCACTATACTACTCCTTCCTCCACTCTACTACTCCTTCATCCACTCAACTAAACTTTCATGCACTCTACTACTCCTTCCTCCACTCTACTACTCCTTCATCCACTCAACTACACTTTCCTCTGCTCTACTACTCTTTCATCCACTCTACTGCTCTTTCCTCCACTCTACTACTCTTTCCTCTACTCTAAAAATCCTTCCTCCACTCTACTACACTTTCCTCCACTCTTCTACTCATTCATCCACTCTACTGCTCTTTTATCCACTCTACTGCTCTTTCCTCCACTCTACTACTCTTTCCTCCACTCTACTACTCCTACATTCACTCTAATACTCCCTCCTCCACTCTACTACACTTTCCTCCGCTCTACTACTCTTTCATCCACTCTACTACTCCTTCCTCAACTCTACTACTCTTTTCTTCACTCTACTACACTTTCATCCGCTCTACTACTCTTTCATCCACTCTACTACTCCTTCCTCAACTCTACTGCTCTTTCCTCCTCCACTCTATTGCTCTTTCCTCCACTCTACTACTCCTTCCTCCACTCTTCTACTCCTTCATCCACTCTACTGCTCTTTTATCCACTCTACTGCTCTTTCCTCCTCTCTACTGCTCTTTCCTCCCCTCTACTACTCCCTCCTCCACTCTGCTACTTTCTCTTCCACTTTATTACTCCCTCCTCCACACTACGTAAGCAACCTCCTTTCTATCAGTACCATCCACTTGACTACTCCTTACACTAATCTTCCTAACCCGACGTGCCAAACACGCTTGCACTCATTAAACCAACGCCTCACCTTCTCCAACAATCGCTTCCACACTCTGTTGCTCTTTACTTCCACCTGCTGTCTCTTGGTCTGCCTCCTTCTCCTCTGAGCTTATCCAAATAACGCACACATTCCTTTTTCCTGGGTTGGTTTTTATCCCCTACCTATCCTCTGATTGGCCTGCTGTCCCTGGCCAATCTGGTCCTGTCTGCTCTCCTAGGAGGGGTTAGCATCAGCTAAGTTTACAAATAGTGGGATAAGCCCCACTCACATTCCCCTCCCCACACAGGCTCGCTCCCCAATAGGGAAGGCAGCCCGAAAGGCTGAATGTCCAAGTTATGGTCAGGGGGCCTGGGTTTTGGTCCCCCCAAGGTAAGGCCAGTATGCTTGTGGTTCTGTGCCCCTTGTAGTAGTCTCTGATGGTTTTGGGAGTGAAGTGCTGGCTGTGGCCAGTAGTCACCAATGCTGCAGCGCGTTACGTGGCTCCTGTCTCTGCAGGGTAGTTGTAGCTTTGCTGATTTTCGCTCTCCCCATCAGGAATCTGTTTTCAGCAGTGGGACGTCGGTAATGTGGTTTGCGGCAGAATGTCTTCTTTTCCTTAGCTTTCCCAGACCGGATGAGATGGGAAGCAAAGGATTCTGCAAGATTCTGCATTAGATCTATTACTAATCACTGAAACTTGGTTCACAGAAGATAGCCATTCGCTGTTCCAAACTGTAAGGAAAGATTTCCCCATGGTGCAATTTTTCCTCTTTTTGTGAACCCCCCAAACTTTCTGCTTTTGTTTGGCTCACCTAATCTTACTTTATCCAGTGGAGCACAGCCTTCAGCTGCACTCCTCTGGGCTTGTTATGGGTGAAACTGACACGTCCTTCAGGCTGTCAGGACTGGGACACTATGTTTCCCTTAGTCTTCGACTATGTTGCCATTTCTTGGTAACTTTTTATCTATGTGCCAAGTACTTACAGTACCGCCCACCTTTTGTTTTATGGCCGTAGCCACCCTTTAAGGATTTCTTTGGTGTTTGTACAAGTGTGCCTAGGACAAACTGGTGGCAGCAGTTTACTTTTGAAGTATTTTAATTTGTTTTTGTGAACTGCACCTCGTTTACCGCGTTTGGCCCAAGACTGTGGCCAGTACCGAAAATGGCTGTGCCACGATGTCTTTGTTTTGTCCTTTGGCCATTTTGTCCCTTTGCCTTTCCCCAGGTCGAGAGACCCTGGTATTCCTTATTTTTTGCATGCAGCCTCCTGCGAAAGCTGCATCTTTTCACGTGTGCTAGTGCCCAGGAAGAGGGTTGGGACTGTCTGGTCTTAATCTACACTACTGGTGCCAGTATGTCTGGTAGGCCTGAGTGACAGGAACCACCCTGTGCCATGATTGGCCCACGCCTGGTGTGCATGCAAGAGAGCACATCTTCCATTGGCTACCTGAGATTTGGAGGCAAAATGAATCTTGGATAAGAGAAAGAGCTCTGCATCCATTTCAGGTTGATCACCTGAGTTCACACCAAACTACAAAAGGAGCCAAGTATCCTGAAACAAAAGATCAGACTTGAGGAACCGCTTCAGACGTGCTAGGAAGGTTTGGCATCCTGACCCCGCTGTTGTCCCATCAGACCCCTACTTTTGCATACTACCAAGAAGGCTTGCAAGGGTGCTTCGACCCTTTTGAGGAGTCGGAACAACTACTCTCGGCACCTCCTACTTATCCTCTCAAAGAGCCTCTTTTGAAGTGCTCCTGGTCCATCCAGTGAACTGACCAGCTGTACTTTGAGCAAAAGGCTTCTCTCTTCTGAGGGCTGGACTACATAAGTTGGGATTGACTTGGAAGAACTTCCTAATTTGATATATGTGTTGAACTTACCCCTTTCTGTTGCAGTTGGTGGTTATTTTCTCCTCTTCATCAGCATTAGGCTAAACACATTTTGTATATATTTTACATAGTGAATAAGCGTGTGTGGTAACTGTTTCTTGATACTGTGGTTTAATCATGTGTTTTTATAAAGACCTATAATAAATGTATTTTTGATATACATCTGTCTAAGAGTAATCTGCAGAGTTTTTCTGTGTGTGCTCAGTGTGGGCTTCCGATCACTCTCACCCCTCCTGAGACTTAGTCTTGACTGCCTGCCAAGCTACCGTAGATTGGTCTGGTTTGTCCAGAAGGTTACCCTGTTCCACTAAACTAGGGTGGCCTCCTAAACCTCTGCCCACCAGGTCAGAGTTTAGAAATCCATCTTAACACATACTTTAGTACCAGACAACTTCTCCATCACCATTTGATCGTTTTGCTTGTGATTGCTCAAGTACATTTTCAAAACAGCCGATAGCAATCGCCATTCCGATATTTGACTGATAACGAATATACAGTGTTGTCCGCATTTAATAGATTTAGAGTCTTGGATCGGCGCAGTGGTATAATGTAAATACTTTGCAATGCTTTTCACATGATCCATTAAAACACCGGCATAGATGGGGTGTTGTGATCATTGTGCCAAGCTATCCAACACCGTTAGCGTATCCCCCTCCAGCCACAGAGCTATCCAATTTGTTCCATCCTGGGACTGTGGAGCAGTGTTCACCACTAGTCTAACATGGCAACTGCGGGGTAGTCGCGTGGGGCATGCATCGCAGGCATACACACCGTAAAATGCTTTCCTAGCATGTCTATTGCTACTCAGGAATCCTTTTAATTGTAGACTATCCATTATATATCAAAGCGTATGTTTCACTGCGCGTTGATCTCGATAACACTATTGAAAACGTTCCACACTAGAAGCGAGTGCATAGCTGCTAGGTTTTCTTTCAAACTATATATTGCCACTCCACAATAGGTTGAAATGGCCTGATGATGCTTTGCTGGGTCTTAGGTCGCAGGCCAGTAGCGTGTAGGCATGGGCATACTCATTGCATGGGAACCACATCTGCATAACGCATGTGCTTTCCCGTAATAGACACCAGCCTCATGTACTCACTGATTATGTTTGGAATTCCAAAGTTCAGGGCATATGCTTTGGTTGGGAAAACAACACCATCCTTATGCAATACTGCATAGTTCATGTTATAGTGTTTCCAGTCGATAGGATTTCAAGCATGTGTGCTGTGAGCGACACTGTTTCAACAATCTCCATAATGATTATTTTTGGGAGTTGCCCCAGGAACAGGTTTTCTTGACTGGTACCCCGGCTACTGGTAGGAATGCTAAAGACTTTAAGGGCTATCCTCTCAGCCGGATACTTCATGTTAGATATTTGCAGCGCCTCTGCACATGCCAGTCAAACTGTTGGGGGGACGCTCACATGTTTAATAGTTCGGCATCCCGCTGATGAGAGAGAAAGCGCCCAAGTTTCGGGTTAGTTTCACTTTCAGGTCAACGCCATTGGTCAACAGTTTATCCTGGAAGAAAAGGTCAGAATGTAGACACTGTAAGAAACCTGAGGGCCTTCTCACTGTTGAACCCGGGATCCTTTGCTCAGGTGGCCAGGGAAGGACGATCGTCTTTTGATCCCAACCCTGGGGCGGACAAGCAAGGGAGGATCACCTGGGTGGGGCATCCATGGGGACTGTAGGGGGAACGTCTTCAGGCGAGACATGGAACCTCCAGACCCCTTTTCTGCAACTCTGGATGAGACTCCCCCAACATTCATGGGACATTATTGCCCCAGTCCTTTTCTGTTCCCATGCAACCCTTTTAAAAGGGGAAAACCTTGTGGATGGGCAGAGTCTATATTAACCCAGAAAACTCACTATAATCAAAGCAAGACACAACAGAAAAAAATCAGCTCCCTCTCAACAAAATATAGGTCCCCCTTATTTCCTCGAGACCCAATATAACTTTTTGGCCACCATTGCCCAAGGACACTACAACTCCCATGATGACAGAAATACTGAGATGATGAGGATAAGGACTGAGACTAGAAAGGCCAACTCTAGAACTTTACAATGGCCCTGTCCCACTAATGAGGCCAGGCAGCGTCAGGCACTTAGGCTTAATCACACACACCTGCCCTACATTAACCATGATGATAAAAGGGGGAGCACAAACACACACTTTGAGCAAGGCGAGGTATGAGAAGGAGCAGCTCAGCCAGGACTGTAGGGAACCAGGAAGACCAAGAGGCTGTTCAACTGCAAGCAAGACCAAGAGGAAGCCAGGCGAGAGAACCGTATTTCCAAAGGGCCTGAGAAGTTTGCTGCAAGAAGCCGAAGTGCTGAAGGGAATATTCCTTTGATGTGCTTGGAAGTTGCCAGCTCCCCTCCCGTGACAACAGGAGTGTTGGGGTGGAACCTTTGAGAAACTAAAGGATGTCTCACTGTCTAGTCCCCGGGGACTTGTGACTCAGGTGGCCAGGGCACAGCTTTCGCCTTTGGATCCAGCCCCTGGTGTTGGACCAGTGCGGGAGGATCACTGGGTCGGTGGTCATCGGGGAGTGGGACACCCAGTGGAGGTACATGGTATCCCCCCTTTTCAACACCTCTACCCCGTCCTATTTTTTAGGATATTCAGATTTTTCAACTCCTCCCCTTTCCTGCACACACACTGAGCCAAAGAAGAGGAGGTCTGTGAGAAAAAAGACTAAAACTCAAGCATTACACCGGACATGTCCCATTAGTACTGTCAGGCAGAGTCAGGCAATTGACCACAATTACATACACCTGATACCCATTGACTTTGCCCACACGGAAAGAAAAGGTGGAGCACAGGGACACACGCTGAGCAAGGTATGGCACGGGAAGGAGCAGTTATTCCAGGGCAGCATCAGAGCAGGTGGAGCAGGACAGCAGGCCATGAAGCAGAATCAAGGAGTGGAGAGACCTTGGGCGTCCCTGCGAATGATCATTACCTCCAAAGAATCTTGAAGGCTGCACAAGTGAACCCGACGAAAGAGAACAGTAAATCTGGAATTGTGTGCGAAAGATACCAGCAGCCTCCCCGGTGAACGGCTGAGTTGGGGAGGTGAAGCTGCTGCTGTGGTATCAAACTTGGCTCCCAGATCAAAGACGCAAACAAAGAAAAAAAGACAGCCGGTGAGTTAAAGAAAGACATGAAAGGTGGGCCGTGTTGAAGATAAAATTACAAGCGGCAACAGTGTATCAAGACAATTGAGTTTGCGTGTTTACTGAAAAGACGCTAGCGAAAGTTAAATATGATTGAGCAGTCAAAGTATTGCTGAACTGTGACTCGAACAAGTGACAAGTGATACAAGATAATAGAGTGGTCCGGCATAGCGAGAGTGCCCAAACGAAGTAAGTGTAGGCAATACTTTTATTTAGTATATGCCATTTCTGTTTTGACTGACAAATGACTAAGACTGTGATTCTTTACTTTGTTGGTTGAGATTACTCCCATCTTTAGCTATAGGGCAAGTTAGGAGTTTCTCAAACCCCCCCCCCCTCCCCCCAGTCAAGATACAATAAAGATGTTTCAACTAGCAAATACTGTGTTTGTGTCTACTTGTGATACCATGCCTCCCTTACAAACCAAATGGCTGATGGTGGAGGCTAATTTTGATATAAGACAAGATGAAAGCGACGCTAAGCCAAGCACAGCTGTGAGTTCAAGAATGTAGTGAGAGCCCAGTTTGTGAAAAGCCTGTGTGATAACAGTAACAAGCAAGGTTACGCATCTGAAGGAAAAGCGAGAAGAGAAACAGACGATTGTTCTAAAGCGATACAAGGTATCAGAGCGGTCCTGCGAAACGTAGCACAATGCAGAAAGTCTCTGTGAATTATGAGACGTATCTCCCAGTGAAGGGAAGTGTTTATGAACTTTAAAGTGCACGCGATGAAAGCAAATCAAAGCAAATCAAAGTGGGAGGTTGCAGGAAAGTGAACCATGAACCATGATCCCGAAAAGCTTGTTAAGTGTATCTGAACTTTAAATTGAAAGCGTCAAAAGATAAACAAAGTGGAAGGTTGTTAGAAAGGGAAACTACAATACCCAAAAGACATTTCACGTGACAGGCTCTAGCCCGGTAGAGGGAAGCCACCAGTAGAACTGGGTTGGTCGAAGTGGTCATGCAGAGGTCTAGCAAAATCTGCAGTTTTGATGTGTTTTGTGTAAAAGCTTGGGGAAGGGAATCCCAAGGAAAAGGACAGGTTTGAGCCTGGCATAGGGAAGCCTGTAATAGTACTGAACAAACTCGAGCCTGACAGAGGGAAATGTATATATGAACTCTTGAGGAAGGCAACCCCAGGAGAGAGGAATGTACAGCGGGTAGCCCCCTGAACCCCTCAAACTGATAGGGTATAGACCCCATCCCCCTCAAACCAAATGCAGGTAACTTATCTGGTTGATCAATGACTCTAATACTAGGAAAATCAGAAATGTATTACCTTTCAGAAAAGTGCTTTCAACAGTGTTTTATTTTGCGGGGTCAGAATGCTGTACACAGTAGAGAATATTCAAGTACTACATGTTTATGATAAATTATCAAACTATCTAGATTTGAAATTGAGCAGGGACTAAGCTATGAGTCAAAATAGGTTGATCAGGCATTTTTGTAATTTGATCAGCCATTTTGAGTAGGACGAGGTCAGGCAAACTCTCAGGCAAACTCTAAAATGGATGCTAGATACAAAATGGTGGACTTTTGCAAGTCATGTCAGAAATAATTATATAATTACATCATTGCGGTTCAGTGAGAGTTCAGTACCCAAAGACATGCAGCCTGATTCATGGAATAATTTGCATGAAAAACGCAGATTTGCATGCCTTTCTGCGCGAAAATCCCCTGTTTGAAGTATGGGGATTTTCTGGCAGAAAGGCATGCAAATCTGCATTTTTAACGCAAATAATTCCATGAATCAGGCTCATAATGTCTGGACTTCTCGTCTGTAATCTTGCGAGTGACAGGTCGGTGGAGCCATGCAGCATTCAAAGGAAGATAACAATTATTGCAGACATCTGGTCAAGCTAGCAACAATTGCTGAGTTGTTGAGACTTGAATGTCATGTAGGCAGAAGAGTCCTCTGTCCCCAAATGCCACACAGAGAGAACTCAAAGTCACTCCCTGTGCGACTGTTGAGGCCACAGGTGGAGATGGTCAACTCCGGAACTGCGAACCTCTGGGACCCTAATCCGCTGCAAGAAAATACTGATTAAGTACCAAGCAAAGGACAGTAAATGACAGTACCAAATAATGTGAAAAGATCTTACCAGAGGGATCAGGAGAAATGTAATGAACCTATGAGGTAGGGGTCCGGGACTCACGTGGGCAGATAGACAGTAGTCCCAAAAATGGCGTGAGCACCACCTGATGACAAGAACGTGATTTGATACTGTGAAGGTTGAAGAAAGAAGTTCCAAGGAAGGCCAGATGCAAAAAGGGAAATCCGTTTTGCAGTCCAAGGAACAGTCCAAGTTCGATGCACAGGATGATCCAAAGTAACAAAGCCAGCAAGATAATCGAAGCGAAGTCCAAGTAAACAGGCCGAGGTCAAAAATCAAGAAAAGTCAAGAAATCCAAAGGAACACGTAACGCCAAACAGGTTGCAAAGAACAGCTGTGAAGCAAGGAGTCCACGGAAAGCCGCGTTTAAATACTCGCGGTTCTGGCATTACTTCCTGACACATGACATGCTGCAGCATCACGTGATTGGTTTTCCAGGTCACGTGAGTATACAGCGCTGGTCACGCGACGCGGATGCATAGTAGCGTTCTGCCGGTAACCTAGGTGCCAAGGAAGCTGCCAATGCAAGAAAGGACGCAACCTGGAGAGCGTTCTGTTGCGGCTGTGGCGTGCAAGTGCACGCGAGTCATCAGGGGGCCCACGTGAGTGCCGAGATGTGAAGGGGAAATGAGATGGGACAGAGGGAGCAGGGCGAGCGATAGTGATTCTAGAGTTTTGGGCATGGGAAGCATGGGCAGGAGTGGCAGTATTGTCAGGTGTGTGTACAAGAGTGTGTGTGACAGAGCCCCCCCCCCAAAGGCCCACGACCTCGTGGGCAGGAAGGATGATCCCTGTGAAAGCGCGCCACCAAGCGAGGAGCATGGACATCAAAAGCAGGGACCCATGAGCGCTCCTCCGGACCATATCCAACCCAATCCATCAGGTACTGCAAGCGTCCCCGGCAGATACAAGAGTCCAAAATGCTAGAGATCTCGTAGACATCCAGGGCCGACAGGGACACCGGACAGCAGGGACACGAAGACGGGAAGGATCCGGACAAGGCTTGAGGAGGGAGACGTGGAACACAGGGTGAATCCTCCAGGAGCTCGGGAGTACAAGACAGTAAGTAACAGGGTTGATCACCCGAGACACTACATAAGGACCCACAAAACGGGTCAAGAGCTTCCTCCAACCCACCAACCGCAAATGACGAGTAGAGAGCCAAACACGAGAACCCACCGAAAGAACAGGAGCCACCATACGCTTCTTGTCTACTTGAGAATTCATGGATGCTTGGGCCTCACGGAGGTGTGCCGAGGTACGGGCGTGAATATCAGACATATCCCTGACACAAGCAGTAGCAGCCGGATTGGATGAGGCCGCGAGGTCAAGTATAGGCAGAACACAGGGATGCTGGCCATACAAGACATAAAAGGGGGAGAAACCAGTGGAGGCATGAACCGCATTGTTGTCAGCAAATTCAGCGTGACGGAGGGAATGCAACCAGGTGGATTGTTGTTGAAGTATCAGACACCGTAGGTACTGTTCCAAAGTCTGATTGACCCTTTCGGTCTGACCATCAGTCTCTGGATGATAGGCAGAGGAATACCAGACATCGATACCCAATAGCTTGGTCAAAGCTTGCCAGAAGCATGAGGTAAACTGAGAACCCCTGTCCGACACCAAGACAGAAGGTAGACCAAATAGGCAAAACACAGAGTCAAAGAACATTTTGACCATGGTAGGGGCAGAAGGAATACCTTTACAGGGGATGAATCGTGCCATCTTGGAAAAGGAGTCTACTACCACCCATATGGTATCAAAGCCTTGCACTCGTGAGAGATCTGTAATAAAGTCCATGGACAAGGTATGCCAAGGCTTAGGGGGTACCGGTAGAGGAAGTAACAAACCCAGAGGACGTCCCCTACAGGGCTTACATTGAGTACATATGGAGCACGTGTTGACGTAGGAGTCCCCGTCCCTTTTCATGCCCGGCCACTACACGAACGCTGCAAGAGGGCTAACGTGCGTTGTTGGCCTGGGTGACGGTTCACAGGGGTGTCATGTGACCACTCAAGAGCCATATTCCGAGTGTCTGCAGTGGGCATAAACAATCTATTCAAGACAAAGGGAAGGCCATCATGAATGACTGGATTCCATTCTGACAACTCGTTAGGATGAAGCGATAGCCAATTCCTTACTGCATCCAACAAGGGCATTGATGGTGTGCACAGACAAACTACCTTGGTGTGGTCTAATAGCGTGTCAAGGTACACAGGCAAAGAAATTTCCTCAGGAGAACGTGACAGGGCATCGGCCTTCCCATGAGCCGACCCAGAGCGATGACGTATCTGGAAGTCAAATGCGGCAAAGAATAGATGCCACCTCACTTGTCTACTATTGAGACATTTTAAGGAAGCTAGATCCTGCAGATTCTGGTGATCCGTGAAGACCGTGACCTGATGCTTGGCACCCAAGAGATGATGCCGCCAAACACGAAAAGCATCCATAACCGCTAGTAGTTCCTTTTCGGTCACGGTATAATGTGTTTCAGGGATGGTGAACTTGCGGGAGTGGAAAGCGAACAGGTGCAAGTGCCCTGAGGATCGACAAGTCTGTGAAAGGACTGCACCTAAAGCAAAAGAAGAGGCATCTGCCTCAACAATAAAAGGGAGATCTGGATCAGGATGCTGAAGGACAGGAGCCATAGTGAACACAGTCTTCAATGTTTTGAATGCGTTTTGGTGTGTATCTGTCCAAAAAAGGGTGTATGAGGGCTGGTCAGGGCAGTGAGAGGAGACACAATGGTCGAGAAGCCCGAGATGAAACGTCTGTAGAAATTCGCGAATCCCAAGAATGATTGTAGTGCCTTTAAATTCGCAGGGACGGGCCAGTCTAAAACAGCTTTCACCTTAGAGTGATCCATGGACAAGCCGGCAGGGGAGATGCAGAACCCAAGAAAATCCACACTGCTGAAACGAAATTGCCATTTCTCTGGTTTGGCGTACAAAGAGTGTTTCTGTAATCGTGAAAGTACTTCACGGACATGGCGTACATGCTCATCTGGGGACTGAGAAAAGATTAGAATGTCATCAAGATATGCCACCACGAACACGTCCAAGATATCGCTTAGGATGTCATTCATGAACCTTTGGAACGTGGCAGGGTCATTGCACAGACCGAACGGCATGACTGTATATTCAAATAAGCCATACCTGGTACAGAAAGCGGTCTTCGACTCATCGCCGGAACGGACGCGGACCAAATTGTAGGCGCCACGTAGATTAAACTTGGTGAAAATGGTAGCATGTGCAAGGAAGTGCAACTGCAGCCAGATTATTCTGTATTTAAATGATACAAACTGCCCTTGATCATCTCTTATCTTAATGTAGATGGTGTCAAAAAGTTTTTTACACACAGGGACGTAACCGGGTTTGCTGTATTGAATGTTCACAATATCATTGTTGTTACCTCTGATCTCCATATTTCTAAGTAATGGTGCATAGCTATCCCCCACCCTTTAATACTCCACTATATTGCTGTAAATAAGTAAACTGTGAAGCCCCCCATTAATATCAGTTCCGCGATTGTCCAGCGGTTCTCTGCTTCCAACATGTTACACGATTCCCAGTATGTTACACAGTTTCCTCGTTGTTGAAAACCTGACAGACGCATCCAAGCCCTGGAGAAAAAATGTCCTCTGGTGCGGGTCTCGATGTAACACTGTGTCACCATACTCTGGTATGGTTGATATGCTTTTGTTAATGACTCTGACAAGATCCTGTATATTTGAGTAGTACCCCTCAGTGAACCTTCCCAATCAAGGACTCGGAGTGTTTGTTAATTTCATGAAAAAATTGGCATCCCTGCTGCCTAAAGTATCCCATGAATGGACACATTGGTGTGTGTGATAAAAGACACGAGTAAAGCTCAATTGCTGACGGTTGTTTGAACTTTAAAGTGAATATAGAATGCAAGATACAAGATAAAAGTGTGCTCAATCGAAGGTCTCCGTTTTGGATAAGCCACAGAGAAGTGGCAGGAAGGAAATCCCAGTTGATATGAGAAATCTGTAGTGATAGAAAATCAAAGTGGTACTGTGAGGGTCTATTCAAAATCCATTGCACAGTCGAAAGTTTTCCTTTTAACTGCAACACAGAGAAAAGTAAGAGTGTATTGTCCAAGCCCGACTGAAGGAGACCAACGGCAAAAGTATACAAAAGGGTGTCCATGCCTGATTGAGGGAGACCCATTGTGAACTGGTGAAAAGGGGGTCCGTACCCGACTGAGGGAGACCCAGGGTGAAAAAGATACCCAAAGACTTTGTGAATGTGAAAATCCTGACTAGAAAGCAACTTTGACATTTGTTTGTTACTCCAGGCATTCTGCGAATAAGAGACTTTTATTGGAAAAGAGACTTTAGCACAGAAGGCCGGATATCTGTGTTCTAAACTGCATCCTCGTGCTAGAGTAGCCAGAGCGTATGCGAAGCTCGAGTATGCCAGCTTGCCCTTTGCTGAAAACGTCGGGAAGGACAGCCAACTGCTTAGTTATCTTGACATATTGTTTCTTGAACACTTTCCTTTTGCATACATCATTTTCCTTCACCATTTGTTATTAGAGGTAAGGATTGGCAATAGTTTTTTTTAGTATAGGCCCTTTTTATATTGACAGAGACTCGACTAGGACTGCGTTATTATTATTTGATGGTCGGAGCTTGCTTCCATCCTTAGACTTAGGTTTAGCTAGGCGTATAACAAACTCATTTGAAGTTCAATAAACACCTTTGAACTGTGATCACTTGTGTCTGTCTTCACTGTTTGATATGATGCCTTCCTTACACTATAAAGACACAACTACATTTTTACAAACAGATTTTTATTGACATTTACAATATGAAATTTTATTCAGATTCACACCATCATATTTGTATTCACTTTGAATATCTGGGGTTGTGTTCTGATGTAAAATTATTAATCGTTCTACAAATTCCACGGTATGCTCAATTATTTTAAATACTCTACCGTTCACCACGTCGACAAGCACACATACACAGTGTAGCAGTGGCTTATTGAGATTCATAAAGCTCACTATCAAACAGCCAATATCCTCTGACGGCTAGACAATCATGCTGCCTTTTGTACACGGCCAGCTTCAGTGAAAGTTGCAGAGGTAGTCTTAAATCATCAAAACACACTTTTTAGCGATTACGCCAGTAGATGTCCATTATAGGGTGGCATCTGTTGGAGCATATGTTTGTGATACATAGAACATTGTCACAATCACGTTTGTATGCCTGTGGTGGTGTTTTCAGATGACACAACATCCTTGGGGATATACTGCTTAGATGCTCTTTAAGTAATGCCAACACTAATTGCAGTACATATCCACTGGGGGGGTTCACATTAATTGGCAGCTTCCAATAGGTGTTCAAATTTATGTAAATGATCTACATTCTCAATCTTAATGGGTCAGTGTACGATGCACCATGCTCCTTTCACTGTTGTAATGACTTAAATATACTTTATCCCCCACTTGGAAACCGTTTTCTCAATTATACTTCTAACACACAGTGGACCCTCCCGTCTAAACGGCTTCATTTTCAAGAGAGGCTTATGCGCCACTTGTATAGCCCACAACGTTTTACACACTCATTATTATGCCATTTTGCCAACCCTTAGATGGGTTGACGTCTATATTAGATGCATAATTTTTACGAGATGTTTAGGGCTCAGCATGTAGCATATTTTACGTAATAATTTATCTGTATAGGATATTTCCAAACATTCATGAGCCTCCTGCTGTGGATCGTCAATTTTATGCCCGGCGCACCATTTGTGAACGTGTTTTAAAAACATTTTCACCACTATGGCTGTGAATCCCTGAATGGCTAGGAGGTCAGCCGAGGTCACAACATATGTGCCTGCATCATCTTTAACACTATCGGTCTCCTTTATCAAGATACATTGCTTACACAGGTGATTATTGAAATTCCCCAGCAGCAAACACAGTAAATATTGACAGTGTCGGCTACAGCTTGGCTGTCCTCATTGCTGTCCTTTTTATCAGGTCGAGGCTGTAGACAGAAACAGAAACTCCTGGTTTCGGTGTCACTCCCCTATGAGAACCCGGTGGTACTCAGATGCTTACTCTATGGGGATCCCATGTTCAGATGGGCTGGGAAGGGCCATCACTTTTGGATCCCGACGCTGGGGGGTGGATGAGCGATTGAGGATCATCTGAATGGAGGGTCTTCGGGGATTGGGGATGGAGTGCTAACAGGCAAGACATGGTATCCCCCTTTTCCTGATGGTGACCTCCTTACACACTATCTGCCTTTATGGGCTATTGTGATCCTAGCCCCATGCAAAAATCTACACTTCCTCTGCAAGCTATTGAAAGGAATAAGAAAAGACACACTGCCCCTTTAAGAGCCACTCACTAAGAGCTAAAGGACAGGCATGTCCAGATAATTGGGTAATGGACGGTCGGGCAGGTTTCACACTGACCACACACCCGCAATCTGTTAATCTGCTGCAGTTGCATATAAGCTGGGGCATTCAGCAGTGTGGAGAGCAGCAGATAGAGACACAGCAACAGGGAGGCTGCATAACTGAGTCCATCAGGGGATGCCTGACTTGCAAGGAACAGGCATTCTGGAGGCAGGCATCAAGGAGGTGAAGAGAAAACAATCTGGAGGAGACTGACGAGCCAGCATGCTACCCTGTGGCAGAGTCGAGGCTCTTGAGTAAAGAAGCGAGGGAGCCACGTCTCCAGGGAGCCAGTGTGGTTAAAAGCGGAAGGTCGTGGACAGGGCTAACCTCCCCTTATGTAAACCAGACATACTTTTTTTTAAAATTTCTTTATTGGTTTTGAACAACAACAAGACAACAAAAACAAAACATACAATCTGACATGACACAACATCACTGGCGCGTTAGTATGTTTCTCGGAGCCTGCCGTACTTCCGCAGCTTCGGGGTTCTCAGGCGACCGTACCCTTCATGTCCATCACCTTTGTTGGGTCTACCGCAGAGTTCTTTAAAGAGGTGTTTGGCCACGGCGCTCGTGCATGGTAACCTCATTCTTACTCGTTACTCTGCCGTCCCCATGGGGTCCTCACTATCTCTCTCTTCTCTCATGTCGAATAGGTCCTGCATCAAGGAGTTCCATGCGGCCAACCTGTGTACTGTTTCCCCTTCCCCTCTTTTCACCGCTCTTATCCACACCGCAGTCTCTGTCTGCGCCCACTTTTGGAGATCTGACCACCATGCATCTATGTTCGGGCCCTCCTTTGACTTCCATGACATTGCTATTCTTCTTTTAGCCAATATGCATATTAAGTCCTTCATTTTTGCTTGGTGCAACTCATGTCTGCTTCCTCTTGGGAAGAGGCCTAGTAGGTATCTCTCTGGATGCTCTACTTGTAGTTGGAGTCCGCCTTGTGCTATCTTGGTTCTGATTCTGTCCCAGAAAGTCTGTATCACTGAACATGTCCAGAACATGTGGAGCACGTCGGCGTCCTCAGCCAGGCAGCGTGGGCACCTGTTTTGATTTTCCGTCCGCATCTTGTGCATCCTCTTGGGCGTGAGTTATGCTCGGTGTGTGATATATAGCTGTGCCTGCCTGAACCATGCATTTCTTGAGACCTTTTTTGGGTATCTTAGTGCCCTGGCCCATTCTTGATCGCTAAATGGCCTCTGGAGTTCCTCCTCCCAACGTCGCTGCGTGTTTGATCCCTGCGGGTCTACTGTTTTTAGCAAT
The DNA here is from genome assembly GCF_040938575.1 of Ambystoma mexicanum. Taxonomy (NCBI): domain Eukaryota; kingdom Metazoa; phylum Chordata; class Amphibia; order Caudata; family Ambystomatidae; genus Ambystoma; species Ambystoma mexicanum. Next base: position 29,074,769 of record NC_090927.1, read on the forward strand.
TGTTCATATAACCTGGAGGTTGTGTGGGTTCCCTCTGAAATGTCATACCATACGTCTAGCTCTGTCATCTCCTCCTTCTCCGGGTCTATCCATTCCGGCCATCTTTTTTTAATATTTCGTATTATGCAATTGTAAAGGATGAATTGGCCTTCGTGTATCTCGTGGTCATCTACTATTTCTTGAAAGTCTGCCCACCTCTCTCCTCTCCTCAGGTCTCCAATTTGTGCTACACCTTTGGCCTCCCAGTGCACTCGGTACATCGCTAGCATGTTCGTGTTCCCCCCTAGGAGGCCCGCTAAAGGGATCTGTGTCGAACACGGGTTCTTCATACCCTGGAGTTGCCATGCCCTTTTCCATAGTCCCACTGCGATCTTAAGCATGTTCGGCAGGGTCTTGAGCTGGGGTGTGTTAAGCCACAAGATCTCCCTCAGATAGTATCGTTTCAGTGCTGGCTGAAAGACAATTGTGTCTATTGTTTCGTCCTCTCCCAGCCACTTGACTGCGAACTGCAGCTGTCCTGCTAGGTAATATTTCTCGAAATCCGGTAGCCTGATACCACCGTCCTCGTAGTCTTTCTGGAGAGTCTCCATTGCAATTCTGTTCCTCCCTCCTCCCCATAGGAAATTCTGTGTTATCATATTTAATCTGTTGAAGAAGGCTCTGGGAATGGCGTATGGGATGTTTGTGAAATAATATAGCAGGCGCGGCAGCACCACCATTTTCAGGAGGGCTGCCCTCCCCATCATCCCCAGCGGGAGTGTTCCCCAGAAGACCATTGATTTCTGTGTTTTTTCCAGTGCCGCCAGTGTGTTTTTCCTATGTGTGTCAGCAGTGTCGTGGTGTATTTCTATTCCGAGATATCTGAAGGAGTTCCGTGCCCATGTCAGGCCCAGGTCGGGGAGGTTGCCCGGGGGGACCCGCCTTAGCCCCGCCAGAGGGAGTACCAGGGATTTATCCTTGTTAATTGCTATGCCCGATAGTCTGGTGTATGCTCCGATCGCCTCTAGGAGGCATGGTAGATTGGCGGTTGGATTTTCTACGAATAACAGCATGTCATCCGCGTATAGCGAGATTTGGTGGAGCACCCCGTCTATGTTTATCCCGGTGTCCCCATATTCCACTCTAAGGAAGGCCGCGAGCGGCTCTAGGGCCAGAATGTATAATAATGGCGACAGTGGGCATCCCTGCTTGGTGCCCCTATGTATTCTCCACTCCCTTGAGATGAATCGTCCCGTCTTCACCCTTGCTCTAGGATCGTTGTATAGCAGTTTGATCCACCGGAGGAATCCCTCACCAATGCCGAAGTGGGCGAGTACACTCACCAGCCACTCCCAACGCACCGAATCATACGCTTTGACAGCGTCCAGGGACACTATTGCGCTCTCGCTTTGTCTTTGATTTGTCTCTTCTAATACATGGTGCAATCTGCGAAGATTCCACGACGTGTTCCTCCCCGGGACGTAACCCGTTTGGTGCGAGTGGATCAAGGTGGGCACAACTTGTTTCAGGCGGTTGGCTAACACCGCCGTCAGAATTTTAGCGCCTGATTGATAAGGGAGATTGGCCTATAGGAGGCACATTGCTTGGGCGGCTTCCCCGGTTTTAGGATCGGGACTATCGTCGATTCGGACATGCTGGGTGGCAGCCGATTGCTCTCGTATGCGCCTTGATACGCATCAAGTAGCTTCTGGGAGATGGTACTCTTGAATGTTGTATAAAACTCCCCCGGGATTCCATCCGGACCCGGGGTTTTCCCTGTGGGGAGCTCCATAATCACGCCCTCTATTTCCTCTACCGTGATAGGTGCGTCCAACGACTGAGCCTGTTCTTCTGCCAATTTTGGTAATCTAATTTCTGCCAGTGCATCCACTATGTCCTCTGAATCTATCTCTGGGTTCGGGGCGTATAGTCGCTCGTAGAATTGGGCAAATAGGTTGTTAATATGTTCCTGGTTTCTGATCTCTTTCCCTGTATGATCCTCTAACACTGTTATGGGGTCCCTTTTGTTTTCCTGCCTAGTAAGCCACGCTAAAAGTCTACTGGGTTTATCCCCTTCCGCATGTAGGCGTTGTAGATACCTCCCGTAATTCAGCCTTCCCAGTTTTTCCCAAAGTATCATACAGTCTGACCTCAATTCCACTAGCTCTTGGGGCTCACTCCCTCCCGTTCCCGCTCGTCGCTCTTCCGTTTCTATCACCTTCTCAAGTTCACTGAGCTCTTTCATAGCTGCTCCCGTTAATCCCCCTGTCCTGCCTATTGCGGCCCCCCTTATCACCACTTTGAACGCGTACCATAGTGTACAACTACTTTCCACGCTACCCTCATTCTGGTCAAAGTAATCCTCTATGGACTCTTGGAGGTATTCCTCCAGCTCTCCCTCTCTTAGGGCCTCTGCCCGGAGTCGCCAGGTTGGTATCGGGGCTTTCCTGTGGGTGTGCGCCCATGTTGCTAATACTGGGGCATGATCGGAGAGTGTGCGTGCTTTGATAGTGATTTCTGTGAAATCATGCAATGATTCCCTGCCCGTAAATATGTAGTCTAACCGTGTAAATGTCCCATGCGGTGCACTGTAGTGTGTGTACCCCCTCCCCTCTCCATGTACCTGTCTCCAGATGTCGACCAGTTGTAGTCCCTCTAAGGTCCTGTGCAGTTCCTTTGCCGGGGGCGCTGGCTTCCTGTGCCTGTCGTCCGACCTGTCCAGCAACGGGTTTAAGGTGCAGTTGAAGTCGCCGGCCCAGATGAACGTTGCTTCCCTGTACTGGGCCAGCCTGGGCGCCAACTTTTTAAAGAAGTCTGCTGCGTCACAATTCGGGGCATAGGTGTTGATCAGGCACACTTCCTTATGTTCCAGCATTCCATGCACCAGCACCAGCCTTCCCTTCGAGTCTGACTCCTGCCAGAGCATTTGAAACGGAACCCCCGGGGCAATCCATATCAGTACTCCCCGTGCATAGTTCGAATACGTGGCGCTGTATGTTTGCCCTCCCCATTTCTTGTTCACCTTGGCCTGCTTTTGTGAGGTTAGGTGTGTTTCCTGGAGCATCGCTATCTTGACCTTCATTCGATTTAGCCATGCGTAGACCCTAAGTCTCTTGACATACGCATTAAGGCCTTGCACGTTCCAGGTGACTATTGACGTGCTATCTAGCCCCATTGTTCTTTTTGCAGTCTGGCTTCCTCGTCCCACAGCCGTGTCTCCGTGTCCTGCCCTCTACTCTCCCTGTGTGGGAGTCTCCTACGGTTCCTGTTGCGGGGCCCCCGCGTCTGGTGCGGCCATGTTAGTCATCTTTTGCCACTTGCTGTATATATTTCTGGTCACCTTCTACTCGTATCTCCCCTTCATCCTTTGCGGTCGTTTTCCTGTTGCCTGCGCCATATGCTGTCCATTCACCACACTCAACGTCTTTAACCCAAACAAAAACTAATGAACAAACGCCCAGCCACCCTTCCCCTGCTCGGGCTCCACCGCTTCCCTCATCGTACTCCCTTGGAAGGGGCCGACTTGCAGCGGCGTGATGCCTTAAAACTGGCATCCAAACTTGGTGATCGCTCTCACTGTGCGGGGGCGTCGCCTTTCTCAGTCGACCTTGGCTGAAGTGAGGTTGATCGCTCCTTTATACTTGTCTTCCGGCTTAGTTGCTTATCAATTGTTTGGTAACATTGCGCGTGACTGCGTTTTCTCTCTCTCGTTTCGCCTTATCAGGGTCTGTTTGCATTATTGTTGGCGTTTCTCTGCCTCAGCTGGGGGATGCCCTGCGCGTCCATCCACCTGTGGGCCTCCTCCGCCGAATCGAAGAAGCATGTTTTATCCTGGTGTATCACCTTAAGTTTGGCGGGGAATAACAGCATGTAACTCACCCCTGCACACCTAAGTCGCTCTTTCGCTGGGCCGAACTGTGCTTTCTGCTTTTGGACCAGGGCCGTATATTCTGGGTACATTGTGATCTTAGAGGAGTGTCTGACGATCTCCCCCCCCTCTTGAGAACTCCAGTATTTTGTCTCTGTCTTTAAAGTTCATGATCCTGGCAATTATCGGCCTCGGAGGGGCACCCGGTTGGGGTCTTTTTGTCAGTGCTCTGTGTGCCCTCTCCACCACGAAGCCCTGAGACAACTCCCCGGCCCCTACCTCCTGGAGAAGCATGTTCTCTATGTACTCTGTAGGGTCGTTACCTTCTTCGCCTTCCGGAAGTCCAATTACACGGATGTTGTTCCTCCTAGCTCTGCCCTCCGCTTCTTCCGCTCTCCGTTCCAGGGCCTTGACTCTTTGCAATACTTCCGTTAATTGCGTCCGTGTTGTGGCGACCACTGCCGTGTTTTGCTGCACCTGTTGCTCCGTCGCCCCCACCCTCTCCGCCAGGTTCCTCGTATCCTGACGAAGGAGGCCCACATCCACCATCACCGCATCCAGTTTGTTTTCTAGCGACTACCTTCAGGGCCCCTATCGCTGTGTCCATTTTGTTTTCAAGAGATGCCTTCATGGCAGCTATTGCTCCTATGATTGTGCCTTCATTTGCGTCTTCTATCGGTTGAGGTGCAGCCATTTCCGTGTCTCTTGGCGTTGTCTGTTTTTGCCCTGGTGTCTTGGTGTAGGTGTCCATGGTACTCTGCTTGGCCTTCCCTTCGATTTTCTTATTTGGCATTGTGTCCCTGTGTGTCTATCCACTTTCGATCCAGTGGACAGTTGGGCCAAGGGTGGGGGACGGCGTTTCCAAAGCGGAATGCTAGTACCGAGTCTTGATATTTGCCTCTAGATTTTCCGACCCGGCTTCTCCTCTACCTTCTACGGGTCGTGCACTGTAGCCCTTCACCTTATTGCGTGGGCGCCATGTTGGTCTGCCGGGGGCCCGGGCTTTGCCTTGTCTTGGGGGTGATGTAATGGCGGCAGTTAGTCAGTCCTGCTTGGTGCGTGTTGGTGTCCAGGGAGGCGGACCGCTTCCCCCTCGCTCGGTGGCCTTTCGGCCGGCGCCGGGAGGCCTTTCCCCTATGCCGCTCAGTCAGCGACCTGGAGCCAGAGGTCCTGCCGCTTCGTCCGGTGTGTGCTGCCTGGTGTCTTCTCCACGGGCCCTGGCTCGTTCACCGTCGGGAGTCCGTTGCGCAGCGACCTCTTTTTCGCTGTCCGTGCCCGTCGGCCTCTCCACGGGGTCTGTCTCCTCCAGGGCCGTTCCTTCCCCCGCTGAGGCGCTCACGTCCTTTTCCTGCCAAGCCTGTTTTCCTGCGGTTGGCTTCTGTTTTCTGTTTTCCTCCCCACGAGGGGGGGTCGGTTGCCGCAGGATCGCTGGCTGGTCTGCTCCTTGGCCCAGTCGTATCACCGCGGGGATCTTCCTTCTACTTCGAGGTCGTGGCTCCGTCCGCCATCTTGGATTTTCACCGGGCTTTTGTACAATCGGGCGTTTTACTATGTAAACACTCCGTTTTTGCTCGGGATTTCGCTCCGCTGCTGTAAGGTTACTTCTTCCTCCTTACCGTGCACTCAGGCCGCTGCAGCGTGTGCTAGGATGTCTCCAAGTCGGATATGTGCACGGATCGTAACGGGAGCTCCGTCTCAAGACGACCTCACTCCATGGGCTCAGGCCGTAAACCAGACATACTTATTCTCCTGCCGTGGCTAGGAGTGTCTGAGGAGTAGGTGGTGAGAACCTGACCTCAGCTGCAGTGTTCGGGAAGCGGAAAGCCTGAAAGCGTGAGCTAAATCACTGCCGGTGAAGTACAGGGAGATTTGGAGTGTGATGCGTGCGGCTAAATACTATGTAGCAAGTGTACGCAGAATGAAAGAAAATTCATATTGCAGTCCTCCATGATTGTGAGACAATCGGATAATGTGGACTGGGAAAGAAGAAACAGAGAGTATCTGAACGAAGGCACGGAAAGGGAAATCCGATTGTCAAGGCCTTCAGAGTAAAAGTACTGTTTGCAGAAACACAAACGAAGAGCGCTTTGTGTGATACAAAGTTACTGAGTATTTGCGAAGAAAGATTACGTTGTCGAAAATCTTGGTGGACAGAAAGAAGAACATTTTGATGTACGAAGTGCAAGCATAGTGGCGCTGGAAATCGAGATACACACCAGAAAGGAACACTTTTAAAGGGCGAGAGCAAGTAAAGTCAGCCAAGCCTAGTAAACTAAATGAACTGACAAGGAAGGGGCCGAGCTGGAAGCCCGAGGCCCCGGGTTGCGTGACCTGTAATGGGAGGACTGTGCAGTCCGACAACTGTGCCTAGACCAGGGAAAGCCTGAAAGTGGAACACAGCAGAGGGGTAGGAAACCCCAAAAGTGTGAATAACTACACCAGCTACACATAAGAGCTGAGACTTGGTGAAGGGAACCCGGAGTCTAAAAGGTACTGTGGCCATTAAGGGAACAGACAAGGTGCTGCTTTCTGAGTTCAGGCAAGAGAAGCCTGAGAAACTAGCTGGACATTTATTGTTTGCGCATCTGAGAAAACCAAACAGGAAGATTGTGAAGTTGAGCATAACAAGAACTGTGAACCGTTAACGTACTGTGACATTTACTTGAAGTGAACCGTGAAACCGTGTGGAACTTTATTCCCTGAGTGTCTGGAACTTGGGGAAGGGAGATGTGGGAGAAGCTCCTGAAAGACGTTGCTTTATCATTTTGGCACACTTATTTAGTTTAAACATTGCAGCACATTGTTAATATTAGAAGTAAGGGCAAGTATAGGTTGTGACTAAGACAGCATTTTACTTTAGCCTTAGATATATCAGCTGAGAGAAGTCCCCATTTAGAGCTAGGGAAAGTTAGGTGTTTCTCCCACCCTGAAGTTTTAAATACAGGTTTTCCAACTGGATCTCTTGTGTCTGTGCCTAACTATTCATACCATTTCTGTCTCACCACGTAAAAGATACAAATGTTTGCTTTAAAAATATGCCCGTGGCTGGCATGACGTCCGATATCGATGTTCCATGTCCTTCTGTATTGCCCAAATGTTCTGAGGGTCGTTGTCTCTCTCCCTCACCTCAACTCCATCATTCTGCATGATCATGAGCTTGTAGCCATTGTCTTCAGACTCCATTTTGCCACGTTGCATGTCTAAACATGATAGCATGGGCTCTACGCCCATGGTCTGCTAGAGAACCACAGTGTCAGCACCGGTAGCCATTTGTAAATTAGTCATACTTTTGGCTGCAGTCACCTGAGTGTTTTGAACAACATCCCCAACAGACCACACCATGACTGTGGCGATGAGAGGCGGCTGACTGCCCACAGAAAGTAAACACATGTTCTTCCTGAGCTCCTGATCTTCACGGTCCGCCATCAAAGCCTGTGAGTCGTCCATTGCATCAAGACTGTTGTATCTTTTCCTAAGGCAATAAGATAAATAACTATCATCTGGATCGCTGGGCCCACCGGGGGCCATTTTCTCCTCGTCGGAAATTGCAGTTGTTCATAGTTACAGTTTCCATGGTGGCTAGCCTCGAGAAGATTGAAGAGTGCACGTGTTTTCAAGGCTATGGGCCTCATTACACGTTGTGCGGTAATGGAATACCGGTACCGGTAAAGATTTACCGGTACCGTTCATTCCCTAAGCCAATCACGACCCGGACCCACCGCTATCTGCGCACCCGTTAATTACGGTGCCACTAATAGCGGCAAGGCCGCGGGCGCGCGACCCCCAGGCTGGAATTAGCGCCATGGCGCTAATACCAGGCCATCACAAGCCATGCGGACATGGTATTAGCGGCATGTAAAACACCCAAAAAACCCTTACCGGCATGGCGCTAATAACGGCATCTAAAAGCACCCGTTAAGAGACCTGAGCAGTGTACCCATCAACTACAGGTGGACACAATCAGCACAGGTGCATGCAATGGAGACAGGCAGCACAAAAGAGCACACCACACCCCTACCCACACCCCTTCCCACACCAAGATGGTCCCAATAGCAGCAGCATGACATGACAGCCTTTACTACATTATAGCAGTGCAGCACCAACAACAACAGCCCACACCAGAGGTGACCCGTAACAGGTACCCATTCCTCACACCATACAGGCAATGACAGGGATCCACTGAGGAGGTGGCACCCAACCCCTGTACAGAACCCACAGAACCAGCAGGAAGAGGACAACAATATTGCACATCCCCGTACCTGCGTCATGATAGAGCTGGCAGTCAGCCTTCCAATGACAGTGCTCGGCTGCCTAAGCAGCCTGTGTGAGGCACTCCTGTACAGCCGTGTCAAAGTGGCAAAGACAACCAAGCCATGTGTAGAGCACCAAAATGTGCAAATGACGGAATGTGCCAATGCCACCTGAAATTGACATGCAACCACCAGAAGAGCATGATGTGGATGTGGATGAGTACGGGTGGAATGCCCCGGCAGGACATGCAAGAGGCAAAGCCAAGAGGGCACAACGATGTGCGTCAGCATCTGATTCTGAAATCCCATCAGGCACAAAGGTGAAAAAGCATGGACGGAGATGGATATTGTTGCCCTGGTGCATGTTTGGAGTACCATAAAGGACCCTGTCCGAGATAAATGACACATACGCAATGATGGAGACCACGCTTGGGTTTCAACTTCAGAACAACTGTGTATTGAACAGAATGTGATAATAAATGCAACACCCCAAAACACCCAAATGCACCCTTACCCCCCCAAAACACCCAAATGCACCCTTACCCCTCTCCCCCCAAAACACCCAAATGCACCCTTACCTCCCTCCCCCCAAAACACCCAGGTGAGTCTTATGGTGTCTATAATGTTTCCTGCACCACATGTGCCACCTGTTCCTTGGTGGAGCTAAGCATCAGGGCCCCCACCGACATTGGGTTGCTGTGATGCGGGGCGCCTCAGGTTGCGCAGGGAGCGGCGCAGGGGGCTGGTCTGCTGGGAACTCGCTGAGGAGGAGGTTCCCGGTCGATCCTGTGTTGGGGGTTGGTGATGCTGCTCCATGATGTCCCCAATACGTAGAATGGCCTGGCGGAGTTGGCCCATCTCCTGGCATATCCTGTCAGTGCAGGCCTCCATGGCCTCCTTTGTTTGCCCAGCATATTTTTGGAGGTCATCCCTTAGACGGCCTGTCTCGGCCACATGCTGGGCGACCAGCGCAGCCATGTCTTCCTGCCTCCGGCTGATGGTTGCAAGGTCTGCCAGGGTGGTAGGTGCTGCTGGGCTGGACGGTGCGCCCTGGTCCATGCACCCGGCATCCGGTGAGGACAGCTGAGGGCTCCATGCACCTTCTACAGTGAGGGTGTCATGTGCTCCCTGGGTAGCAGATCCGGACGTTGCCCTCGGACTCCCCTCAATGGACCATGTTGGGCTGGGGTCATGGATGAGTTGTAGGACGTCGATTGCGTCCTCCTCGTCACTGGCCGGTGCGGAGGCTGCTGCCTCCCCAGTGGAGCTGGTGGCTGCGGAGTGCGTGCCCTCCGCGCTCATCTCAGCAGTGATGGGGCACACTTGCGTGGGTTTGGCTACAACAGGAGCCGTGCCCTCAGGCTGTGATGCAATGCTGCTCCTGCTGCCCTTGGCCCTCTGCAGATGGACTGTCCTCCCACTTCCCCTGGAGGTGGTGGCGGTGTCACCCCTCTCATGCATTCTGGCTTTTTTGGCTGCTGGGGGAGTACGTGCTGCGGTGCTTGTCTCTCCAGTGTCTGTCGGTGATCCTGTGGAGGACATAAATAGGGTACATCATTGTTAATGGGTCTAGGTGCCTCATGCAGAATGTTCACGTCATGCTGCTCTATGCATTGGGGCCTATTCATCAGTGATTCTTGTCATGGGGATGTTGGGTTGGTCATGCATTGATGGGTCAGTATTGCACGTGTATATGGTGATGCATGCATGTATGTGTGTGGCAGGACCAATGGCCTGGTCATCGACACGTGTTTGGGGTACCCCCTCACCCTTCACTGTGCATTGTTTGACGTATTCACTCACCTCCATCAGATGAGATGGCCACACCATGCTCCATGTCTCCGACCCCCTCTATGGCTTCGACTCCGATGGTGGAGGCACATGTCTCCTCCGACTCCTTCATCTTCAGAGGTGATTCTGCGCCTCCTCCCGTGGCCATTGCAAGGTTGCGGTTGACTGATAGGATATTCCGCACACGTAGCCGGAGGTCGTCCCACCTCTTGCGGCAGTCCTTCACGCTGCGGGTGGTAGTGCCCACCGCACTAACTTTGCGGGCTACTTCGTCCCAGATGGCCTTTTTCTTGATGATCGCCTCCCGGCGCATATCATTGGCGAATACGACCTCCGCATTGGCTGCAAGTGTGCTAGTCAGCATTATGAGCTCCTCTGGTGTGAATTTCTCTTTCCGATGTCGATCAGAGGATTTTTTCAGGGCCTTTGACATCTTCAGGCAGTCCTGGATGGTTTTTGGTCAGAGTTCTCCGGTAAGATGTCCTGGATGCAGAGGTTGGCAATGGATTGTGTTTTTAACAATGGCCGCCGTTCTCTTTCCCGTTCCTGTGCGATGACGCTATTTCCGGTTCCGCTTTTTAACGGTGTCCGCTAATAGCGGTGACCGCTATTAGCATGTTACGTGAGGGAGGAGGTGCTATCAGCACTGTGGTCGAGGCCAGTAATGGGCATTTTGTGGACTTTTGCGGCATGGCGGTAATGACATTTACGGCATGGCGCTATGCTCGTGTCCGCGAACTCGTAATGGGACGCTATTAGCGGTCTTTTGCGAGGGCGGACATGCTAATAGCGCCATGCCGTAAAATTCCGATTTTTACCGCACAACGTGTAATGAGGCCCTATGTATCCATATTGTGAGACCCCACCCATAATAGCGTCATAGCCTTAGATCCTCCCATAGAACCTCCCATAGACATATACCTATTTATATCAAATATATTGGGGTTCTTATCATCGAATGTATATCAAATTCATATGAAATGTATATAAAATGTATTGGGTCACCACATTTATTGGGTTTAATTAAATGTGTAGGGATTCAGCTGCATCTCTATCAAATGTTATATGAACTACAGCAGGGTTCTTATCGAGTTTATATAAAATGTATATAACATTTCTAGGGGGCATTATATGTATAGGGGTTCAATCAAATGTATCGGGGTTCGGGGCATGGTAAAGGGGTGGGGCCACCTGTCAATTGAAGTGCTTGATGAAAGGTATCCCACACTACTACTACTGTTATTTGAAAGCATGCATAGTTACGGGCTTGATTTTAAGCATATACAATAAAGAGATTGATCGTTCTTTCTGTTCAGATTACAGGATCAGATACATGGAGCATATAGTTGAGCGATACAGGTTGATGGAAGACCGGAACGCACGCATCGGCGAGACCGTCCACCTGCAGAAACGGTACACAAAGTTGCTGATCATCAACAAGCATCGCCTTGTACACGAGCTAAAACATGAAGTCATGTCCTCTGGAAGGAAGCATATTACGATCATGGACAATTTGGCTAATTCCATGCATTATACAAGCATTGAGGCTCTTTTCAACTCTGCCAAGGATGGGCACAGACCTCAAACGGTTGTGCTACTCGGACCGGCGGGGATCGGGAAGACCATGACAGCCCGGAAGATCATGCTAGACTGGGCATCGGGGGGACTCTACCAGGGACTTTTCAGCTATATCTTTTATATCAGCTGCAGGGAAATCAACCAAGTGCAAAGCCAGAAAAGTGTCACAGACCTGATCTCGGCAACCTGCCCCAACTGGACTGTACCAAAGAGTGTGTTGCTGGCTGAACCAAACACACTGCTTTTTATCGTTGATGGATTTGATGAGCTTAAGTTCTCTCTTGACCTGCAGGAGAATCAGTTCTGCAGTGACCCGGCAAAGAAAGACAATGTGGAAGTCACTCTGAGCAATCTGTTCAGGAGGAACATCTTGCCGCGCTGCTCCTTGCTCATTACCACAAGGCCAACGGCTCTAGCACGGCTCGGGCAGTATGTCCTGCACCCTCTTTGTGCAGAGATAATGGGATTCACAGAAGAAGACAGATGGTCCTACTTTAAACATTTCTTTGAGGATAATTCCTACGCATCCCGAGCCTTCGCCACAGTGAAGGACAATGACATCCTCTATACAATGTGCTTTGTGCCCATTGTCTGCTGGATCGTCTGCACTGTCATTAAGCAGCAAATTGAGAGAGAGAGGGATATTGTGTCTGCTTCGAAGACCACCACTTCACTCTACCTGTTCTTTTTGTCGACGCTGTTACGAGATCATAGCAGAGTTTCCATGCCCACAAGGCAAATCAGCCTCAAAAGACTCTGCTCTCTAGCACTCGATGGCATCATGAAGCAGAGAATCCTGTTCTATGAAGAGGACATGATGCAGTATGACTTAAAGGTATCCGACGTCCAGTCGCTCTTTCTCAACACGACCATCTTCCAGCAGGACATCGACTGCTACACTGCCTACAGCTTCATCCACCTCAGCTTCCAGGAGTTCTTTGCAGCTCTGTACTATGTCCTTGATGTTGAAATGGGCTCCAAGGACAGCCCAACCGGGTATCAGAGAGACATCAAGCATTTATTAGAAACCAGTAGTAAAAGTAGTGGTAGCCATTTAATGTTAACTGTGCGCTTCCTGTTTGGCCTCATTAATAAAGAGCGAATGATCCACGTAGAGAAGACTTTGGGGTGTAAGGTTTCCCACAAGGCCAGAGCTGACCTGCTGGCATGGATTCAGGAACCCAAGCAAGGCACTTTAGCACTGGATGCTTTCCTTTGCTTGTTCGAAACCCAGGATGAGGATGTTGTCAAGAGCTCCATGAAGAACATCCAAAGTATCACCTTCGCCAACTACTATCCAAGGGGTGTCCAATATATGGACTACAAGGCTCTCGCCTTCTGCCTGAACAACTGCCAAGGCGACAAGACTCTTATTATCTCAGGGCTTCAAGTCGGAGAAAAAGAGCAGGAAGCACTGAGGCCTGCACTGAAGAAATGCTCCACCATCAGGTATGAGCCGCCATGTGGTATTTATTCTGCACTTTAGAGCAGTGGGTGGTTTGGGAACGTGATTCCTAGGCTCATAGAGCATATAGGGCCCACAGCACTTCTCTGCCAACCAGTATGAACTAAGTCTTTGTTCAGAGGACAGATGATCACTTGTTCAGAGGACAGATCATCACAGGGGTGGCTAGAGGACTCATGCATGCTCTTAAGGGATGGTAAAGTCAGGCCATATAAGGTATGGTGCAATCATAATATGTAACTCTCTTTTATCCTGGAATGCACAATCAATGGACAGTTTGCTGGCAGTGAAGCCAGTGAGATTCCAAATTACTAACAGTGCAAGTATACATTGTCCAACTCGCTCACTGTGCAACTATCCAGCCTCTCTCAGATCACAGCTCTCCAGTCTCTCATGCTCAGAGTGCAGCTATCCAACCTCTCTCAGATCACAACTCTCCAGTCTCTCATGCTCAGAGTGCAGCTATCCAGCCTCTCTCAGATCACAGCTCTCCAGTCTCTCATGCTCAGAGTGCAGCTATCCAGCCTCTCTCAGATCACAGCTCTCCAGTCTCTCATGCTCAGAGTGCAGCTATCCAGCCTCTCTCAGATCACAGCTCTCCAGTCTCTCATGCTCAGAGTGCAGCTTTCCAGCCTCTCTCAGATCACAGCTCTCCAGTCTCTCATGCTCAGAGTGCAGCTATCCAGCCTCTCTCAGATCACAGCTCTCCAGTCTCTCATGCTCAGAGTGCAGCTATCCAGCCTCTCTCAGATCACAGCTCTCCAGTCTCTCATACTCAGAGTGCAGCTATTCAGCCTCTCTCAGATCACAGCTCTCCAGTCTCTCATGCTCAGAGTGCAGCTATCCAGCCTCTCTCAGATCACAGCTCTCCAGTCTCTCATGCTCAGAGTGCAGCTATCCAGTCTCTCGCTCAGAGTGCAGCTATCCAGTCTCTTACTCAAAGTGCAGCTATCCAGTCTCTCACTCACAGTGCAGCTTTCTAGTCTCTCGCTCACAGTGCAGCTTTATAGTCTCTCGCTCACAGTGCAGCTTTCTAGTCTCTTGCTCACAGTGCAGCTTTCTAGTCTCTCATGCTCAGAGTGCAGCTATCCAGTCTCTTACTCACAGTGCAGCTATCCAGTCTCGCACTCACAGTGCAGCTTTCTAGTCTCTCGCTCACAGGGCAGCTATCTAGTCTCTCACACACAGAGTGCAGCTACCCAGTCTCTCACTCACAGTGCAGCTATCCAGTCTCTCACTCACAGTGCAGATATCCAGCCTCTCTCAGATCACAGCTCTCCAGTCTCTCATGCTCAGAGTGCAGCTATCCAGTCTCTCGCTCACAGTGCAGCTATCCAGTCTCTTACTCACAGTGCAGCTATCCAGTCTCTCACTCACAGTGCAGCTTTCTAGTCTCTCGCACACAGTGCAGCTTTCTAGTCTCTCGCTCACAGTGCAGCTTTCTAGTCTCTCATGCTCAGAGTGCAGCTATCCAGTCTCTTACTCACAGTGCAGCTATCCAATCTCTCACTCACAGTGCAGCTATCCAGTCTCTCACTCACAGTGCAGCTTTCTAGTCTCTCGCTCACAGGGCAGCTATCTAGTCTCTCACACACAGAGTGCAGCTACCCAGTCTCTCACTCACAGTGCAGCTATCCAGTCTCTCACTCACAGTGCAGATATCCAGCCTCTCTCAGATCACAGCTCTCCAGTTTCTCATGCTCAGAGTGCAGCTATCCAGTCTCTCACACTCAGAGTGCAGCTACCCAGTCTCTCACTCACAGTGCAGCTATCCAGTCTCTTACTCACAGTGCAGCTATCCAGTCTCTCACTCACAGTGCAGCTTTCTAGTCTCTCGCTCACAGGGCAGTTATCTAGTCTCTCACACTCAGAGTGCAGCTACCCAGTCTCTCACTCACAGTGCAGCTATCCAGTCTCTCACTCACAGTACAGCTATCCAGTCTCTCACTCACAGTGCAGATATCCAGCCTCTCTCAGATCACAGCTCTCCAGTCTCTCATGCTCAGAGTGCAGCTATCCAGTCTCTCGCTCACAGTGCAGCTATCCAGTCTCTCACTCACAGTGCAGCTATCCAGTCTCTTACTCACAGTGCAGCTATCCAGCCTCTCCCTCACAGTGCAGCTATCCAGCCTCTCTCAGATCACAGCTATCCAGTCTCTCATGCTCAGAGTGCAGCTATCCAGTCTCTCGCTCACAGTGCAGCTATCCAGTCTCTTACTCACAGTGCAGTTATCCAGTCTCTCGCTCACAGTGCAGCTTTCTAGTCTCTCGCTCACAGTGCAGCTATCCAGTCTCTCACTCACAGTGCAGCTTTCTAGTCTCTCGCTCACAGGACAGCTATCCAGTATCTCACTCACAGTGCAGCTATCCAGTCTCTCACTCACAGTGCAGCTGTCTAGTCTCTCGCTCACAGTGCAGCTATCCAGTCTCTCACTCACAGTGCAGCTATCCAGTCTCTCACTCACAGTGCAGATATCCAGCCTCTCTCAGATCACAGCTCTCCAGTCTCTCATGCTCAGAGTGCAGCTATCCAGTCTCTCACACTCAGAGTGCAGCTACCCAGTCTCTCACTCACAGTGCAGCTATCCAGTCTCTCACTCACAGTGCAGCTATCCAGTCTCTTACAGTGCAGCTATCCAGTCTCTCACTCACAGTGCAGCTTTCTAGTCTCTCGCTCACAGTGCAGCTATCTAGTCTCTCACACTCAGAGTGCAGCTACCCAGTCTCTCACTCACAGTGCAGATATCCAGTCTCAAGCTAACAGGGCAGCTATCCTGTCTCTCACTCGCACAGTGCAGCTATCTAGCCTCTCACTCACAGTGCAGCTATCCAGTCTCTCACTCACAGTGCAGCTATCCAGTCTCTCACTCACAGTGCAGCTATCCAGTCTCTCACTCACAGTGCGGCTATCCAGTCTCTCACTCACAGTGCAGCTTTCTAGTCTCTCGCTCACAGGGCAGTTATCTAGTCTCTCACTCACAGTGCAGCTACCCAGTCTCTCACTCACAGTGCAGCTATCCAGTCTCTCACTCACAGTGCAGCTATCCAGTCTCTCACTCACAGTGCAGCTATCCAGTCTCTTGCAGTGCGGCTATCCAGTCTCTCACTCACAGTGCAGCTTTCTAGTCTCTCGCTCACAGTGCAGCTATCTAGCCTCTCACTCACAGTGCAGCTACCCAGTCTCTCACTCACAGTGCAGCTATCCAGTCTCTCACTCACAGTACAGCTATCCAGTCTCTCACTCACAGTGCAGATATCCAGCCTCTCTCAGATCACAGCTCTCCAGTCTCTCATGCTCAGAGTGCAGCTATCCAGTCTCTCGCTCACAGTGCAGCTATCCAGTCTCTCACTCACAGTGCAGCTATCCAGTCTCTCACTCACAGTGCAGATATCCAGCCTCTCTCAGATCACAGCTCTCCAGTCTCTCATGCTCAGAGTGCAGCTATCCAGTCTCTCGCTCACAGTGCAGCTATCCAGTCTCTCACTCACAGTGCAGCTATCCAGTCTCTTACTCACAGTGCAGCTATCCAGCCTCTCCCTCACAGTGCAGCTATCCAGCCTCTCTCAGATCACAGCTATCCAGTCTCTCATGCTCAGAGTGCAGCTATCCAGTCTCTCGCTCACAGTGCAGCTATCCAGTCTCTTACTCACAGTGCAGTTATCCAGTCTCTCGCTCACAGTGCAGCTTTCTAGTCTCTCGCTCACAGTGCAGCTATCCAGTCTCTCACTCACAGTGCAGCTTTCTAGTCTCTCGCTCACAGGACAGCTATCCAGTATCTCACTCACAGTGCAGCTATCCAGTCTCTCACTCACAGTGCAGCTGTCTAGTCTCTCGCTCACAGTGCAGCTATCCAGTCTCTCACTCACAGTGCAGCTATCCAGTCTCTCACTCACAGTGCAGATATCCAGCCTCTCTCAGATCACAGCTCTCCAGTCTCTCATGCTCAGAGTGCAGCTATCCAGTCTCTCACACTCAGAGTGCAGCTACCCAGTCTCTCACTCACAGTGCAGCTATCCAGTCTCTCACTCACAGTGCAGCTATCCAGTCTCTTACAGTGCAGCTATCCAGTCTCTCACTCACAGTGCAGCTTTCTAGTCTCTCGCTCACAGTGCAGCTATCTAGTCTCTCACACTCAGAGTGCAGCTACCCAGTCTCTCACTCACAGTGCAGATATCCAGTCTCAAGCTAACAGGGCAGCTATCCTGTCTCTCACTCGCACAGTGCAGCTATCTAGCCTCTCACTCACAGTGCAGCTATCCAGTCTCTCACTCACAGTGCAGCTATCCAGTCTCTCACTCACAGTGCAGCTATCCAGTCTCTCACTCACAGTGCGGCTATCCAGTCTCTCACTCACAGTGCAGCTTTCTAGTCTCTCGCTCACAGGGCAGTTATCTAGTCTCTCACTCACAGTGCAGCTACCCAGTCTCTCACTCACAGTGCAGCTATCCAGTCTCTCACTCACAGTGCAGCTATCCAGTCTCTCACTCACAGTGCAGCTATCCAGTCTCTTGCAGTGCGGCTATCCAGTCTCTCACTCACAGTGCAGCTTTCTAGTCTCTCGCTCACAGTGCAGCTATCTAGCCTCTCACTCACAGTGCAGCTACCCAGTCTCTCACTCACAGTGCAGCTATCCAGTCTCTCACTCACAGTACAGCTATCCAGTCTCTCACTCACAGTGCAGATATCCAGCCTCTCTCAGATCACAGCTCTCCAGTCTCTCATGCTCAGAGTGCAGCTATCCAGTCTCTCGCTCACAGTGCAGCTATCCAGTCTCTCACTCACAGTGCAGCTATCCAGTCTCTTACTCACAGTGCAGCTATCCAGCCTCTCCCTCACAGTGCAGCTATCCAGCCTCTCTCAGATCACAGCTATCCGGTCTCTCATGCTCAGAGTGCAGCTATCCAGTCTCTCGCTCACAGTGCAGCTATCCAGTCTCTTACTCACAGTGCAGTTATCCAGTCTCTCGCTCACAGTGCAGCTTTCTAGTCTCTCGCTCACAGTGCAGCTATCCAGTCTCTCACTCACAGTGCAGCTTTCTAGTCTCTCACTCACAGTGCAGCTATCCAGTCTCTTACAGTGCAGCTATCCAGTCTCTTACTCACAGTGCAATTATCCAGTCTCTCGCTCACAGTGCAGCTTTCTAGTCTCTCGCTCACAGTGCAGTTATCCAGTCTCTCGCTCACAGTGCAGCTTTCTAGTCTCTCGCTCACAGTGCAGCTATCCAGTCTCTCACTCACAGTGCAGCTATCCAGTCTCTCACTCACAGTGCAGCTATCCAGTCTCTTACAGTGCAGCTATCCAGTCTCTCACTCACAGTGCAGCTTTCTAGTCTCTCGCTCACAATGCAGCTATCTAGTCTCTCACACTCAGAGTGCAGCTACCCAGTCTCTCACTCACAGTGCAGATATCCAGTCTCACGCTAACAGGGCAGCTATCCTGTCTCTCACTCGCACAGTGCAGCTATCTAGCCTCTCACTCACAGTGCAGCTATCCAGTCTCTCACTCACAGTGCAGCTATCCAGTCTCTCACTCACAGTGCAGATATCCAGCCTCTCTCAGATCACAGCTCTCCAGTCTCTCATGCTCAGAGTGCAGCTATCCAGTCTCTCACTCCCAGTGCAGATATCCAGTCTGACGCTAACAGGGCAGCTATCCTGTCTCTCACTCGCACAGTGCAGCTATCTAGCCTCTCACTCACAGTGCAGCTATCCAGTCTCTCACTCACAGTGCAGCTATCCAGTCTCTCACTCACAGTGCAGATATCCAGCCTCTCTCAGATCACAGCTCTCCAGTCTCTCATGCTCAGAGTGCAGCTATCCAGTCTCTCGCTCACAGTGCAGCTATCCAGTCTCTTACTCACAGTGCAGCTTTCTAGTCTCTCGCTCACAGTGCAGCTATCCAGTCTCTCACTCACAGTGCAGCTTTCTAGTCTCTCGCTCACAGGGCAGCTATCCAGTCTCTCACTCACAGTGCAGCTGTCCAGTCTCTCACTCACAGTGCAGCTGTCTAGTCTCTCGCTCACAGTGCAGCTATCCAGTCTCTCACTCACAGTGCAGCTATCCAGTCTCTCACTCACAGTGCAGATATCCAGCCTCTCTCAGATCACAGCTCTCCAGTCTCTCATGCTCAGAGTGCAGCTATCCAGTCTCTCACACTCAGAG
Organism: Ambystoma mexicanum; assembly: GCF_040938575.1. Classification (NCBI taxonomy): domain Eukaryota; kingdom Metazoa; phylum Chordata; class Amphibia; order Caudata; family Ambystomatidae; genus Ambystoma; species Ambystoma mexicanum. The sequence continues at coordinate 29,093,862 of NC_090927.1, forward strand.
TGCAGCTACCCAGTCTCTCACTCGCAGTGCAGCTATCCAGTCTCTCACACACAGTGCAGCTATCCAGTCTCTTACAGTGCAGCTATCCAGTCTCTCACTCACAGTGCAGCTTTCTAGTCTCTCGCTCACAGGGCAGCTACCCAGTCTCTCACTCACAGTGCAGATATCCAGTCTCACGCTAACAGGGCAGCTATCCAGTCTCTCACTCGCACAGTGCAGCTATCTAGCCTCTCACTCACAGTGCAGCTATCCAGTCTCTCACTCACAGTGCAGCTATCCAGTCTCTCACTCACAGTGCAGATATCCAGCCTCTCTCAGATCACAGCTCTTCAGTCTCTCATGCTCAGAGTGCAGCTATCCAGTCTCTCATTCACAGTGCAGATATCCAGTCTCACGCTAACAGGGCAGCTATCCTGTCTCTCACTCGCACAGTGCAGCTATCTAGCCTCTCACTCACAGTGCAGCTATCCAGTCTCTCACTCACAGTGCAGCTATCCAGTCTCTCACTCACAGTGCAGATATCCAGCCTCTCTCAGATCACAGCTCTCCAGTCTCTCATGCTCAGAGTGCAGCTATCCAGTCTCTCGCTCACAGTGCAGCTATCCAGTCTCTCACTCACAGTGCAGCTGTCTAGTCTCTCGCTCACAGTGCAGCTATCCAGTCTCTCACTCACAGTGCAGCTATCCAGTCTCTCACTCACAGTGCAGCTATCAAGTCTCTCACTCACAGTGCAGATATCCAGCCTCTCTCAGATCACAGCTCTCCAGTCTCTCATGCTCAGAGTGCAGCTATCTAGTCTCTCGCTCACAGTGCAGCTATCCAGTCTCTTACTCACAGTGCAGCTATCCAGTCTCTCGCTCACAGTGCAGCTATCCAGTCTCTTACAGTGCAGCTATCCAGTCTCTCACTCACAGTGCAGCTTTCTAGTCTCTCGCTCACAGGGCAGCTATCTAGTCTCTCACACTCAGAGTGCAGCTACCCAGTCTCTCACTCACAGTGCAGATATCCAGTCTCTCACTCACAGTGCAGCTATCCAGTCTCTTACAGTGCAGCTATCCAGTCTCTCACTCACAGTGCAGCTTTCTAGTCTCTCGCTCACAGGGCAGCTATCTAGTCTCTCACACCCAGAGTGCAGCTACCCAGTCTCTCACTCACAGTGCAGATATCCAGTCTCACGCTAACAGGGCAGCTATCCTGTCTCTCACTCGCACAGTGCAGCTATCTAGCCTCTCACTCACAGTGCAGCTATCCAGTCTCTCACTCACAGTGCAGCTATCCAGTCTCTCACTCACAGTGCAGATATCCAGCCTCTCTCAGATCACAGCTCTCCAGTCTCTCATGCTCAGAGTGCAGCTATCCAGTCTCTCACTCGCAGTGCAGCTGTCTAGTCTCTCGCTCACAGTGCAGCTATCCAGTCTCTCACTCACAGTGCAGCTAGCCAGTCTCGCACTCACAGTGCAGATATCCAGCCTCTCTCAGATCACAGCTCTCCAGTCTCTCATGCTCAGAGTGCAGCTATCCAGTCTCTCGCTCACAGTGCAGCTATCCAGTCTCTTACTCACAGTGCAGCTATCCAGTCTCTCGCTCACAGTGCAGCTAACCAGTCTCTTACTCACAGTGCAGCTATCCAGTCTCTCATGCTCAGAGTGCAGCTATCCAGTCTCTCTCTCAGATCACAGCTCTCCAGTCTCTCATGCTCAGAGTGCAGCTATCCAGTCTCTCTCTCAGATCACAGCTCTCCAGTCTCTCATGCTCAGAGTGCAGCTATCCAGTCTCACACTCACAGTGCAGATATCCAGTCTCTTACTCACAGTGCACCTATCCAGTCTCTCACTCACAGTGCAGCTTTCTAGTCTCTCGCTCACAGGGCAGCTATCTAGTCTCTCACTCACAGTGCAGCTATCCAGTCTCTCACTCACAGTGCAGCTATCCAGTCTCTCACTCACAGCTCTCCAGTCTCTCATGCTCAGAGTGCAGCTATCCAGTCTCTCGCTCACAGTGCAGCTATCCAGTCTCTCACTCACAGTGCAGCTATCCAGTCTCTGACTCACAGTGCAGCTTTCTAGTCTCTCGCTCACAGGGCAGCTATCTAGTCTCTCACTCACAGTGCAGCTATCCAGTCTCTCACTCACAGTGCAGATATCCAGCCTCTCTCAGATCACAGCTCTCCAGTCTCTCATGCTCAGAGTGCAGCTATCCAGTCTCTCACTCACAGTGCAGCTATCCAGTCTCTCACTCACAGTGCAGCTTTCTAGTCTCTCGCTCACAGGGCAGCTATCTAGTCTCTCACTCACAGGGCAGCTATCCAGTCTCTTACTCACAGTGCAGCTTTCCAGCCTCTCCCTCACAGTGCAGCTATCCAGCCTCTCTCAGATCACAGCTATCCAGTCTCTCATGCTCAGAGTGCAGCTATCCAGTCTCTCGCTCACAGTGCAGCTATCCAGTCTCTTACTCACAGTGCAGCTATCCAGTCTCTCGCTCACAGTGCAGCTTTCTAGTCTCTCGCTCACAGTGCAGCTATCCAGTCTCTCACTCACAGTGCAGCTTTCTAGTCTCTCGCTCACAGTGCAGCTATCTAGTCTCTCACACTCAGAGTGCAGCTACCCAGTATCTCACTCACAGTGCAGATATCCAGTCTCACGCTAACAGGGCAGCTATCCTGTCTCTCACTCGCACAGTGCAGCTATCTAGCCTCTCACTCACAGTGCAGCTATCCAGTCTCTCACTCACAGTGCAGCTATCCAGTTTCTCACTCACAGTGCAGATATCCAGCCTCTCTCAGATCACAGCTCTCCAGTCTCTCATGCTCAGAGTGCAGCTATCCAGTCTCTCACTCACAGTGCAGATATCCAGTCTGACGCTAACAGGGCAGCTATCCTGTCTCTCACTCGCACAGTGCAGCTATCTAGCCTCTCACTCACAGTGCAGCTATCCAGTCTCTCACTCACAGTGCAGCTATCCAGTCTGACGCTAACAGGGCAGCTATCCTGTCTCTCACTCGCACAGTGCAGCTATCTAGCCTCTCACTCACAGTGCAGCTATCCAGTCTCTCACTCACAGTGCAGATATCCAGTCTCACGCTAACAGGGCAGCTATCCTGTCTCTCACTCGCACAGTGCAGCTATCTAGCCTCTCACTCACAGTGCAGCTATCCAGTCTCTCACTCACAGTGCAGCTATCCAGTCTCTCACTCACAGTGCAGCTATCCAGCCTCTCTCAGATCACAGCTCTCCAGTCTCTCATGCTCAGAGTGCAGCTATCCAGTCTCTCGCTCACAGTGTAGCTATCCAGTCTCTTGCTCACAGTGCAGCTATCCAGTCTCTCACTCACAGTGCAGCTGTCTAGTCTCTCGCTCACAGTGCAGCTATCCAGTCTCTCACTCACAGTGCAGCTATCCAGTCTCTTACAGTGCAGCTATCCAGTCTCTCACTCACAGTGCAGCTTTCTAGTCTCTCGCTCACAGGGCAGCTATCTAGTCTCTCACACTCAGAGTGCAGCTACCCAGTCTCTCACTCACAGTGCAGATATCCAGTCTCACGCTAACAGGGCAGCTATCCTGTCTCTCACTCGCACAGTGCAGCTATCTAGCCTCTCGCTCACTGTGCAACTATCCAGCCTCTCTCAGATCACAGCTCTCCAGTCTCTCATGCTCAGAGTGCAGCTATCCAGTCTCTCGCTCACAGTGCAGCTATCCAGTCTCTTACTCACAGTGCAGCTATCCAGTCTCTCGCTCACTGTGCAGCTTTCTAGTCTCTCGCTCACACTGCAGCTATCCAGTCTCTCACTCACAGTGCAGCTTTCTAGTCTCTCGCTCACAGGGCAGCTATCCAGTCTCTCACTCACAGTGCAGCTATCCAGTCTCTCACTCACAGTGCAGCTGTCTAGTCTCTCACTCACAGTGCAGCTATCCAATCTCTCACTCACAGTGCAGCTGTCTAGTCTCTCACTCACAGTGCAGCTATCCAGTCTCTCACTCACAGTGCAGCTATCCAGTCTCTCACTCACAGTGCAGATATCCAGCCTCTCTCAGATCACAGCTCTCCAGTTTCTCATGCTCAGAGTGCAGCTATCCAGTCTCTCGCTCACAGTGCAGCTATCTAGTCTCTCACACTCAGAGTGCAGCTACCCAGTATCTCACTCACAGTGCAGATATCCAGTCTCACGCTAACAGGGCAGCTATCCTGTCTCTCACTCGCACAGTGCAGCTATCTAGCCTCTCACTCACAGTGCAGCTATCCAGTCTCTCACTCACAGTGCAGCTATCCAGTTTCTCACTCACAGTGCAGATATCCAGCCTCTCTCAGATCACAGCTCTCCAGTCTCTCATGCTCAGAGTGCAGCTATCCAGTCTCTCACTCACAGTGCAGATATCCAGTCTGACGCTAACAGGGCAGCTATCCTGTCTCTCACTCGCACAGTGCAGCTATCTAGCCTCTCACTCACAGTGCAGCTATCCAGTCTCTCACTCACAGTGCAGCTATCCAGTCTGACGCTAACAGGGCAGCTATCCTGTCTCTCACTCGCACAGTGCAGCTATCTAGCCTCTCACTCACAGTGCAGCTATCCAGTCTCTCACTCACAGTGCAGATATCCAGTCTCACGCTAACAGGGCAGCTATCCTGTCTCTCACTCGCACAGTGCAGCTATCTAGCCTCTCACTCACAGTGCAGCTATCCAGTCTCTCACTCACAGTGCAGCTATCCAGTCTCTCACTCACAGTGCAGCTATCCAGCCTCTCTCAGATCACAGCTCTCCAGTCTCTCATGCTCAGAGTGCAGCTATCCAGTCTCTCGCTCACAGTGTAGCTATCCAGTCTCTTGCTCACAGTGCAGCTATCCAGTCTCTCACTCACAGTGCAGCTGTCTAGTCTCTCGCTCACAGTGCAGCTATCCAGTCTCTCACTCACAGTGCAGCTATCCAGTCTCTTACAGTGCAGCTATCCAGTCTCTCACTCACAGTGCAGCTTTCTAGTCTCTCGCTCACAGGGCAGCTATCTAGTCTCTCACACTCAGAGTGCAGCTACCCAGTCTCTCACTCACAGTGCAGATATCCAGTCTCACGCTAACAGGGCAGCTATCCTGTCTCTCACTCGCACAGTGCAGCTATCTAGCCTCTCGCTCACTGTGCAACTATCCAGCCTCTCTCAGATCACAGCTCTCCAGTCTCTCATGCTCAGAGTGCAGCTATCCAGTCTCTCGCTCACAGTGCAGCTATCCAGTCTCTTACTCACAGTGCAGCTATCCAGTCTCTCGCTCACTGTGCAGCTTTCTAGTCTCTCGCTCACACTGCAGCTATCCAGTCTCTCACTCACAGTGCAGCTTTCTAGTCTCTCGCTCACAGGGCAGCTATCCAGTCTCTCACTCACAGTGCAGCTATCCAGTCTCTCACTCACAGTGCAGCTGTCTAGTCTCTCACTCACAGTGCAGCTATCCAATCTCTCACTCACAGTGCAGCTGTCTAGTCTCTCACTCACAGTGCAGCTATCCAGTCTCTCACTCACAGTGCAGCTATCCAGTCTCTCACTCACAGTGCAGATATCCAGCCTCTCTCAGATCACAGCTCTCCAGTCTCTCATGCTCAGAGTGCAGCTATCCAGTCTCTCGCTCACAGTGCAGCTATCCAGTCTCTCACTCACAGTGCAGCTATCCAGTCTCTGACTCACAGTGCAGCTTTCTAGTCTCTCGCTCACAGGGCAGCTATCTAGTCTCTCACTCACAGTGCAGCTATCCAGTCTCTCACTCACAGTGCAGATATCCAGCCTCTCTCAGATCACAGCTCTCCAGTCTCTCATGCTCAGAGTGCAGCTATCCAGTCTCTCACTCACAGTGCAGCTATCCAGTCTCTCACTCACAGTGCAGCTTTCTAGTCTCTCGCTCACAGGGCAGCTATCTAGTCTCTCACTCACAGGGCAGCTATCCAGTCTCTTACTCACAGTGCAGCTATCCAGCCTCTCCCTCACAGTGCAGCTATCCAGCCTCTCTCAGATCACAGCTATCCAGTCTCTCATGCTCAGAGTGCAGCTATCCAGTCTCTCGCTCACAGTGCAGCTATCCAGTCTCTTACTCACAGTGCAGCTATCCAGTCTCTCGCTCACAGTGCAGCTTTCTAGTCTCTCGCTCACAGTGCAGCTATCCAGTCTCTAACTCACAGTGCAGCTTTCTAGTCTCTCGCTCACAGTGCAGCTATCTAGTCTCTCACACTCAGAGTGCAGCTACCCAGTCTCTCACTCACAGTGCAGATATCCAGTCTCACGCTAACAGGGCAGCTATCCTGTCTCTCACTCGCACAGTGCAGCTATCTAGCCTCTCACTCACAGTGCAGCTATCTAGTCTCTCACTCACAGTGCAGCTATCCAGTCTCTCACTCACAGTGCAGATATCCAGCCTCTCTCTGATCACAGCTCTCCAGTCTCTCATGCTCAGAGTGCAGCTATCCAGTCTCTCACTCACAGTGCAGATATCCAGTCTGACGCTAACAGGGCAGCTATCCTGTCTCTCGCTCGCACAGTGCAGCTATCTAGCCTATCACTCACAGTGCAGCTATCCAGTCTCTCACTCACAGTGCAGCTATCCAGTCTGACGCTAACAGGGCAGCTATCCTGTCTCTCACTCGCACAGTGCAGCTATCTAGCCTCTCACTCACAGTGCAGCTATCCAGTCTCTCACTCACAGTGCAGATATCCAGTCTCACGCTAACAGGGCAGCTATCCTGTCTCTCACTCGCACAGTGCAGCTATCTAGCCTCTCACTCACAGTGCAGCTATCCAGTCTCTCACTCACAGTGCAGCTATCCAGTCTCTCACTCACAGTGCAGATATCCAGCCTCTCTCAGATCACAGCTCTCCAGTCTCTCATGCTCAGAGTGCAGCTATCCAGTCTCTCGCTCACAGTGCAGCTATCCAGTCTCTTGCTCACAGTGCAGCTATCCAGTCTCTCACTCACAGTGCAGCTGTCTAGTCTCTCGCTCACAGTGCAGCTATCCAGTCTCTCACTCACAGTGCAGCTATCCAGTCTCTTACAGTGCAGCTATCCAGTCTCTCACTCACAGTGCAGCTTTCTAGTCTCTCGCTCACAGGGCAGCTATCTAGTCTCTCACACTCAGAGTGCAGCTACCCAGTCTCTCACTCACAGTGCAGATATCCAGTGTCACGCTAACAGGGCAGCTATCCTGTCTCTCACTCGCACAGTGCAGCTATCTAGCCTCTCGCTCACTGTGCAACTATACAGCCTCTCTCAGATCACAGCTCTCCAGTCTCTCATGCTCAGAGTGCAGTTATCCAGTCTCTCGCTCACAGTGCAGCTATCCAGTCTCTTACTCACAGTGCAGCTATCCAGTCTCTCGCTCACTGTGCAGCTTTCTAGTCTCTCGCTCACACTGCAGCTATCCAGTCTCTCACTCACAGTGCAGCTTTCTAGTCTCTCGCTCACAGGGCAGCTATCCAGTCTCTCACTCACAGTGCAGCTATCCAGTCTCTCACTCACAGTGCAGCTGTCTAGTCTCTCGCTCACAGTGCAGCTATCCAGTCTCTCACTCACAGTGCAGCTATCCAGTCTCTCACTCACAGTGCAGATATCCAGCCTCTCTCAGATCACAGCTCTCCAGTCTCTCATGCTCAGAGTGCAGCTATCCAGTCTCTCACACTCAGAGTGCAGCTACCCAGTCTCTCACTCACAGTGCAGCTATCCAGTCTCTCACTCACAGTGCAGCTATCCAGTCTCTTACAGTGCAGCTATCCAGTCTCTCACTCACAGTGCAGCTTTCTAGTCTCTCGCTCACAGGGCAGCTATCTAGTCTCTCACACTCAGAGTGCAGCTACCCAGTCTCTCACTCACAGTGCAGATATCCAGTCTCACGCTAACAGGGCAGCTATCCTGTCTCTCACTCGCACAGTGCAGCTATCTAGCCTCTCACTCACAGTGCAGCTATCCAGTCTCTCACTCACAGTGCAGCTATCCCATCTCTCACTCACAGTGCAGCTATCCAGTCTGACGCTAACAGTGCAGCTATCCTGTCTCTCACTCGCACAGTGCAGCTATCTAGCCTCTCACTCACAGTGCAGCTATCCAGTCTCTCACTCACAGTACAGATATCCAGTCTCACGCTAACAGGGCAGCTATCCTGTCTCTCACTCGCACAGCGCAGCTATCTAGCCTCTTACTCACAGTGCAGCTATCCAGTCTCTCACTCACAGTGCAGCTATCCAATCTCTCACTCACAGTGCAGATATCCAGCCTCTCTCAGATCACAGCTCTCCAGTCTCTCATGCTCAGAGTGCAGCTATCCAGTCTCTCGCTCACAGTGCAGCTATCCATTCTCTTACTCACAGTGCAGCTATCCAGTCTCTCACTCACAGTGCAGCTGTCTAGTCTCTCGCTCACAGTGCAGCTATCCAGTCTGTCACTCACAGTGCAGCTATCCAGTCTCTCACTCACAGTGCAGCTATCCAGCCTCTCTCAGATCACAGCTCTCCAGTCTCTCATGCTCAGAGTGCAGCTATCCAGTCTCTCGCTCACAGTGCAGCTATCCATTCGCTTACTCACAGTGCAGCTATCCAGTCTCTCACTCACAGTGCAGATATCCAGCCTCTCTCAGATCACAGCTCTCCAGTCTCTCACTCACAGTGCAGCTGTCTAGTCTCTCGCTCACAGTGCAGCTATCCAGTCTCTCACTCACAGTGCAGCTATCCAGTCTCTCACTCACAGTGCAGATATCCAGCCTCTCTCAGATCACAGCTCTCCAGTCTCTCATGCTCAGAGTGCAGCTATCCAGTCTCTCGCTCACAGTGCAGCTATCCAGTCTCTTACTCACAGTGCAGCTATCCAGTCTCTCGCTCACAGTGCAGCTATCCAGTCTCTTACTCACAGTGCAGCTATCCAGTCTCTCATGCTCAGAGTGCAGCTATCCAGTCTCTCTCTCCGATCACAGCTCTCCAGTCTCTCATGCTCAGAGTGCAGCTATCCAGTCTCTCTCTCAGATCACAGCTCTCCAGTCTCTCATGCTCAGAGTGCAGCTATCCAGTCTCTCGCTCACAGTGCAGATATCCAGTCTCTTACTCACAGTGCAGCTATCCAGTCTCTCACTCACAGTGCAGCTTTCTAGTCTCTCGCTCACAGGGCAGCAATCTAGTCTCTCACTCACAGTGCAGCTATCTAGTCTCTCACACTCAGAGTGCAGCTACCCAGTCTCTCACTCACAGTGCAGATATCCAGTCTCACGCTAACAGGGCAGCTATCCTGTCTCTCACTCGCACAGTGCAGCTATCTAGCCTCTCACTCACAGTGCAGCTATCCAGTCTCTCACTCATAGTGCAGCTATCCAGTCTCTCACTCACAGTGCAGATATCCAGCCTCTCTCAGATCACAGCTCTCCAGTCTCTCATGCTCAGAGTGCAGCTATCCAGTCTCTCACTCCCAGTGCAGATATCCAGTCTGACGCTAACAGGGCAGCTATCCTGTCTCTCACTCGCACAGTGCAGCTATCTAGCCTCTCCCTCACAGTGCAGCTATCCAGTCTCTCACTCACAGTGCAGCTATCCAGTCTCTCACTCACAGTGCAGATATCCAGCCTCTCTCAGATCACAGCTCTCCAGTCTCTCATGCTCAGAGTGCAGCTATCCAGTCTCTCGCTCACAGTGCAGCTATCCAGTCTCTTACTCACAGTGCAGCTTTCTAGTCTCTCACTCACAGTGCAGCTATCCAGTCTCTCACTCACAGTGCAGCTTTCTAGTCTCTCGCTCACAGGGCAGCTATCCAGTCTCTCACTCACAGTGCAGCTATCCAGTCTCTCACTCACAATGCAGCTGTCTAGTCTCTCGCTCACAGTGCAGCTATCCAGTCTCTCACTCACAGTGCAGCTATCCAGTCTCTCACTCACAGTGCAGATATCCAGCCTCTCTCAGATCACAGCTCTCCAGTCTCTCATGCTCAGAGTGCAGCTATCCAGTCTCTCACACTCAGAGTGCAGCTACCCAGTCTCTCACTCGCAGTGCAGCTATCCAGTCTCTCACTCACAGTGCAGATATCCAGTCTCACGCTAACAGGGCAGCTATCCAGTCTCTCACTCGCACAGTGCAGCTATCTAGCCTCTCACTCACAGTGCAGCTATCCAGTCTCTCACTCACAGTGCAGCTATCCAGTCTCTCACTCACAGTGCAGATATCCAGCCTCTCTCAGATCACAGCTCTCCAGTCTCTCATGCTCAGAGTGCAGCTATCCAGTCTCTCATTCACAGTGCAGATATCCAGTCTCACGCTAACAGGGCAGCTATCCTGTCTCTCACTCGCACAGTGCAGCTATCTAGCCTCTCACTCACAGTGCAGCTATCCAGTCTCTCACTCACAGTGCAGCTATCCAGTCTCTCACTCACAGTGCAGATATCCAGCCTCTCTCAGATCACAGCTCTCCAGTCTCTCATGCTCAGAGTGCAGCTATCCAGTCTCTCGCTCACAGTGCAGCTATCCAGTCTCTCACTCACAGTGCAGCTGTCTAGTCTCTCGCTCACAGTGCAGCTATCCAGTCTCTCACTCACAGTGCAGCTATCCAGTCTCTCACTCACAGTGCAGCTATCAAGTCTCTCACTCACAGTGCAGATATCCAGCCTCTCTCAGATCACAGCTCTCCAGTCTCTCATGCTCAGAGTGCAGCTATCTAGTCTCTCGCTCACAGTGCAGCTATCCAGTCTCTTACTCATAGTGCAGCTATCCAGTCTCTCGCTCACAGTGCAGCTATCCAGTCTCTTACTCACAGTGCAGCTATCCAGTCTCTCACTCACAGTGCAGCTATCCAGTCTCTTACAGTGCAGCTATCCAGTCTCTCACTCACAGTGCAGCTTTCTAGTCTCTCGCTCACAGGGCAGCTATCTAGTCTCTCACACTCAGAGTGCAGCTACCGAGTTTCTCACTCACAGTGCAGATATCCAGTCTCACGCTAACAGGGCAGCTATCCTGTCTCTCACTCGCACAGTGCAGCTATCTAGCCTCTCGCTCACTGTGCAACTATCCAGCCTCTCTCAGATCACAGCTCTCCAGTCTCTCATGCTCAGAGTGCAGCTATCCAGTCTCTCGCTCACAGTGCAGCTATCCAGTCTCTTACTCACAGTGCAGCTATCCAGTCTCTCGCTCACAGTGCAGCTTTCTAGTCTCTCGCTCACACTGCAGCTATCCAGTCTCTCACTCACAGTCCAGCTTTCTAGTCTCTCGCTCACAGGGCAGCTATCCAGTCTCTCACTCACAGTGCAGCTATCCAGTCTCTCACTCACAGTGCAGCTGTCTAGTCTCTCGCTCACAGTGCAGCTATCCAGTCTCTCACTCACAGTGCAGCTATCCAGTCTCTCACTCTCAGTGCAGATATCCAGCCTCTCTCAGATCACAGCTCTCCAGTCTCTGATGCTCAGAGTGCAGCTATCCAGTCTCTCACACTCAGAGTGCAGCTACCCAGTCTCTCACTCACAGTGCAGCTATCCAGTCTCTCACTCACAGTGCAGCTATCCAGTCTCTTACAGTGCAGCTATCCAGTCTCTCACTCACAGTGCAGCTTTCCAGTCTCTCGCTCACAGGGCAGCTATCTAGTCTCTCACACCCAGAGTGCAGCTACCCAGTCTCTCACTCACAGTGCAGATATCCAGTCTCACGCTAACAGGGCAGCTATCCTGTCTCTCACTCGCACAGTGCAGCTATCTAGCCTCTCACTCACAGTGCAGCTATCCAGTCTCTCACTCACAGTGCAGCTATCCAGTCTCTCACTCACAGTGCAGATATCCAGCCTCTCTCAGATCACAGCTCTCCAGTCTCTCATGCTCAGAGTGCAGCTATCCAGTCTTACATTAACAGTGCAGCTATCCATTCTCTTACTCACAGTGCAGCTATCCAGTCTCTCACTCGCAGTGCAGCTGTCTAGTCTCTCGCTCACAGTGCAGCTATCCAGTCTCTCACTCACAGTGCAGCTATCCAGTCTCTCACTCACAGTGCAGATATCCAGCCTCTCTCAGATCACAGCTCTCCAGTCTCTCATGCTCAGAGTGCAGCTATCCAGTCTCTCGCTCACAGTGCAGCTATCCAGTCTCTTACTCACAGTGCAGCTATCCAGTCTCTCGCTCACAGTGCAGCTATCCAGTCTCTTACTCACAGTGCAGCTATCCAATCTCTCATGCTCAGAGTGCAGCTATCCAGTCTCTCTCTCAGATCACAGCTCTCCAGTCTCTCATGCTCAGAGTGCAGCTATCCAGTCTCTCTCTCAGATCACAGCTCTCCAGTCTCTCATGCTCAGAGTGCAGCTATCCAGTCTCACACTCACAGTGCAGATATCCAGTCTCTTACTCACAGTGCACCTATCCAGTCTCTCACTCACAGTGCAGCTTTCTAGTCTCTCGCTCACAGGGCAGCTATCTAGTCTCTCACTCACAGTGCAGCTATCCAGTCTCTCACTCACAGTGCAGCTATCCAGTCTCTCACTCACAGCTCTCCAGTCTCTCATGCTCAGAGTGCAGCTATCCAGTCTCTCGCTCACAGTGCAGCTATCCAGTCTCTCACTCACAGTGCAGCTATCCAGTCTCTGACTCACAGTGCAGCTTTCTAGTCTCTCGCTCACAGGGCAGCTATCTAGTCTCTCACTCACAGTGCAGCTATCCAGTCTCTCACTCACAGTGCAGATATCCAGCCTCTCTCAGATCACAGCTCTCCAGTCTCTCATGCTCAGAGTGCAGCTATCCAGTCTCTCACTCACAGTGCAGCTATCCAGTCTCTCACTCACAGTGCAGCTTTCTAGTCTCTCGCTCACAGGGCAGCTATCTAGTCTCTCACTCACAGGGCAGCTATCCAGTCTCTTACTCACAGTGCAGCTTTCCAGCCTCTCCCTCACAGTGCAGCTATCCAGCCTCTCTCAGATCACAGCTATCCAGTCTCTCATGCTCAGAGTGCAGCTATCCAGTCTCTCGCTCACAGTGCAGCTATCCAGTCTCTTACTCACAGTGCAGCTATCCAGTCTCTCGCTCACAGTGCAGCTTTCTAGTCTCTCGCTCACAGTGCAGCTATCCAGTCTCTCACTCACAGTGCAGCTTTCTAGTCTCTCGCTCACAGTGCAGCTATCTAGTCTCTCACACTCAGAGTGCAGCTACCCAGTATCTCACTCACAGTGCAGATATCCAGTCTCACGCTAACAGGGCAGCTATCCTGTCTCTCACTCGCACAGTGCAGCTATCTAGCCTCTCACTCACAGTGCAGCTATCCAGTCTCTCACTCACAGTGCAGCTATCCAGTCTCTCACTCACAGTGCAGATATCCAGCCTCTCTCAGATCACAGCTCTCCAGTCTCTCATGCTCAGAGTGCAGCTATCCAGTCTCTCACTCACAGTGCAGATATCCAGTCTGACGCTAACAGGGCAGCTATCCTGTCTCTCACTCGCACAGTGCAGCTATCTAGCCTCTCACTCACAGTGCAGCTATCCAGTCTCTCACTCACAGTGCAGCTATCCAGTCTGACGCTAACAGGGCAGCTATCCTGTCTCTCACTCGCACAGTGCAGCTATCTAGCCTCTCACTCACAGTGCAGCTATCCAGTCTCTCACTCACAGTGCAGATATCCAGTCTCACGCTAACAGGGCAGCTATCCTGTCTCTCACTCGCACAGTGCAGCTATCTAGCCTCTCACTCACAGTGCAGCTATCCAGTCTCTCACTCACAGTGCAGCTATCCAGTCTCTCACTCACAGTGCAGATATCCAGCCTCTCTCAGATCACAGCTCTCCAGTCTCTCATGCTCAGAGTGCAGCTATCCAGTCTCTCGCTCACAGTGCAGCTATCCAGTCTCTTGCTCACAGTGCAGCTATCCAGTCTCTCACTCACAGTGCAGCTGTCTAGTCTCTCGCTCACAGTGCAGCTATCCAGTCTCTCACTCACAGGGCAGCTATCCAGTCTCTTACTCACAGTGCAGCTATCCAGCCTCTCCCTCACAGTGCAGCTATCCAGCCTCTCTCAGATCACAGCTATCCAGTCTCTCATGCTCAGAGTGCAGCTATCCAGTCTCTCGCTCACAGTGCAGCTATCCAGTCTCTTACTCACAGTGCAGCTATCCAGTCTCTCGCTCACAGTGCAGCTTTCTAGTCTCTCGCTCACAGTGCAGCTATCCAGTCTCTAACTCACAGTGCAGCTTTCTAGTCTCTCGCTCACAGTGCAGCTATCTAGTCTCTCACACTCAGAGTGCAGCTACCCAGTCTCTCACTCACAGTGCAGATATCCAGTCTCACGCTAACAGGGCAGCTATCCTGTCTCTCACTCGCACAGTGCAGCTATCTAGCCTCTCACTCACAGTGCAGCTATCTAGTCTCTCACTCACAGTGCAGCTATCCAGTCTCTCACTCACAGTGCAGATATCCAGCCTCTCTCTGATCACAGCTCTCCAGTCTCTCATGCTCAGAGTGCAGCTATCCAGTCTCTCACTCACAGTGCAGATATCCAGTCTGACGCTAACAGGGCAGCTATCCTGTCTCTCACTCGCACAGTGCAGCTATCTAGCCTATCACTCACAGTGCAGCTATCCAGTCTCTCACTCACAGTGCAGCTATCCAGTCTGACGCTAACAGGGCAGCTATCCTGTCTCTCACTCGCACAGTGCAGCTATCTAGCCTCTCACTCACAGTGCAGCTATCCAGTCTCTCACTCACAGTGCAGATATCCAGTCTCACGCTAACAGGGCAGCTATCCTGTCTCTCACTCGCACAGTGCAGCTATCTAGCCTCTCACTCACAGTGCAGCTATCCAGTCTCTCACTCACAGTGCAGCTATCCAGTCTCTCACTCACAGTGCAGATATCCAGCCTCTCTCAGATCACAGCTCTCCAGTCTCTCATGCTCAGAGTGCAGCTATCCAGTCTCTCGCTCACAGTGCAGCTATCCAGTCTCTTGCTCACAGTGCAGCTATCCAGTCTCTCACTCACAGTGCAGCTGTCTAGTCTCTCGCTCACAGTGCAGCTATCCAGTCTCTCACTCACAGTGCAGCTATCCAGTCTCTTACAGTGCAGCTATCCAGTCTCTCACTCACAGTGCAGCTTTCTAGTCTCTCGCTCACAGGGCAGCTATCTAGTCTCTCACACTCAGAGTGCAGCTACCCAGTCTCTCACTCACAGTGCAGATATCCAGTCTCACGCTAACAGGGCAGCTATCCTGTCTCTCACTCGCACAGTGCAGCTATCTAGCCTCTCGCTCACTGTGCAACTATACAGCCTCTCTCAGATCACAGCTCTCCAGTCTCTCATGCTCAGAGTGCAGTTATCCAGTCTCTCGCTCACAGTGCAGCTATCCAGTCTCTTACTCACAGTGCAGCTATCCAGTCTCTCGCTCACTGTGCAGCTTTCTAGTCTCTCGCTCACACTGCAGATATCCAGTCTCTCACTCACAGTGCAGCTTTCTAGTCTCTCGCTCACAGGGCAGCTATCCAGTCTCTCACTCACAGTGCAGCTATCCAGTCTCTCACTCACAGTGCAGCTGTCTAGTCTCTCGCTCACAGTGCAGCTATCCAGTCTCTCACTCACAGTGCAGATATCCAGCCTCTCTCAGATCACAGCTCTCCAGTCTCTCATGCTCAGAGTGCAGCTATCCAGTCTCTCACACTCAGAGTGCAGCTACCCAGTCTCTCACTCACAGTGCAGCTATCCAGTCTCTCACTCACAGTGCAGCTATCCAGTCTCTTACAGTGCAGCTATCCAGTCTCTCACTCACAGTGCAGCTTTCTAGTCTCTCGCTCACAGGGCAGCTATCTAGTCTCTCACACTCAGAGTGCAGCTACCCAGTCTCTCACTCACAGTGCAGATATCCAGTCTCACGCTAACAGGGCAGCTATCCTGTCTCTCACTCGCACAGTGCAGCTATCTAGCCTCTCACTCACAGTGCAGCTATCCAGTCTCTCACTCACAGTGCAGCTATCCCATCTCTCACTCACAGTGCAGCTATCCAGTCTGACGCTAACAGTGCAGCTATCCTGTCTCTCACTCGCACAGTGCAGCTATCTAGCCTCTCACTCACAGTGCAGCTATCCAGTCTCTCACTCACAGTGCAGATATCCAGTCTCACGCTAACAGGGCAGCTATCCTGTCTCTCACTCGCACAGTGCAGCTATCTAGCCTCTTACTCACAGTGCAGCTATCCAGTCTCTCACTCACAGTGCAGCTATCCAATCTCTCACTCACAGTGCAGATATCCAGCCTCTCTCAGATCACAGCTCTCCAGTCTCTCATGCTCAGAGTGCAGCTATCCAGTCTCTCGCTCACAGTGCAGCTATCCATTCTCTTACTCACAGTGCAGCTATCCAGTCTCTCACTCACAGTGCAGCTGTCTAGTCTCTCGCTCACAGTGCAGCTATCCAGTCTGTCACTCACAGTGCAGCTATCCAGTCTCTCACTCACAGTGCAGCTATCCAGCCTCTCTCAGATCACAGCTCTCCAGTCTCTCATGCTCAGAGTGCAGCTATCCAGTCTCTCGCTCACAGTGCAGCTATCCATTCTCTTACTCACAGTGCAGCTATCCAGTCTCTCACTCACAGTGCAGATATCCAGCCTCTCTCAGATCACAGCTCTCCAGTCTCTCACTCACAGTGCAGCTGTCTAGTCTCTCGCTCACAGTGCAGCTATCCAGTCTCTCACTCACAGTGCAGCTATCCAGTCTCTCACTCACAGTGCAGATATCCAGCCTCTCTCAGATCACAGCTCTCCAGTCTCTCATGCTCAGAGTGCAGCTATCCAGTCTCTCGCTCACAGTGCAGCTATCCAGTCTCTTACTCACAGTGCAGCTATCCAGTCTCTCGCTCACAGTGCAGCTATCCAGTCTCTTACTCACAGTGCAGCTATCCAGTCTCTCATGCTCAGAGTGCAGCTATCAAGTCTCTCTCTCCGATCACAGCTCTCCAGTCTCTCATGCTCAGAGTGCAGCTATCCAGTCTCTCTCTCAGATCACAGCTCTCCAGTCTCTCATGCTCAGAGTGCAGCTATCCAGTCTCTCGCTCACAGTGCAGATATCCAGTCTCTTACTCACAGTGCAGCTATCCAGTCTCTCACTCACAGTGCAGCTTTCTAGTCTCTCGCTCACAGGGCAGCAATCTAGTCTCTCACTCACAGTGCAGCTATCTAGTCTCTCACACTCAGAGTGCAGCTACCCAGTCTCTCACTCACAGTGCAGATATCCAGTCTCACGCTAACAGGGCAGCTATCCTGTCTCTCACTCGCACAGTGCAGCTATCTAGCCTCTCACTCACAGTGCAGCTATCCAGTCTCTCACTCATAGTGCAGCTATCCAGTCTCTCACTCACAGTGCAGATATCCAGCCTCTCTCAGATCACAGCTCTCCAGTCTCTCATGCTCAGAGTGCAGCTATCCAGTCTCTCACTCCCAGTGCAGATATCCAGTCTGACGCTAACAGGGCAGCTATCCTGTCTCTCACTCGCACAGTGCAGCTATCTAGCCTCTCACTCACAGTGCAGCTATCCAGTCTCTCACTCACAGTGCAGCTATCCAGTCTCTCACTCACAGTGCAGATATCCAGCCTCTCTCAGATCACAGCTCTCCAGTCTCTCATGCTCAGAGTGCAGCTATCCAGTCTCTCGCTCACAGTGCAGCTATCCAGTCTCTTACTCACAGTGCAGCTTTCTAGTCTCTCGCTCACAGTGCAGCTATCCAGTCTCTCACTCACAGTGCAGCTTTCTAGTCTCTCGCTCACAGGGCAGCTATCCAGTCTCTCACTCACAGTGCAGCTATCCAGTCTCTCACTCACAATGCAGCTGTCTAGTCTCTCGCTCACAGTGCAGCTATCCAGTCTCTCACTCACAGTGCAGCTATCCAGTCTCTCACTCACAGTGCAGATATCCAGCCTCTCTCAGATCACAGCTCTCCAGTCTCTCATGCTCAGAGTGCAGCTATCCAGTCTCTCACACTCAGAGTGCAGCTACCCAGTCTCTCACTCGCAGTGCAGCTATCCAGTCTCTCACTCACAGTGCAGCTATCCAGTCTCTTACAGTGCAGCTATCCAGTCTCTCACTCACAGTGCAGCTTTCTAGTCTCTCGCTCACAGGGCAGCTATCTAGTCTCTCACACTCAGAGTGCAGCTACCCAGTCTCTCACTCACAGTGCAGATATCCAGTCTCACGCTAACAGGGCAGCTATCCAGTCTCTCACTCGCACAGTGCAGCTATCTAGCCTCTCACTCACAGTGCAGCTATCCAGTCTCTCACTCACAGTGCAGCTATCCAGTCTCTCACTCACAGTGCAGATATCCAGCCTCTCTCAGATCACAGCTCTTCAGTCTCTCATGCTCAGAGTGCAGCTATCCAGTCTCTCATTCACAGTGCAGATATCCAGTCTCACGCTAACAGGGCAGCTATCCTGTCTCTCACTCGCACAGTGCAGCTATCTAGCCTCTCACTCACAGTGCAGCTATCCAGTCTCTCACTCACAGTGCAGCTATCCAGTCTCTCACTCACAGTGCAGATATCCAGCCTCTCTCAGATCACAGCTCTCCAGTCTCTCATGCTCAGAGTGCAGCTATCCAGTCTCTCGCTCATAGTGCAGCTATCCAGTCTCTCACTCACAGTGCAGCTGTCTAGTCTCTCGCTCACAGTGCAGCTATCCAGTCTCTCACTCACAGTGCAGCTATCCAGTCTCTCACTCACAGTGCAGCTATCAAGTCTCTCACTCACAGTGCAGATATCCAGCCTCTCTCAGATCACAGCTCTCCAGTCTCTCATGCTCAGAGTGCAGCTATCTAGTCTCTCGCTCACAGTGCAGCTATCCAGTCTCTTACTCATAGTGCAGCTATCCAGTCTCTCGCTCACAGTGCAGCTATCCAGTCTCTTACTCACAGTGCAGCTATCCAGTCTCTCACTCACAGTGCAGCTATCCAGTCTCTTACAGTGCAGCTATCCAGTCTCTCACTCACAGTGCAGCTTTCTAGTCTCTCGCTCACAGGGCAGCTATCTAGTCTCTCACACTCAGAGTGCAGCTACCGAGTTTCTCACTCACAGTGCAGATATCCAGTCTCACGCTAACAGGGCAGCTATCCTGTCTCTCACTCGCACAGTGCAGCTATCTAGCCTCTCGCTCACTGTGCAACTATCCAGCCTCTCTCAGATCACAGCTCTCCAGTCTCTCATGCTCAGAGTGCAGCTATCCAGTCTCTCGCTCACAGTGCAGCTATCCAGTCTCTTACTCACAGTGCAGCTATCCAGTCTCTCGCTCACAGTGCAGCTTTCTAGTCTCTCGCTCACACTGCAGCTATCCAGTCTCTCACTCACAGTGCAGCTTTCTAGTCTCTCGCTCACAGGGCAGCTATCCAGTCTCTCACTCACAGTGCAGCTATCCAGTCTCTCACTCACAGTGCAGCTGTCTAGTCTCTCGCTCACAGTGCAGCTATCCAGTCTCTCACTCACAGTGCAGCTATCCAGTCTCTCACTCACAGTGCAGATATCCAGCCTCTCTCAGATCACAGCTCTCCAGTCTCTGATGCTCAGAGTGCAGCTATCCAGTCTCTCACACTCAGAGTGCAGCTACCCAGTCTCTCACTCACAGTGCAGCTATCCAGTCTCTCACTCACAGTGCAGCTATCCAGTCTCTTACAGTGCAGCTATCCAGTCTCTCACTCACAGTGCAGCTTTCTAGTCTCTCGCTCACAGGGCAGCTATCTAGTCTCTCACACCCAGAGTGCAGCTACCCAGTCTCTCACTCACAGTGCAGATATCCAGTCTCACGCTAACAGGGCAGCTATCCTGTCTCTCACTCGCACAGTGCAGCTATCTAGCCTCTCACTCACAGTGCAGCTATCCAGTCTCTCACTCACAGTGCAGCTATCCAGTCTCTCACTCACAGTGCAGATATCCAGCCTCTCTCAGATCACAGCTCTCCAGTCTCTCATGCTCAGAGTGCAGCTATCCAGTCTTACATTAACAGTGCAGCTATCCATTCTCTTACTCACAGTGCAGCTATCCAGTCTCTCACTCGCAGTGCAGCTGTCTAGTCTCTCGCTCACAGTGCAGCTATCCAGTCTCTCACTCACAGTGCAGCTATCCAGTCTCTCACTCACAGTGCAGATATCCAGCCTCTCTCAGATCACAGCTCTCCAGTCTCTCATGCTCAGAGTGCAGCTATCCAGTCTCTCGCTCACAGTGCAGCTATCCAGTCTCTTACTCACAGTGCAGCTATCCAGTCTCTCGCTCACAGTGCAGCTATCCAGTCTCTTACTCACAGTGCAGCTATCCAATCTCTCATGCTCAGAGTGCAGCTATCCAGTCTCTCTCTCAGATCACAGCTCTCCAGTCTCTCATGCTCAGAGTGCAGCTATCCAGTCTCTCTCTCAGATCACAGCTCTCCAGTCTCTCATGCTCAGAGTGCAGCTATCCAGTCTCACACTCACAGTGCAGATATCCAGTCTCTTACTCACAGTGCACCTATCCAGTCTCTCACTCACAGTGCAGCTTTCTAGTCTCTCGCTCACAGGGCAGCTATCTAGTCTCTCACTCACAGTGCAGCTATCCAGTCTCTCACTCACAGTGCAGCTATCCAGTCTCTCACTCACAGCTCTCCAGTCTCTCATGCTCAGAGTGCAGCTATCCAGTCTCTCGCTCACAGTGCAGCTATCCAGTCTCTCACTCACAGTGCAGCTATCCAGTCTCTGACTCACAGTGCAGCTTTCTAGTCTCTCGCTCACAGGGCAGCTATCTAGTCTCTCACTCACAGTGCAGCTATCCAGTCTCTCACTCACAGTGCAGATATCCAGCCTCTCTCAGATCACAGCTCTCCAGTCTCTCATGCTCAGAGTGCAGCTATCCAGTCTCTCACTCACAGTGCAGCTATCCAGTCTCTCACTCACAGTGCAGCTTTCTAGTCTCTCGCTCACAGGGCAGCTATCTAGTCTCTCACTCACAGGGCAGCTATCCAGTCTCTCATGCTCAGAGTGCAGCTATCCAGTCTCTCGCTCACAGTGCAGCTATCCAGTCTCTTACTCACAGTGCAGCTATCCAGTCTCTCATGCTCAGAGTGCAGCTATCCAGTCTCTCGCTCACAGTGCAGCTATCCAGTCTCTTACTCACAGTGCAGCTATCCAGTCTCTCGCTCACAGTGCAGCTTTCTAGTCTCTCGCTCACAGTGCAGCTATCCAGTCTCTCACTCACAGTGCAGCTTTCTAGTCTCTCGCTCACAGTGCAGCTATCTAGTCTCTCACACTCAGAGTGCAGCTACCCAGTATCTCACTCACAGTGCAGATATCCAGTCTCACGCTAACAGGGCAGCTATCCTGTCTCTCACTCGCACAGTGCAGCTATCTAGCCTCTCACTCACAGTGCAGCTATCCAGTCTCTCACTCACAGTGCAGCTATCCAGTCTCTCACTCACAGTGCAGATATCCAGCCTCTCTCAGATCACAGCTCTCCAGTCTCTCATGCTCAGAGTGCAGCTATCCAGTCTCTCACTCACAGTGCAGATATCCAGTCTGACGCTAACAGGGCAGCTATCCTGTCTCTCACTCGCACAGTGCAGCTATCTAGCCTCTCACTCACAGTGCAGCTATCCAGTCTCTCACTCACAGTGCAGCTATCCAGTCTGACGCTAACAGGGCAGCTATCCTGTCTCTCACTCGCACAGTGCAACTATCTAGCCTCTCACTCACAGTGCAGCTATCCAGTCTCTCACTCACAGTGCAGATATCCAGTCTCACGCTAACAGGGCAGCTATCCTGTCTCTCACTCGCACAGTGCAGCTATCTAGCCTCTCACTCACAGTGCAGCTATCCAGTCTCTCACTCACAGTGCAGCTATCCAGTCTCTCACTCACAGTGCAGCTATCCAGCCTCTCTCAGATCACAGCTCTCCAGTCTCTCTAGCTCAGAGTGCAGCTATCCAGTCTCTCGCTCACAGTGCAGCTATCCAGTCTCTTGCTCACAGTGCAGCTATCCAGTCTCTCACTCACAGTGCAGCTGTCTAGTCTCTCGCTCACAGTGCAGCTATCCAGTCTCTCACTCACAGTGCAGCTATCCAGTCTCTTACAGTGCAGCTATCCAGTCTCTCACTCACAGTGCAGCTTTCTAGTCTCTCGCTCACAGGGCAGCTATCTAGTCTCTCACACTCAGAGTGCAGCTACCCAGTCTCTCACTCACAGTGCAGATATCCAGTCTCACGCTAACAGGGCAGCTATCCTGTCTCTCACTCGCACAGTGCAGCTATCTAGCCTCTCGCTCACTGTGCAACTATCCAGTCTCTCACTCACAGTGCAGCTATCCAGTCTGACGCTAACAGGGCAGCTATCCTGTCTCTCACTCGCACAGTGCAACTATCTAGCCTCTCACTCACAGTGCAGCTATCCAGTCTCTCACTCACAGTGCAGATATCCAGTCTCACGCTAACAGGGCAGCTATCCTGTCTCTCACTCGCACAGTGCAGCTATCTAGCCTCTCACTCACAGTGCAGCTATCCAGTCTCTCACTCACAGTGCAGCTATCCAGTCTCTCACTCACAGTGCAGCTATCCAGCCTCTCTCAGATCACAGCTCTCCAGTCTCTCTAGCTCAGAGTGCAGCTATCCAGTCTCTCGCTCACAGTGCAGCTATCCAGTCTCTTGCTCACAGTGCAGCTATCCAGTCTCTCACTCACAGTGCAGCTGTCTAGTCTCTCGCTCACAGTGCAGCTATCCAGTCTCTCACTCACAGTGCAGCTATCCAGTCTCTTACAGTGCAGCTATCCAGTCTCTCACTCACAGTGCAGCTTTCTAGTCTCTCGCTCACAGGGCAGCTATCTAGTCTCTCACACTCAGAGTGCAGCTACCCAGTCTCTCACTCACAGTGCAGATATCCAGTCTCACGCTAACAGGGCAGCTATCCTGTCTCTCACTCGCACAGTGCAGCTATCTAGCCTCTCGCTCACTGTGCAACTATCCAGCCTCTCTCAGATCACAGCTCTCCAGTCTCTCATGCTCAGAGTGCAGCTATCCAGTCTCTCGCTCACAGTGCAGCTATCCAGTCTCTTACTCACAGTGCAGCTATCCAGTCTCTCGCTCACTGTGCAGCTTTCTAGTCTCTCGCTCACACTGCAGCTATCCAGTCTCTCACTCACAGTGCAGCTGTCTAGTCTCTCGCTCACAGGGCAGCTATCCAGTCTCTCACTCACAGTGCAGCTATCCAGTCTCTCACTCACAGTGCAGCTGTCTAGTCTCTCACTCACAGGGCAGCTATACAATCTCTCACTCACAGTGCAGCTGTCTAGTCTCTCACTTACAGTGCAGCTATCCAGTCTCTCACTCACAGTGCAGATATCCAGCCTCTCTCAGATCACAGCTCTCCAGTCTCTCATGCTCAGAGTGCAGCTATCCAGTCTCTCGCTCACAGTGCAGCTATCCAGTCTCTCACTCACAGTGCAGCTATCCAGTCTCTGACTCACAGTGCAGCTTTCTAGTCTCTCGCTCACAGGGCAGCTATCTAGTCTCTCACTCACAGTGCAGCTATCCAGTCTCTCACTCACAGTGCAGCTATCCAGTCTCTCACTCACAGCTCTCCAGTCTCTCATGCTCAGAGTGCAGCTATCCAGTCTCTCGCTCACAGTGCAGCTATCCAGTCTCTCACTCACAGTGCAGCTATCCAGTCTCTGACTCACAGTGCAGCTTTCTAGTCTCTCGCTCACAGGGCAGCTATCTAGTCTCTCACTCACAGTGCAGCTATCCAGTCTCTCACTCACAGTGCAGATATCCAGCCTCTCTCAGATCACAGCTCTCCAGTCTCTCATGCTCAGAGTGCAGCTATCCAGTCTCTCACTCACAGTGCAGCTATCCAGTCTCTCACTCACAGTGCAGCTTTCTAGTCTCTCGCTCACAGGGCAGCTATCTAGTCTCTCACTCACAGGGCAGCTATCCAGTCTCTTACTCACAGTGCAGCTTTCCAGCCTCTCCCTCACAGTGCAGCTATCCAGCCTCTCTCAGATCACAGCTATCCAGTCTCTCATGCTCAGAGTGCAGCTATCCAGTCTCTCGCTCACAGTGCAGCTATCCAGTCTCTTACTCACAGTGCAGCTATCCAGTCTCTCGCTCACAGTGCAGCTTTCTAGTCTCTCGCTCACAGTGCAGCTATCCAGTCTCTCACTCACAGTGCAGCTTTCTAGTCTCTCGCTCACAGTGCAGCTATCTAGTCTCTCACACTCAGAGTGCAGCTACCCAGTATCTCACTCACAGTGCAGATATCCAGTCTCACGCTAACAGGGCAGCTATCCTGTCTCTCACTCGCACAGTGCAGCTATCTAGCCTCTCACTCACAGTGCAGCTATCCAGTCTCTCACTCACAGTGCAGCTATCCAGTCTCTCACTCACAGTGCAGATATCCAGCCTCTCTCAGATCACAGCTCTCCAGTCTCTCATGCTCAGAGTGCAGCTATCCAGTCTCTCACTCACAGTGCAGATATCCAGTCTGACGCTAACAGGGCAGCTATCCTGTCTCTCACTCGCACAGTGCAGCTATCTAGCCTCTCACTCACAGTGCAGCTATCCAGTCTCTCACTCACAGTGCAGCTATCCAGTCTGACGCTAACAGGGCAGCTATCCTGTCTCTCACTCGCACAGTGCAACTATCTAGCCTCTCACTCACAGTGCAGCTATCCAGTCTCTCACTCACAGTGCAGATATCCAGTCTCACGCTAACAGGGCAGCTATCCTGTCTCTCACTCGCACAGTGCAGCTATCTAGCCTCTCACTCACAGTGCAGCTATCCAGTCTCTCACTCACAGTGCAGCTATCCAGTCTCTCACTCACAGTGCAGCTATCCAGCCTCTCTCAGATCACAGCTCTCCAGTCTCTCTAGCTCAGAGTGCAGCTATCCAGTCTCTCGCTCACAGTGCAGCTATCCAGTCTCTTGCTCACAGTGCAGCTATCCAGTCTCTCACTCACAGTGCAGCTGTCTAGTCTCTCGCTCACAGTGCAGCTATCCAGTCTCTCACTCACAGTGCAGCTATCCAGTCTCTTACAGTGCAGCTATCCAGTCTCTCACTCACAGTGCAGCTTTCTAGTCTCTCGCTCACAGGGCAGCTATCTAGTCTCTCACACTCAGAGTGCAGCTACCCAGTCTCTCACTCACAGTGCAGATATCCAGTCTCACGCTAACAGGGCAGCTATCCTGTCTCTCACTCGCACAGTGCAGCTATCTAGCCTCTCGCTCACTGTGCAACTATCCAGCCTCTCTCAGATCACAGCTCTCCAGTCTCTCATGCTCAGAGTGCAGCTATCCAGTCTCTCGCTCACAGTGCAGCTATCCAGTCTCTTACTCACAGTGCAGCTATCCAGTCTCTCGCTCACTGTGCAGCTTTCTAGTCTCTCGCTCACACTGCAGCTATCCAGTCTCTCACTCACAGTGCAGCTGTCTAGTCTCTCGCTCACAGGGCAGCTATCCAGTCTCTCACTCACAGTGCAGCTATCCAGTCTCTCACTCACAGTGCAGCTGTCTAGTCTCTCACTCACAGTGCAGCTATCCAATCTCTCACTCACAGTGCAGCTGTCTAGTCTCTCACTTACAGTGCAGCTATCCAGTCTCTCACTCACAGTGCAGCTATCCAGTCTCTCACTCACAGTGCAGATATCCAGCCTCTCTCAGATCACAGCTCTCCAGTCTCTCATGCTCAGAGTGCAGCTATCCAGTCTCTCGCTCACAGTGCAGCTATCCAGTCTCTCACTCACAGTGCAGCTATCCAGTCTCTGACTCACAGTGCAGCTTTCTAGTCTCTCGCTCACAGGGCAGCTATCTAGTCTCTCACTCACAGTGCAGCTATCCAGTCTCTCACTCACAGTGCAGATATCCAGCATCTCTCAGATCACAGCTCTCCAGTATCTCATGCTCAGAGTGCAGCTATCCAGTCTCTCACTCACAGTGCAGCTATCCAGTCTCTCACTCACAGTGCAGCTTTCTAGTCTCTCGCTCACAGGGCAGCTATCTAGTCTCTCACTCACAGGGCAGCTATCCAGTCTCTTACTCACAGTGCAGCTATCCCTCTTACTCACAGTGCAGCTATCCAGCCTCTCCCTCACAGTGCAGCTATCCAGCCTCTCTCAGATCACAGCTATCCAGTCTCTCATGCTCAGAGTGCAGCTATCCAGTCTCTCGCTCACAGTGCAGCTATCCAGTCTCTTACTCACAGTGCAGCTATCCAGTCTCTCGCTCACAGTGCAGCTTTCTAGTCTCTCGCTCACAGTGCAGCTATCCAGTCTCTAACTCACAGTGCAGCTTTCTAGTCTCTCGCTCACAGTGCAGCTATCTAGTCTCTCACACTCAGAGTGCAGCTACCCAGTCTCTCACTCACAGTGCAGATATCCAGTCTCACGCTAACAGGGCAGCTATCCTGTCTCTCACTCGCACAGTGCAGCTATCTAGCCTCTCACTCACAGTGCAGCTATCTAGTCTCTCACTCACAGTGCAGCTATCCAGTCTCTCACTCACAGTGCAGATATCCAGCCTCTCTCAGATCACAGCTCTCCAGTCTCTCATGCTCAGAGTGCAGCTATCCAGTCTCTCACTCACAGTGCAGATATCCAGTCTGACGCTAACAGGGCAGCTATCCTGTCTCTCACTCGCACAGTGCAGCTATCTAGCCTCTCACTCACAGTGCAGCTATCCAGTCTCTCACTCACAGTGCAGCTATCCAGTCTGACGCTAACAGGGCAGCTATCCTGTCTCTCACTCGCACAGTGCAGCTATCTAGCCTCTCACTCACAGTGCAGCTATCCAGTCTCTCACTCACAGTGCAGATATCCAGTCTCACGCTAACAGGGCAGCTATCCTGTCTCTCACTCGCACAGTGCAGCTATCTAGCCTCTCACTCACAGTGCAGCTATCCAGTCTCTCACTCACAGTGCAGCTATCCAGTCTCTCACTCACAGTGCAGATATCCAGCCTCTCTCAGATCACAGCTCTCCAGTCTCTCATGCTCAGAGTGCAGCTATCCAGTCTCTCGCTCACAGTGCAGCTATCCAGTCTCTTGCTCACAGTGCAGCTTTCTAGTCTCTCGCTCACAGTGCAGCTTTCTAGTCTCTCGCTCACAGGGCAGCTATCCAGTCTCTCACTCACAGTGCAGCTATCCAGTCTCTCACTCACAGTGCAGCTTTCTAGTCTCTCGCTCACAGTGCAGCTATCTAGCCTCTCACTCACAGTGCAGCTATCCAGTCTCTCACTCACAGTGCAGATATCCAGCCTCTCTCAGATCACAGCTCTCCAGTCTCTCATGCTCAGAGTGCAGCTATCCAGTCTCTCGCTCACAGTGCAGCTATCCAGTCTCTTGCTCACAGTGCAGCTTTCTAGTCTCTCGCTCACAGTGCAGCTTTCTAGTCTCTCGCTCACAGGGCAGCTATCCAGTCTCTCACTCACAGTGCAGCTATCCAGTCTCTCACTCACAGTGCAGCTTTCTAGTCTCTCGCTCACAGTGCAGCTTTCTAGTCTCTCGCTCACAGGGCAGCTATCCAGTCTCTCACTCACAGTGCAGCTATCCAGTCTCTCACTCACAGTGCAGCTGTCTAGTCTCTCGCTCACAGTGCAGCTATCCAGTCTCTCACTCACAGTGCAGCTATCCAGTCTCTCACTCACAGTGCAGCTATCCAGTCTCTTACAGTGCAGCTATCCAGTCTCTCACTCACAGTGCAGCTTTCTAGTCTCTCGCTCACAGGGCAGCTATCTAGTCTCTCACACTCAGAGTGCAGCTACCCAGTCTCTCACTCACAGTGCAGATATCCAGTCTCACGCTAACAGGGCAGCTATCCTGTCTCTCACTCGCACAGTGCAGCTATCTAGCCTCTCACTCACAGTGCAGCTATCCAGTCTCTCACTCACAGTGCAGCTATCCCATCTCTCACTCACAGTGCAGCTATCCAGTCTGACGCTAACAGTGCAGCTATCCTGTCTCTCACTCGCACAGTGCAGCTATCTAGCCTCTCACTCACAGTGCAGCTATCCAGTCTCTCACTCACAGTGCAGATATCCAGTCTCACGCTAACAGGGCAGCTATCCTGTCTCTCACTCGCACAGTGCAGCTATCTAGCCTCTCACTCACAGTGCAGCTATCCAGTCTCTCACTCACAGTGCAGCTATCCAATCTCTCACTCACAGTGCAGATATCCAGCCTCTCTCAGATCACAGCTCTCCAGTCTCTCATGCTCAGAGTGCAGCTATCCAGTCTCTCGCTCACAGTGCAGCTATCCATTCTCTTACTCACAGTGCAGCTATCCAGTCTCTCACTCACAGTGCAGCTGTCTAGTCTCTCGCTCACAGTGCAGCTATCCAGTCTCTCACTCACAGTGCAGCTATCCAGTCTCTCACTCACAGTGCAGCTATCCAGCCTCTCTCAGATCACAGCTCTCCAGTCTCTCATGCTCAGAGTGCAGCTATCCAGTCTCTCGCTCACAGTGCAGATATCCATTCTCTTACTCACAGTGCAGCTATCCAGTCTCTCACTCACAGTGCAGATATCCAGCCTCTCTCAGATCACAGCTCTCCAGTCTCTCACTCACAGTGCAGCTGTCTAGTCTCTCGCTCACAGTGCAGCTATCCAGTCTCTCACTCACAGTGCAGCTATCCAGTCTCTCACTCACAGTGCAGATATCCAGCCTCTCTCAGATCACAGCTCTCCAGTCTCTCATGCTCAGAGTGCAGCTATCCAGTCTCTCGCTCACAGTGCAGCTATCCAGTCTCTTACTCACAGTGCAGCTATCCAGTCTCTCGCTCACAGTGCAGCTATCCAGTCTCTTACTCACAGTGCAGCTATCCAGTCTCTCATGCTCAGAGTGCAGCTATCCAGTCTCTCTCTCCGATCACAGCTCTCCAGTCTCTCATGCTCAGAGTGCAGCTATCCAGTCTCTCTCTCAGATCACAGCTCTCCAGTCTCTCATGCTCAGAGTGCAGCTATCCAGTCTCTCGCTCACAGTGCAGATATCCAGTCTCTTACTCACAGTGCAGCTATCCAGTCTCTCACTCACAGTGCAGCTTTCTAGTCTCTCGCTCACAGGGCAGCAATCTAGTCTCTCACTCACAGTGCAGCTATCTAGTCTCTCACACTCAGAGTGCAGCTACCCAGTCTCTCACTCACAGTGCAGATATCCAGTCTCACGCTAACAGGGCAGCTATCCTGTCTCTCACTCGCACAGTGCAGCTATCTAGCCTCTCACTCACAGTGCAGCTATCCAGTCTCTCACTCACAGTGCAGCTATCCAGTCTCTCACTCACAGTGCAGCTATCCAGCCTCTCTCAGATCACAGCTCTCCAGTCTCTCTAGCTCAGAGTGCAGCTATCCAGTCTCTCGCTCACAGTGCAGCTATCCAGTCTCTTGCTCACAGTGCAGCTATCCAGTCTCTCACTCACAGTGCAGCTGTCTAGTCTCTCGCTCACAGTGCAGCTATCCAGTCTCTCACTCACAGTGCAGCTATCCAGTCTCTTACAGTGCAGCTATCCAGTCTCTCACTCACAGTGCAGCTTTCTAGTCTCTCGCTCACAGGGCAGCTATCTAGTCTCTCACACTCAGAGTGCAGCTACCCAGTCTCTCACTCACAGTGCAGATATCCAGTCTCACGCTAACAGGGCAGCTATCCTGTCTCTCACTCGCACAGTGCAGCTATCTAGCCTCTCGCTCACTGTGCAACTATCCAGCCTCTCTCAGATCACAGCTCTCCAGTCTCTCATGCTCAGAGTGCAGCTATCCAGTCTCTCGCTCACAGTGCAGCTATCCAGTCTCTTACTCACAGTGCAGCTATCCAGTCTCTCGCTCACTGTGCAGCTTTCTAGTCTCTCGCTCACACTGCAGCTATCCAGTCTCTCACTCACAGTGCAGCTGTCTAGTCTCTCGCTCACAGGGCAGCTATCCAGTCTCTCACTCACAGTGCAGCTATCCAGTCTCTCACTCACAGTGCAGCTGTCTAGTCTCTCACTCACAGTGCAGCTATCCAATCTCTCACTCACAGTGCAGCTGTCTAGTCTCTCACTTACAGTGCAGCTATCCAGTCTCTCACTCACAGTGCAGCTATCCAGTCTCTCACTCACAGTGCAGATATCCAGCCTCTCTCAGATCACAGCTCTCCAGTCTCTCATGCTCAGAGTGCAGCTATCCAGTCTCTCGCTCACAGTGCAGCTATCCAGTCTCTCACTCACAGTGCAGCTATCCAGTCTCTGACTCACAGTGCAGCTTTCTAGTCTCTCGCTCACAGGGCAGCTATCTAGTCTCTCACTCACAGTGCAGCTATCCAGTCTCTCACTCACAGTGCAGATATCCAGCATCTCTCAGATCACAGCTCTCCAGTATCTCATGCTCAGAGTGCAGCTATCCAGTCTCTCACTCACAGTGCAGCTATCCAGTCTCTCACTCACAGTGCAGCTTTCTAGTCTCTCGCTCACAGGGCAGCTATCTAGTCTCTCACTCACAGGGCAGCTATCCAGTCTCTTACTCACAGTGCAGCTATCCCTCTTACTCACAGTGCAGCTATCCAGCCTCTCCCTCACAGTGCAGCTATCCAGCCTCTCTCAGATCACAGCTATCCAGTCTCTCATGCTCAGAGTGCAGCTATCCAGTCTCTCGCTCACAGTGCAGCTATCCAGTCTCTTACTCACAGTGCAGCTATCCAGTCTCTCGCTCACAGTGCAGCTTTCTAGTCTCTCGCTCACAGTGCAGCTATCCAGTCTCTAACTCACAGTGCAGCTTTCTAGTCTCTCGCTCACAGTGCAGCTATCTAGTCTCTCACACTCAGAGTGCAGCTACCCAGTCTCTCACTCACAGTGCAGATATCCAGTC
Organism: Ambystoma mexicanum; assembly: GCF_040938575.1. Lineage (NCBI taxonomy): Eukaryota > Metazoa > Chordata > Amphibia > Caudata > Ambystomatidae > Ambystoma > Ambystoma mexicanum. The sequence continues at coordinate 29,124,614 of NC_090927.1, forward strand.
TCACGCTAACAGGGCAGCTATCCTGTCTCTCACTCGCACAGTGCAGCTATCTAGCCTCTCACTCACAGTGCAGCTATCTAGTCTCTCACTCACAGTGCAGCTATCCAGTCTCTCACTCACAGTGCAGATATCCAGCCTCTCTCAGATCACAGCTCTCCAGTCTCTCATGCTCAGAGTGCAGCTATCCAGTCTCTCACTCACAGTGCAGATATCCAGTCTGACGCTAACAGGGCAGCTATCCTGTCTCTCACTCGCACAGTGCAGCTATCTAGCCTCTCACTCACAGTGCAGCTATCCAGTCTCTCACTCACAGTGCAGCTATCCAGTCTGACGCTAACAGGGCAGCTATCCTGTCTCTCACTCGCACAGTGCAGCTATCTAGCCTCTCACTCACAGTGCAGCTATCCAGTCTCTCACTCACAGTGCAGATATCCAGTCTCACGCTAACAGGGCAGCTATCCTGTCTCTCACTCGCACAGTGCAGCTATCTAGCCTCTCACTCACAGTGCAGCTATCCAGTCTCTCACTCACAGTGCAGCTATCCAGTCTCTCACTCACAGTGCAGATATCCAGCCTCTCTCAGATCACAGCTCTCCAGTCTCTCATGCTCAGAGTGCAGCTATCCAGTCTCTCGCTCACAGTGCAGCTATCCAGTCTCTTGCTCACAGTGCAGCTTTCTAGTCTCTCGCTCACAGTGCAGCTTTCTAGTCTCTCGCTCACAGGGCAGCTATCCAGTCTCTCACTCACAGTGCAGCTATCCAGTCTCTCACTCACAGTGCAGCTTTCTAGTCTCTCGCTCACAGTGCAGCTATCTAGCCTCTCACTCACAGTGCAGCTATCCAGTCTCTCACTCACAGTGCAGATATCCAGCCTCTCTCAGATCACAGCTCTCCAGTCTCTCATGCTCAGAGTGCAGCTATCCAGTCTCTCGCTCACAGTGCAGCTATCCAGTCTCTTGCTCACAGTGCAGCTTTCTAGTCTCTCGCTCACAGTGCAGCTTTCTAGTCTCTCGCTCACAGGGCAGCTATCCAGTCTCTCACTCACAGTGCAGCTATCCAGTCTCTCACTCACAGTGCAGCTTTCTAGTCTCTCGCTCACAGTGCAGCTTTCTAGTCTCTCGCTCACAGGGCAGCTATCCAGTCTCTCACTCACAGTGCAGCTATCCAGTCTCTCACTCACAGTGCAGCTGTCTAGTCTCTCGCTCACAGTGCAGCTATCCAGTCTCTCACTCACAGTGCAGCTATCCAGTCTCTCACTCACAGTGCAGCTATCCAGTCTCTTACAGTGCAGCTATCCAGTCTCTCACTCACAGTGCAGCTTTCTAGTCTCTCGCTCACAGGGCAGCTATCTAGTCTCTCACACTCAGAGTGCAGCTACCCAGTCTCTCACTCACAGTGCAGATATCCAGTCTCACGCTAACAGGGCAGCTATCCTGTCTCTCACTCGCACAGTGCAGCTATCTAGCCTCTCACTCACAGTGCAGCTATCCAGTCTCTCACTCACAGTGCAGCTATCCCATCTCTCACTCACAGTGCAGCTATCCAGTCTGACGCTAACAGTGCAGCTATCCTGTCTCTCACTCGCACAGTGCAGCTATCTAGCCTCTCACTCACAGTGCAGCTATCCAGTCTCTCACTCACAGTGCAGATATCCAGTCTCACGCTAACAGGGCAGCTATCCTGTCTCTCACTCGCACAGTGCAGCTATCTAGCCTCTCACTCACAGTGCAGCTATCCAGTCTCTCACTCACAGTGCAGCTATCCAATCTCTCACTCACAGTGCAGATATCCAGCCTCTCTCAGATCACAGCTCTCCAGTCTCTCATGCTCAGAGTGCAGCTATCCAGTCTCTCGCTCACAGTGCAGCTATCCATTCTCTTACTCACAGTGCAGCTATCCAGTCTCTCACTCACAGTGCAGCTGTCTAGTCTCTCGCTCACAGTGCAGCTATCCAGTCTCTCACTCACAGTGCAGCTATCCAGTCTCTCACTCACAGTGCAGCTATCCAGCCTCTCTCAGATCACAGCTCTCCAGTCTCTCATGCTCAGAGTGCAGCTATCCAGTCTCTCGCTCACAGTGCAGATATCCATTCTCTTACTCACAGTGCAGCTATCCAGTCTCTCACTCACAGTGCAGATATCCAGCCTCTCTCAGATCACAGCTCTCCAGTCTCTCACTCACAGTGCAGCTGTCTAGTCTCTCGCTCACAGTGCAGCTATCCAGTCTCTCACTCACAGTGCAGCTATCCAGTCTCTCACTCACAGTGCAGATATCCAGCCTCTCTCAGATCACAGCTCTCCAGTCTCTCATGCTCAGAGTGCAGCTATCCAGTCTCTCGCTCACAGTGCAGCTATCCAGTCTCTTACTCACAGTGCAGCTATCCAGTCTCTCGCTCACAGTGCAGCTATCCAGTCTCTTACTCACAGTGCAGCTATCCAGTCTCTCATGCTCAGAGTGCAGCTATCCAGTCTCTCTCTCCGATCACAGCTCTCCAGTCTCTCATGCTCAGAGTGCAGCTATCCAGTCTCTCTCTCAGATCACAGCTCTCCAGTCTCTCATGCTCAGAGTGCAGCTATCCAGTCTCTCGCTCACAGTGCAGATATCCAGTCTCTTACTCACAGTGCAGCTATCCAGTCTCTCACTCACAGTGCAGCTTTCTAGTCTCTCGCTCACAGGGCAGCAATCTAGTCTCTCACTCACAGTGCAGCTATCTAGTCTCTCACACTCAGAGTGCAGCTACCCAGTCTCTCACTCACAGTGCAGATATCCAGTCTCACGCTAACAGGGCAGCTATCCTGTCTCTCACTCGCACAGTGCAGCTATCTAGCCTCTCACTCACAGTGCAGCTATCCAGTCTCTCACTCACAGTGCAGCTATCCAGTCTCTCACTCACAGTGCAGATATCCAGCCTCTCTCAGATCACAGCTCTCCAGTCTCTCATGCTCAGAGTGCAGCTATCCAGTCTCTCACTCCCAGTGCAGATATCCAGTCTGACGCTAACAGGGCAGCTATCCTGTCTCTCACTCGCACAGTGCAGCTATCTAGCCTCTCACTCACAGTGCAGCTATCCAGTCTCTCACTCACAGTGCAGCTATCCAGTCTCTCACTCACAGTGCAGATATCCAGCCTCTCTCAGATCACAGCTCTCCAGTCTCTCATGCTCAGAGTGCAGCTATCCAGTCTCTCGCTCACAGTGCAGCTATCCAGTCTCTTACTCACAGTGCAGCTTTCTAGTCTCTCGCTCACAGTGCAGCTATCCAGTCTCTCACTCACAGTGCAGCTTTCTAGTCTCTCGCTCACAGGGCAGCTATCCAGTCTCTCACTCACAGTGCAGCTATCCAGTCTCTCACTCACAGTGCAGCTGTCTAGTCTCTCGCTCACAGTGCAGCTATCCAGTCTCTCACTCACAGTGCAGCTATCCAGTCTCTCACTCACAGTGCAGATATCCAGCCTCTCTCAGATCACAGCTCTCCAGTCTCTCATGCTCAGAGTGCAGCTATCCAGTCTCTCACACTCAGAGTGCAGCTACCCAGTCTCTCACTCGCAGTGCAGCTATCCAGTCTCTCACTCACAGTGCAGCTATCCAGTCTCTTACAGTGCAGCTATCCAGTCTCTCACTCACAGTGCAGCTTTCTAGTCTCTCGCTCACAGGGCAGCTATCTAGTCTCTCACACTCAGAGTGCAGCTACCCAGTCTCTCACTCACAGTGCAGATATCCAGTCTCACGCTAACAGGGCAGCTATCCTGTCTCTCACTCGCACAGTGCAGCTATCTAGCCTCTCACTCACAGTGCAGCTATCCAGTCTCTCACTCACAGTGCAGCTATCCCATCTCTCACTCACAGTGCAGCTATCCAGTCTGACGCTAACAGTGCAGCTATCCTGTCTCTCACTCGCACAGTGCAGCTACCTAGCCTCTCACTCACAGTGCAGCTATCCAGTCTCTCACTCACAGTGCAGATATCCAGTCTCACGCTAACAGGGCAGCTATCCTGTCTCTCACTCGCACAGTGCAGCTATCTAGCCTCTCACTCACAGTGCAGCTATCCAGTCTCTCACTCACAGTGCAGCTATCCAATCTCTCAATCACAGTGCAGATATCCAGCCTCTCTCAGATCACAGCTCTCCAGTCTCTCATGCTCAGAGTGCAGCTATCCAGTCTCTCGCTCACAGTGCAGCTATCCATTCTCTTACTCACAGTGCAGCTATCCAGTCTCTCACTCACAGTGCAGCTGTCTAGTCTCTCGCTCACAGTGCAGCTATCCAGTCTCTCACTCACAGTGCAGCTATCCAGTCTCTCACTCACAGTGCAGCTATCCAGCCTCTCTCAGATCACAGCTCTCCAGTCTCTCATGCTCAGAGTGCAGCTATCCAGTCTCTCGCTCACAGTGCAGCTATCCATTCTCTTACTCACAGTGCAGCCATCCAGTCTCTCACTCACAGTGCAGATATCCAGCCTCTCTCAGATCACAGCTCTCCAGTCTCTCACTCACAGTGCAGCTGTCTAGTCTCTCGCTCACAGTGCAGCTATCCAGTCTCTCACTCACAGTGCAGCTATCCAGTCTCTCACTCACAGTGCAGATATCCAGCCTCTCTCAGATCACAGCTCTCCAGTCTCTCATGCTCAGAGTGCAGCTATCCAGTCTCTCGCTCACAGTGCAGCTATCCAGTCTCTTACTCACAGTGCAGCTATCCAGTCTCTCGCTCACAGTGCAGCTATCCAGTCTCTTACTCACAGTGCAGCTATCCAGTCTCTCATGCTCAGAGTGCAGCTATCCAGTCTCTCTCTCCGATCACAGCTCTCCAGTCTCTCATGCTCAGAGTGCAGCTATCCAGTCTCTCTCTCAGATCACAGCTCTCCAGTCTCTCATGCTCAGAGTGCAGCTATCCAGTCTCTCGCACACAGTGCAGATATCCAGTCTCTTACTCACAGTGCAGCTATCCAGTCTCTCACTCACAGTGCAGCTTTCTAGTCTCTCGCTCACAGGGCAGCAATCTAGTCTCTCACTCACAGTGCAGCTATCTAGTCTCTCACACTCAGAGTGCAGCTACCCAGTCTCTCACTCACAGTGCAGATATCCAGTCTCACGCTAACAGGGCAGCTATCCTGTCTCTCACTCGCACAGTGCAGCTATCTAGCCTCTCACTCACAGTGCAGCTATCCAGTCTCTCACTCACAGTGCAGCTATCCAGTCTCTCACTCACAGTGCAGATATCCAGCCTCTCTCAGATCACAGCTCTCCAGTCTCTCATGCTCAGAGTGCAGCTATCCAGTCTCTCACTCCCAGTGCAGATATCCAGTCTGACGCTAACAGGGCAGCTATCCTGTCTCTCACTCGCACAGTGCAGCTATCTAGCCTCTCACTCACAGTGCAGCTATCCAGTCTCTCACTCACAGTGCAGCTATCCAGTCTCTCACTCACAGTGCAGATATCCAGCCTCTCTCAGATCACAGCTCTCCAGTCTCTCATGCTCAGAGTGCAGCTATCCAGTCTCTCGCTCACAGTGCAGCTATCCAGTCTCTTACTCACAGTGCAGCTTTCTAGTCTCTCGCTCACAGTGCAGCTATCCAGTCTCTCACTCACAGTGCAGCTTTCTAGTCTCTCGCTCACAGGGCAGCTATCCAGTCTCTTACTCACAGTGCAGCTATCCAGTCTCTCACTCACAGTGCAGCTGTCTAGTCTCTCGCTCACAGTGCAGCTATCCAGTCTCTCACTCACAGTGCAGCTATCCAGTCTCTCACTCACAGTGCAGATATCCAGCCTCTCTCAGATCACAGCTCTCCAGTCTCTCATGCTCAGAGTGCAGCTATCCAGTCTCTCACACTCAGAGTGCAGCTACCCAGTCTCTCACTCGCAGTGCAGCTATCCAGTCTCTTACAGTGCAGCTATCCAGTCTCTCACTCACAGTGCAGCTTTCTAGTCTCTCGCTCACAGGGCAGCTATCTAGTCTCTCACACTCAGAGTGCAGCTACCCAGTCTCTCACTCACAGTGCAGATATCCAGTCTCACGCTAACAGGGCAGCTATCCAGTCTCTCACTCGCACAGTGCAGCTAGCTAGCCTCTCACTCACAGTGCAGCTATCCAGTCTCTCACTCACAGTGCAGCTATCCAGTCTCTCACTCACAGTGCAGATATCCAGCCTCTCTCAGATCACAGCTCTTCAGTCTCTCATGCTCAGAGTGCAGCTATCCAGTCTCTCATTCACAGTGCAGATATCCAGTCTCACGCTAACAGGGCAGCTATCCTGTCTCTCACTCGCACAGTGCAGCTATCTAGCCTCTCACTCACAGTGCAGCTATCCAGTCTCTCACTCACAGTGCAGCTATCCAGCCTCTCACTCACAGTGCAGATATCCAGCCTCTCTCAGATCACAGCTCTCCAGTCTCTCATGCTCAGAGTGCAGCTATCCAGTCTCTCGCTCACAGTGCAGCTATCCAGTCTCTCACTCACAGTGCAGCTGTCTAGTCTCTCGCTCACAGTGCAGCTATCCAGTCTCTCACTCACAGTGCAGCTATCCAGTCTCTCACTCACAGTGCAGCTATCAAGTCTCTCACTCACAGTGCAGATATCCAGCCTCTCTCAGATCACAGCTCTCCAGTCTCTCATGCTCAGAGTGCAGCTATCTAGTCTCTCGCTCACAGTGCAGCTATCCAGTCTCTTACTCACAGTGCAGCTATCCAGTCTCTCGCTCACAGTGCAGCTATCCAGTCTCTTACTCACAGTGCAGCTATCCAGTCTCTCACTCACAGTGCAGCTATCCAGTCTCTTACAGTGCAGCTATCCAGTCTCTCACTCACAGTGCAGCTTTCTAGTCTCTCGCTCACAGGGCAGCTATCTAGTCTCTCACACTCAGAGTGCAGCTACCCAGTCTCTCACTCACAGTGCAGATATCCAGTCTCACGCTAACAGGGCAGCTATCCTGTCTCTCACTCGCACAGTGCAGCTATCTAGCCTCTCGCTCACTGTGCAACTATCCAGCCTCTCTCAGATCACAGCTCTCCAGTCTCTCATGCTCAGATTGCAGCTATCCAGTCTCTCGCTCACAGTGCAGCTATCCAGTCTCTTACTCACAGTGCAGCTATCCAGTCTCTCGCTCACAGTGCAGCTTTCTAGTCTCTCGCTCACACTGCAGCTATCCAGTCTCTTACTCACAGTGCAGCTATCCAGTCTCTCGCTCACAGTGCAGCTGTCTAGTCTCTCGCTCACAGTGCAGCTATCCAGTCTCTCACTCACAGTGCAGCTATCCAGTCTCTCACTCACAGTGCAGATATCCAGCCTCTCTCAGATCACAGCTCTCCAGTCTCTGATGCTCAGAGTGCAGCTATCCAGTCTCTCACACTCAGAGTGCAGCTACCCAGTCTCTCACTCACAGTGCAGCTATCCAGTCTCTCACTCACAGTGCAGCTATCAAGTGTCTTACAGTGCAGCTATCCAGTCTCTCACTCACAGTGCAGCTTTCTAGTCTCTCGCTCACAGGGCAGCTATCTAGTCTCTCACACCCAGAGTGCAGCTACCCAGTCTCTCACTCACAGTGCAGATATCCAGTCTCACGCTAACAGGGCAGCTATCCTGTCTCTCACTCGCACAGTGCAGCTATCTAGCCTCTCACTCACAGTGCAGCTATCCAGTCTCTCACTCACAGTGCAGCTATCCAGTCTCTCACTCACAGTGCAGATATCCAGCCTCTCTCAGATCACAGCTCTCCAGTCTCTCATGCTCAGAGTGCAGCTATCCAGTCTTACGCTAACAGTGCAGCTATCCATTCTCTTACTCACAGTGCAGCTATCCAGTCTCTCACTCGCAGTGCAGCTGTCTAGTCTCTCGCTCACAGTGCAGCTATCCAGTCTCTCACTCACAGTGCAGCTATCCAGTCTCTCACTCACAGTGCAGATATCCAGCCTCTCTCAGATCACAGCTCTCCAGTCTCTCATGCTCAGAGTGCAGCTATCCAGTCTCTCGCTCACAGTGCAGCTATCCAGTCTCTTACTCACAGTGCAGCTATCCAGTCTCTCGCTCACAGTGCAGCTATCCAGTCTCTTACTCACAGTGCAGCTATCCAGTCTCTCATGCTCAGAGTGCAGCTATCCAGTCTCTCTCTCAGATCACAGCTCTCCAGTCTCTCATGCTCAGAGTGCAGCTATCCAGTCTCTCTCTCAGATCACAGCTCTCCAGTCTCTCATGCTCAGAGTGCAGCTATCCAGTCTCACACTCACAGTGCAGATATCCAGTCTCTTACTCACAGTGCACCTATCCAGTCTCTCACTCACAGTGCAGCTTTCTAGTCTCTCGCTCACAGGGCAGCTATCTAGTCTCTCACTCACAGTGCAGCTATCCAGTCTCTCACTCACAGTGCAGCTATCCAGTCTCTCACTCACAGCTCTCCAGTCTCTCATGCTCAGAGTGCAGCTATCCAGTCTCTCGCTCACAGTGCAGCTATCCAGTCTCTCACTCACAGTGCAGCTATCCAGTCTCTGACTCACAGTGCAGCTTTCTAGTCTCTCGCTCACAGGGCAGCTATCTAGTCTCTCACTCACAGTGCAGCTATCCAGTCTCTCACTCACAGTGCAGATATCCAGCCTCTCTCAGATCACAGCTCTCCAGTCTCTCATGCTCAGAGTGCAGCTATCCAGTCTCTCACTCACAGTGCAGCTATCCAGTCTCTCACTCACAGTGCAGCTTTCTAGTCTCTCGCTCACAGGGCAGCTATCTAGTCTCTCACTCACAGGGCAGCTATCCAGTCTCTTACTCACAGTGCAGCTTTCCAGCCTCTCCCTCACAGTGCAGCTATCCAGCCTCTCTCAGATCACAGCTATCCAGTCTCTCATACTCAGAGTGCAGCTATCCAGTCTCTCGCTCACAGTGCAGCTATCCAGTCTCTTACTCACAGTGCAGCTATCCAGTCTCTCGCTCACAGTGCAGCTTTCTAGTCTCTCGCTCACAGTGCAGCTATCCAGTCTCTCACTCACAGTGCAGCTTTCTAGTCTCTCACTCGCACAGTGCAGCTATCTAGCCTCTCACTCACAGTGCAGCTATCCAGTCTCTCACTCACAGTGCAGCTATCCAGTCTCTCACTCACAGTGCAGATATCCAGCCTCTCTCAGATCACAGCTCTCCAGTCTCTCATGCTCAGAGTGCAGCTATCCAGTCTCTCACTCACAGTGCAGATATCCAGTCTGACGCTAACAGGGCAGCTATCCTGTCTCTCACTCGCACAGTGCAGCTATCTAGCCTCTCACTCACAGTGCAGCTATCCAGTCTCTCACTCACAGTGCAGCTATCCAGTCTGACGCTAACAGGGCAGCTATCCTGTCTCTCACTCGCACAGTGCAGCTATCTAGCCTCTCACTCACAGTGCAGCTATCCAGTCTCTCACTCACAGTGCAGATATCCAGTCTCACGCTAACAGGGCAGCTATCCTGTCTCTCACTCGCACAGTGCAGCTATCTAGCCTCTCACTCACAGTGCAGCTATCCAGTCTCTCACTCACAGTGCAGCTATCCAGTCTCTCACTCACAGTGCAGCTATCCAGCCTCTCTCAGATCACAGCTCTCCAGTCTCTCATGCTCAGAGTGCAGCTATCCAGTCTCTCGCTCACAGTGCAGCTATCCAGTCTCTTGCTCACAGTGCAGCTATCCAGTCTCTCACTCACAGTGCAGCTGTCTAGTCTCTCGCTCACAGTGCAGCTATCCAGTCTCTCACTCACAGTGCAGCTATCCAGTCTCTTACAGTGCAGCTATTCAGTCTCTCACTCAGAGTGCAGCTTTCTAGTCTCTCGCTCACAGGGCAGCTATCTAGTCTCTCACACTCAGAGTGCAGCTACCCAGTCTCTCACTCACAGTGCAGATATCCAGTCTCACGCTAACAGGGCAGCTATCCTGTCTCTCACTCGCACAGTGCAGCTATCTAGCCTCTCGCTCACTGTGCAACTATCCAGCCTCTCTCAGATCACAGCTCTCCAGTCTCTCATGCTCAGAGTGCAGCTATCCAGTCTCTCGCTCATAGTGCAGCTATCCAGTCTCTTACTCACAGTGCAGCTATCCAGTCTCTCGCTCACTGTGCAGCTTTCTAGTCTCTCGCTCACACTGCAGCTATCCAGTCTCTCACTCACCGTGCAGCTGTCTAGTCTCTCGCTCACAGGGCAGCTATCCAGTCTCTCACTCACAGTGCAGCTATCCAGTCTCTCACTCACAGTGCAGCTGTCTAGTCTCTCACTCACAGTGCAGCTATCCAATCTCTCACTCACAGTGCAGCTGTCTAGTCTCTCACTTACAGTGCAGCTATCCAGTCTCTCACTCACAGTGCAGCTATCCAGTCTCTCACTCACAGTGCAGATATCCAGCCTCTCTCAGATCACAGCTCTCCAGTCTCTCATGCTCAGAGTGCAGCTATCCAGTCTCTCGCTCACAGTGCAGCTATCCAGTCTCTCACTCACAGTGCAGCTATCCAGTCTCTGACTCACAGTGCAGCTTTCTAGTCTCTCGCTCACAGGGCAGCTATCTAGTCTCTCACTCACAGTGCAGCTATCCAGTCCCTCACTCACAGTGCAGATATCCAGCCTCTCTCAGATCACAGCTCTCCAGTCTCTCATGCTCAGAGTGCAGCTATCCAGTCTCTCACTCACAGTGCAGCTATCCAGTCTCTCACTCACAGTGCAGCTTTCTAGTCTCTCGCTCACAGGGCAGCTATCTAGTCTCTCGCTCACAGGGCAGCTATCCAGTCTCGTACTCACAGTGCAGCTATACAGCCTCTCCCTCACAGTGCAGCTATCCAGCCTCTCTCAGATCACAGCTATCCAGTCTCTCATGCTCAGAGTGCAGCTATCCAGTCTCTCGCTCACAGTGCAGCTATCCAGTCTCTTACTCACAGTGCAGCTATCCAGTCTCTCGCTCACAGTGCAGCTTTCTAGTCTCTCGCTCACAGTGCAGCTATCCAGTCTCTAACTCACAGTGCAGCTTTCTAGTCTCTCGCTCACAGTGCAGCTATCTAGTCTCTCACACTCAGAGTGCAGCTACCCAGTCTCTCACTCACAGTGCAGATATCCAGTCTCACGCTAACAGGGCAGCTATCCTGTCTCTCACTCGCACAGTGCAGCTATCTAGCCTCTCACTCACAGTGCAGCTATCTAGTCTCTCACTCACAGTGCAGCTATCCAGTCTCTCACTCACAGTGCAGATATCCAGCCTCTCTCAGATCACAGCTCTCCAGTCTCTCATGCTCAGAGTGCAGCTATCCAGTCTCTCACTCACAGTGCAGATATCCAGTCTGACGCTAACAGGGCAGCTATCCTGTCTCTCACTCGCACAGTGCAGCTATCTAGCCTCTCACTCACAGTGCAGCTATCCAGTCTCTCACTCACAGTGCAGCTATCCAGTATGACGCTAACAGGGCAGCTATCCTGTCTCTCACTCGCACAGTGCAGCTATCTAGCCTCTCACTCACAGTGCAGCTATCCAGTCTCTCACTCACAGTGCAGATATCCAGTCTCACGCTAACAGGGCAGCTATCCTGTCTCTCACTCGCACAGTGCAGCTATCTAGCCTCTCACTCACAGTGCAGCTATCCAGTCTCTCACTCACAGTGCAGCTATCCAGTCTCTCACTCACAGTGCAGATATCCAGCCTCTCTCAGATCACAGCTCTCCAGTCTCTCATGCTCAGAGTGCAGCTATCCAGTCTCTCACTCACAGTGCAGATATCCAGTCTGACGCTAACAGGGCAGCTATCCTGTCTCTCACTCGCACAGTGCAGCTATCTAGCCTCTCACTCACAGTGCAGCTATCCAGTCTCTCACTCACAGTGCAGCTATCCAGTCTGACGCTAACAGGGCAGCTATCCTGTCTCTCACTCGCACAGTGCAGCTATCTAGCCTCTCACTCACAGTGCAGCTATCCAGTCTCTCACTCACAGTGCAGATATCCAGTCTCACGCTAACAGGGCAGCTATCCTGTCTCTCACTCGCACAGTGCAGCTATCTAGCCTCTCACTCACAGTGCAGCTATCCAGTCTCTCACTCACAGTGCAGCTATCCAGTCTCTCACTCACAGTGCAGCTATCCAGCCTCTCTCAGATCACAGCTCTCCAGTCTCTCATGCTCAGAGTGCAGCTATCCAGTCTCTCGCTCACAGTGCAGCTATCCAGTCTCTTGCTCACAGTGCAGCTATCCAGTCTCTCACTCACAGTGCAGCTGTCTAGTCTCTCGCTCACAGTGCAGCTATCCAGTCTCTCACTCACAGTGCAGCTATCCAGTCTCTTACAGTGCAGCTATTCAGTCTCTCACTCAGAGTGCAGCTTTCTAGTCTCTCGCTCACAGGGCAGCTATCTAGTCTCTCACACTCAGAGTGCAGCTACCCAGTCTCTCACTCACAGTGCAGATATCCAGTCTCACGCTAACAGTGCAGCTATCCAGTCTCTGACTCACAGTGCAGCTTTCTAGTCTCTCGCTCACAGGGCAGCTATCTAGTCTCTCACTCACAGTGCAGCTATCCAGTCCCTCACTCACAGTGCAGATATCCAGCCTCTCTCAGATCACAGCTCTCCAGTCTCTCATGCTCAGAGTGCAGCTATCCAGTCTCTCACTCACAGTGCAGCTATCCAGTCTCTCACTCACAGTGCAGCTTTCTAGTCTCTCGCTCACAGGGCAGCTATCTAGTCTCTCGCTCACAGGGCAGCTATCCAGTCTCGTACTCACAGTGCAGCTATACAGCCTCTCCCTCACAGTGCAGCTATCCAGCCTCTCTCAGATCACAGCTATCCAGTCTCTCATGCTCAGAGTGCAGCTATCCAGTCTCTCGCTCACAGTGCAGCTATCCAGTCTCTTACTCACAGTGCAGCTATCCAGTCTCTCGCTCACAGTGCAGCTTTCTAGTCTCTCGCTCACAGTGCAGCTATCCAGTCTCTAACTCACAGTGCAGCTTTCTAGTCTCTCGCTCACAGTGCAGCTATCTAGTCTCTCACACTCAGAGTGCAGCTACCCAGTCTCTCACTCACAGTGCAGATATCCAGTCTCACGCTAACAGGGCAGCTATCCTGTCTCTCACTCGCACAGTGCAGCTATCTAGCCTCTCACTCACAGTGCAGCTATCTAGTCTCTCACTCACAGTGCAGCTATCCAGTCTCTCACTCACAGTGCAGATATCCAGCCTCTCTCAGATCACAGCTCTCCAGTCTCTCATGCTCAGAGTGCAGCTATCCAGTCTCTCACTCACAGTGCAGATATCCAGTCTGACGCTAACAGGGCAGCTATCCTGTCTCTCACTCGCACAGTGCAGCTATCTAGCCTCTCACTCACAGTGCAGCTATCCAGTCTCTCACTCACAGTGCAGCTATCCAGTATGACGCTAACAGGGCAGCTATCCTGTCTCTCACTCGCACAGTGCAGCTATCTAGCCTCTCACTCACAGTGCAGCTATCCAGTCTCTCACTCACAGTGCAGATATCCAGTCTCACGCTAACAGGGCAGCTATCCTGTCTCTCACTCGCACAGTGCAGCTATCTAGCCTCTCACTCACAGTGCAGCTATCCAGTCTCTCACTCACAGTGCAGCTATCCAGTCTCTCACTCACAGTGCAGATATCCAGCCTCTCTCAGATCACAGCTCTCCAGTATCTCATGCTCAGAGTGCAGCTATCCAGTCTCTCGCTCACAGTGCAGCTATCCAGTCTCTTGCTCACAGTGCAGCTATCCAGTCTCTCACTCACAGTGCAGCTGTCTAGTCTCTCGCTCACAGTGCAGCTATCCAGTCTCTCACTCACAGTGCAGCTATCCAGTCTCTTACAGTGCAGCTATCCAGTCTCTCACTCACAGTGCAGCTTTCTAGTCTCTCGCTCACAGGGCAGCTATCTAGTCTCTCACACTCAGAGTGCAGCTACCCAGTCTCTCACTCACAGTGCAGATATCCAGTCTCACGCTAACAGGGCAGCTATCCTGTCTCTCACTCGCACAGTGCAGCTATCTAGCCTCTCGCTCACTGTGCAACTATCCAGCCTCTCTCAGATCACAGCTCTCCAGTCTCTCAGGCTCAGAGTGCAGTTATCCAGTCTCTCGCTCACAGTGCAGCTATCCAGTCTCTTACTCACAGTGCAGCTATCCAGTCTCTCGCTCACTGTGCAGCTTTCTAGTCTCTCGCTCACACTGCAGCTATCCAGTCTCTCACTCACAGTGCAGCTTTCTAGTCTCTCGCTCACAGGGCAGCTATCCAGTCTCTCACTCACAGTGCAGCTATCCAGTCTCTCACTCACAGTGCAGCTGTCTAGTCTCTCGCTCACAGTGCAGCTATCCAGTCTCTCACTCACAGTGCAGCTATCCAGTCTCTCACTCACAGTGCAGATATCCAGCCTCTCTCAGATCACAGCTCTCCAGTCTCTCATGCTCAGAGTGCAGCTATCCAGTCTCTCACACTCAGAGTGCAGCTACCCAGTCTCTCACTCACAGTGCAGCTATCCAGTCTCTCACTCACAGTGCAGCTATCCAGTCTCTTACAGTGCAGCTATCCAGTCTCTCACTCACAGTGCAGCTTTCTAGTCTCTCGCTCACAGGGCAGCTATCTAGTCTCTCACACTCAGAGTGCAGCTACCCAGTCTCTCACTCACAGTGCAGATATCCAGTCTCACGCTAACAGGGCAGCTATCCTGTCTCTCACTCGCACAGTGCAGCTATCTAGCCTCTCACTCACAGTGCAGCTATCCAGTCTCTCACTCACAGTGCAGCTATCCCATCTCTCACTCACAGTGCAGCTATCCAGTCTGACGCTAACAGGGCAGCTATCCTGTCTCTCACTCGCACAGTGCAGCTATCTAGCCTCTCACTCACAGTGCAGCTATCCAGTCTCTCACTCACAGTGCAGATATCCAGTCTCACGCTAACAGGGCAGCTATCCTGTCTTTCACTCGCACAGTGCAGCTATCTAGCCTCTCACTCACAGTGCAGCTATCCAGTCTCTCACTCACAGTGCAGCTTTCCAATCTCTCACTCACAGTGCAGATATCCAGCCTCTCTCAGATCACAGCTCTCCAGTCTCTCATGCTCAGAGTGCAGCTATCCAGTCTCTCGCTCACAGTGCAGCTATCCATTCTCTTACTCACAGTGCAGCTATCCAGTCTCTCACTCACAGTGCAGCTGTCTAGTCTCTCGCTCACAGTGCAGCTATCCAGTCTCTCACTCACAGTGCAGCTATCCAGTCTCTCACTCACAGTGCAGCTATCCAGCCTCTCTCAGATCACAGCTCTCCAGTCTCTCATGCTCAGAGTGCAGCTATCCAGTCTCTCGCTCACAGTGCAGCTATCCATTCTCTTACTCACAGTGCAGCTATCCAGTCTCTCACTCACAGTGCAGATATCCAGCCTCTCTCAGATCACAGCTCTCCAGTCTCTCACTCACAGTGCAGCTGTCTAGTCTCTCGCTCACAGTGCAGCTATCCAGTCTCTCACTCACAGTGCAGCTATCCAGTCTCTCACTCACAGTGCAGATATCCAGCCTCTCTCAGATCACAGCTCTCCAGTCTCTCATGCTCAGAGTGCAGCTATCCAGTCTCTCGCTCACAGTGCAGCTATCCAGTCTCTTACTCACAGTGCAGCTATCCAGTCTCTCGCTCACAGTGCAGCTATCCAGTCTCTTACTCACAGTGCAGCTATCCAGTCTCTCATGCTCAGAGTGCAGCTATCCAGTCTCTCTCTCCGATCACAGCTCTCCAGTCTCTCATGCTCAGAGTGCAGCTATCCAGTCTCTCTCTCAGATCACAGCTCTCCAGTCTCTCATGCTCAGAGTGCAGCTATCCAGTCTCTCGCTCACAGTGCAGATATCCAGTCTCTTACTCACAGTGCAGCTATCCAGTCTCTCACTCACAGTGCAGCTTTCTAGTCTCTCGCTCACAGGGCAGCAATCTAGTCTCTCACTCACAGTGCAGCTATCTAGTCTCTCACACTCAGAGTGCAGCTACCCAGTCTCTCACTCACAGTGCAGATATCCAGTCTCACGCTAACAGGGCAGCTATCCTGTCTCTCACTCGCACAGTGCAGCTATCTAGCCTCTCACTCACAGTGCAGCTATCCAGTCTCTCACTCACAGTGCAGCTATCCAGTCTCTCACTCACAGTGCAGATATCCAGCCTCTCTCAGATCACAGCTCTCCAGTCTCTCATGCTCAGAGTGCAGCTATCCAGTCTCTCACTCCCAGTGCAGATGTCCAGTCTGACGCTAACAGGGCAGCTATCCTGTCTCTCACTCGCACAGTGCAGCTATCTAGCCTCTCACTCACAGTGCAGCTATCCAGTCTCTCACTCACAGTGCAGCTATCCAGTCTCTCACTCACAGTGCAGATATCCAGCCTCTCTCAGATCACAGCTCTCCAGTCTCTCATGCTCAGAGTGCAGCTATCCAGTCTCTCGCTCACAGTGCAGCTATCCAGTCTCTTACTCACAGTGCAGCTTTCTAGTCTCTCGCTCACAGTGCAGCTATCCAGTCTCTCACTCACAGTGCAGCTTTCTAGTCTCTCGCTCACAGGGCAGCTATCCAGTCTCTCACTCACAGTGCAGCTATCCAGTCTCTCACTCACAGTGCAGCTGTCTAGTCTCTCGCTCACAGTGCAGCTATCCAGTCTCTCACTCACAGTGCAGCTATCCAGTCTCTCACTCACAGTGCAGATATCCAGCCTCTCTCAGATCACAGCTCTCCAGTCTCTCATGCTCAGAGTGCAGCTATCCAGTCTCTCACACTCAGAGTGCAGCTACCCAGTCTCTCACTCGCAGTGCAGCTATCCAGTCTCTCACTCACAGTGCAGCTATCCAGTCTCTTACAGTGCAGCTATCCAGTCTCTCACTCACAGTGCAGCTTTCTAGTCTCTCGCTCACAGGGCAGCTATCTAGTCTCTCACACTCAGAGTGCAGCTACCCAGTCTCTCACTCACAGTGCAGATATCCAGTCTCACGCTAACAGGGCAGCTATCCAGTCTCTCACTCGCACAGTGCAGCTAGCTAGCCTCTCACTCACAGTGCAGCTATCCAGTCTCTCACTCACAGTGCAGCTATCCAGTCTCTCACTCACAGTGCAGATATCCAGCCTCTCTCAGATCACAGCTCTTCAGTCTCTCATGCTCAGAATGCAGCTATCCAGTCTCTCATTCACAGTGCAGATATCCAGTCTCACGCTAACAGGGCAGCTATCCTGTCTCTCACTCGCACAGTGCAGCTATCTAGCCTCTCACTCACAGTGCAGCTATCCAGTCTCTCACTCACAGTGCAGCTATCCAGTCTCTCACTCACAGTGCAGATATCCAGCCTCTCTCAGATCACAGCTCTCCAGTCTCTCATGCTCAGAGTGCAGCTATCCAGTCTCTCGCTCACAGTGCAGCTATCCAGTCTCTCACTCACAGTGCAGCTGTCTAGTCTCTCGCTCACAGTGCAGCTATCCAGTCTCTCACTCACAGTGCAGCTATCCAGTCTCTCACTCACAGTGCAGCTATCAAGTCTCTCACTCACAGTGCAGATATCCAGCCTCTCTCAGATCACAGCTCTCCAGTCTCTCATGCTCAGAGTGCAGCTATCTAGTCTCTCGCTCACAGTGCAGCTATCCAGTCTCTTACTCACAGTGCAGCTATCCAGTCTCTCGCTCACAGTGCAGCTATCCAGTCTCTTACTCACAGTGCAGCTATCCAGTCTCTCACTCACAGTGCAGCTATCCAGTCTCTTACAGTGCAGCTATCCAGTCTCTCACTCACAGTGCAGCTTTCTAGTCTCTCGCTCACAGGGCAGCTATCTAGTCTCTCACACTCAGAGTGCAGCTACCCAGTCTCCCACTCACCATGCAGATATCCAGTCTCACGCTAACAGGGCAGCTATCCTGTCTCTCACTCGCACAGTGCAGCTATCTAGCCTCTCGCTCACTGTGCAACTATCCAGCCTCTCTCAGATCACAGCTCTCCAGTCTCTCATGCTCAGAGTGCAGCTATCCAGTCTCTCGCTCACAGTGCAGCTATCCAGTCTCTTACTCACAGTGCAGCTATCCAGTCTCTCGCTCACAGTGCAGCTTTCTAGTCTCTCGCTCACACTGCAGCTATCCAGTCTCTCACTCACAGTGCAGCTTTCTAGTCTCTCGCTCACAGGGCAGCTATCCAGTCTCTCACTCACAGTGCAGCTATCCAGTCTCTCACTCACAGTGCAGCTGTCTAGTCTCTCGCTCACAGTGCAGCTATCCAGTCTCTCACTCACAGTGCAGCTATCCAGTCTCTCACTCACAGTGCAGATATCCAGCCTCTCTCAGATCACAGCTCTCCAGTCTCTGATGCTCAGAGTGCAGCTATCCAGTCTCTCACACTCAGAGTGCAGCTACCCAGTCTCTCACTCACAGTGCAGCTATCCAGTCTCTCACTCACAGTGCAGCTATCCAGTCTCTTACAGTGCAGCTATCCAGTCTCTCACTCACAGTGCAGCTTTCTAGTCTCTCGCTCACAGGGCAGCTATCTAGCCTCTCACTCACAGTGCAGCTATCTAGTCTCTCACTCACAGTGCAGCTATCCAGTCTCTCACTCACAGTGCAGCTATCCAGTCTCTTACAGTGCAGCTATCCAGTCTCTCACTCACTCACAGTGCAGCTTTCTAGTCTCTCGCTCACAGGGCAGCTATCTAGTCTCTCACACTCAGAGTGCAGCTACCCAGTCTCTCACTCACAGTGCAGATATCCAGTCTCACGCTAACAGGGCAGCTATCCTGTCTCTCACTCGCACAGTGCAGCTATCTAGCCTCTCACTCACAGTGCAGCTATCCAGTCTCTCACTCACAGTGCAGCTATCCCATCTCTCACTCACAGTGCAGCTATCCAGTCTGACGCTAACAGGGCAGCTATCCTGTCTCTCACTCGCACAGTGCAGCTATCTAGCCTCTCACTCACAGTGCAGCTATCCAGTCTCTCACTCACAGTGCAGATATCCAGTCTCACGCTAACAGGGCAGCTATCCTGTCTTTCACTCGCACAGTGCAGCTATCTAGCCTCTCACTCACAGTGCAGCTATCCAGTCTCTCACTCACAGTGCAGCTTTCCAATCTCTCACTCACAGTGCAGATATCCAGCCTCTCTCAGATCACAGCTCTCCAGTCTCTCATGCTCAGAGTGCAGCTATCCAGTCTCTCGCTCACAGTGCAGCTATCCATTCTCTTACTCACAGTGCAGCTATCCAGTCTCTCACTCACAGTGCAGCTGTCTAGTCTCTCGCTCACAGTGCAGCTATCCAGTCTCTCACTCACAGTGCAGCTATCCAGTCTCTCACTCACAGTGCAGCTATCCAGCCTCTCTCAGATCACAGCTCTCCAGTCTCTCATGCTCAGAGTGCAGCTATCCAGTCTCTCGCTCACAGTGCAGCTATCCATTCTCTTACTCACAGTGCAGCTATCCAGTCTCTCACTCACAGTGCAGATATCCAGCCTCTCTCAGATCACAGCTCTCCAGTCTCTCACTCACAGTGCAGCTGTCTAGTCTCTCGCTCACAGTGCAGCTATCCAGTCTCTCACTCACAGTGCAGCTATCCAGTCTCTCACTCACAGTGCAGATATCCAGCCTCTCTCAGATCACAGCTCTCCAGTCTCTCATGCTCAGAGTGCAGCTATCCAGTCTCTCGCTCACAGTGCAGCTATCCAGTCTCTTACTCACAGTGCAGCTATCCAGTCTCTCGCTCACAGTGCAGCTATCCAGTCTCTTACTCACAGTGCAGCTATCCAGTCTCTCATGCTCAGAGTGCAGCTATCCAGTCTCTCTCTCCGATCACAGCTCTCCAGTCTCTCATGCTCAGAGTGCAGCTATCCAGTCTCTCTCTCAGATCACAGCTCTCCAGTCTCTCATGCTCAGAGTGCAGCTATCCAGTCTCTCGCTCACAGTGCAGATATCCAGTCTCTTACTCACAGTGCAGCTATCCAGTCTCTCACTCACAGTGCAGCTTTCTAGTCTCTCACTCACAGGGCAGCAATCTAGTCTCTCACTCACAGTGCAGCTATCTAGTCTCTCACACTCAGAGTGCAGCTACCCAGTCTCTCACTCACAGTGCAGATATCCAGTCTCACGCTAACAGGGCAGCTATCCTGTCTCTCACTCGCACAGTGCAGCTATCTAGCCTCTCACTCACAGTGCAGCTATCCAGTCTCTCACTCACAGTGCAGCTATCCAGTCTCTCACTCACAGTGCAGATATCCAGCCTCTCTCAGATCACAGCTCTCCAGTCTCTCATGCTCAGAGTGCAGCTATCCAGTCTCTCACTCCCAGTGCAGATGTCCAGTCTGACGCTAACAGGGCAGCTATCCTGTCTCTCACTCGCACAGTGCAGCTATCTAGCCTCTCACTCACAGTGCAGCTATCCAGTCTCTCACTCACAGTGCAGCTATCCAGTCTCTCACTCACAGTGCAGATATCCAGCCTCTCTCAGATCACAGCTCTCCAGTCTCTCATGCTCAGAGTGCAGCTATCCAGTCTCTCGCTCACAGTGCAGCTATCCAGTCTCTTACTCACAGTGCAGCTTTCTAGTCTCTCGCTCACAGTGCAGCTATCCAGTCTCTCACTCACAGTGCAGCTTTCTAGTCTCTCGCTCACAGGGCAGCTATCCAGTCTCTCACTCACAGTGCAGCTATCCAGTCTCTCACTCACAGTGCAGCTGTCTAGTCTCTCGCTCACAGTGCAGCTATCCAGTCTCTCACTCACAGTGCAGCTATCCAGTCTCTCACTCACAGTGCAGATATCCAGCCTCTCTCAGATCACAGCTCTCCAGTCTCTCATGCTCAGAGTGCAGCTATCCAGTCTCTCGCTCACAGTGCAGCTATCCAGTCTCTCACTCACAGTGCAGCTGTCTAGTCTCTCGCTCACAGTGCAGCTATCCAGTCTCTCACTCACAGTGCAGCTATCCAGTCTCTCACTCACAGTGCAGCTATCAAGTCTCTCACTCACAGTGCAGATATCCAGCCTCTCTCAGATCACAGCTCTCCAGTCTCTCATGCTCAGAGTGCAGCTATCTAGTCTCTCGCTCACAGTGCAGCTATCCAGTCTCTTACTCACAGTGCAGCTATCCAGTCTCTCGCTCACAGTGCAGCTATCCAGTCTCTTACTCACAGTGCAGCTATCCAGTCTCTCACTCACAGTGCAGCTATCCAGTCTCTTACAGTGCAGCTATCCAGTCTCTCACTCACAGTGCAGCTTTCTAGTCTCTCACTCACAGGGCAGCTATCTAGTCTCTCACACTCAGAGTGCAGCTACCCAGTCTCCCACTCACCGTGCAGATATCCAGTCTCACGCTAACAGGGCAGCTATCCTGTCTCTCACTCGCACAGTGCAGCTATCTAGCCTCTCGCTCACTGTGCAACTATCCAGCCTCTCTCAGATCACAGCTCTCCAGTCTCTCATGCTCAGAGTGCAGCTATCCAGTCTCTCGCTCACAGTGCAGCTATCCAGTCTCTTACTCACAGTGCAGCTATCCAGTCTCTCGCTCACAGTGCAGCTTTCTAGTCTCTCGCTCACACTGCAGCTATCCAGTCTCTCACTCACAGTGCAGCTTTCTAGTCTCTCGCTCACAGGGCAGCTATCCAGTCTCTCACTCACAGTGCAGCTATCCAGTCTCTCACTCACAGTGCAGCTGTCTAGTCTCTCGCTCACAGTGCAGCTATCCAGTCTCTCACTCACAGTGCAGCTATCCAGTCTCTCACTCACAGTGCAGATATCCAGCCTCTCTCAGATCACAGCTCTCCAGTCTCTGATGCTCAGAGTGCAGCTATCCAGTCTCTCACACTCAGAGTGCAGCTACCCAGTCTCTCACTCACAGTGCAGCTATCCAGTCTCTCACTCACAGTGCAGCTATCCAGTCTCTTACAGTGCAGCTATCCAGTCTCTCACTCACAGTGCAGCTTTCTAGTCTCTCGCTCACAGGGCAGCTATCTAGCCTCTCACTCACAGTGCAGCTATCTAGTCTCTCACTCACAGTGCAGCTATCCAGTCTCTCACTCACAGTGCAGCTATCCAGTCTCTTACAGTGCAGCTATCCAGTCTCTCACTCACAGTGCAGCTTTCTAGTCTCTCGCTCACAGGGCAGCTATCTAGTCTCTCACACTCAGAGTGCAGCTACCCAGTCTCTCACTCACAGTGCAGATATCCAGTCTCACGCTAACAGGGCAGCTATCCTGTCTCTCACTCGCACAGTGCAGCTATCTAGCCTCTCACTCACAGTGCAGCTATCCAGTCTCTCACTCACAGTGCAGCTATCCCATCTCTCACTCACAGTGCAGCTATCCAGTCTGACGCTAACAGGGCAGCTATCCAGTCTCTCACTCACAGTGCAGCTATCCAGTCTCTCACTCACAGTGCAGCTGTCTAGTCTCTCGCTCACAGTGCAGCTATCCAGTCTCTCACTCACAGTGCAGCTATCCAGTCTCTCACTCACAGTGCAGATATCCAGCCTCTCTCAGATCACAGCTCTCCAGTCTCTCATGCTCAGAGTGCAGCTATCCAGTCTCTCACACTCAGAGTGCAGCTACCCAGTCTCTCACTCGCAGTGCAGCTATCCAGTCTCTCACTCACAGTGCAGCTATCCAGTCTCTTAGAGTGCAGCTATCCAGTCTCTCACTCACAGTGCAGCTTTCTAGTCTCTCGCTCACAGGGCAGCTATCTAGTCTCTCACACTCAGAGTGCAGCTACCCAGTCTCTCACTCACAGTGCAGATATCCAGTCTCACGCTAACAGGGCAGCTATCCAGTCTCTCACTCGCACAGTGCAGCTAGCTAGCCTCTCACTCACAGTGCAGCTATCCAGTCTCTCACTCACAGTGCAGCTATCCAGTCTCTCACTCACAGTGCAGCTATCCAGTCTCTTACAGTGCAGCTATCCAGTCTCTCACTCACAGTGCAGCTTTCTAGTCTCTCGCTCACAGGGCAGCTATCTAGTCTCTCACACTCAGAGTGCAGCTACCCAGTCTCCCACTCACCGTGCAGATATCCAGTCTCACGCTAACAGGGCAGCTATCCTGTCTCTCACTCGCACAGTGCAGCTATCTAGCCTCTCGCTCACTGTGCAACTATCCAGCCTCTCTCAGATCACAGCTCTCCAGTCTCTCATGCTCAGAGTGCAGCTATCCAGTCTCTCGCTCACAGTGCAGCTATCCAGTCTCTTACTCACAGTGCAGCTATCCAGTCTCTCGCTCACAGTGCAGCTTTCTAGTCTCTCGCTCACACTACAGCTATCCAGTCTCTCACTCACAGTGCAGCTTTCTAGTCTCTCGCTCACAGGGCAGCTATCCAGTCTCTCACTCACAGTGCAGCTATCCAGTCTCTCACTCACAGTGCAGCTGTCTAGTCTCTCGCTCACAGTGCAGCTATCCAGTCTCTCACTCACAGTGCAGCTATCCAGTCTCTCACTCACAGTGCAGATATCCAGCCTCTCTCAGATCACAGCTCTCCAGTCTCTGATGCTCAGAGTGCAGCTATCCAGTCTCTCACACTCAGAGTGCAGCTACCCAGTCTCTCACTCACAGTGCAGCTATCCAGTCTCTCACTCACAGTGCAGCTATCCAGTCTCTTACAGTGCAGCTATCCAGTCTCTCACTCACAGTGCAGCTTTCTAGTCTCTCGCTCACAGGGCAGCTATCTAGCCTCTCACTCACAGTGCAGCTATCTAGTCTCTCACTCACAGTGCAGCTATCCAGTCTCTCACTCACAGTGCAGCTATCCAGTCTCTTACAGTGCAGCTATCCAGTCTCTCACTCACAGTGCAGCTTTCTAGTCTCTCGCTCACAGGGCAGCTATCTAGTCTCTCACACTCAGAGTGCAGCTACCCAGTCTCTCACTCACAGTGCAGATATCCAGTCTCACGCTAACAGGGCAGCTATCCTGTCTCTCACTCGCACAGTGCAGCTATCTAGCCTCTCACTCACAGTGCAGCTATCCAGTCTCTCACTCACAGTGCAGCTATCCCATCTCTCACTCACAGTGCAGCTATCCAGTCTGACGCTAACAGGGCAGCTATCCAGTCTCTCACTCACAGTGCAGCTATCCAGTCTCTCACTCACAGTGCAGCTGTCTAGTCTCTCGCTCACAGTGCAGCTATCCAGTCTCTCACTCACAGTGCAGCTATCCAGTCTCTCACTCACAGTGCAGATATCCAGCCTCTCTCAGATCACAGCTCTCCAGTCTCTCATGCTCAGAGTGCAGCTATCCAGTCTCTCACACTCAGAGTGCAGCTACCCAGTCTCTCACTCGCAGTGCAGCTATCCAGTCTCTCACTCACAGTGCAGCTATCCAGTCTCTTACAGTGCAGCTATCCAGTCTCTCACTCACAGTGCAGCTTTCTAGTCTCTCGCTCACAGGGCA
Source organism: Ambystoma mexicanum (assembly GCF_040938575.1). NCBI lineage: Eukaryota > Metazoa > Chordata > Amphibia > Caudata > Ambystomatidae > Ambystoma > Ambystoma mexicanum. The sequence goes on from NC_090927.1 coordinate 29,148,933, forward strand.
GCTATCTAGTCTCTCACACTCAGAGTGCAGCTACCCAGTCTCTCACTCACAGTGCAGATATCCAGTCTCACGCTAACAGGGCAGCTATCCAGTCTCTCACTCGCACAGTGCAGCTAGCTAGCCTCTCACTCACAGTGCAGCTATCCAGTCTCTCACTCACAGTGCAGCTATCCAGTCTCTCACTCACAGTGCAGATATCCAGCCTCTCTCAGATCACAGCTCTTCAGTCTCTCATGCTCAGAGTGCAGCTATCCAGTCTCTCATTCACAGTGCAGATATCCAGTCTCACGCTAACAGGGCAGCTATCCTGTCTCTCACTCGCACAGTGCAGCTATCTAGCCTCTCACTCACAGTGCAGCTATCCAGTCTCTCACTCACAGTGCAGCTATCCAGTCTCTCACTCACAGTGCAGATATCCAGCCTCTCTCAGATCACAGCTCTCCAGTCTCTCATGCTCAGAGTGCAGCTATCCAGTCTCTCGCTCACAGTGCAGCTATCCAGTCTCTCACTCACAGTGCAGCTGTCTAGTCTCTCGCTCACAGTGCAGCTATCCAGTCTCTCACTCACAGTGCAGCTATCCAGTCTCTCACTCACAGTGCAGCTATCAAGTCTCTCACTCACAGTGCAGATATCCAGCCTTTCTCAGATCACAGCTCTCCAGTCTCTCATGCTCAGAGTGCAGCTATCTAGTCTCTCGCTCACAGTGCAGCTATCCAGTCTCTTACTCACAGTGCAGCTATCCAGTCTCTCGCTCACAGTGCAGCTATCCAGTCTCTTACTCACAGTGCAGCTATCCAGTCTCTCACTCACAGTGCAGCTATCCAGTCTCTTACAGTGCAGCTATCCAGTCTCTCACTCACAGTGCAGCTTTCTAGTCTCTCGCTCACAGGGCAGCTATCTAGTCTCTCACACTCAGAGTGCAGCTACCCAGTCTCCCACTCACCGTGCAGATATCCAGTCTCACGCTAACAGGGCAGCTATCCTGTCTCTCACTCGCACAGTGCAGCTATCTAGCCTCTCGCTCACTGTGCAACTATCCAGCCTCTCTCAGATCACAGCTCTCCAGTCTCTCATGCTCAGAGTGCAGCTATCCAGTCTCTCGCTCACAGTGCAGCTATCCAGTCTCTTACTCACAGTGCAGTTATCCAGTCTCTCGCTCACAGTGCAGCTTTCTAGTCTCTCGCTCACACTGCAGCTATCCAGTCTCTCACTCACAGTGCAGCTTTCTAGTCTCTCGCTCACAGGGCAGCTATCCAGTCTCTCACTCACAGTGCAGCTATCCAGTCTCTCACTCACAGTGCAGCTGTCTAGTCTCTCGCTCACAGTGCAGCTATCCAGTCTCTCACTCACAGTGCAGCTATCCAGTCTCTCACTCACAGTGCAGATATCCAGCCTCTCTCAGATCACAGCTCTCCAGTCTCTGATGCTCAGAGTGCAGCTATCCAGTCTCTCACACTCAGAGTGCAGCTACCCAGTCTCTCACTCACAGTGCAGCTATCCAGTCTCTCACTCACAGTGCAGCTATCCAGTCTCTTACAGTGCAGCTATCCAGTCTCTCACTCACAGTGCAGCTTTCTAGTCTCTCGCTCACAGGGCAGCTATCTAGCCTCTCACTCACAGTGCAGCTATCTAGTCTCTCACTCACAGTGCAGCTATCCAGTCTCTCACTCACAGTGCAGATATCCAGCCTCTCTCAGATCACAGCTCTCCAGTCTCTCATGCTCAGAGTGCAGCTATCCAGTCTCTCACTCACAGTGCAGATATCCAGTCTGACGCTAACAGGGCAGCTATCCTGTCTCTCACTCGCACAGTGCAGCTATCTAGCCTCTCACTCACAGTGCAGCTATCCAGTCTCTCACTCACAGTGCAGCTATCCAGTCTGACGCTAACAGGGCAGCTATCCTGTCTCTCACTCGCACAGTGCAGCTATCTAGCCTCTCACTCACAGTGCAGCTATCCAGTCTCTCACTCACAGTGCAGATATCCAGTCTCACGCTAACAGGGCAGCTATCCTGTCTCTCACTCGCACAGTGCAAATATCTAGCCTCTCACTCACAGTGCAGCTATCCAGTCTCTCACTCACAGTGCAGCTATCCAGTCTGTCACTCACAGTGCATATATCCAGCCTCTCTCAGATCACAGCTCTCCAGTCTCTCATGCTCAGAGTGCAGCTATCCAGTCTCTCGCTCACAGTGCAGCTATCCAGTCTCTTGCTCACAGTGCAGCTATCCAGTCTCTCACTCACAGTGCAGCTTTCTAGTCTCTCGCTCACAGGGCAGCTATCCAGTCTCTCACTCACAGTGCAGCTATCCAGTCTCTCACTCACAGTGCAGCTGTCTAGTCTCTCGCTCACAGTGCAGCTATCCAGTCTCTCACTCACAGTGCAGCTATCCAGTCTCTCACTCACAGTGCAGATATCCAGCCTCTCTCAGATGACAGCTCTCCAGTCTCTCACTCACAGTGCAGCTATCCAGTCTCTCATGCTCAGAGTGCAGCTATCCAGTCTCTCTCTCCGATCACAGCTCTCCAGTCTCTCATGCTCAGAGTGCAGCTATCCAGTCTCTCTCTCAGATCACAGCTCTCCAGTCTCTCATGCTCAGAGTGCAGCTATCCAGTCTCTCGCTCACAGTGCAGATATCCAGTCTCTTACTCACAGTGCAGCTATCCAGTCTCTCACTCACAGTGCAGCTTTCTAGTCTCTCGCTCACAGGGCAGCAATCTAGTCTCTCACTCACAGTGCAGCTATCTAGTCTCTCACACTCAGAGTGCAGCTACCCAGTCTCTCACTCACAGTGCAGATATCCAGTCTCACGCTAACAGGGCAGCTATCCTGTCTCTCACTCGCACAGTGCAGCTATCTAGCCTCTCACTCACAGTGCAGCTATCCAGTCTCTCACTCACAGTGCAGCTATCCAGTCTCTCACTCACAGTGCAGATATCCAGCCTCTCTCAGATCACAGCTCTCCAGTCTCTCATGCTCAGAGTGCAGCTATCCAGTCTCTCACTCCCAGTGCAGATATCCAGTCTGACGCTAACAGGGCAGCTATCCTGTCTCTCACTCGCACAGTGCAGCTATCTAGCCTCTCACTCACAGTGCAGCTATCCAGTCTCTCACTCACAGTGCAGCTATCCAGTCTCTCACTCACAGTGCAGATATCCAGCCTCTCTCAGATCACAGCTCTCCAGTCTCTCATGCTCAGAGTGCAGCTATCCAGTCTCTCGCTCACAGTGCAGCTATCCAGTCTCTTACTCACAGTGCAGCTTTCTAGTCTCTCGCTCACAGTGCAGCTATCCAGTCTCTCACTCACAGTGCAGCTTTCTAGTCTCTCGCTCACAGGGCAGCTATCCAGTCTCTCACTCACAGTGCAGCTATCCAGTCTCTCACTCACAGTGCAGCTGTCTAGTCTCTCGCTCACAGTGCAGCTATCCAGTCTCTCACTCACAGTGCAGCTATCCAGTCTCTCACTCACAGTGCAGATATCCAGTCTCTCACTCACAGTGCAGCTGTCTAGTCTCTCGCTCACAGTGCAGCTATCCAGTCTCTCACTCACAGTGCAGCTATCCAGTCTCTCACTCACAGTGCAGATATCCAGCCTCTCTCAGATCACAGCTCTCCAGTCTCTGATGCTCAGAGTGTAGCTATCCAGTCTCTCACACTCAGAGTGCAGCTACCCAGTCTCTCACTCACAGTGCAGCTATCCAGTCTCTCACTCACAGTGCAGCTATCCAGTCTCTTACAGTGCAGCTATCCAGTCTCTCACTCACAGTGCAGCTTTCTAGTCTCTCGCTCACAGGGCAGCTATCTAGCCTCTCACTCACAGTGCAGCTATCTAGTCTCTCACTCACAGTGCAGCTATCCAGTCTCTCACTCACAGTGCAGATATCCAGCCTCTCTCAGATCACAGCTCTCCAGTCTCTCATGCTCAGAGTGCAGCTATCCAGTCTCTCACTCACAGTGCAGATATCCAGTCTGACGCTAACAGGGCAGCTATCCTGTCTCTCACTCGCACAGTGCAGCTATCTAGCCTCTCACTCACAGTGCAGCTATCCAGTCTCTCACTCACAGTGCAGCTATCCAGTCTGACGCTAACAGGGCAGCTATCCTGTCTCTCACTCGCACAGTGCAGCTGTCTAGCCTCTCACTCACAGTGCAGCTATCCAGTCTCTCACTCACAGTGCAGATATCCAGTCTCACGCTAACAGGGCAGCTATCCTGTCTCTCACTCGCACAGTGCAAATATCTAGCCTCTCACTCACAGTGCAGCTATCCAGTCTCTCACTCACAGTGCAGCTATCCAGTCTGTCACTCACAGTGCATATATCCAGCCTCTCTCAGATCACAGCTCTCCAGTCTCTCATGCTCAGAGTGCAGCTATCCAGTCTCTCGCTCACAGTGCAGCTATCCAGTCTCTTGCTCACAGTGCAGCTATCCAGTCTCTCACTCACAGTGCAGCTTTCTAGTCTCTCGCTCACAGGGCAGCTATCCAGTCTCTCACTCACAGTGCAGCTATCCAGTCTCTCACTCACAGTGCAGCTGTCTAGTCTCTCGCTCACAGTGCAGCTATCCAGTCTCTCACTCACAGTGCAGCTATCCAGTCTCTCACTCACAGTGCAGATATCCAGCCTCTCTCAGATGACAGCTCTCCAGTCTCTCATGCTCAGAGTGCAGCTATCCAGTCTCTCACACTCAGAGTGCAGCTACCCAGTCTCTCACTCACAGTGCAGCTATCCAGTCTCTCACTCACAGTGCAGCTATCCAGTCTCCTGCAGTGCAGCTATCCAGTCTCTCACTCACAGTGCAGCTTTCTAGTCTCTCGCTCACAGGGCAGCTATCTAGTCTCTCACACTCAGAGTGCAGCTACCCAGTCTCTCACTCACAGTGCAGATATCCAGTCTCACGCTAACAGGGCAGCTATCCTGTCTCTCACTCGCACAGTGCAGCTATCTAGCCTCTCACTCACAGTGCAGCTATCCATTCTCTCACTCACAGTGCAGCTATCCCATCTCTCACTCACAGTGCAGCTATCCAGTCTGACGCTAACAGTGCAGCTATCCTGTCTCTCACTCGCACAGTGCAGCTATCTAGCCTCTCACTCACAGTGCAGCTATCCAGTCTCTCACTCACAGTGCAGATATCCAGTCTCACGCTAACAGGGCAGCTATCCTGTCTCTCACTCGCACAGTGCAGCTATCTAGCCTCTCACTCACAGTGCAGCTATCCAGTCTCTCACTCACAGTGCAGCTATCCAATCTCTCACTCACAGTGCAGATATCCAGCCTCTCTCAGATCACAGCTCTCCAGTCTCTCATGCTCAGAGTGCAGCTATCCAGTCTCTCGCTCACAGTGCAGCTATCCATTCTCCTACTCACAGTGCAGCTATCCAGTCTCTCACTCACAGTGCAGCTGTCTAGTCTCTCGCTCACAGTGCAGCTATCCAGTCTCTCACTCACAGTGCAGCTATCCAGTCTCTCACTCACAGTGCAGCTATCCAGCCTCTCTCAGATCACAGCTCTCCAGTCTCTCATGCTCAGAGTGCAGCTATCCAGTCTCTCGCTCACAGTGCAGCTATCCATTCTCTTACTCACAGTGCAGCTATCCAGTCTCTCACTCACAGTGCAGATATCCAGCCTCTCTCAGATCACAGCTCTCCAGTCTCTCACTCACAGTGCAGCTGTCTAGTCTCTCGCTCACAGTGCAGCTATCCAGTCTCTCACTCACAGTGCAGCTATCCAGTCTCTCGCTCACAGTGCAGCTATCCAGTCTCTTACTCACAGTGCAGCTATCCAGTCTCTCGCTCACAGTGCAGCTATCCAGTCTCTTACTCACAGTGCAGCTATCCAGTCTCTCATGCTCAGAGTGCAGCTATCCAGTCTCTCTCTCCGATCACAGCTCTCCAGTCTCTCATGCTCAGAGTGCAGCTATCCAGTCTCTCTCTCAGATCACAGCTCTCCAGTCTCTCATGCTCAGAGTGCAGCTATCCAGTCTCTCGCTCACAGTGCAGATATCCAGTCTCTTACTCACAGTGCAGCTATCCAGTCTCTCACTCACAGTGCAGCTTTCTAGTCTCTCGCTCACAGGGCAGCAATCTAGTCTCTCACTCACAGTGCAGCTATCTAGTCTCTCACACTCAGAGTGCAGCTACCCAGTCTCTCACTCACAGTGCAGATATCCAGTCTCACGCTAACAGGGCAGCTATCCTGTCTCTCACTCGCACAGTGCAGCTATCTAGCCTCTCACTCACAGTGCAGCTATCCAGTCTCTCACTCACAGTGCAGCTATCCAGTCTCTCACTCACAGTGCAGATATCCAGCCTCTCTCAGATCACAGCTCTCCAGTCTCTCATGCTCAGAGTGCAGCTATCCAGTCTCTCACTCCCAGTGCAGATATCCAGTCTGACGCTAACAGGGCAGCTATCCTGTCTCTCACTCGCACAGTGCAGCTATCTAGCCTCTCACTCACAGTGCAGCTATCCAGTCTCTCACTCACAGTGCAGCTATCCAGTCTCTCACTCACAGTGCAGATATCCAGCCTCTCTCAGATCACAGCTCTCCAGTCTCTCATGCTCAGAGTGCAGCTATCCAGTCTCTCGCTCACAGTGCAGCTATCCAGTCTCTTACTCACAGTGCAGCTTTCTAGTCTCTCGCTCACAGTGCAGCTATCCAGTCTCTCACTCACAGTGCAGCTTTCTAGTCTCTCGCTCACAGGGCAGCTATCCAGTCTCTCACTCACAGTGCAGCTATCCAGTCTCTCACTCACAGTGCAGCTGTCTAGTCTCTCGCTCACAGTGCAGCTATCCAGTCTCTCACTCACAGTGCAGCTATCCAGTCTCTCACTCACAGTGCAGATATCCAGCCTCTCTCAGATCACAGCTCTCCAGTCTCTCATGCTCAGAGTGCAGCTATCCAGTCTCTCACACTCAGAGTGCAGCTACCCAGTCTCTCACTCGCAGTGCAGCTATCCAGTCTCTCACTCACAGTGCAGCTATCCAGTCTCTTACAGTGCAGCTATCCAGTCTCTCACTCACAGTGCAGCTTTCTAGTCTCTCGCTCACAGGGCAGCTATCTAGTCTCTCACACTCAGAGTGCAGCTACCCAGTCTCTCACTCACAGTGCAGATATCCAGTCTCACGCTAACAGGGCAGCTATCCAGTCTCTCACTCGCACAGTGCAGCTAGCTAGCCTCTCACTCACAGTGCAGCTATCCAGTCTCTCACTCACAGTGCAGCTATCCAGTCTCTCACTCACAGTGCAGATATCCAGCCTCTCTCAGATCACAGCTCTCCAGTCTCTCATGCTCAGAGTGCAGCTATCCAGTCTCTCGCTCACAGTGCAGCTATCCAGTCTCTCACTCACAGTGCAGCTGTCTAGTCTCTCGCTCACAGTGCAGCTATCCAGTCTCTCACTCACAGTGCAGCTATCCAGTCTCTCACTCACAGTGCAGCTATCAAGTCTCTCACTCACAGTGCAGATATCCAGCCTCTCTCAGATCACAGCTCTCCAGTCTCTCATGCTCAGAGTGCAGCTATCTAGTCTCTCGCTCACAGTGCAGCTATCCAGTCTCTTACTCACAGTGCAGCTATCCAGTCTCTCGCTCACAGTGCAGCTATCCAGTCTCTTACTCACAGTGCAGCTATCCAGTCTCTTACTCACAGTGCAGTTTCTAGTCTCTCGCTCACAGTGCAGCTATCCAGTCTCTTACTCACAGTGCAGCTATCCAGTCTCTTACTCACAGTGCAGCTTTCTAGTCTCTCGCTCACAGTGCAGCTATCCAGTCTCTCACTCACAGTGCAGCTTTCTAGTCTCTCGCTCACAGGGCAGCTATCCAGTCTCTCACTCACAGTGCAGCTATCCAGTCTCTCACTCACAGTGCAGCTGTCTAGTCTCTCGCTCACAGTGCAGCTATCCAGTCTCTCACTCACAGTGCAGCTATCCAGTCTCTCACTCACAGTGCAGATATCCAGCCTCTCTCAGATCACAGCTCTCCAGTCTCTCATGCTCAGAGTGCAGCTATCCAGTCTCTCACACTCAGAGTGCAGCTACCCAGTCTCTCACTCGCAGTGCAGCTATCCAGTCTCTCACTCACAGTGCAGCTATCCAGTCTCTTACAGTGCAGCTATCCAGTCTCTCACTCACAGTGCAGCTTTCTAGTCTCTCGCTCACAGGGCAGCTATCTAGTCTCTCACACTCAGAGTGCAGCTACCCAGTCTCTCACTCACAGTGCAGATATCCAGTCTCACGCTAACAGGGCAGCTATCCAGTCTCTCACTCGCACAGTGCAGCTAGCTAGCCTCTCACTCACAGTGCAGCTATCCAGTCTCTCACTCACAGTGCAGCTATCCAGTCTCTCACTCACAGTGCAGATATCCAGCCTCTCTCAGATCACAGCTCTCCAGTCTCTCATGCTCAGAGTGCAGCTATCCAGTCTCTCGCTCACAGTGCAGCTATCCAGTCTCTCACTCACAGTGCAGCTGTCTAGTCTCTCGCTCACAGTGCAGCTATCCAGTCTCTCACTCACAGTGCAGCTATCCAGTCTCTCACTCACAGTGCAGCTATCAAGTCTCTCACTCACAGTGCAGATATCCAGCCTCTCTCAGATCACAGCTCTCCAGTCTCTCATGCTCAGAGTGCAGCTATCTAGTCTCTCGCTCACAGTGCAGCTATCCAGTCTCTTACTCACAGTGCAGCTATCCAGTCTCTCGCTCACAGTGCAGCTATCCAGTCTCTTACTCACAGTGCAGCTATCCAGTCTCTCACTCACAGTGCAGCTATCCAGTCTCTTACAGTGCAGCTATCCAGTCTCTCACTCACAGTGCAGCTTTCTAGTCTCTCGCTCACAGGGCAGCTATCTAGTCTCTCACACTCAGAGTGCAGCTACCCAGTCTCTCACTCACAGTGCAGATATCCAGTCTCACGCTAACAGGGCAGCTATCCTGTCTCTCACTCGCACAGTGCAGCTATCTAGCCTCTCGCTCACTGTGCAACTATCCAGCCTCTCTCAGATCACAGCTCTCCAGTCTCTCATGCTCAGAGTGCAGCTATCCAGTCTCTCGCTCACAGTGCAGCTATCCAGTCTCTTACTCACAGTGCAGCTATCCAGTCTCTCGCTCACAGTGCAGCTTTCTAGTCTCTCGCTCACACTGCAGCTATCCAGTCTCTCACTCACAGTGCAGCTTTCTAGTCTCTCGCTCACAGGGCAGCTATCCAGTCTCTCACTCACAGTGCAGCTATCCAGTCTCTCACTCACAGTGCAGCTGTCTAGTCTCTCGCTCACAGTGCAGCTATCCAGTCTCTCACTCACAGTGCAGCTATCCAGTCTCTCACTCACAGTGCAGATATCCAGCCTCTCTCAGATCACAGCTCTCCAGTCTCTGATGCTCAGAGTGCAGCTATCCAGTCTCTCACACTCAGAGTGCAGCTACCCAGTCTCTCACTCACAGTGCAGCTATCCAGTCTCTCACTCACAGTGCAGCTATCCAGTCTCTTACAGTGCAGCTATCCAGTCTCTCACTCACAGTGCAGCTTTCTAGTTTCTCGCTCACAGGGCAGCTATCTAGTCTCTCACACCCAGAGTGCAGCTACCCAGTCTCTCACTCACAGTGCAGATATCCAGTCTCACGCTAACAGGGCAGCTATCCTGTCTCTCACTCGCACAGTGCAGCTATCTAGCCTCTCACTCACAGTGCAGCTATCCAGTCTCTCACTCACAGTGCAGCTATCCAGTCTCTCACTCACAGTGCAGATATCCAGCCTCTCTCAGATCACAGCTCTCCAGTCCCTCATGCTCAGAGTGCAGCTATCCAGTCTTACGCTAACAGTGCAGCTATCCATTCTCTTACTCACAGTGCAGCTATCCAGTCTCTCACTCGCAGTGCAGCTGTCTAGTCTCTCGCTCACAGTGCAGCTATCCAGTCTCTCACTCACAGTGCAGCTATCCAGTCTCTCACTCACAGTGCAGATATCCAGCCTCTCTCAGATCACAGCTCTCCAGTCTCTCATGCTCAGAGTGCAGCTATCCAGTCTCTCGCTCACAGTGCAGCTATCCAGTCTCTTACTCACAGTGCAGCTATCCAGTCTCTCGCTCACAGTGCAGCTATCCAGTCTCTTACTCACAGTGCAGCTATCCAGTCTCTCATGCTCAGAGTGCAGCTATCCAGTCTCTCTCTCAGATCACAGCTCTCCAGTCTCTCATGCTCAGAGTGCAGCTATCCAGTCTCTCTCTCAGATCACAGCTCTCCAGTCTCTCATGCTCAGAGTGCAGCTATCCAGTCTCACACTCACAGTGCAGATATCCAGTCTCTTACTCACAGTGCACCTATCCAGTCTCTCACTCACAGTGCAGCTTTCTAGTCTCTCGCTCACAGGGCAGCTATCTAGTCTCTCACTCACAGTGCAGCTATCCAGTCTCTCACTCACAGTGCAGCTATCCAGTCTCTCACTCACAGCTCTCCAGTCTCTCATGCTCAGAGTGCAGCTATCCAGTCTCTCGCTCACAGTGCAGCTATCCAGTCTCTCACTCACAGTGCAGCTATCCAGTCTCTGACTCACAGTGCAGCTTTCTAGTCTCTCGCTCACAGGGCAGCTATCTAGTCTCTCACTCACAGTGCAGCTATCCAGTCTCTCACTCACAGTGCAGATATCCAGCCTCTCTCAGATCACAGCTCTCCAGTCTCTCATGCTCAGAGTGCAGCTATCCAGTCTCTCACTCACAGTGCAGCTATCCAGTCTCTCACTCACAGTGCAGCTTTCTAGTCTCTCGCTCACAGGGCAGCTATCTAGTCTCTCACTCACAGGGCAGCTATCCAGTCTCTTACTCACAGTGCAGCTTTCCAGCCTCTCCCTCACAGTGCAGCTATCCAGCCTCTCTCAGATCACAGCTATCCAGTCTCTCATGCTCAGAGTGCAGCTATCCAGTCTCTCGCTCACAGTGCAGCTATCCAGTCTCTTACTCACAGTGCAGTTATCCAGTCTCTCGCTCACAGTGCAGCTTTCTAGTCTCTCGCTCACAGTGCAGCTATCCAGTCTCTCACTCACAGTGCAGCTTTCTAGTCTCTCGCTCACAGTGCAGCTATCTAGTCTCTCACACTCAGAGTGCAGCTACCCAGTATCTCACTCACAGTGCAGATATCCAGTCTCACGCTAACAGGGCAGCTATCCTGTCTCTCACTCGCACAGTGCAGCTATCTAGCCTCTCACTCACAGTGCAGCTATCCAGTCTCTCACTCACAGTGCAGCTATCCAGTCTCTCACTCACAGTGCAGATATCCAGCCTCTCTCAGATCACAGCTCTCCAGTCTCTCATGCTCAGAGTGCAGCTATCCAGTCTCTCACTCACAGTGCAGATATCCAGTCTGACGCTAACAGGGCAGCTATCCTGTCTCTCACTCGCACAGTGCAGCTATCTAGCCTCTCACTCACAGTGCAGCTATCCAGTCTCTCACTCACAGTGCAGCTATCCAGTCTGACGCTAACAGGGCAGCTATCCTGTCTCTCACTCGCACAGTGCAGCTATCTAGCCTCTCACTCACAGTGCAGCTATCCAGTCTCTCACTCACAGTGCAGATATCCAGTCTCACGCTAACAGGGCAGCTATCCTGTCTCTCACTCGCACAGTGCAGCTATCTAGCCTCTCACTCACAGTGCAGCTATCCAGTCTCTCACTCACAGTGCAGCTATCCAGTCTCTCACTCACAGTGCAGCTATCCAGCCTCTCTCAGATCACAGCTCTCCAGTCTCTCATGCTCAGAGTGCAGCTATCCAGTCTCTCGCTCACAGTGCAGCTATCCAGTCTCTTGCTCACAGTGCAGCTATCCAGTCTCTCACTCACAGTGCAGCTGTCTAGTCTCTCGCTCACAGTGCAGCTATCCAGTCTCTCACTCACAGTGCAGCTATCCAGTCTCTTACAGTGCAGCTATCCAGTCTCTCACTCACAGTGCAGCTTTCTAGTCTCTCGCTCACAGGGCAGCTATCTAGTCTCTCACACTCAGAGTGCAGCTACCCAGTCTCTCACTCACAGTGCAGATATCCAGTCTCACGCTAACAGGGCAGCTATCCTGTCTCTCACTCGCACAGTGCAGCTATCTAGCCTCTCGCTCACTGTGCAACTATCCAGCCTCTCTCAGATCACAGCTCTCCAGTCTCTCATGCTCAGAGTGCAGCTATCCAGTCTCTCGCTCACAGTGCAGCTATCCAGTCTCTTACTCACAGTGCAGCTATCCAGTCTCTCGCTCACTGTGCAGCTTTCTAGTCTCTCGCTCACACTGCAGCTATCCAGTCTCTCACTCACAGTGCAGCTGTCTAGTCTCTCGCTCACAGGGCAGCTATCCAGTCTCTCACTCACAGTGCAGCTATCCAGTCTCTCACTCACAGTGCAGCTGTCTAGTCTCTCACTCACAGTGCAGCTATCCAATCTCTCACTCACAGTGCAGCTGTCTAGTCTCTCACTTACAGTGCAGCTATCCAGTCTCTCACTCACAGTGCAGCTATCCAGTCTCTCACTCACAGTGCAGATATCCAGCCTCTCTCAGATCACAGCTCTCCAGTCTCTCATGCTCAGAGTGCAGCTATCCAGTCTCTCGCTCACAGTGCAGCTATCCAGTCTCTCACTCACAGTGCAGCTATCCAGTCTCTGACTCACAGTGCAGCTTTCTAGTCTCTCGCTCACAGGGCAGCTATCTAGTCTCTCACTCACAGTGCAGCTATCCAGTCTCTCACTCACAGTGCAGATATCCAGCCTCTCTCAGATCACAGCTCTCCAGTCTCTCATGCTCAGAGTGCAGCTATCCAGTCTCTCACTCACAGTGCAGCTATCCAGTCTCTCACTCACAGTGCAGCTTTCTAGTCTCTCGCTCACAGGGCAGCTATCTAGTCTCTCACTCACAGGGCAGCTATCCAGTCTCTTACTCACAGTGCAGCTATCCAGCCTCTCCCTCACAGTGCAGCTATCCAGCCTCTCTCAGATCACAGCTATCCAGTCTCTCATGCTCAGAGTGCAGCTATCCAGTCTCTCGCTCACAGTGCAGCTATCCAGTCTCTTACTCACAGTGCAGCTATCCAGTCTCTCGCTCACAGTGCAGCTTTCTAGTCTCTCGCTCACAGTGCAGCTATCCAGTTTCTAACTCACAGTGCAGCTTTCTAGTCTCTCGCTCACAGTGCAGCTATCTAGTCTCTCACACTCAGAGTGCAGCTACCCAGTCTCTCACTCACAGTGCAGATATCCAGTCTCACGCTAACAGGGCAGCTATCCTGTCTCTCACTCGCACAGTGCAGCTATCTAGCCTCTCACTCACAGTGCAGCTATCTAGTCTCTCACTCACAGTGCAGCTATCCAGTCTCTCACTCACAGTGCAGATATCCAGCCTCTCTCAGATCACAGCTCTCCAGTCTCTCATGCTCAGAGTGCAGCTATCCAGTCTCTCACTCACAGTGCAGATATCCAGTCTGACGCTAACAGGGCAGCTATCCTGTCTCTCACTCGCACAGTGCAGCTATCTAGCCTCTCACTCACAGTGCAGCTATCCAGTCTCTCACTCACAGTGCAGCTATCCAGTCTGACGCTAACAGGGCAGCTATCCTGTCTCTCACTCGCACAGTGCAGCTATCTAGCCTCTCACTCACAGTGCAGCTATCCAGTCTCTCACTCACAGTGCAGATATCCAGTCTCACGCTAACAGGGCAGCTATCCTGTCTCTCACTCGCACAGTGCAGCTATCTAGCCTCTCACTCACAGTGCAGCTATCCAGTCTCTCACTCACAGTGCAGCTATCCAGTCTCTCACTCACAGTGCAGATATCCAGCCTCTCTCAGATCACAGCTCTCCAGTATCTCATGCTCAGAGTGCAGCTATCCAGTCTCTCGCTCACAGTGCAGCTATCCAGTCTCTTGCTCACAGTGCAGCTATCCAGTCTCTCACTCACAGTGCAGCTGTCTAGTCTCTCGCTCACAGTGCAGCTATCCAGTCTCTCACTCACAGTGCAGCTATCCAGTCTCTTACAGTGCAGCTATCCAGTCTCTCACTCACAGTGCAGCTTTCTAGTCTCTCGCTCACAGGGCAGCTATCTAGTCTCTCACACTCAGAGTGCAGCTACCCAGTCTCTCACTCACAGTGCAGATATCCAGTCTCACGCTAACAGGGCAGCTATCCTGTCTCTCACTCGCACAGTGCAGCTATCTAGCCTCTCGCTCACTGTGCAACTATCCAGCCTCTCTCAGATCACAGCTCTCCAGTCTCTCATGCTCAGAGTGCAGTTATCCAGTCTCTCGCTCACAGTGCAGCTATCCAGTCTCTTACTCACAGTGCAGCTATCCAGTCTCTCGCTCACTGTGCAGCTTTCTAGTCTCTCGCTCACACTGCAGCTATCCAGTCTCTCACTCACAGTGCAGCTTTCTAGTCTCTCGCTCACAGGGCAGCTATCCAGTCTCTCACTCACAGTGCAGCTATCCAGTCTCTCACTCACAGTGCAGCTGTCTAGTCTCTCGCTCACAGTGCAGCTATCCAGTCTCTCACTCACAGTGCAGCTATCCAGTCTCTCACTCACAGTGCAGATATCCAGCCTCTCTCAGATCACAGCTCTCCAGTCTCTCATGCTCAGAGTGCAGCTATCCAGTCTCTCACACTCAGAGTGCAGCTACCCAGTCTCTCACTCACAGTGCAGCTATCCAGTCTCTCACTCACAGTGCAGCTATCCAGTCTCTTACAGTGCAGCTATCCAGTCTCTCACTCACAGTGCAGCTTTCTAGTCTCTCGCTCACAGGGCAGCTATCTAGTCTCTCGCTCACAGGGCAGCTACCCAGTCTCTCACTCACAGTGCAGATATCCAGTCTCACGCTAACAGGGCAGCTATCCTGTCTCTCACTCGCACAGTGCAGCTATCTAGCCTCTCACTCACAGTGCAGCTATCCCATCTCTCACTCACAGTGCAGCTATCCAGTCTGACGCTAACAGGGCAGCTATCCTGTCTCTCACTCGCACAGTGCAGCTATCTAGCCTCTCACTCACAGTGCAGCTATCCAGTCTCTCACTCACAGTGCAGATATCCAGTCTCACGCTAACAGGGCAGCTATCCTGTCTCTCACTCGCACAGTGCAGCTATCTAGCCTCTCACTCACAGTGCAGCTATCCAGTCTCTCACTCACAGTGCAGCTATCCAATCTCTCACTCACAGTGCAGATATCCAGCCTCTCTCAGATCTCAGCTCTCCAGTCTCTCATGCTCAGAGTGCAGCTATCCAGTCTCTCGCTCACAGTGCAGCTATCCATTCTCTTACTCACAGTGCAGCTATCCAGTCTCTCACTCACAGTGCAGCTGTCTAGTCTCTCGCTCACAGTGCAGCTATCCAGTCTCTCACTCACAGTGCAGCTATCCAGTCTCTCACTCACAGTGCAGCTATCCAGCCTCTCTCAGATCACAGCTCTCCAGTCTCTCATGCTCAGAGTGCAGCTATCCAGTCTCTCGCTCACAGTGCAGCTATCCATTCTCTTACTCACAGTGCAGCTTTCCAGTCTCTCACTCACAGTGCAGCTGTCTAGTCTCTCGCTCACAGTGCAGCTATCCAGTCTCTCGCTCACAGTGCAGCTATCCAGTCTCTTACTCACAGTGCAGCTATCCAGTCTCTCACTCACAGTGCAGCTTTCTAGTCTCTCGCTCACTGGGCAGCTATCTAGTCTCTCACACTCAGAGTGCAGCTACCCAGTCTCTAACTCACAGTGCAGCTTTCTAGTCTCTCACTCACAGTGCAGATATCCAGCCTCTCTCAGATCACAGCTCTCCAGTCTCTCATGCTCAGAGTGCAGCTATCCAGTCTCTCACACTCAGAGTGCAGCTACCCAGTCTCTCACTCACAGTGCAGCTATCCAGTCTCTCACTCACAGTGCAGCTAGCCAGTCTCTTACAGTGCAGCTATCCAGACTCTCACTCACAGTGCAGCTTTCTAGTCTCTCGCTCACAGGGCAGCTATCTAGTCTCTCACACTCAGAGTGCAGCTACCCAGTCTCTCACTCACAGTGCAGATATCCAGTCTCACGCTAACAGGGCAGCTATCCTGTCTCTCACTCACACAGTGCAGCTATCTAGCCTCTCACTCACAGTGCAGCTATCCAGTCTCTCACTCACAGTGCAGCTATCCAGTCTCTCACTCACAGTGCAGATATCCAGCCTCTCTCAGATCACAGCTCTCCAGTCTCTCATGCTCAGAGTGCAGCTATCCAGTCTCTCGCTCACAGTGCAGCTATCCATTCTCTTACTCACAGTGCAGCTATCCAGTCTCTCACTCACAGTACAGCTGTCTAGTCTCTCGCTCACAGTGCAGCTATCCAGTCTCTCACTCACAGTGCAGCTATCCAGTCTCTCACTCACAGTGCAGATATCCAGCCTCTCTCAGATCACAGCTCTCCAGTCTCTCATGCTCAGAGTGCAGCTATCCAGTCTCTCGCTCACAGTGAAGCTATCCAGTCTCTCACTCACAGTGCAGCTATCCAGTCTCTCGCTCACAGTGCAGCTATCCAGTCTCTTACTCACAGTGCAGCTATCCAGTCTCTCATGCTCAGAGTGCAGCTATCCAGTCTCTCTCTCAGATCACAGCTCTCCAGTCTCTCATGCTCAGAGTGCAGCTATCCAGTCTCTCTCTCAGATCACAGCTATCCAGTCTCTCATGCTCAGAGTGCAGCTATCCAGTCTCTCGCTCACAGTGCAGATATTCAGTCTCTTACTCACAGTGCAGCTATCCAGTCTCTCACTCACAGTGCAGCTTTCTAGTCTCTCGCTCACAGGGCAGCAATCTAGTCTCTCACTCACAGTGCAGCTATCCAGTCTCTCACTCACAGTGCAGCTATCCAGTCTCTCACTCACAGTGCAGATATCCAGCCTCTCTCAGATCACAGCTCTCCAGTCTCTCATGCTCAGAGTGCAGCTATCCAGTCTCTCGCTCACAGTGCAGCTATCCAGTCTCTCACTCACAGTGCAGCTTTCTAGTCTCTCGCTCACAGGGCAGCTATCTAGTCTCTCACTCACAGGGCAGCTACACAGTCTCTGACTCACAGTGCAGCTTTCTAGTCTCTCGCTCACAGGGCAGCTATCTAGTCTCTCTCTCACAGTGCAGCTATCCAGTCTCTCACTCACAGTGCAGATATCCAGCCTCTCTCAGATCATAGCTCTCCAGTCTCTCATGTTCAGAGTGCAGCTATCCAGTCTCTCACTCACAGTGCAGCTATCCAGTCTCTCACTCACAGTGCAGCTTTCTAGTCTCTCGCTCACAGGGCAGCTATCTAGTCTCTCACTCACAGGGCAGCAACCCAGTCTCTTACTCACAGTGCAGCTGTCTAGTCTCTCACTCACAGTGCAGATATCCAGCCTCTCTCAGATCACAGCTCTCCAGTCTCTCATGCTCAGAGTGCAGCTATCCAGTCTCTCACTCACAGTGCAGCTATCCAGTCTCTTACTCACAGTGCAGCTATCCAGTCTCTCACTCACAGTGCAGCTTTCTAGTCTCTCGCTCACAGGGCAGCTATCTAGTCTCTCACACTCAGAGTGCAGCTACCCAGTCTCTAACTCACAGTGCAGCTGTCTTGTCTCTCACTCACAGTGCAGATATCCAGCCTCTCTCAGATCACAGCTCTCCAGTCTCTCATGCTCAGAGTGCAGCTATCCAGTCTCTCGCTCACAGTGCAGATATTCAGTCTCTTACTCACAGTGCAGCTATCCAGTCTCTCACTCACAGTGCAGCTTTCTAGTCTCTCGTTCACAGGGCAGCAATCTAGTCTCTCACTCACAGTGCAGCTATCCAGTCTCTCACTCACAGTGCAGCTATCCAGTCTCTCACTCACAGTGCAGATATCCAGCCTCTCTCAGATCACAGCTCTCCAGTCTCTCATGCTCAGAGTGCAGCTATCCAGTCTCTCGCTCACAGTGCAGCTATCCAGTCTCTCACTCACAGTGCAGCTTTCTAGTCTCTCACTCACAGTGCAGCTATCCAGTCTCTCACTCACAGTGCAGCTATCCAGTCTCTCACTCACAGTGCAGATATCCAGCCTCTCTCAGATCACAGCTCTCCAGTCTCTCATGCTCAGAGTGCAGCTATCCAGTCTCTCGCTCACAGTGCAGCTATCCATTCTCTTACTCACAGTGCAGCTATCCAGTCTCTCACTCACAGTACAGCTGTCTAGTCTCTCGCTCACAGTGCAGCTATCCAGTCTCTCACTCACAGTGCAGCTATCCAGTCTCTCACTCACAGTGCAGATATCCAGCCTCTCTCAGATCACAGCTCTCCAGTCTCTCATGCTCAGAGTGCAGCTATCCAGTCTCTCGCTCACAGTGCAGCTATCCAGTCTCTCACTCACAGTGCAGCTATCCAGTCTCTCGCTCACAGTGCAGCTATCCAGTCTCTTACTCACAGTGCAGCTATCCAGTCTCTCATGCTCAGAGTGCAGCTATCCAGTCTCTCTCTCAGATCACAGCTCTCCAGTCTCTCATGCTCAGAGTGCAGCTATCCAGTCTCTCTCTCAGATCACAGCTATCCAGTCTCTCATGCTCAGAGTGCAGCTATCCAGTCTCTCGCTCACAGTGCAGATATTCAGTCTCTTACTCACAGTGCAGCTATCCAGTCTCTCACTCACAGTGCAGCTTTCTAGTCTCTCGCTCACAGGGCAGCAATCTAGTCTCTCACTCACAGTGCAGCTATCCAGTCTCTCACTCACAGTGCAGCTATCCAGTCTCTCACTCACAGTGCAGATATCCAGCCTCTCTCAGATCACAGCTCTCCAGTCTCTCATGCTCAGAGTGCAGCTATCCAGTCTCTCGCTCACAGTGCAGCTATCCAGTCTCTCACTCACAGTGCAGCTTTCTAGTCTCTCGCTCACAGGGCAGCTATCTAGTCTCTCACTCACAGGGCAGCTACACAGTCTCTGACTCACAGTGCAGCTTTCTAGTCTCTCGCTCACAGGGCAGCTATCTAGTCTCTCTCTCACAGTGCAGCTATCCAGTCTCTCACTCACAGTGCAGATATCCAGCCTCTCTCAGATCATAGCTCTCCAGTCTCTCATGTTCAGAGTGCAGCTATCCATTCTCTCACTCACAGTGCAGCTATCCAGTCTCTCACTCACAGTGCAGCTTTCTAGTCTCTCGCTCACAGGGCAGCTATCTAGTCTCTCACTCACAGGGCAGCAACCCAGTCTCTTACTCACAGTGCAGCTGTCTAGTCTCTCACTCACAGTGCAGATATCCAGCCTCTCTTAGATCACAGCTCTCCAGTCTCTCATGCTCAGAGTGCAGCTATCCAGTCTCTCACTCACAGTGCAGCTATCCAGTCGATTACTCACAGTGCAGCTATCCAGTCTCTCACTCACAGTGCAGCTTTCTAGTCTCTCGCTCACAGGGCAGCTATCTAGTCTCTCACACTCAGAGTGCAGCTACCCAGTCTCTAACTCACAGTGCAGCTGTCTAGTCTCTCACTCACAGTGCAGATATCCAGCCTCTCTCAGATCACAGCTCTCCAGTCTCTCATGCTCAGAGTGCAGCTATCCAGTCTCTCGCTCACAGTGCAGATATTCAGTCTCTTACTCACAGTGCAGCTATCCAGTCTCTCACTCACAGTGCAGCTTTCTAGTCTCTCGCTCACAGGGCAGCAATCTAGTCTCTCACTCACAGTGCAGCTATCCAGTCTCTCACTCACAGTGCAGCTATCCAGTCTCTCACTCACAGTGCAGATATCCAGCCTCTCTCAGATCACAGCTCTCCAGTCTCTCATGCTCAGAGTGCAGCTATCCAGTCTCTCGCTCACAGTGCAGCTATCCAGTCTCTCACTCACAGTGCAGCTTTCTAGTCTCTCGCTCACAGGGCAGCTATCTAGTCTCTCACTCACAGGGCAGCTACACAGTCTCTGACTCACAGTGCAGCTTTCTAGTCTCTCGCTCACAGGGCAGCTATCTAGTCTCTCTCTCACAGTGCAGCTATCCAGTCTCTCACTCACAGTGCAGATATCCAGCCTCTCTCAGATCATAGCTCTCCAGTCTCTCATGTTCAGAGTGCAGCTATCCAGTCTCTCACTCACAGTGCAGCTATCCAGTCTCTCACTCACAGTGCAGCTTTCTAGTCTCTCGCTCACAGGGCAGCTATCTAGTCTCTCACTCACAGGGCAGCAACCCAGTCTCTTACTCACAGTGCAGCTGTCTAGTCTCTCACTCACAGTGCAGATATCCAGCCTCTCTCAGATCACAGCTCTCCAGTCTCTCATGCTCAGAGTGAAGCTATCCAGTCTCTCACTCACAGTGCAGCTATCCAGTCTCTTACTCACAGTGCAGCTATCCAGTCTCTCACTCACAGTGCAGCTTTCTAGTCTCTCGCTCACAGGGCATCTATCTAGTCTCTCACACTCAGAGTGCAGCTACCCAGTCTCTAACTCACAGTGCAGCTGTCTAGTCTCTCACTCACAGTGCAGATATCCAGCCTCTCTCAGATCACAGCTCTCCAGTCTCTCATGCTCAGAGTGCAGCTATCCAGTCTCTCACACTCAGAGTGCAGCTACCCAGTCTCTCACTCACAGTGCAGCTATCCAGTCTCTCACTCACAGTGCAGCTACCCAGTCTCTCGCTCACAGTGCAGCTGTCTAGTCTCTCGCTCACAGTGCAGCTATCCAGTCTCTCACTCACAGTGCAGCTATCCAGTCTCTCACTCACAGTGCATCTATCCAGTCTCTCACTCACAGTGAAGATATCCAGCCTCTCTCAGAACACAGCTCTCCAGTCTCTCATGCTCAGAGTGTAGCTATCCAGTCTCTCTCACTCAGAGTGCAGCTACCCAGTCTCTCACTCACAGTGCAGCTATCCAGTCTCTTACAGTGCAGCTATCCAGTCTCTCACTCACAGTGCAGCTTTCTAGTCTCTCGCTCACAGGGCAGCTATCTAGTCTCTCACACTCAGAGTGCAGCTACCCAGTCTCTCACTCACAGTGCAGCTGTCTAGTCTCTCGCTCACAGTGCAGCTATCCAGTCTCCCACTCACAGTGCAGCTATCCAGTGTCTCACTCACAGTGCAGCTATCCAGTCTCTCACTCACAGTGCAGATATCCAGCCTCTCTCAGATCACAGCTCTCCAGTCTCTCATGCTCAGAATGCAGCTATCCAGTCTCTCACTCACAGTGCAGCTAGCCAGTCTCTCACTCACAGTGCAGCTATCCAGTCTCTTACAGTGCAGCTATCCAGTCTCTCACTCACAGTGCAGCTGTCTTGTCTCTCGCTCACAGTGCAGCTATCCAGTCTCCCACTCACAGTGCAGCTATCCAGTCTCTCACTCACAGTGCAGCTATCCAGTCTCTCACTCACAGTGCAGATATCCAGCCTCTCTCAGATCACAGCTCTCCAGTCTCTCATGCTCAGAGTGCAGCTAACCAGTCTCTCACACTCAGAGTGCAGCTACCCAGTCTCTCACTCACAGTGCAGCTATCCAGTCTCTCACTCACAGTGCAGCTATCCAGTCTCTTACAGTGCAGCTATCCAGTCTCTCACTCACAGTGCAGCTTTCTAGTCTCTCGCTCACAGGGCAGCTATCTAGTCTCTCACACTCAGAGTGCAGCTACCCAGTCTCTCACTCACAGTGCAGATATCCAGTCTCACGCTAACAGGGCAGCTATCCTGTCTCTCTCGCACAGTGCAGCTATCTAGCCTCTCGCTCACTGTGAAACTATCCAGCCTCTCTCAGATCACAGCTCTCCAGTCTCTCATGCTCAGAGTGCAGCTATCCAGTCTCTCACACTCAGAGTGCAGCTACCCAGTCTCTCACTCACAGTGCAGCTATCCAGTCTCTCACTCACAGTGCAGCTATCCAGTCTCTTACAGTGCAGCTATCCAGTCTCTCACTCACAGTGCATCTTTCTAGTCTCTCGCTCACAGGGCAGCCACCCAGTCTCTCACTCACAGTGCAGATATCCAGTCTCACGCTAACAGGGCAGCTATCCAGTCTCTCACTCACAGTGCAGCTATCCAGTCTCTCGCTCACAGTGCAGCTATCCAGTCTCTTACTCACAGTGCAGCTATCCAGTCTCTCGCTCACAGTGCAGCTTTCTAGTCTCTCGCTCACAGTGCAGCTATCCAGTCTCTCACTCACAGGGCAGCTATCCAGTCTCTCACTCACAGTGCAGCTATCCAGTCTCTCACTAACAGTGCAGCTGTCTAGTCTCTCGCTCACAGTGCAGCTATCCAGTCTCTCACTCACAGTGCAGCTATCCAGTCTCTCACTCACAGTGCAGCTATCCAGTCTCTCACTCACAGTGCAGATATCCAGCCTCTCTCAGATCACAGCTCTCCAGTCTCTCATGCTCAGAGTGCAGCTATCCAGTCTCTCACACTCAGAGTGCAGCTACCCAGTTTCTCACTCATAGTGCAGCTATCCAGTCTCTCACTCACAGTGCAGCTATCCAGTCTCTTACAGTGCAGCTATCCAGTCTCTCACTCACAGTGCAGCTTTCTAGTCTCTCGCTCACAGGGCAGCTATCTAGTCTCTCACACTCAGAGTGCAGCTACCCAGTCTCTCACTCACAGTGCAGATATCCAGTCTCTCACTCACAGTGCAGATATCCAGTCTCACGCTAACAGGGCAGCTATCCTGTCTCTCACTCGCACAGTGCAGCTATCTAGCCTCTCACTCACAGTGCAGCTATCCAGTCTCTCACTCACAGTGCAGCTTTCTAGTCTCTCGCTCACAGGGAAGCTATCTAGTTTCTCACACTCAGAGTGCAGCCACCCAGTCTCTCACTCACAGTGCAGATATCCAGTCTCACGCTAACAGGGCAGCTATCCAGTCTCTCACTCGCACAGTGCAGCTATCTAGCTTCTCACTCACGGTGCAGCTATCCAGTCTCTCACTCACAGTGCAGATATCCAGCCTCTCTCAGATCACAGCTCTTCAGTCTCTCATGCTCAGAGTGCAGCTATCCAGTCTCTCACTCACAGTGCAGATATCCAGTCTCACGCTAACAGGGCAGCTATCCTGTCTCTCACTCGCACAGTGCAGCTATCTAGCCTCTCACTCACAGTGCAGCTATCCAGTCTCTCACTCACAGTGCAGCTATCCAGTCTCTCACTCACAGTGCAGATATCCAGCCTCTCTCAGATCACAGCTCTCCAGTCTCTCATGCTCAGAGTGCAGCTATCCAGTCTCTCGCTCACAGTGCAGCTATCCAGTCTCTCGCTCACAGTGCAGCTATCCAGTCGCTCACTCACAGTGCAGCTATCCAGTCTCTGACTCACAGCGCAGCTTTCTAGTCTCTCGCTCACAGGGCAGCTATCTAGTCTCTCACTCACAGTGCAGCTATCCAGTCTCTCACTCACAGTGCAGATATCCAGCCTCTCTCAGATCATAGCTCTCCAGTCTCTCATGTTCAGAGTGCAGCTATCCAGTCTCTCACTCACAGTGCAGCTATCCAGTCTCTCACTCACAGTGCAGCTTTCTAGTCTCTCGCTCACAGGGCAGCTATCTAGTCTCTCACTCACAGGGCAGCAACCCAGTCTCTTACTCACAGTGCAGCTGTCTAGTCTCTCACTCACAGTGCAGATATCCAGCCTCTCTCAGATCACAGCTCTCCAGTCTCTCATGCTCAGAGTGCAGCTATCCAGTCTCTCACTCACAGTGCAGCTATCCAGTCTCTTACTCACAGTGCAGCTATCCAGTCTCTCACTCACAGTGCAGCTTTCTAGTCTCTCGCTCACAGGGCAGCTATCTAGTCTCTCACACTCAGAGTGCAGCTACCCAGTCTGCAGCTGTCTAGTCTCTCACTCACAGTGCAGATATCCAGCCTCTCTCAGATCACAGCTCTCCAGTCTCTCATGCTCAGAGTGCAGCTATCCAGTCTCTCACACTCAGAGTGCAGCTACCCAGTCTCTCACTCACAGTGCAGCTATCCAGTCTCTCACTCACAGTGCAGCTACCCAGTCTCTCGCTCACAGTGCAGCTGTCTAGTCTCTCGCTCACAGTGCAGCTATCCAGTCTCTCACTCACAGTGCAGCTATCCAGTCTCTCACTCACAGTGCAGCTATCCAGTCTCTCACTCACAGTGCAGATATCCAGCCTCTCTCAGATCACAGCTCTCCAGTCTCTCATGCTCAGAGTGCAGCTATCCAGTCTCTCTCACTCAGAGTGCAGCTACCCAGTCTCTCACTCACAGTGCAGCTATCCAGTCTCTTACAGTGCAGCTATCCAGTCTCTCACTCACAGTGCAGCTTTCTAGTCTCTCACTCACAGGGCAGCTATCTAGTCTCTCACACTCAGAGTGCAGCTACCCAGTCTCTCACTCACAGTGCAGCTGTCTAGTCTCTCGCTCACAGTGCAGCTATCCAGTCTCCCACTCACAGTGCAGCTATCCAGTCTCTCACTCACAGTGCAGCTATCCAGTCTCTCACTCACAGTGCAGATATCCAGCCTCTCTCAGATCACAGCTCTCCAGTCTCTCATGCTCAGAGTGCAGCTATCCAGTCTCTCACACTCAGAGTGCAGCTACCCAGTCTCTCACTCACAGTGCAGCTATCCAGTCTCTCACTCACAGTGCAGCTATCCAGTCTCTCACTCACAGTGCAGCTGTCTAGTCTCTCGCTCACAGTGCAGCTATCCAGTCTCCCACTCACAGTGCAGCTATCCAGTCTCTCACTCACAGTGCAGCTATCCAGTCTCTCACTCACAGTGCAGATATCCAGCCTCTCTCAGATCACAGCTCTCCAGTCTCTCATGCTCAGAGTGCAGCTATCCAGTCTCTCACACTCAGAGTGCAGCTACCCAGTCTCTCACTCCCAGTGAAGCTATCCAGTCTCTCACTCACAGTGCAGCTATCCAGTCTCTCACTCACAGTGCAGATATCTAGCCTCTCACTCACAGTGCAGCTATCCAGTCTCTCGCTCACAGGGCAGCTATCCAGTCTCTCACACTCAGAGTGCAGCTACCCAGACTCTCACTCACAGTGCAGCTATCCAGTCTCTCACTCACAGTGCAGCTATCCAGTCTCTCACTCACAGTGCAGCTATCCAGTCTCTTGCTCACAGTGCAGCTATCCAGTCTCTCACGCTCAGAGTGCAGCTATCCAGCCTCTCTCTCAGTGAAGCTACATAGTCTCTCACTCATAGTGCAGCTATCCAGCCTCTCTCTCACAGTGCAGCTATCCGGTCTCTCACTCACAGGTCAGCTATCCTGTCTTGCACGCTCAGAGTGCAGCTATCCAGTCTCTCACTCACAGTGCAGCTGTCCAGTCTCTTGGTCACAGTTCATCTATCCAGTCACTCATGCTCACAGTGCAGCTATCTAGCCTCTCAATCACAGTGCAGCTATCTAGCCTCTCACTCACAGTGCAGCTATCCAGTCTCTTGCTCACAGGGCAGCTATCCAGTCTCTCAGTCACAGTACAGCTATCCAGTCTCTCGCTCACAGTGCAAATATCCAGTCTCTGGCTCACAGTGCAGCTATCGAGTCTTTCAGTCACAGTGCAGCCATCCAGTCTCTCATGCTCAGGTGCAGCTATCTAGCCTCTCACTCACAGTGCAGCTATCCAGTTTCTCGCTCACAGGGCAGCTATCCAGTCTCTCACACTCAGAGTGCAGCTACCCACACTCTCACTCACAGTGCAGATATCCAGTCTTTCGGTCACAGTGCAGCTGTCTAGTCTCTCGCTCACAGTGCAGCTATCCAGTTTCTCGCTCACAATACAGCTATCCAGTCTCTCACGCTCAGAGTGCAGCTATCCAGCCTCTCTCTCAGTGAAGCTACATAGTCTCTCACTCATAGTGCAGCTATCCAGCCTCTCTCTCACAGTGCAGCTATCCGGTCTCTCACTCACAGGACAGCTATCCTGTCTTGCACGCTCAGAGTGCAGCTATCCAGTCTCTCACTCACAGTGCAGCTATCCAGTCTCTTGGTCACAGTGCATCTATCCAGTCACTCATGCTCACAGTGCAGCTATCTAGCCTCTCAATCACAGTGCAGCTATCTAGCCTCTCACTCACAGTGCAGCTATCCAGTCTCTGGCTCACAGGGCAGCTATCCAGTCTCTCAGTCACAGTGCAGCTATCCAGTCTCTCGCTCACAGTGCAAATATCCAGTCTCTGGCTCACAGTGCAGCTATCGAGTCTTTCAGTCACAGTGCAGCCATCCAGTCTCTCATGCTCAGGTGCAGCTATCCAGTCTCTCGCTCAGAGTGCAGCTATCCAGTCTCTCATGCTCAGAGTTCAGCTATCCAGCCTCTCACTCACAGTGCAGCCATCCAGCCTCTTGCTCACAGTGCAGCTATCCAGTCCCTCACGCTCACAGTGTAGCTATCCAGCCTCTCACTCACAGTGCAGATATCCAGTCCCTCACTCACAGGGCAGCTATCGAGTCTCTCATGCTCAGAGTGCAGCTATCTAGCCTCTCACTCACAGTGCAGCTATCCAGTCTCTCACTCACAGGGCAGCTATCCAGTGTCTTGCTCACAGTGGAGCAATGCATCTCATTCACAGTGGAGCTATCCAGTCTCTTGCTCACAGTGCAGCTATCCAGTCCCTCATGCTCACAGTGTAGCTATTCAGCCTCTCACTCACAGTGCAGCTATCCAGTCCCTCACTCACAGGGCAGCTATCGAGTCTCTCATGCTCAGAGTGCAGCTATCTAGCCTCTCACTCACAGTGCAGCTATCCAGTCTCTCACTCACAGGGCAGCTATCCAGTCTCTTGCCCACAGTGGAGCTATGTCTATCGCTCACAGTGGATCTATTCAGCCTCCCACTCACAGTGCAGTTTCCCCTGCTCTTGCTCAGTCTACAGATATCAAGGCTCTGGCTCAGAGTGTAGATATCTAGTCTCTCGCTAAGAGTGCATCTATCCCTGCTCTCACTCACAGTGCGCGGTGTAGTCTCTCACTCACAGTGCATCTATTCAGTCTCTTGCTCACAGTGGAGCAATGTATCTCATTCACAGTGGAGCTAGTCAGTCTCCCACTCACAGTGCAGCTATCCAGTCTCTCACAGTGCAGCTATCCAGTCTCTCACTCACAGTGCAGATATCCAGCCTCTCTCAGATCACAGCTCTCCAGTCTCTCATGCTCAGAGTGCAGCTATCCAGTCTCTCACACTCAGAGTGCAGCTACCCAGTCTCTCACTCACAGTGCAGCTATCCAGTCTCTCACTCACAGTGCAGCTATCCAGTCTCTCACTCACAGTGCAGCTGTCTAGTCTCTCGCTCACAGTGCAGCTATCCAGTCTCCCACTCACAGTGCAGCTATCCAGTCTCTCACTCACAGTGCAGCTATCCAGTCTCTCACTCACAGTGCAGATATCCAGCCTCTCTCAGATCACAGCTCTCCAGTCTCTCATGCTCAGAGTGCAGCTATCCAGTCTCTCACACTCAGAGTGCAGCTACCCAGTCTCTCACTCCCAGTGAAGCTATCCAGTCTCTCACTCACAGTGCAGCTATCCAGTCTCTCACTCACAGTGCAGATATCTAGCCTCTCACTCACAGTGCAGCTATCCAGTCTCTCGCTCACAGGGCAGCTATCCAGTCTCTCACACTCAGAGTGCAGCTACCCAGACTCTCACTCACAGTGCAGCTATCCAGTCTCTCACTCACAGTGCAGCTATCCAGTCTCTCACTCACAGTGCAGATATCCAGTCCCACGCTAACAGGGCAGCTATCCTGTCTCTCACTCGCACAATGCAGCTATCTAGCCTCTCACTCACAGTGCAGCTATCCAGTCTCTTGTTCACAGTGCAGATATCCAGTCTTTCGGTAACAGTGCAGCTGTCTAGTCTCTCGCTCACAGTGCAGCTATCCAGTTTCTCGCTCACAATACAGCTATCCAGTCTCTCACGCTCAGAGTGCAGCTATCCAGCCTCTCTCTCAGTGAAGCTACATAGTCTCTCACTCATAGTGCAGCTATCCAGCCTCTCTCTCACAGTGCAGCTATCCGGTCTCTCACTCACAGGACAGCTATCCTGTCTTGCACGCTCAGGGTGCAGCTATCCAGTCTCTCACTCACAGTGCAGCTATCCAGTCTCTTGGTCACAGTGCATCTATCCAGTCACTCATGCTCACAGTGCAGCTATCTAGCCTCTCAATCACAGTGCAGCTATCTAGCCTCTCACTCACAGTGCAGCTATCCAGTCTCTTGCTCACAGGGCAGCTATCCAGTCTCTCAGTCACAGTGCAGCTATCCAGTCTCTCGCTCACAGTGCACCTATCCAGTCTCTGGCTCACAGTGCAGCTATCGAGTCTTTCAGTCACAGTGCAGCCATCCAGTCTCTCATGCTCAGGTGCAGCTATCCAGTCTCTCGCTCAGAGTGCAGCTATCCAGTCTCTCATGTTCAGAGTTCAGCTATCCAGCCTCTCACTCACAGTGCAGCTATCCAGCCTCTTGCTCACAGTGCAGCTATCCAGTCCCTCACGCTCACAGTGTAGCTATCCAGCCTCTCACTCACAGTGCAGCTATCCAGTCCCTCACTCACAGGGCAGCTATCGAGTCTCTCATGCTCAGAGTGCAGCTATCTAGCCTCTCACTCACAGTGCAGCTATCCAGTCTCTCACTCACAGGGCAGCTATCCAGTGTCTTGCTCACAGTGGAGCAATGTATCTCATTCACAGTGGAGCTATCCAGTCTCTTGCTCACAGTGCAGCTATCCAGTCCCTCATGCTCACAGTGTAGCTATTCAGCCTCTCACTCACAGTGCAGCTATCCAGTCCCTCACTCACAGGGCAGCTATCGAGTCTCTCATGCTCAGAGTGCAGCTATCTAGCCTCTCACTCACAGTGCAGCTATCCAGTCTCTCACTCACAGGGCAGCTATCCAGTCTCTTGCTCACAGTGGAGCTATGTCTATCGCTCACAGTGGATCTATTCAGCCTCCCACTCACAGTGCAGTTTCCCCTGCTCTTGCTCAGACTACAGATATCAATGCTCTGGCTCAGAGTGTAGATATCTAGTCTCTCGCTAAGAGTGCATCTATCCCTGCTCTCACTCACAGTGTGCGGTGTAGTCTCTCACTCACAGTGCATCTATTCAGTCTCTTGCTCACAGTGGAGCAATGTATCTCATTCACAGTGGAGCTAGTCAGTCTCTTGCTCACAGTGAAGCTATTCAGTCTCTTGCTCACAGGGCACCCTTTCAGTCACTGTATCACAGTGCAGCTATTCAGTCTCTTGCTCGCAGTGCAGCTATTCAGTCTCTGACTTGCAGTGCAGCTATTCAGTCTCTGGCTCACAGTGCACCTGTTCATTCTCTCGCTCCCAGTGCAGTTATCCAGTCACTGGGTCACAGTGCAGCTATTCAGTCACTGGGTCGCAGTCCAGCTATTCAGTCTCTTGCTACCAGTGCAGCTATTCAGTCTCTGGCTCGCTGTGCTGCTATTCAGTCACTGGGTCGCAGGGCAGCTGTTCAGTCTCTGGCTCACAGTGCAGCTATTCTGGCTCGCAGTGCAGCTATTCAGTCTCTGGCTCACATTGCAGCTATTCAGTCTCTGGCTCACAGTGCAGCTATTCAGTCTCTCGCTCCTAGTGCAGCTATTCAGTGTCTTGCTCCCAGTGCTGCTATCCAGTCACTGGGTCGCAGTCTGGCTCGCAGTTCAGCTATTCAGTCTCTCGCTCCCAGTTCTGCTATCCTGTCACAGGGTCACAGTACAGCTATTCAGTCACTGGGTTGCAGTGCAGCTATTCAGTTTCTGGCTTGCAGTGCAGCTATTCAGTCTCTGGCCTGCAGTGCAGCTATTCAGTGTCTGGCTCTCACAGTGCAGCTATTCATTCTCTGGCTTGCAGTGCAGCTATTTGGTCTCTGACTCACAGTGCAGCTATTCAGTCTCTCGCTCCTAGTGCAGCTATTCAGTGCATTGTTCCCAGTGCTGCTATCCAGTCACTGGGTCACAGTCTGGCTCGCAGTGCAGCTATTCAGTCTCTCGCTCCCAGTGCAGCTATCCTGTCAACAGGGTCACAGTGCAGCTATTCAGTCACTGGGTTGCAGTGCAGCTGTTCAGACTCTGGCTTGCAGTGCAGCTATTCAGTCTCTGACTCGCAGTGCAGCTATTCAGGCTCTGGCTCACAGTGCAACTAATCAGTTTCTGGCTCGCAGTGCAGCTACTCAGTCTCTGGCTCACAGTGCACCTGTTCATTCTCTCACTCTCAGTGCAGCTATTCAGTCTCTTGCTCGCAGTGCAGCTATTCAGTCCCTCGCTCCCAGTGCAGCTATGCAGTCTCTCACTCCCAGTGCAGCTATTCAGCACTGGGTTGCAGTGCAGCTATTCAGTCTCTTGCTCCCAGTGAAGCTATTCAGTCTCTGGCTCGCAGTGCTGTTATTCAGTCACTGGGTCGCAGTGCAGCTGTTCAGTCTCTAGCTAACAGTGCAGCTATTCTGGCTCTGGCTCGCAGTGCAGCTATTCAGTCTCTGGCTCACAGTGCAGCTTTTCAGTCTCTGGCTTGCAGTGCAGCTATTCATTCATTGGGTTGCAGCACACCTATTCAATCTCTGGCTTGCAGTGCAGCTGTTCAGTCTATGGCTCGCAGTACAGCTATTCAGTCTCTGGCTTGAAGTGCAGCTATTCAGTCTCTCGCTACCAGTGCAGCTATCCAGTCATTGGGTACAGTCTGGGTTGCAGTGCAGGTATTCAGTTTCTCGATCCCAGTGCAGCTATCCAGTCACTGGGTCACAGTGCAGCTATTCAGTCTCTTGCTTGCAGTACAGCTATTCAGTCTCTGGCTTGCAATGGAGCTATTCAGTCTCTAACTCGCAGTGCAGCTATTCCGTCTCTGGCATCACAGTGCAGCTATTCTGTTTCTGGCTCAGAGTGCAGCTATTGAGTTTCTGTCTCGCAGTGCAGCTATTCAGTCTCTTGCTCACTGTGCAGCTATTCAGTCTCTCGCTCCCAGTGCAGCTATTCAGTCTCTCACTCTCAGAGCAGCTATCCTGTCACTGGGTCACAGTCTGGCTCGCAGTGCAGCTATTCAGTCTCTCGCTCTCAGTGCAGTTATCCAGTCACTGGGTCACAGTGCAGCTATTTAGTCACTGGGTTGCAGTGCAGCTATTCAGTCTTTGCCTTGCAGTGCAGCAATTCAGTCTCTGACTCGCAGTGCAGCTATTCAATCTCTAGCTCACAGTGCAGCTATTCAGTGTCTGGCACGCCATGTAGATAAATATTCAGTCTCTAGATCTCAGTGCAGCTATTCAGTCAATGTTGCAGTGCAGCTGTTCAGTCACTGGCTCGCAGTGCAGCTATTAAGTCTCTGGCTCACAGTGCAGCTTTCCACTGTCTGGTTTGCAGTGTAGCTATACATTCACTGGGTTGCAGTGCACCTAGTCAGTCTTTGGCTCACAATGCAGCTATTCAGTCGCTGTGGTGCACTGCAGCTTATCAGTCACTGGGATGTACTGCAGCTATTCAGTCACTGTGTTGCAATGTAGGTATTCGGTCTGTAGCTCGTAGTGAAGTTATTCAGTCTATGGCTCGTAGAGCAGCTATTCAGTCACTGTGTTGCAGTGCAGCTATTCAGTTTCTGGCTCGCAGCACAGCTATTCAGACTCTGGCTCGTAATGCAGCTATTCAGTCACTGGGTTGCAGTGCTGCTATTCAGTCACTGGGTTGCACTGCAGCTATTCAGTCAATGGGTTGCAGTGCAGCTAATCA